>NC_072434.2:80407500-81032500 GCF_028878055.3 Symphalangus syndactylus | reverse complement strand
AAAATAGCCCAGATAGGCCCTTCTTAACTTCTAATTTCTTGGTGTCTTTTGTAAAATATGATGACCTGAACTATACTGGTTCTCAGTGTTAAAAGTATGGACAAATAAGAGTGTTTTATTATACATATGTAGATAACAGGTTATTTTATATTGCTTTACTTTTAATACCCTTTCTCGAGGTCGTGAGCATGTTTTCGCCTGTAGCAGCACATTGAGTTAATCAAATCCCTCACTGGAGACGTTACATTGTAAATCTGGCTTTGGATTATTTTCCTTCTAAGTTATTACTCTGTACTGGTTGTACAGTGTCACATTTGTCATTTTCTTACACCTGTTCTTCTGCATTCTTTTGGCATTTACAGTATAATTTCTAAACACCTAACATTTTGCCACTTGTTTAAAATCATCTGCGGTTTGGAGATTTTTGCCGTGTACCTTATTCAGATTAGTGGTAAAACGGTAAAATGAAAGAAGTCCCTTTAACTATGTCTTGGTAGTCCAACTCTTTATCTTCCTGTTTTGAAATACACCTATTTTGGCCAGGCACGGTAGCTCATGCCTATAATCCCAGCACTTTGGGAGGCCGAGATGGGCGGATCACCTGGGGCAGGAGTTCCAGACCAACCTGGCCAAAATGGTGAAAGCTAATCTCTACTAAAGATACAAAAATTAGCCAGGCATGATGGCGGGCACCTGTAATCCTTCCTACTCGGGAGGCTGAAGCAGGAGAATTGCTTGAACCTGGGAAGCGGAGGTTGCAGTGAGCTGAGATTGTGCCACTGCACTCCAGCCTGGGCGACAGAGCAAGACTCCGTCTCAAAAAAAAAGAAAAAAAAAAAAAAGAAATATGCCTATTTATTCCTACCCTTTATTGGATAAATAGTTCATATGAATAAAGTTTGTTTTTAGAGATAATGTTTCAAGGTAAGACATAGATAAAATTTAACTTTGTCTTTCATTGTGAATAGTGATAAACCTCTTTAAAAATCCGACCAGAGCAGTTCTGTTAATGCTTTCCCCACCAAAATGCACACATAAACAAAACTTTTGCATATTATGCAGAGGAATTCATATAACCCGTGTTCAGAACCCGTAGTTTGTACTAGTTTTTGTTTCCTTTAACATTGCAGGAAATCCCCTCAGAATGGCACATCGAACTGATGTTAGACAGAGGGATCCCAGTGGAGCTGTGGGCACATTATGTAGAAGAACTCAACAGCACTCAGAGGGTGGCCGTGGAGGACTCGGTTTTTCTTGTATTTTCCTTGAAAAATTTTATTTATGCACTGAAAGCTCCTAAATCTTTTCCTAAAGGTAAGATACAAGCTGTGAATCTTTTAAATGTGATACTCTGCAAAACTGAATGATTGACTCCATAATGACTGTTTGTCTTGAATAAAAAGCTCCCGGCATGTTCATGTAGGGTCTAGCATCATTTCTTTTTCCATGTCCTTGTAGGTGATATATGGTGGAATCCTGAACAACTGAAAGAAGACAGCAGGGACTATCTGCACTTGCTCACTGGGCTGTTTGAGATGATGCTCAATGGTGCCAATGCTGTTCATTTCAGAGTTCTGATGAAACTTTTCATAAAGGTACAAGGCTCCTCCTTTTCAGGCATACTCTACCCTTAAAGAAGATATGGCTGGCCTGCAATCCCAGCACTTTGGGAGACCGAGGCAGGCGGATCACTTGAGGTCAGCAGTTCGATACCAGCCTGGCCAACATAGTGAAACTCCATTTCTACTAAAAATACAAAAATTAGCCAAGCGTGGTGGCGGGGCCTGTAATCCCAGCCACTTGGGAGACAGAGGCAGGAGAATTCGCTTGAACCCGGGAGGCAGAGGTTGCAGTGAGCCGAGATCACACCACTGCACACCAGCCTGGGCGACAGAATGAGACTCTGTCTCAAAAAAAAAAAAAAAAAGATGGGCTGGGCGCGGTGGCTCACGCCTATAATCCCAGCACTTTGGGAGGCTGAGGTGGGCGGATCACGAGGTCAGGAGATCGAGACCATCCTGGCTAACATGGTGAAACCCCGTCTCTACGAAAAATACAAAATAGCCGGGTGTGGTGGCGGGCTCCTGAAGTCCCAGCTACTTGGGAGGCCGAGGCAGGAGAATGGCGTGAACCCGGGAGGTGGAGCTTACAGTGAGCAGAGCTCCACTGCACTCCAGCCTGGGCGACAGAGCGAGACTCCGTCTCAAAAAAAATAATAAATAAATAAAAAGATACTGTGGGTTATTTGGGTTATGACAGTTTATAATGTAAACGAAAGTAGACTTGTAAACAGTGAAGAGTATATAATAGTAAGCACAGGCCCTGTAAAAGAGTACAAGCACAATACTAATCAGCAGGTTGAATAGAAACTAACATTGCTACACTCCTACTAATATGTTAGGCCCATTACTGTATTTAAAAATAACAACAGCCCTGTCTTTTTGATTGGTTAATACCATTTAAAAATGTGAATACTTGAATACTGATGTTCAGAGAGGTTATTTAGCACACGTGAAGTTACTCAGGAAATTTCATCCCCAGCACCAGTGACCTCCATGTTGCCAGGCCCAGTGGTCAGTTCCTGTTCTTGCCTGACTTGCTCTCTCTACAGCATTTGACATGGAGTTGGCATTGCTCACCACATTGTTGAAGTATTTTCTTAATTAGGCATCCCAGATACCGCTCTTGTCTTGGTTCTGTGTTTTCAAGTGCAAAGTTATAGTGAAGCTTCTGAATATCACTCTTCATTGACATCTTCCCAGTTCATTAAAACGTGGAATATGGAATAATTTGAAATGATTAGACAAAGCGAAACTTTGCCTTAAATTATTTGTTTCTTTATAATTGTACACTAGTGAAAAGAGGATTTGGAACCAGCTTATTTGAGTAAGAATTAAAAGTTTGCTTTTTTTTTTTAAATTAGGTACATCTCGAAGATGTTTTTCACTTATTCAAGTTCTATTCTGTTTTATGGACCTATGGTTCTAGCCTTTCAAATCCACTAAACTGCAATGTGAAAACAGTGCTGCAGACTCAAGCTCTTTATGTGGGCTGTGCGATGCTCTCGTCTCAGAAGACACAGTGTAAACACCAACTGGCATCCATATCTTCTCCAGGTATTAAAGTAGCATTGTTATGTTTTGTCATGACCAACTGTTCATGCTTTCTCTATATGGTTTATGTAGTTTGGAAAATTATAACTTAAAAAAAATAGCAGAAGGCAGGCACGGTGGCTCATGCCTGTAATCCCAGCACTTTGGGAGGCTGAAGCAGGCGGATCATGAGGTCGGGAGATCGAGACCATCCTGGGCAACACGGTGAAGCCCTGTCTCTACTAAAAATATAAAAATTAGCCGGGCGTGGTGGCATGTGCCTGTAATCCCAGCCACTCAGGAGGCTGAGGCTGGAGAATCGCTTGAACCAGGGAGTCGGAGGTTGCAGTGAACCGAGATTGTGCCACTGCACTCCAGCCTGGCAACACAGCGAGACTCCATATCCAAAAAAAAAAAAAAAAATCTATAAAGGCCAGGCGAGGTGGCTCACACCTATAGTCTCAGCACTTTGGGAGGCTAAGGCAGGAGGATCACTTGAGGCCAAGAGTTCAAGACCAGCTTGGACAACGTGATGAGATCCTGCCTCTACAAAAAATACAAAAATTAGCTGGGCGTGTTGGTGCATGCCTGTGGTCCCAGCTACTCAGGTGCCTGAGGTAGGAGGATGGCTTGTGCCTGGGAGTTCAAGGCTGCAGTGAGCTGTGATTGCACCACCACACTCCAAACTGGGCAACAGAGCAAGACCCTGTCTCAAAAAAAAAAAAACAAAAAAACCATATTTCTGGTTACTTCTAAGTATTGCTTTTAAGTTACTGGCACTTGCAAAATCTCACCAAACACGAAAGTTTAATAGTAGAAATGGCAGGTGATTATATGAGTTCTTAATAATCAGCTATTCATTTTCTGGGCTGTAGCAGCAATGGGTTAGATAAGGAAGTCAGATCATCATAATACAATTTAATAATGAACTAACAAAAACAAAACCCTCCTGCATTTATCTCTTTTATCAGGCATAAATCATATTCAGGTTCAGCATTCTCTAATGAAATAACTGAAAGTTAAGTTTTTTTATAATGTGGAATTGCAAATTTTGCAAAAGATGCAGAATTTCGTGAAACAATGCGATATTGAAAAGTGGGTTGACTTACAGAGCTATTGACATGAGGGGATGTGGCAGAATTAGATCAGAGAAGAATGGTTGAAGATGAAAAAATTGATTAGAATAATGGACATGATTGATGCTTCAAACTGGAATGTTATTAATATCAGAGGCATAGGAGTGGCCCTGGGGAAATTTGAAGATGTCCTTGGTTTTTGTTTTTGTTTTTTTTTTTTTTTAATTCCAAAATTACTCTTTGTAAATATTCTGTGAAAGCAAGGTAGATGATCGTATACTTTTCCCTGAACAATTCCTCAGTGTTTATTTTTTATTAGTTCTTTGAAAGAGCACATAATTACATTTGTAACCAAATTTTGTTGCATATAAAGTAGATATGTAATTTCAAGTTTTATTTCTAAAATAAAATTCCATAAAAGTAATTTTTTATTCACTTACAAAATTTCGGTCTTTATTTTTAGGTGAGTTTACTGTTAAGGTTTTTCTAGTTATATGTGGATAAGAACAACTCCCTATACATTTTTTAACTTTAATTTTTCAATTAATATAGACATCTTTCCATATTAATAAATGGAAAAATTTATCTTTTTACAACTACCTGCAGAGTATTCCATTGTATGGAGATAGCAATTTATTAAAATAGTTATTTTCTGCTAAACTTGTGGGTTTTCAAAAAGGTACATATATTTTATTTAGAGATAACTATTTCAGTTTTCCAATTTGGTATTAAATGTTTACTGTCCTTTGACAGTGGCCTCTGAGTCATATATGTCATTTTGACTATAAATAGCAAGATGGAAGAACTTCACTTTTCCACTGGTATTGCCCTTTGTGGGCATGCTTGTGTGGAAGAATTTGGGCTTTGTGAAAAAGATATATTGCAGCTGCAGGGGGCTGGGAGGGTCTTTTTTCCCGTGGGGACACTGAATAAACAGTTGTATGCCTGCATTTTCACTGCAGCCCGTCACATGAGGTCAGGTGTGGAATTTTCCACTTATGTCATATTGGTGCTCCGAAAATTTGAGATTTTGGATTTTTTGGATCAAGGTTGCTCAACCTGTATGAACTTCTTAGGCAGGTTTGAAAGCTTGTCAAGCTTTATCTTAGTATTTCAGAAATGGAAAGTATAATGGATAATTTCTAGCAAAATGTAAATGACTGTAGTTTGCTGCAGTAGATATGAAATAAAGCTTAAATAACTAATTACTTTAAAAGGAATTTAGATATCTCTTTGTTCCAAAGACATCTTTTTAAAAACCTTAGCGCAGTTGGTCTCACAGATGCATTCTTACTAGATCTTTGAAGCAGATTTTTTCAATGTTGTTGAACTGGGCAAGGCATAGATAAGGGAAGCTTCCAGATTCTTTGTTTAAAACTGGCGTAACATTGAAAATTGAGAAAGCCTACAGACAAAAACTATAGGCCATGTTGCTTTGAATAATATTATGTAAAAATCCTAAAGAAAATATTTGCAAATAGGCTCTAGCAGCATATTTATAAAAATCATTTACCTAGCTAGAGTTCATGCCCAGAATATAGAATTGGTTCAGTAAAAGGAACTATGTTAATATATTTGACTGTATCAGTGAAGGACAAAACCCATAAAATGTCCAAAGATTTGAAAAGGCATTAGCCAAAAATCAGTAATCCTGATTGACAACAGAATAGGAGTAACGTGATCAAAAATTCCTCAAATCAAAAGCTAGCATTTTCACTTCATAATTGGGAAAACAAAGGCATTCCTGCTGAAATCATCACTCTCATTGAACATGATTCTAGAAGTACTAGCCAGCAGAAATAGACAAGTTTCAAATACTTATGGAATGTATGAATATAATAAAGCCAAAATCAAAGATCTGTGAGATGGTTATGTGGATTGTTAAATGGGACATCTGGCTATCCATTTGGAAACATTAGAAAGTTTGCCTCCAACCTCATTCCTTAGATAGAAATTTCATGTGAACTAAAGATTTAACATAAACTTAGCTCTGGCATTAGAAGAAAGCATGAGGTACATATGATCTCTCCCTCTAAATATAGAGATAGATACTTTCTAAATTCATTTAGAGTGAGGAGGGCCTTTCTAAGCACCAGAAAAAAAGTAGAAGAAAAATTTGACTCTAACATTTCTCTATCAAAAAGTAAAATCAAAACACACCAGTATGGGACCAAATATTTGTGGAGTACGATGCACAGGTGGGTAATTTCCTGTGCACACTTGTACAAGGCTGTATGCACAGTGGTGTTGGTTGCAGCATTGCTTTGATGACAAAAGAACAGAAACAACCTAAACTTTACCAGTAAGGTACCGGTTTTTAAAATATGGAAAATACATTGGAGTATACTTTACAATTAAAAAAGAATGATTTGGCCGGGTTTGATGGCTCACACCTATAATCCCAGCACTTTGGGAGGCCTAGGTGGGCGGATCACCTGAGGTTGGGAGTTCGAGACCAGCCTGACCAACATGGAGAAACCCCGTCTCTACTAAAAATACAAAATTAGCCAGACGTGGTGGCACGTGCCTGTAATCCCAGCTACCTGGGAGGCTGAGGCAGGAGAATTGCTTGAATCCGGGAGGCGGAGGTTGCAGTTAGCTGAGATCGTGCCATTGCATTCCAGCCTGGGCAACAAGAGGAAAACTCCATCTGAAAAAAAAAAAGGAATGATGTAATTTGGATATGTATGTTCTTATGGAAAACACTCCCAAGAGTTTAGATGTGTCTGTAATCCCAGCACTTTGGGAGGCCGAGGTGGGTGGATCACTTGAGGTCAGGAGTTCGAGACCAGCCTGGCCAACATGGTGAAACCCAGTTTCTACTAACAATACCAAAATTAGCCAGGCATGTGGCGTGCACCTGTAATCCCAGCTGCTCGGGAGGCTGAGGCAGGAGAAGTGCTTGAACCCAGGAGGCGGAGGTTGCAGTGAGCCAGGATTGCACCATTGCACAACGTCCAGCTCAGATGTGATAGTAGTTGGTGTAGAACAGGGTTTATAGTATGCCCTTATTTGTGTATTTTCAAAAGAATGCACCAGGTAACATATGCCTAACCTTTCTCTGGAATATTAAGTATTCAAACAGTGAACAGTCTTCAGAGAAGGAGTTTGAATTCGAAGGGAAACTTTTTATCAAGTACCTTTGGTACTATGTAAATTTTGTACTGTTTCAGTTTTTAAAATTGTTTCTTAAATTTTTTTTTTTCCATTGATTTTAGTGGTGACATCTTTACTCATTAACCTGGGAAGCCCCATAAAAGAAGTTCGTAGGGCTGCCATTCAGTGTCTCCAGGCCCTCAGTGGAGTGGCGTCCCCGTTTTCTCTGATAATAGATCATTTGATTTCTAAAGCAGAGGAGATCACTTCAGATGCTGCCTATGTTATTCAGGTAAGCTCGTTAGCCAAGAAGATTGAGTGTGTTCATGCCTGTGTGTACTCGAGCAATTTTCTCCATTCTCGACATTTCACTGTGTAGGGATTTTGATGGACTAAGTCATTGGATTTAGGAACTGATAGGTCAATATCTGTACATCTGTCTCCTCCTACTTTTTAAAAGATAGCAATGTCATATTTCAATTTTGCTCTTTTCATTGGATAAAGGATTAGTGTATAGCTTTTCATAGTAAGCCAACTGTGTGTTTTTAGTAACCTTTCTTATTAAGGTTTTAAGGAGAAATGGAAAATTATAAACAATGTCACATCATTTGGGTAAGAATCTTCCATAATTAATATATTTAGCCTTTGTAGTTTCTTAACCCTTTTTTATCCAATTTTCTTTTTGTTATCTTAGGATTTGGCTACTTTATTTGAGGAACTACAGAGAGAAAAGAAACTGAAATCTCATCAGAAGTTGTCTGAAACTTTGAAAAACTTACTTAGTTGTGTCTATAGTTGCCCATCTTATATAGCAAAAGATTTGATGAAAGTACTTCAGGGAGTCAACGGTGAGGTATGTGCCATTTAAGTGGATTTTACATTCCTGTGATGTTACTAAAGAATTGTTGTAACTCTTGTGGGTGAGGAAGACAATTGTTAAGAGTTGCATGTGTGCACTCAGAAGAGATAAATGTAATATTAGTTTTAGAGGGGGATGAGTTGAGGTAGAGAAAAACAGATACAAGTTACAAAGACAAGTACTGGTGAGTTTCTTTTTATTTTAAAATTAAATGTGTTTTCCCTGTCTAATCATTAAGTTTATTTTAAATGAACTTAACAGTCTTGTGTCTCATGGGGCTGCACTGCTGAAGGAAGCTGTTGGTTCATCTCTGTTTTTCAAGTGAAAATTCTATACAAAAGAATATATTTGGACACGAGTCTGTGAAAATTCCAAAATCATTTGCTTGTTTATTATATATATTTAGAGCTTTCATTATGTTCTCAAAGAAGCTTGTGTTACAAAAGAAAGCAGTTGTGAAACACTTGTTGATGTGATGGCATGTGCTGACCAACAAAAAAAAAGGTTCTTTGATCCCAGTGTTACAGAAATGCCCGTGTGCTTCATCAGTCCTAAACTGATTGTGGGCTTAGAGAACTAAAATGAGTCAAATGGATTGAAGACCATTTGATCACACTTTCTTGGTAGGAACAAACAGGTTGCATTCAGCCCTTAGTTGTCCCTGGTATAGTTTAAATTAGTAATTGACAAATTTCTTGGGTAAAGGACCAGATAGGAAATATTTTATGCTTTTGGGGCCACACAGTCTCTGTTGCAGCTACTCATCTCTGCAGTTGTATCAGGAAAGCTGCCACAGACAGGGTGTAAACAAATGAGGATGGCTGTGTTTCAGTAAATAAAATTTACAAAAACAGGTGGTCTGTTGAATTTGACCTGCAAGCCATAATTTGCTGGCCCCTAGTTTAGCAGTTAAAGATTCACATACATAATTTGAATTAATATTAATTATACCAAGTTGGAAACATTGAAGGACGCATACAGTGTTTTAGGGAATGTTAAATTTTATTTTTATTCTCTAAAGTTTTAGTTTGTGTTTTCTGTTCTCAAGTCTTAAAGGATGCTCACAGATTATGTTTCTGCTCATCTCTGAAGAGTTTAGCACTTTTGAGCATTACACATGAGCTATCAGAAAGGACCTGAGTGCCTTAGTGTGAATTAATAGCTGTCTCCATGTCTAAGAAGTTACCATCATTGGGTTTTTTCCTCCAGGCTAAACTCCCATCTTCCAGCAGACTTTGAGTAGACACTCACTGTAGAGTGAGCAAAAACATATCAGTATACGTAACTGTTTACTAATAAGTCTTTCGATCTTTAGATGGTGCTTTCTCAGCTGTTGCCTATGGCTGAACAACTGCTAGAAAAGATCCAGAAGGAGCCCACAGCTGTGCTGAAAGATGAGGCCATTGTTTTGCATCTCACTCTGGGAAAGTATAATGAATTTTCAGCTTCCCTTTTAAATAAGGATCCAAAGAGTCTAGATATATTTATAAAAGCTGTGCACACAACAAAGGAACTTTACACAGGAATGCCAACCATTCAAATCACAGCCCTTGAAAAGGTCAGTGATTTCTTTCAGAAACTAAGGCATAGCATGTTCAAGCATTTAAAGGTAGAAGGCAACAGGAACAGCATTAAAAAAAAAAAAACTTGAATATTTTATTTGGAGAAGATAGTTACAGGTGGACTAGACATGTTTTAAAGGAATATGATGTATTTGACCCATTTATGAAAACTGAATGTTGTACATGGGTCATTAAAAAGAATTGCAGTTTAACTGACAAAATTAAATGGGAAACACTTTTGTATTTTGAGAGAGGTTGATATAAAAATTATTTCTGGAGTTTAAACTTGTTCACTGAACTCAGTTGCCTTTTTTCTACTCTCTCTAGATTACAAAACCGTTTTTTGCAGCCATATCAGATGAAAAAGTTCAGCAGAAGCTTTTAAGAATGTTGTTTGATTTATTGGTGAACTGTAAAAACTCACATTGTGCTCAGACTGTCAGCAGTGTTTTTAAAGGGGTAAGCTGCAAACTTCTTGTAATTTTTTTATTAATGTATAGTCTCTTCCAAGGGACACCATGTTTAAGAGTCCTGCATTTTATAGTGCTTGTAAGAGGTCAGATGTTACCATTAACAAAAATCATGGAAAAGTAAGTCATAGAGAGGCATAAAATAAAAATTTTAAATCTTTACCATTATTTTATTTTATGAAGTATTTGTTGATAATTTTAACCAGATAGGGCGTGTAGGAACATGTGTGTGTGTGAGATCTTACTCGTATTAGACGGAATCTACGTATTCCTTTATGCAAGGAATAGGAATGAGTCAGTGGCTCAGTATTGAACTGGGTAACATTATTCTACTTAATTTAAATAGTTGTTTAATGACATATAATGGAATTGAAATTCTGCTTGTTGGTTTTATATGTATATTGAAACCTAGCTGTTATCAGAATAGCCACCTGGTTATTCTGTTTTTTGAATATATAATAATATAAAGTTCTAGTATCTAGATTCAGCAGATCTCAGAATTTTAACATATTTACATAATCTTTTTTCCTTCTTTTTCTTTGCTGAAATATTTTAAAGTAAATCTCAAAATGTCATGCACTTTCATCCCTCTGTACTTCAATGTGCATCTTTTGAAAAGTGGATACGACTACAATGCCATTAGAAGTAAAAAAATAATAATAATAGTTCCTTGGTGTTATCTAATACCTAGTTCATGATCATATTTCCATGGTTATCGCAAAAGTATTTTTTATAGTTGTTTTCTTTGAATCAGAATCCAAAGATTTAGTCGTGATGTTAGAACCTTATAAAAAGAGATACCTGGATCCCACCCCATATCTAAAGAATCTCTGGGGCAATGGATCTGTTTTTGTGCATGTGTGTATATGTCTTATTCCTTCCCAGCTGATTAGAATATACATATCTGATCCGGCACTTGGAAACAATTGGTATGGATGATTCTGTATTGCGTTACTAGTTTTCCACTCTAAGGGATGAACATGAAATTGAATGACTCTGGACTGGAGAAGTGATACCGTATCGTAATCAAGACAAGCGCAGGGCTGTAACTTGAGACTCTGAAGACAAATTATATAGAAAGCAAGTGCATGGTAGTAGGAGAGCTTAGTTAAAATGAAAATCTGAAGTTGAATTTATGTTGGCTAGTGCTTTTAGTGTATACCCTTCCCTACTTTGCTTTCTTCTCATTCTGGTTTTTTAAGAAGTCTGTAACAAGGTAGTAGCATCCAATGCCGGGGGGGTTCAGATGCATATCCAGTAAGTCATTCTTCCCTCTTAATTGAATAAATCTTTCCTAGGGGTTAACATTTATTGCTCTAATTTTATCCCAATGGATTATATCATCAACTCTTCTTCCTTCAATATTTCAGATTTCCGTTAATGCTGAACAAGTCCGAATAGAACTGGAGCCACCAGATAAAGCTAAACCCTTGGGCACAGTTCAGCAAAAAAGAAGGCAAAAAATGCAGCAGAAGTAAGAGCTACAAATGCATTGAGCACATGCTGTTGTTCCCCTGACTCTGAATGTTATGAAACCATTGGAACTTTTTGATACCCATCAGTTTGCTATAATCAGGCACAATGGTTTTTACTTAGCACATGATAGAGTTTGCTTTTCCAACTTTTTGTCTTCTCCATTTTCCAGAAAATCACAAGATCTAGAATCTGTTCAGGAAGTTGGAGGTTTGTACTGGCAAAGAGTAACTCTCATCCTGGAATTACTGCAGCACAAAAAGAAGCTCAAAAGTCCTCAGATATTGGTGCCAACTCTTTTTAACTTGCTATCAAGGTAATGACACTTGGCTTTGATCTGTGAGAGAACAGGACTCTAATTCTTGCTCATCTTATCTAACATTCTCTTTTCAACATACTCTTCTCTCGTTTAGATAGTCTGTAAAATAAAGCAAGTACTATAGGTGAAATTAAAAGATTGGTTTTAGGTATCCATTGCCAGTGCCCCAAACTGACCTTAGTGTCCTGTGTCATGTAGTGAATGACCACTCACTTTACAGCCTCCTTTCCTCTGAACTTTTCAGTAGCATGCCTGGGACATCATTACTTGTATTTCAAGATATAGTGTTGAATTTATATAGATATAGATATGTGTATATATAGTGTTTGCTATCTAAATATATTTTCATATATATAGGTGTATATATTCTGTATACGTAGATTTGTGTGTGTGTGTAAATTGAGTATGAATTGTAGCGTGTGCTTTCATGTGAAAGGCAAAGTAATTCTGAAGGTTGTCCTGTAAGATTCCAAATAGGTTAATGGAAAGTGCAATAGAGAGGACGTGGAATTTGACATAGCGCCTGTCTATATGAGAGAAAATTAGAGTTAGAAATCTTATATCTTATTTCTAGACTTCATGTTTAATGATAGTATTTTAGTTATTCCTTATTGAATATGAGTTCTGGACAACGGCCATTAATGTAACAATGAATTGTACAACTTTTACATTTCCCATCATTTCTCTTTTGGGTGTCCTGAAGGTGTTTAGAACCCTTGCCACAAGAGCAGGGAAATATGGAATACACCAAACAATTAATTCTTAGTTGTCTGTTCAACATCTGCCAAAAACTCTCTCCAGATGGTGGTAAGATACCCAAAGGTAGGTACTTTTTGGAAGGAAAGGTTAGAAAAATTATCTACTTTGAGTGTGAGTGTACCTGCCACTTAGGGTTTTTGTGTTTCTCACCACTGTAGATATTTTAGATGAGGAGAAGTTCAATGTGGAGTTGATAGTTCAGTGCATCCGCCTTTCGGAGATGCCGCAGACCCATCACCATGCCCTTTTACTTTTGGGCACTGTTGCTGGAATATTTCCGGTAAGCGTTAATGATACAAGATTTTAGCAGATATTTCAGATATTTTTCTTCCACAGAAATGCATTGGCACCTATTGATTTTAAATTTAATCAGTTAGGCTTTGGAATCTTCCAGCACTGGTGAGACTCTCAGCCCTGCCTCTTCATAGCTGGGACTGTATGAGCCAGTTGATCTTGCTAAGCTTTGGTTTCCCTTTTTATCAAGTGGGAATAATAACCTTCTTCACTGGATTGTTGGGGGAATTCAGTTGGATAATTTGTGGTTAGTACTTAGCATAATACCTGGCACACTATCTAATAAAACAGTGAGTATTGATGTTAATTGGGAAAAGTTAATATCTCATTTATCCTCAAGTAATCCTCAAAATAACCTTTAACCAGTGACTTAAGAAAATTAATTTGATCATAAACTATATCATTTAAAGAAATCATGTCCCTTTTATGAAAAACATCATTTAAACATTTGTAAAGAGATCGAAGCTATTTTCATATTGAGGATTTGGGTCAGAGCTCCTTAACCTGGGGTTCTCCATGAGCTTTAGGGGGTCTTAATCTACTGAAATCATATGCAAGGTTTTATATATATATGGGATTTTTTTTTTCTTATAAGAGAGTCTGTGCTTCTCAAAGGGGTTGATAATCCAGAAACAGTTAAGAATCATTAATATTTTTTCTGTTTTTATTGAAGTATAGTTCAGATGCCATAAAATTCACCCATTTAAAGTATACAATTAAGTGATTTTAGTATATTCACGAGGTTTGTGTAATCACCACCATGATCTGCTTGAAGGTATTTTCATCACCCCAGAAAAGAAACTCTACACCCATTAACAGTCACTCTTCCTCTCCCTCCTCCCTGCCACTGCCGCCGTCACCACCAGCACCACCACCCCCACCACCACCACCACCCTGCTCCTGGCCACTAGTCACCCATTTTCTGTCTCTATCAATCTGCCTATGCTGGACATGTCATATAAATTGAGTCACACAATATGTGGCCCTCTGTGTCTGGTTTCTTTTGCTTAGCATAATGTTTTTTTGTTTGTTTGTTTTGAGATGGAGTCTCGCTCTGTCGCCCAGGCTGGAGTGCAGTGGCGTGATCTCAGCTCACTGCAAGCTCCGCCTCTCGGGTTCACGCCATTCTCCTGCCTCAGCCTCCCAAGTAGCTGGGACTACGGGCGCCCGCCACCATGCCCGGCTAATTTTTTTTGTATTTTTAGTAGAGACAGGGTTTCACCATGTTAGCCAGGATGGTCTCGATCTCCTGACCTCATGATCCGCCCGCCTCGGCCTCCCAAAGTGCTGGAATTACAGGCGTGAGCCACCTCGCCCAGCTGCTTAACATAATGTTTTTGAGGTTCATTCATGTTGAAGCTTGAATCTATTCCTTTTATGACTGAATAATATTGTTGTATGTGTGTGCCACATTGTGTTTATCTGTTCATCGGTTGATGGACATTTGGGTTGTTTCTACTTTGGGGCTATTATAAATTATGTTGCTATGAATATTCTAGACACGGTTTTGTGTGGACATGTTTTCCTATCTCCTGGGTATATATACCTAGGAGTGGAATTGTTGGGTCACATGGAACTTTATGTTTAACGTTGGAGTAACTTGCAAGACTATTTTCCATAGTGGCCACATCATTTTGCTTCCACCAGCAGCCTGTAAAGATCCCAATTTCTTCACATCCTTGCCAGTACTTGTTACTGTCTTTTTTATCTCCATTCTAGTGGGCATGAAGTAGTATTTGTGCTTACATTCTTTTCATATGAATTTTTTCTTTGAAGAAATGTCTTTTCAAATCCTTTGCCTGTGTTTTAATCAGGTTATTTCTCTTTTTATTGGTGAGTTGTAATGAATCATTGAAATGGAGAATGTTAGCCTGAGCAGGAATATCACTTGTGGCCAGGAGTTCAAGACCAGCCCGGGTAACATAGCAAGACCCCATCCTTACAAAAAAGAAAAGGAAAAAAAATTAGTTGGGCAGGGTAGCATGCACCTGTAGTCCTAGCTACTCAGGAGGCTGAGGTGGAAGGATTGCTTGAGCTTAGGAGTCCAAGGTTTCAGTGAACTGTGATCACACAACTGCACTGCATCCCAGCCTGAATGACAGAGCGAGACGCTATCTCTTAAAAAATTAGTAGAAATTAATAGAAACAGAAAATGTTGATAGTTGTGTTTTCTTTCAGGATAAAGTTCTACACAATATCATGTCTATTTTTACATTTATGGGAGCCAATGTCATGCGCCTAGATGATACTTACAGTTTTCAAGTTATTAACAAGACAGTGAAAATGGTTATTCCTGCACTTATTCAGGTAAGCTCTCTTTATACCATCATGGGGTTTCTTTTTTTAATTTAAAAACTTTGCATATAAATGACATTAAAAGCCTTTTTTTTTTTAGTTTTTTTGGTTGTTTTTTTTTTTAATATCCTCAAGAATTGTATAAAAGCCTTTCTGAAATGCCCAAGTACATTGCCCTTAAGTTTTAGAACATTGAAGCTAAGAAGCAGTCTTGGCAATGTCTTTCCCAATAATGTAAACAAACGTGTTATAGCTGGTTCTGCTGTGCTGTGAGTGTGTAACTGTAAGTGTCTTAACATCATTCGGGTGGGGTAAATTCACATCCACCATCTATTTCAGGACATTGCATCAGTTCGGTAATACCTTCTTACATGTTGATGAGGCTAGGAACTTTTAGAGCTACAGTGAAAAATTTGTTAACATGCAGTTTAGCAAATGTTTACCAAGCATTCTCTAAGAGCTAAACTCAGAGAGAGAGGTGAGATGTTCTCTCTCCCAGTAAGGAATGAACAATTCAAAAGTTAAAAGTAGCCTCAAGAATAAAAGAGCTTGGTCATCTACTTGAGTTTTCTATGTACCCTTCACTTGTTAATTAATGTCTTTTCTCATGCTATTGACCATCTCAGGGATGACCATATTCAGCACCTTCTTTTAACCTTAGTATTAGATTAGTGTTCTCAGTGTCCACCAAGTTGGCAAGTATAGGATATATACCTAAAAAGAAAAATAATAATATGCATTCATATGATCAGTGCCAGTTGAATAAGTAAATACTAAGAGTTCAGAATAGGGGAAAGTCTATGTGGGCCAGGATGACCAGAAAGTTCTATAAGAAATAGAATTTGTACTGGTGTGAAAGAAGGCTAGGATTTGTTCAGTGATGGCAGAGCCAGTAGTATGAGAAAAGGCATGATCTAGGAATGTGCACAGCATGTTTGAAGAATGTAATGGTGATTGATTGATGGAGAGCAGAGGGTTGAGACAGGTAGACGTTGGTTTATTCATTCAAGTGTTTTCTGTCATTCTGTCATTTATTCAACAACTATATTTTGATCACCAATACCTGGAGTAAAATGGTTCGGGCTTTATTCTGAAAGCAGCAGAAAGTTGTTGGCCTTTTCTGTGCTCTGCTTCTCTTCATTCTTCTTGAGGCACAACCCAAATCCTGCATGATTTGTGCAGCCTTCCCAGGCAGTCTAAGCAGACTTGCTGTCAGTGTCATGTATTTGGCATCTGCCATTACTGCTTCATGTTATCTTTTCACATATGTTGTATTCTCTTTCTTTTGTTTGTTTGTTTGAGACAGAATTTTGCTCTTGTTGCCCAGGCTACAGTGCAGTGGCATGATCTCGGGTCACTGCAACCTCCGCCTCCTGGTTTCAAGTGATCCTCCTGCCTCAGCCTCCTGAGTAGCTGGGACTACAGGCATGCACCACCACGCCCAGCTAATTTTGTATTTTTAGTAGAGATGGGTTTAACCATGTTGGCCTGGCTGGTCTTGAACTCCTGACCTTAGGTGATCTGCCCAGCTTGGCCTCCCAAAGTGTTGGGATTACAGGCGTGAGCCACTGCGTCCAGCCATATATCCTGTTTCATACAGAAAATAAATCTCCTTTGGGGCAGGGCTCACATCATACACTTTGTATTCCCCTCGGGGCTAAGTAGCGCTTGGGACATGACAGGTACTTACCGAATATTTATTGTTAGGCCTTTGATTATTAAAACTCTTGTGGCTAAGTGTGGTGGCATGCACCTGTAACACCAGCACTTTGGGAGGCTGAGGTGGGATTATTTGAGGCCAGGAGTTTGAGAACAGCCTGGTCAACATAGCAAAATCCCGTCTACAAAAATTTTTAAAAAGTGGTGGTGGGGTCCTGGGATGTCCCAGCTTCTTCAGAGGCTGAGGCAGGAGGATCTCTTTGAGCTCAGGAGATCCAGGCTGCGGTGAGATATGATCACACCACTGCACTTCAGCCTGGGCCACGGAGAAAGATCCTGTCTCTAAAAAAATAAATAAAATTCTTCTGGCAATTTCTTGGGGCCCAACTAAAAGCCTTATCTTGTCCACCTAAACTTGTTTTGTAGAAGATTACTTGCAACTAGTCATTGTCTCTGCTTGCTGTTTTGCAGTCTGATAGTGGAGACTCTATAGAAGTTTCAAGAAACGTTGAAGAGATCGTGGTAAAAATCATTAGTGTATTTGTGGATGCACTGCCACACGTCCCGGAGCACAGGCGCCTGCCCATCCTTGTTCAACTTGTTGATACACTGGGTGCAGAGAAATTCCTCTGGATTCTCCTCATCTTGCTTTTTGAACAGTATGTCACAAAAACAGTGCTGGCGGCTGCCTATGGCGAAAAGGTCAGAACCTAGGGTGGGAAGATAAGGAAAATGGTGATTTCTCACACAGATTTTATGATATTGTCCAGTTTAAACATGGGGCTGATGATGCCTAATGTGTGTTATTTGGAACCTTTTTGCTCAGAACCTTTTTCAAAAAGGTTTTTGGCATTTTAAAAAATTGCATTCAGAGCCCATAGCACTCTGAATATCTTCAGTTGCAGCAAAATAGCTTCTGAGGGCGAATTAACTTTTGTGAGAAACAGATCTGGTGCCACCCAAGTGGTTCCATTTTAAGCCCAGCAGAGTATGGCTGAAGAGTAATGAAACAGTGTCTCTTCAAAGTGGTTTTGAAGGCAGTTTGTGGGGAAATAGAGGAGCGTCCGTTTCCCTGAAGTCAGTAAGACACAAACACGGGTGATTGTTTGGATAAAGCCCTGTTTGGATAAGTCAAGGACCGTTTTTAAATGACTTCTTAGACTTGGGATCTGGGAGTAGATCTCGACCTACTCTAAAGTAGTATACTCTGTTCTGCCAGAAATCCTAACACACATTATCCTGAAATTATGCCTTCACAATTCCTAAGTACAGATTTGTTACCTTTTTCTTTTTCTACGTAGGATGCTATTTTAGAAGCAGACACTGAATTTTGGTTTTCAGTCTGTTGTGAGTTTAGTGTCCAGCATCAGATACAAAGCTTGATGAATATCCTCCAGTACTTACTGAAGCTGCCAGAGGAAAAAGAAGGTAAGCGTAGATTGGGTGTCACTTACTGTTCAATCTGAAAGCTAAAGAGAAACAGAAGAGAATGCAGGTTATCCTTAGTACATCTTCAGAAAGATTTTTAAAGTAAGTTAATCATTTTAATTTGATTGTGTAGTTTCTTGAATCCTAATGGAAAATAGTCAGAATTCCATTTGCCATTCCTCACACATTGTCTTTTATACCTCTGTGCCCTGTGCTGACATCTTGGCTGTGGAATGTTGCTGGTATCCAGGATGAGTTAGGTTCAAATGACAGTAAATGATCAGGACCTCATTGGCTGTCTCTCAGCTTCTCATTAAAATATCTGAAGACATTTACATGAAAAGAAAAAATGGTACCACAAGAGTGGCACCAAAATATTAAAATTGTACCATACAGCAGAGCCTTGAAGAAAATCCCACTAACCGCAGCACCACTGAGGCTGGCTTAGGAAAGGGTTGCTGAAGCCAGGTGTGACGGTGTCAGCCTGTGGTCCCAGCTACCCAGGAGAATGAGACAGGAGGATCACTTTAGCCCAGTTCAAGACCAGCCTGAGCAACAGTAAGACCCCGTCTCTAAAAAAAACTTTTTTTCATTAAGAAAGGGTTGACGTGTTGATAGTTCTTAGTTCTCTACAATTCAAAGCAGAACAACAAGGCACGTTAGAAAGAAGGTACTCTAAGAGCTCCGCAGAGACTGTTTTCTGTGTGGCCAGCCATTGGCCCTGTCATCCCTGTTTGGCGAGGCAGTAACTTGTCCCATCCTGCAGTCAGCTCAGGTTTGGCAGGGACAGACGAGGGAGGTCCCTGGAGAGTATGTGGTGTATGTGGTGATGTGGGTAAGGAAGTGTCTTAGCAGTAAGTCATTCTGTAGGATAGTGGTTTTTAACACTGCACTGCCAACCCCATTTACATTAGATACATTGAATAAAGAAGTCTCCATCTGCAGTTGGAAGTTCAAAGACTCCTTCCGTGATATGGTCTTCTTCCATTTGATTGTCCTGTTTCCCTGTTTTGTTTTTTGTCTTAAACACTCGCTTCTCAGGGCCATTGGGTACTTTCTTGGCAAATACACTCACGTTTTTCACTGATTTAGAAGAGAAGAAACTGGATGTAATAGATGAACAAATTTCTCTGTGAAAATGTTATCCCATTAACCATCCTTTACTTGAAGGGTCATATCTGTTAATTGTGTATGAAGGATTCGGGTGAAAATGAGTAAGGTCACTTGTTTTATTGCTGTTTCAGAAACCATTCCCAAAGCAGTGTCTAATAAGAGTGAATCACAAGAAGAAATGCTACAGGTTTTTAATGTAGAGACTCACACTAGCAAGCAACTGCGGCATTTTAAATTTTTGTCGGTGTCCTTCATGTCTCAGCTCCTGTCTTCCAATAATTTTCTGAAAAAGGTAATGTGTTCTTTAAATGTGTTTATAAAAAGGTATTCTGCTGTTTCCAAGGAACTGTTTTCAACCAGTAGAAGTAGCTTGGTAAATGGCTCATGAAAATGTGAGGCATGCCTTTAAAGATAATAGAAAAAGAAAGTACGTTTCACCATGAAAAGCTGTTCATCATGATCTACTGAGATTGAACATAAAGTAAACTCTATGACTCAGTGGTTTCATTCTTAAGTATTGTGTAACCACCAGAAGTTCATGAACCTGTACACCAAAAAAATCTACAAGAATGTTTATAATATTCATAACATTCTTCATGGTAGCACAAAACTGGTAACAACTCAAGTGTCTACCAGCCAAGTAGATAAATTGCCTGTATTTTATTTTATTTTTTGAGACATATCTCACTCTGTGTCCCAGGCTGAAGTGCAGTAGAGCGATCATGGCTCACTGCAACCTGGAACTCCTGGGCTCAAGCAATCCTCTTGCCTCAGCCTCCCAAGTAGCTGGGACTACAGGCGTGTGCCACCTACGTCTGGCTAATTTTAAAACTTTTTTTGTAGAGACGGGGTCTCACTCTGTTACCCAGGCTGATAGCAAATTCCTGGCCTCAAGCGATCCTCCCAACTCAAGTTCCCATAGTGCTGGGATTACAGGCATGAGCCACCATGCCCAGCTTTTCTTTACCTGGATATAGTGAGTTCTGCATATATGATTTGTGTACGTCTCTGTTTGTGTATTAAACTTGTTTAAACAGTGAGAGAAAAGGAAGGAAAGAAAGGAATATGACCAGGAATACAAAAATGGTTTGACATTAGAGTACTGTAAAGTTCATTAAGTCCTTATAATGCATTAACAGATGAAGAAGGGAAACCATATGATCATTTTACATGTTACAGTGAAATAATTCAGCAGATTCAATACTCATTCACAACTTAAGAGAAAAAGATCCTCGCTCATGCCTGTAATCCCAGCACTTTGGGAGGCCGAGGTGGGCGGATTGTGAGGTCAGGAGATCGAGACCATCCTGGCTAACATGGTCTCTACTAAAAAATACAAAAAATTAGCTGGGCGTGGTGGCAGGCGCCTATAGTCCCAGCTACTCGGGAGGCTGAGGAAGGAGAATGGCATGAACCCGGGAGGCGGAGCTTGCAGTGAGCCAAGATCGAGCCACTGCACTCCAGCCAACCTGGGCGACAGAGTGAGACTCTGTCTCAAAAAATAAGAAAAAAAAGGAAAAAAATCCTCTCAGCAGTGCAGGGTAGATGGGAATTACTTTGGCCTAATGAAGGTGACAATCTGAAGCTTGTGGTTTATATCATACCTAATGATGAAATATTAATGGTGTCCCTGCTACAGTCAGGGACAAGAATCTCCTCTGTCATTGTTTCTATTCAGGAAAAGAAATGAAGTGTAAGAATCAGGAAAGAAGAGAATCAGCAATTAGAACTAATAATGAGTTCAGTAAGCTTGCTTAAGAGAGATCAGTGTAGACACTATCTAGAGATCAGGGTGGGTTGTGATCTGTATCAAGCAGGCTGCCTGAACTAATTAGTCTCACACACTGTTATATAATATTATTATTCCTCAAATTAGAAAACAGAGTAGAAAAAAAGATTTCCTGTATAATAAAAACATAAACTTACAAGGTACCAAGAATAAGCCTGACAAAAATATGTGCACAAATATTATGGAAGAAATGTGCAAGATATGAAGGGACACAGAAGAAAACTTGGAAGAAATGGAGAGACACTGTGTTTACGCATATGAAGCCTCGCTATTTAAAGGTGGCAGATCTGCCCAGATTAGTCTAGAAACTCAGTGTGCTTTTTCAATTACATCATTTTAAGAAGTGATATTGATACATTGATACCAAACTGTAAGGGGCCAAGGACAGTGGTATGGTGCAGGAGTAATCAGATGGATCAATGTGACTGAACAGTAGGCCCAGAAACACATGCAGGCGTAAGAGGTGCAGCAGGTGATTTTACAAAACAGTTGGAGAGAATGGTCCAAGTGCTGGCCCTGGCATGATTTGTTTTCCATTTGGGGAAAAAGTCTGATGTCACACCTTATAGAAAAGACAACTTTAGTCAGAGTAAAACTTCACTGTAAAAAACAACAGTTCAAATGTTTAGAAGAAAATCAAGGACAACATGATTGTGACTGGAGGATAGGAAAGAATTTCTTTAAAATTTTGATTCAATAGAAGGCCACAGCCTGAGAGAAGATTATTGCTCTGCATAAATCAAAAAGCCTCAATTTCCATTCGAACAACTGGCAAAGAGTATGAATTCCCTGAAGAGGAATTACAGATGGCCAGTTACAATGTCATTTAGCCTCCAATAAGCAGGAAATGTGATTAAATGTGATACCCATCAAATTGGCAAAACTGTTGAAGTCGTTAGTACCAGGGATTGGGTACGTAGTGGCGGAAAGTGTGATTGTTCCAACCACTTTAGAAAGCAATTGGCAGGATCCCATGAGGTTGAAAGTTCCAGCAATTCCTGTGATCTGGTCACTCCCTTCCTTGGGCATATATGCTGTAAAAACTTGCCAAGATGCTCAAAGGGACATAAAAATGTTCTTCTCTAGCATTATTAGTAAAAGGGGGAAAAATGGACATAAACTAAACATCTAACAACAGAGGCAAATGGATAGATAAGTTGTATTTATAGAGGAATATCTTATGCAGTTGAAGGAACTAGAACATAAGTCACCATGCATAGATCTCAAAAATATGTTTCCAGAAAAACATGTTGTTCCATGATATGTACTGTTTGAAACATTTGGAAGCAGATTTGGGATGATGGTTGTGTTTGTGGGGCTTGGGGTAGAGGGAGAATAGGACCAAGGAGCAGTACGTGGGGGATTCCAGCTGCATCTGTAATGTTTAACTTCTCAACAAATTATGTGTGAGCTCACCAGATCAGCATGTCTTAGAATTTGGTAGTGGAAATTGAGTGTTGATTGCTGTATTTTTCTGAACCATTGTAGTACTTTTTAGATACTACCAGTAGAATGTAATTAAAATAAATTAAGAGAAATAGAGTTACTACAGTATAACGAGGATGATATGAACCTGATTAAATTGTAATGTCAGAAAACAGTTGCTGTTTAAGGTTTCAGTGAATGGTCCGAGTTTCGTTGAACTGACTTGAGATGACTTTTATTATCGACTTCCATACCGTGCTAATGACATCTTCTTTAAAAATTAGGTAGTTGAGAGTGGTGGTCCTGAGATTTTAAAAGGCCTTGAAGAGAGGTATGTTTACTTTTCTTTTTTTACTTTTTATTTGGAAATGACTTCAAACTTATAGAAAACCTGGAAAAATAGTACAGAAAATTCATATACTCTTTACAACCAGGTTCACCATTTGATAATACTTTCTGCCACATTTGCCTTAGCGTTCTCCCTATGTAGGGTTTTTTCTCTGAGCCATTTGAAAGTAAATCATATACATTATGTCTCTAAGAATAAGAGATGTTCTTATAAAACCACAGTACATTGATCAAATTCAGAAAATTTAACGTTGATCCAATCCAGTGATGTAATCTACAGTTCATACTCCAGTCTCCCTAATTATCCCAACACTGTCCTTTACACCGCATGTGTTTCTGCATCATGATCCATGTCACGTTTGTGTATCGTATTGAGTTGCCATATCTGTTTAGTGTCTTAATCTGGCCCTGATTTCTATGGGCTCATGAATTCTTTATTCCGTGGATTCTATTCCATGTGCTGCCATTATATATTTGGGTGCAGGAATTTTCCTTTCTCTCCCATGTCCTCA
Organism: Symphalangus syndactylus; assembly: GCF_028878055.3. Lineage (NCBI taxonomy): Eukaryota > Metazoa > Chordata > Mammalia > Primates > Hylobatidae > Symphalangus > Symphalangus syndactylus. The sequence goes on along the minus strand of NC_072434.2, from coordinate 81,008,931 downwards.
GGGGTTGCCTCCTGGCCTTGCTGTGTACCTCCTTTTCAGATGCATGGCGTTCCCAGGGCCACTGTCCTGCCCCGTCCACTGGAAAGTGCCTGCCCTGCAGGCAGGATTGTGAGCTGCTGAGTTCCAGTCCTGTGGGCTGACTTGTAGCGCTATGTGTAGGACTTTCGTTTTTGGAGCTGATTTTGTTTGAGCCCCCTTCTCCCCTCCTCTGCTGTGCCGTGTCAACTTCTGTCTCCACTCTTCCCTCTAGCTCCCCCTTCAGGCTGGCAGCAGTTGGGGGATCTCCAGTGGCAGTTGTGTTGGAATTTGGTGTGTGCTTTTCTAATTACAGGTTATTTGAAGTTTGTAGTCTTTTTTTTTGTCTCCTAATAATGTGAAAGAAGTGAGTTATATGTTCATTTGTATTAATATTTCTCTTTATACAAATGTGTGCGTGCGTGTGTGTGCATGTGTGTGTGCACACACATCTGCCGTTAACCTAGGAACACCCCACTTGGACAGCCCAGTGAGACCCACTGAGCATGAGCTAGATATGAGTGAGTTCCTTAAACACTTTCAGCATCTGTTGCTTATTCAGCACCTCACAGAGTCTGAGCGAGGATGATGCTTCTGCACAGAAGCGCCTAGTTACTTCTTGATGATCTCTGTCTATGGCAGTAATCCCTCGTTTCCTTTCTTTCCAAGTAGTTTTTGGAATAATTTAGTACAGAATTATTTAATTGCTCTTTCTACTTGAAACATTTAGCATAAGGTAGACATGAACAAGTTCTCTGAGTGCCTTCAGCTGCCGTTTGCTGAGTGAGGCTCCGTGTTTCAGGTTGCTGGAGACCGTTCTCGGCTATATCAATGCAGTTGCACAGTCCATGGAAAGGAACGCAGACAAACTCACTGTGAAGTTCTGGCGTGCCCTCCTTAGTAAAGCTTACGACCTGTTAGATAAGGTAGGTTTTCATTTCTCCCCGGAATTACTGTTTTGTTGCTGTTTTTAAAATTATTGTGAAATTATTTAAAGTTTTTAAGAATAAACTTAGCAATTCCTTTTATGAATATAATGAAGCTCAGATTTTTCTTAGAAAACAGTCTCTTGATGACTAGAAACAGATTCGTCTGGAAAAACTTGTTTCCTTACCAGTTATGAGAACGTGTACCTCATGTATTTTAATAATTAAGTCATGTCATATATAATGTTCTACTTTATTCAAGTGGAATAAAATAAAAATATGAAGTATATTACATACATATCACTGGCCTTGAAATTAGGATTGCTGATTCAAATCTAGCTAAATGATTTAGCTTCATGCCTTTGGCACTTCCTCCTGACATCAAGCTTTTGTTTTGTTTGATAATGTGTGGTTAGTAAGGCCTACCTGAAAGGTTATTTTAAGAATTAAATAAGAAAATGTGTGTGGAAGTGCCTGGTGCCTGGAGGTGTGCAGTGGACAGCAGTCTGTCTTAATTGAAGTTGATTTTTTTTTTATTTGTTTTTCTTTTCATGTTAAATATAAAATTTCTCTTTAGGTCAATGCCTTGCTGCCCACAGAGACATTCATTCCTGTGATCAGAGGGCTGGTGGGCAATCCCCTGCCATCTGTTCGCCGGAAAGCGCTGGACCTTTTGAATAACAAGCTACAGCAAAATATATCCTGGAAGAAGACAATAGTGAGTGAAGACCCAGGACACACCCATTTACTGTACTTTGCTTTATCAAAGAGCTGCCTTTAACTCCCTTCAATTTCTCTAGTGGTACAGTTTCAAATTGAAGTATATTATTATCTGAGTATAATACCATGACATGTTTTAAAATGTGATGTTAATTCTAATGGGAATATATGTGTGTTGTAAGAGCTCTTAGAATGGAATTTCAGCCTAGTGGAATTCTTGCTTACTACAGAGCTTACGTGGCCTTAGCCTTAACATAATTCTAAGTCCCTTTTACTCCAAATCAGTGGGTGCTTTGTATAAGTGAAAAACTGGTTAGAACATGCACATTGCTTAGCATGACTGTGTGACTCAGGACCCCCAAGTCTGATTTCCATTTAGACAATCTCAAGCTGTGACAATGGGAAAATGGACAAATGTTTTTTGCAGCTTTAATGATTTGGAGATTCTGGCTGTCCCCTTCAGGTTACCCGTTTCCTAAAACTGGTTCCAGACCTTTTGGCCATTGTGCAGCGTAAGAAAAAGGAAGGGGAAGAAGAACAAGCAATCAACAGACAGACAGCGTTGTATACCTTAAAGCTTTTATGCAAGAATTTTGGTGCAGAAAATCCAGATCCTTTTGTCCCAGTGCTGAGCACTGCTGTGAAACTGATTGCTCCAGAGAGAAAGGAGGAGAAGAATGTCCTGGGAAGCACGCTGCTGTGCATAGCAGAGGTGACCTCCACCCTGGAGGCGCTAGCCATCCCCCAGCTTCCCAGGTATGCGGCCGGAGACTTGGAACAGAAGCTGTTACCGCCTGGCACACATTGAAAAATGACACTTTGGTGACTTTTTCCTCTGAGTAGACGTTGCATAAAATTGGATTTGTGGAAGAATTGATCTTGTAGGGTGTGGTGGCTCACGGCTATGATCCCAGCACTTTGGGAGGCCAAGGCAGGGAGATCATTTGAGCCCAGGAGTTTGAGGCTGCAGTGAGCTATGACTGCACCACTGCACTGTAGCCTGGGCAACAGAGTGAGACCCTGTCTCTTAAAAAAATAATAATAAAAATAATTAATCTTCAAACAGAAAGACACAGCCTTCCCATTTATCTTCAGATGCACTGCTTTGCAATGTTAATCGTCCCCCATTCTTCCTTCGTTTTGTCTAGTATAGTCAAAAAGCAGTGGGTGAAGGTTCTTGGCAGAGGGGCCCACCCAGTTAGCCAAGGCCAAAGCTGCCTTCTGCTGCCAAATTTGGAAATTAGAAGCCCCTGGCTGTGGTAGTTCCTTACTGTACAGCCAGTATGTTCCTTAACCTGTTAGAGCATTGCTGTCTATAAAACAGAGACAGTATCTACCTCATAGGATTTCTGTAAGGCAGTGCTTGCAAGGAGTTTTGCATAGTGCCTGACACATAATAAGTGTTCAATTAATGAAAGACATTGTTATTTTTTAAATTACTTTTGTGTCCGTACTGTTAGCACTGGGAGATTTCTTGTGCTTAGCCACATAAAATGTGTAGACAGCGCTTTTTAGGCTATGAAGCAGATAGCGATATAATAGGCACAGTTTGTTGGTTTTTTTTCATAATGCCCTCTACTCCATTCCCTAGCCTCTGTTTCCACTTCAAGTTCTTCTAAAGCTCCTACTCTGTTTCTAGCCTGATGCCATCGTTGCTGACAACAATGAAGAACACCAGCGAGCTGGTCTCCAGCGAGGTCTACCTGCTCAGTGCCTTGGCCGCTCTGCAGAAGGTTGTGGAGACTCTCCCGCACTTCATCAGCCCCTATCTGGAAGGCATTCTCTCCCAGGTGAGCCACGATGGCCACGACACGCTACGCGGGGTGGCTAGGGAAAGTAAAAGATCACAAATGTAGTGATTTTGTTTTTTTCTTTAAGAGTTAGTTTCTGTTTGACAGAAAGGAGTCTTATTTCTGAAGAGATGTGCTTGCTTTTATTAAATGTGTACTTTTTCTCTTCCATCATCCTTGCTACTTAATCTTGAAATTGATATGGGGGTCACTTTTTAGCGAGATGCTTCTCTTCTTTAATTGTGCGGAATGTATTCTGGGTTTTTTTTCTTCTGTGAGATCTTTGGAGTTGTGCTGGTAGAGCCGCCTCTTGTTACTTCTGGAAATTGGTGGGCCCTGTTTCTGCTGTGAGAGGTTTAATCCTAAGGCATCTTGCAAAGCAGAATTTTTGTATTGCACATCAGCGGTTTCCTGTCAACACACTAGGGGCCAGTGGTATTTCTGATTGAAAATGCTCAAGAATGTTGAGCCCTGGCTGTTCCATTGTGTTGATCATTTGCCATTTACAAGGTTAGGAGCCTTCATTACCATGGGGCAAATGATTAAACTGCTTCACTTACACCACAGCCAGGGCTTAAAAGTAGCCTTCTCACAGAAAGGGGCCTGCGCTCTGAGGAGCTTTCTCAGTTTTTTAGCAACTTGACCCTTGCTGTGGTCCCTTGCATTCCTGTCCTCTAAGAAAACCATCTGTCTGGGTGCTCTGTATGCGGCTGCGTCTACCATTGGCCTTCATCCCTGATCGCAAGTTGGGCAAGAGGTGTCTGCCCAATTTTATCCACTGACGTTTAGGGCTGACTTTAAAAGGAGCTCTGTGTGTAGTTAAAAAGTGCTAAGCATTTTCCAAACACTAGTACGTCATCATGAAGCCTTTCTGGAAGTGTGTGTTTGTCAGTGAGGATCTGCAGTGGCCCTGATCACTTTTTTTATATTCCTTTAGGTGATTCAATTGGAGAAAATCACTAGTGAAATGGGTTCTGCCTCACAGGCTAATATCCGTCTCACATCTCTTAAAAAGACACTGGCTACCACACTTGCACCCCGAGTCCTGTTGCCCGCCATCAAAAAAACTTACAAGCAGATTGAGAAGAACTGGAAGGTTAGATCATATTGGGTATTAAGACTTTGGAGAAGGGAGAGGTGGTACTGAAATGTGTAAACTTTGACTTAAAGAATATATTTATTTAATTTGTAAAAATACACACTGCTGAACTCTAGGAATCATTTGAAAATGGCACATCTCTTTACTGTGTTATTGGTAGAATCACATGGGTCCGTTTATGAGCATCTTGCAAGAGCATATTGGGGTGATGAGGAAGGAAGAGCTCACCTCCCATCAGTCTCAGCTAACCGCCTTTTTCCTGGAGGCCCTGGACTTCCGAGCCCAGCACTCTGAGGTAAGCTCAGGTTCACTCCTCCAATTCCTAATGCTGTTATCCACCTATTGAAGAATCCGAGAACAATCTAGCTGTGTAACAGTGGTACTTGCCAAAATAATTTACAGTCAGATATCAGCACTCTAATAAATGGGCTCTTCTGTTTTCAGAACGATCTGGAGGAAGTTGGAAAAACAGAAAATTGTATCATTGACTGTCTAGTAGCCATGGTTGTCAAACTTTCCGAGGTCACATTCAGGCCCCTGTTCTTCAAGGTGACGCTTTCTTCCTCTTCCTCTCTTTTGTGCTCAGATTTAAGTGACAAGATGTCGAAGAAACTAATACTCTCTTATCCTTTTAGCTGTTTGATTGGGCTAAAACCGAAGATGCCCCAAAGGACAGGTTGTTGACATTTTACAACTTGGCAGATTGCATTGCCGAAAAGCTGAAAGGGCTTTTTACTCTGTTTGCTGGCCACTTGGTGAAGCCTTTTGCTGACACTTTGAACCAGGTGAACATCTCCAAAACAGGTGGGTAGTTGCTTCAGTTCAGCTGTCACCCTTGCCCTGTGTGCCTTATACAAGGTACCAGTAAGACACAACCTAGTGCTTGCAAGCAAGATTTTAGAGGTTCTTAAGTTCTAAGCTAAGGAGGGTGAATTTTTTACTTCATTGTTGTCAGACAGTGAAGTGTTGTTTTAGCATAATGAGCAAATGTTACAAGTCAGCTCACTTGGGAGAAAGAATAAAATAAATGGCCATTACTGTCAGTTACTGGAAGTAACTTTAAAACATAAAAATTAAGATTAGTTTATTCTCTAATGCTAATACATGACCCACTTGACAGTTGAGGGAATTTAACTTGCCAAAGTGAGTGTTAGAATCTTAACTCCAAAAGAAGGAATCATTCTTCGATAGACCATCCATTCTGTGTTCTATCTTCATCCTGATTATGATTTGTAGATCATTTTAGACTCTTCTGATTATAGTTATTTTAATAGTGATTTCAATGTAAACATTGGAGATTAAATGGTTAAGTTCAGTGTTTTTTCATTTTTACTCTTCCCACATCTACAGATGAAGCATTTTTTGACTCTGAAAATGACCCTGAAAAGTGCTGCTTGCTGTTGCAGTTTATTTTGAACTGTTTATACAAAATCTTCCTTTTTGATACCCAGCATTTTATAAGTAAAGAGAGAGCAGAAGCCTTGATGATGCCTCTGGTGGATCAGGTAACCAAACAGAATCATCTTTCGTTACTGAGGAAGCCATCACTGTTTGAGCTTGGCAGGTTTTAGATCTGCTCAAATGACAGCTTGCTGGGCTTTTTTCTTTGTAAGGTGTTTTTTTTTTTTTTTTTGGTCTTTTTAATGAAATGTTTTATTTGAAAATTGTTTTTTCAAAGATGTAACTTCATTGTGGAATTTGAGTTGTTTTGTTTTGTTGTTTTGAGACAGGGTCTTGCTCTGTCACCCAGGCTGGAGTGCAGTGGTACAATCTCAGCTCACTGCAACCTCCATCTCCCGGGTTCAAGCAGTTCTTGTGCCTCAGCCTCCCGAATAGCTGGGATCACAGGCGCCCGCCTCCACACCTGGCTAATTTTTGTATTTTTAGTAGGGATGGGGGTTTTGCCATGTTGGCCAGGCTGGTCTTGAACTCCTGACCTCAAGTGATCTGCCCACCTTGGCCTCCCAAACTGCTGGGATTACAGGCGTGAGCCACCATGCCTGGCCCTGAGTTATTTTTTATTTTTTGTTTTTTAAACTGCTCAAAAGAGAGACATGATATAAGGTGTCATGGTTAATGTATTCATTTGTTTTAACTGGGCCTCACTGAGAACGTGTCAGAGCATGGCTGCCTCCTGGAGGAAAGAGCTCCTCTAAGATGCTCTGCTGCAGAGAAAGGGGCAATGATAAAGGGTATGAGATTCCATTTGAGTTTGAGAAGGCAATACATTTGCCCTAGAGAGTATTAGAATAATGCCTGGTTTTTGAACCTGCTAATATCATGAGAGATGGTAAAATATTTATATGTTGGGTATTTTTTCAAACAGAAGAAAGAAATGAGACTTGTTGTTCAAAGTCTTTGTCTTATTCTTCCTAGCTGGAAAACAGGCTTGGGGGAGAAGAGAAATTCCAGGAACGGGTGACAAAGCACCTGATACCATGCATCGCACAGTTTTCAGTGGCCATGGCGGATGACTGTCTTTGGAAACCACTGAACTACCAGATTCTGCTAAAGACGAGAGACTCCTCGCCTAAGGTTAGGAACTGGGTGACAAGTACTGAAACTGCATCTTTTCACTGCACAACCTAAACAGCCTGTAGGTGGTCACAGATGTAGGCCCCTGGTAAACTGGCAGGGAAGAACATTGCTATTTGTCATCCAGTACTAGAAGTCTGGTCTTTTGTATTAGGCAGAAATTTGTCCCTAAGAAAATTTTGTTTTTTACTTATAGGCTATTTGTAAAGAATAGCAATGCCCTATCCCCACCCCAATGGTGCGTTGGGCAGAAGTACTAAAATACTTTTTAAATACTTTTAAATAACAAAGACTTGAAGTAATTCCTTGTTTTTTAGGTGCCATTGAAATGTCATTGTGCTCCAGAGAGAAATGCATTGAATTTATCCACAGAATAGTCTTTTGAGTTAGAGCAATACATTCTGTTGTTTATAGATACTAGGCTTATGATCTTGTTGAGTAAGTGGTGGCAGTGGAAATAAAACATGGGTAGGTTGAGTGGAAGTCAAAATTCCACACCCAAGTGATACGAATTTCAAACGGTTTTAGCAATGAGTCACCATTTCTCAAACTAATGATTGTATTAGAACTTTACTGGCTATAACAGACCAAAGCAGAATTTTATTAATAGGATTTATTAGTTCAAATTCTTTATTAGGATATGCTAACAATGAGACTATTTTGATGAACCCCCATATTTTAAACCATAGGTTTTTATACAAGTAGTAGCATCAAATTTATTGTAATATTTTACTTTGCACAAATCAAGGAAATTCTGATGGAATCTAGGTAGTTACAAATGGTTTTTTAATAATTCACTTTGTACTATCCAGATATTCTTTAATTAAAATATCCAAAATTAGAAGACCAGTAGGGCTTTTGTTTCAAAAGCTAACAATACCCAACTACTGCTTGCTCTCCTTATCATAGACAAGGCGGTGAGGAACACCTAGACGTTTTTAAAGCCCCGAAACTAGGATATTGTGACACAGTGTGACACTGAATTATTTTTTATTCAGTGCTGAGATGGGAGTTTATCCCAAGCAAGTGTCCTGGCCCCTCATACAACTATAGTGGTGACGAGTCAGGGGCTGTGGGTGAGGAGACCTGCCAGAGGTGGCTGGAGGCACTTTATTGGCAGCCTGGCGGGCTGGCGAGCTCCAGTGAAAATCTGGCGACACACTTGAGTTTGCATGTGGCATTTTATTTTATTGGTTTTTTTTTTTAAAGGAAGAGATTATAAAAAGACATTTCACATTAAAGATTTGCAGTCGTGGGACACAGTTTGGAAAACACTGATTTATAAGGTTGCGCATATTACAAACAGCTCCCAAATGGTGAAACTGGTATTCTAAGATGAAAGCTGAATGAACATAATGAAGTGAATAAACGCATGTGAACTAATGTTTAAAAAGTTAGAGCTTGTCTCAAGTCAGTACAGCTCTTAAGATAATAAATACAGTAACACTAGTTTTTATTTCTTTGCTCTTTTATCCCTTTCAGGTTCGATTTGCTGCTTTGATTACTGTGTTAGCACTGGCTGAAAAACTAAAAGAGAATTATATTGTCTTGCTACCAGAATCCATTCCTTTCTTAGCAGAGTTGATGGAAGGTAATTCTCAAACTATTCCCAACTATTAAACAGTTAAGGAATAATTCAGTAAAATTCTGTGAAAATGTGTCCAATGATAATGCGGATTTGGATATAATGTGACTAGCAGTTGATCCAGTCCTCATATAGGCGGCTCCAGTCTCAAATACAGGCAGGCTCAAGCTCCTGTTTTGAGTTGGGTGGAGGGAGCGAGTTGCGAAGTGACCACCTCCAGATCATTTGAGAGTCTGTTTAGTGTAATCTTCACTGTCTTTACTTTTGTGGTGTTTTAATCTTCACTGTCTTTACTTTTGTGGTGTTTTGTGATCATACAAGCAGATTACAGTAGTGTTTTTAATTAACCTCATACATTTATATGATTGACGTTTTGGTCCCCAGATGGGAGGTTATTGTATGGAAATGCCTAGTGGCATTAAGGATGCAGTAGGATGTCCACTTTTAGTAGCAACCGATGTTCATTCACTACTCCATGTTAGGTGCTTTACATGGATTATCTCAATTAAAAATCACAACATTTTATCTGTTTTACAAAGGAAGAAACTAGAGGCTTAAAAGGTTTCGGTTATTTGACAAAGATCACAAGCTAGTGAGTGTAACATGGGGAGCTGTGACAGTTCTGGAACATAGAGTCTTAGGCCCAGGAAATAACAGTAAATGTTATTATTAAGGGAGGGGTGGTGGAGCAAGTAGATCAGTCCTTTACTGATTCATTGCTTATCTAAGCTACAAAAGTACATTCTCCTTTGTTTCTTAGCTCTTGGAAGGGAGAAGTGTGAGCTACTGAAGGGGTGGCATCCCTAGGAAGTTTGAGTTTTGGGGATTCTTATTCAGCTTCCAGTGTAAGCCTGTGAGCAGGGAATGAAGGCGGAAGGAGCGGTGTGGAGGGAAGTGGTCCGTGGCGCCTCTTGCTTTGTTAATGTGCTTCATTTCACTCTTTTGATTGAATGATTGCCAGAAAATGCAAGGCATTAAGAATTAAACTAATGAGAACCGAGGCAGGTGGACTGACTCAGATTTTAATCTTGATTTTTTTTTTTTAGATGAATGTGAAGAAGTAGAACATCAGTGCCAAAAGACAATTCAGCAACTGGAAACTGTCCTGGGAGAGCCACTCCAGAGCTATTTCTAAGACTTTCTGTGGTGTTTCATACTCTACTCACAGTTCAGACTCGTTTTTCGTATTTTTATTTTTGGGTGTTGGGTGCCATGTTAATTTTGGTGCCTTAATACACCTACATGGATTACTTACAAATGTTTGATCACTTCTTTACAAAATTCCCACCTGGTTTGTGCTGCCACATAAGCCTCTCCTGCCTATTGTATACAGCTGCAGAAAGAGTAAATGATACATGGTATTTTTATACAGACTGCTGTGTTTGTTTAAACATTTATTATTCTCTTCCTGATTGATGGTAATAATATTAGACTTGTTAATTTTAGCACCCAAAGCTGATGCCTCATTTGCACTGTAAGCCTTAACTCTTCTGTACAGCAATATCTTAATATACATGGTATCCATGTTGCACATTTCACTCAAAGTTGCTCTATTTCAAGAAAATGAAGTTATTTAGCAATCAACAGAAATACATTTGACCGTAAAGCCTACTTTTCATTTTGGGTAGGCGAACGGCAGCCTTCATTTCTTTGTTGTGCCTATAAAAAGAAGTGGTTCTGGAATGCTTTTTTTTAACCCAGGAGTGTGACTCACCTTTATCCTTTGTTCTTTTTGGGAAACGGGAGAGATGAAGGCAATACGCTGCTTCTAAAACAGCTCACACCTGGCTGCTCACACAGAGGGCCCAGAAACACTGGGTGGCACGAGGAAGCTCCTCCAGGATTAAGAATGAACCCAGTTCCATTGGTGGTTAACTAAGAATTACTTGTCTAACAAAGTAAGTATCAGTAGATTTTTTTCAATGCTTTGAAGTGCCCTAATCTCTAATACTGGGTCATGGTAAAGTTGGAAAGTGAGGGCTCAAATAAAATTAAATCTGCCCCCATTTTAAAGGCATCTAAGAACAATCCCGTAGAATGTTCACATTGAGTTTAAAAGCCTTTGAAACGAATATAGAAGTTTAATGCAGAAATGTGGCAAGCAAAAGGCCAACTTGCAGTTTAGAGACAGAGCTTGCTAGTATAGAAGTGTGTATTTCTAAGAAATGTCTCAGTAAAATTCATTAATAAATACTAATAGCTTTTTAAATTTTTTTACTCCATGTAAAATGAAAATGAACTTAAGACTTATAAGGAATGATGTGAGTGGGCTATTTTTTTCCTAAATGCCTCACAGTCTCCAACCGCTCAGTTAGTTAAGCACTCTGATGGTACTTTATGAAGAAAAATAACTCTGGGGGATTCTCGAGTCTTCTTGCCTTCTACGGCTTTCCCTGTGGCACCCCCCACCCCCAACCAGTGTCTTTGAGCTTGGTGAGACTCTGCATAAATTAACATGAAAAGCTGGAAAAGAATTAAGGGCTAGTGATTTCTACACTGAGTACTTTTTAAAAAATAAGATTGACAATGGTATTCTTTTCAATATATGGACAGAAATAATATCTAACTAACTAAAATCTGTTCTGAAAATATTCCTAAATCCTGGCAGAGTTCTGCCCCAGTCTAGTCTAATGTGATAAAATGATCCTCACTGACTGAGCTTTTTTCCCTCCCCACTCCCAAACCTTTGAAATTTCCTGTAACAAGATCTGACTTGTAAAGATCCCATATACATGGAACTTCTGCCAACTCCCCTCAAATAATAGAAAAATCACAGAAATGCAACCATTTAACTTGCTGATACAGGTTTGATTTTAATCACGTAAAGCGGAAGAGTGCTTTGATCTCAGTTGCTAATGATGATGGATAATAATCTTTTGAAGAACAGAGGCCTTGAGTGGTGATTTCATGGAAACAAAACAGATTTCTGCATTACCTCTGCCTGCTTTGTGGGTCCCTTAGTTGACGTATACTTTCTGATAGTGCCTGCCTTATGAATCCCTGAAGTCTAATCCTGACCTTACTTTGTTGCCCATAAATATCTTTCAAATTGGATGCATCTTGCCTCTTCCTGAAACTTTCTGTAGGCGTCTGTGTAGACTCTGATTCGCCCTAAGTTCAAATACACAGAAATCAGCTGCCTTGGGCTTGACATCAAGTTAATTTTAGCACCATGTATTTGTTTTGCTTTGGTTTTTTGCCTTAATTTCTGTGCTCAAGTGTCATGCCAATTACTTGGTAAAGCTTGCAGCTGAGCCACATGTTTATTACGATAAAGAAAATGATGTAAGTCAACATCAGTCCTCAATGATGGGATACGATAGAGCACTGGTTATGAGAGTGATCACTGGGGCAGGAGTTGTGTCTTCTATAAATTAGTGTCTTCGGGTGATTTAATAGCTGCATAACTAATCCCAGAGGACCCCTTAGGAGTTGATGTAATGCCTGTAGAAAAAGCAGTGCACAGCGATAGAGCACAGAAGAGTCGAAGCTCAAGAGAACAAGGAACATACTGGTTTGTTTCACCAAGTATATAACCCAGCTCCTCGCGCACAGTTTTACCAAAAAAAAATCTGTGCTCAATACATGTTAGCTACTGTATTATAGTAGGTACTCCATAAATACTTGTTGAATGGGATTCTTAAAGAGTCAGCCAAAGTAGGAGAGAGGGCAGAGTGGCTTTAACTGGCTATAAGTGTTGCTGCCCCCAGTTTCCCCATTCAGTGCTAGACACTGCCATACTTCATGGCGAGGACTGAGAACGCCCAGTAGGACCTAACGGTGCACAAGTTCATTTTAACAATATAAACAATAGAATGACAGTGAGATGGGTTTCGGCAAGGCCAGTATCACAGAAGCCATTCTGTATTTCGGTTTTTGTAGCAGCTGTGTAGGTAGGCTACCAGCTCCTTACTTCCAGCAAGTGGATGTCTCCATTAATTTCCAGCGTGTCAATACTGCTGAGCTCTTTAAATCTGTGTTTGTACTCCAGGCTGTGTACGCCATTTACTGCAACCTTGAATTCTCTAACATCACAATAAATTATCATCTGAAAGGAAAGGAAACATGCCATTAGTGGTTCTCTTTAGTTTAAAATTCTGTGTTTGTTACATACTAACAGGGTGTCAGAGTAAACCATTTGATTTCTTTATACATAGAAAAGTTGAACCTGCTGCTGCTGACTTCCTTCTGTGACTTCCAAGACCCTAATCTAACTAAAGTGTCCCTGGGGGTGGCACTGTCTACCTCATCCCACCCAGGGAAGTGACTCGGACATGTTTGGAACCTCACACCATCCCCAGGGCCTGCGGCCCTCCTTTCCTCAACACAGCCCCTCTCCCTCGGCCGCATCCTGCCCCTTGCTCCTGGAAAGCCAGAGTGCTGCCCCTCCTCGCCGATGCCGGGGACTCTCCTAAAGCAGGAACACTCCTAATATGGTTGCTTTAGTTCACTGAGATGCTGTTTCCAGCCAGTAGCCTGGAACCAAGGGACTTGGAACCTGACTTTTCTGCCTCAAACTCTAGGACCATGAACAAACCAGACAATATGAAATTTCAGCAGCTTAAGGTACTTGCTAGGGTTTTTACAGCTGCTTGGTGATCCTGATTCCATAAGCTCAGCACATCTTGGCCTCAGTGTGTTTGTCCAAAGCCCACAAAGCTAGATATCCCGTAAGTCGAAGTGGTGCACATTCTGGCAAATTCATTCAGATCCATCGGCAGTGTTTGCCCTTCACAGTCATCTATGCCCAAAACTCAAACAATGAAAAACCAAACGACCTACTAGCCTTTTACATCACCTTTGCACCTAAACTTCTTCATACTTCTGGTGCCACGCTGCCAGTGCCAGGCTGGGTTTCCACCCACTCTGAGAAGGCCACTGGGAGGCCTTGCACTGAGCTCTCCCTGTGCTCCTCGCCCCCATGAAGGCTTCAGAAGAAAGAGGGGCATCTCAGCCTTGCTGCTAACCCGGGCCCACCCCCAGAGGCCAGAATGAAGCACAAAACCTGAATCTGCAAAGCAGCAAGTTGAGGGTTTTCATTTTGATAGGAGCAGTGGAAAGGACTGTCAAGGAAAATCAGGAAGGGGAGGAAATTTCAGCCCAAGTCCTGCACTCTGATAACAGAGCTGGCCAAAATGAAGCTTCTGTGGCTACAGAGGATTGGGGAAATAGGTGTAACCTGAGATTCTATCCCCACAAGAATGGTGGGAATCCCAGTTCCAACCAGGTAGAAGGGACCCCGGATATATTTAGCAAAATCTCAGGAAAACACAAAACACACAGCCTGATGCTATAGCTCAGAAGGAAAACCAAGTTGGCAGCAGAGGGTTACCTGTACTGTATCAGAGCAAGTGCAAAGCCAGTGAATTACAAGCAAGTGGCAAAGAAATGACATGCTTCCGGGTGAGCAGACTACTGCAAATGAAAAGAAGGCACATCCTTTGCAAGACCCCCCAGCCTAGAAGAAAACACAGAACAGAATCCCTCACAACCATCTGAGGCTGCCGAACAGCTGGGAGGAACATGGATTTCATCCAGAGGAAGGGCCCACAGATGAAATTACAACACTGAATGAGATTGTTTTTAAAACACTGTAGATACAACTAAAGTGTGTTTGAAACAGCAAGAAGATTTAAAATGACAGTAATGGCATAATGGAAAGACCTGAGATAATCTCAGTGCAAGCATATTTAAAAGGCAAGAGATGGAAGCCCCTGGAAAGGACCTGTCAGTACAGAAAATCGTTAACAGTGATCAACACGAGGATAATTACTGCTCCTGAATTAGAAAATTAAATGGAAAAGACGATTGTTCAAAAGCATATAACATTCATCTATTCATTCCTTCAGCCAGCCATCCTTTTCACTGCCTCTGCAAAAAAAAATGCCTGGAACGTGGTTCACCTAATTCTAATGGTATGATTTGAACTATGAAGTTGGAGATATTTTCATCTTAGTATTTTTCAGCATTATTTGAATGTATCATTATTGTCTTTTTTTATATTAATATAGCAGATCCAAACTTGGGGCGCAGATAGGTCAAAAACATGTTACATCATTGGTTTCCTGTCACCCACTACAAGGCTCAACTTCTTTCTAGAGCACTCACCTCTGTTTCCCTCCAGTGAACTCCAAGTCACCCTTTACTCCTTGACTCTTGCCAAGCCAACAACCCTGTGCTCCCCTTCCCACCTCTAAGGACTTGTTCAAATCATGCCCTAAATCTAGAAAAGCCAACCTTCAGCCTTCCACATCCTTCTCAGCTTTCTGAATTCCAAACCAATATCCACAACTTCCAGGGAACCTTCCATGATTAGCCCACATCTGTCTACACTCCACATACTAGGGCACTGCATTGGACTGGAACTTAGGGATAAATACGAATGTCACATTGCTATCTATTCCGCCTGATATTCATGCTTTTAGTAACGGGTTTTGATGAGTCCTCAAGAACCCACATGGTCCAGACGATGTGTCAGTTTAAAATGCTGTAGAATTATAACCTAAACCAGTGACCCTAAGTGACTGTGTGAGGCAGTGGCACCTCAGCTGGTGATTGAGGCTGGCCAACCACCCAGCATCCGCATCACAAGGAGACTATTCTCTGCTCAGCATCCCAGAAGCTTATTTTGGGAAAGGTATGTGTTACAATATTCACCTATCTGGGGACTCAGGACTACATGCCTTTTAGTTCCAAGGGACTGATGTATTTTTTCCTTGAATACATACAAACAAGACTAACTCCTTAGGAGAAAAGACCACCACCTGAAACCGTCTACCCTGATGGGAGATAATGGCCAGTGCAAGCAAGCAGTTTTAGGGTCTCCACGTCCTCAAGTCCACTTATACGATTAAATGTGTGACTCCAGTCCTCAGACAACCTTCCTGGTTAAATTCCTATCAATATGGGGCTACACAGGAATTTTAATATGATGACAAATGTCAATTCCAGTGCACATAATTTGACACTCTACTGGCTTTGCCATTTATACTGATTGCCCACATTATAAAAAGGGGCAAATTACAATCTCCAAGTAAACAAAAAACATACACAACCTCCACATACTGAGTTAGGACTTGATTTAAATGGACCACTTATCCCACCCCTGCTCCCAGGATTCTTGTTGCTGTCCCATTTTCAAAAACTGTAACCTCACCTCAAAGTACATCCCAGGACTAAATGGGAAAGAGGTAATATTTCTCTCTTCTTCTCCCCAGGACTCCTGAAGAAAAGAATTTCTTACAAATGCTTTAATATTCAGGCGTGGGTTCAAGTGTAGAGCAATATCCTTTGATTTTCCTGCTAGTAGGTCAACATTAAAGCTTTTGAGAAAGAAAGAAAAAAAAAAAAACACCTTAATTAACCAAGTAGGACAGAGCAGTGGCAGTTTGAGCAATGTTAATGACCAGACTTGAACTATGATTCTATGAAACGCACATATCCACATGGACATGGGAATGCAGGTGAAGTTGAAATTTTAAACTCAGTCAGCATTCCACTAATTCGTTACTTACAAAATAAAAATACGAAAAAAAAAAAAACCCTTTAAAATCAGCGTTGAGGCTGAGATGTGGTTGGACAGAAATTGAAGGTTTAACGCTAAACTGAATGACTACTTCAGGCTGCAGGAGCCTGGGATCCTCTCGAGCAGGTATTCTCTTTTCATCATCTACCCGTGTTCCTTCTTTCTTGAAAGTATGCCACTTTCTAGGAAATAGCTCTGATTTCAAGCTTTCAGAAGGCTGGACATCTGTGGAAAAAATTGTTAAAGCAGAAATTTTCTAAATCACATGATAAGAGGGGCCCTAAAAAATGTTGCCTGGGCCGGGCGTGGTGGCTCACACCTGTAATCCCAGCACTTTGGGCGGGCGAAGTGGGCGGATCACTTGAGGTCAGGAGTTCGAGACCAGCCTAGCCAACATGGTGAAACCCTGTCTCTACTAAAAATACAAAAATTCAAAAAGTAGCTGGGCGTGGTGGCGCGCCTATAATCCCAGCTACTCCAGAGGCTGAGGTAGGAGAATGGCTTGAACACCCAGGAAGCGGAGGTTGTGGTGTGCTGAGATTGCGACACTGCACTCCAGCCTGGGTGACAGAGTGAGGCTCCATCTCAAAAAAAAAAAAAAAAAAGGGAAAAGATGTTGCCTGATCTTACAGGGCTGCCCTGGAGTTCTACATGGCAAGAATAGGCCTTGTGGACAAAAATGCCACTCTCTTGTCTGGCCAGAAAAAGCCGAGGTCAGAACACTGGGCTGTAGTCTTGGCTCTGCTGCCAACTGGCTGTTAGCAATCTAACTTCCTCCTGCTTGAATCATCTCACTTTGGACATGAAGATTCTGACACTAGCCCTACTTCTAGCTCACAAGACCATTCATGGGTGGAAGGCAGTAACAGGCACAGAAGTATCTGCACTGTGACTGGTACCCAAGGATACTGACCTTTTGGCATTTGCATTCACTTCTCCTTTAACGACGACAGTTCGTCCCGGGCCCATGGGGGTGTTCAACCTTGCAGCAAATGGCAGGCTCTGAAAAGAAGCCACAGTCAGGACCAAGAGGCCTGCAGAAAGCGATCTCCAGGGAAAACTCGTGTCCAAAGAACACTACAGAGTGTTTCAGAGCCATGACCCTATAAATCCCAGGAGGGGAGAGAGAGTCTGCCTTGGTCCCAGCTGGGTCCCCTGCAGCAGCACTGTCCCTGGCTCAAGGCAAACACTCACTGATTACATTTTAGACGATGAAATGAGTGACAGGGTGGGACCCGATGCCCTCTGTATGAGTGAAACACCCCAGGAAGGCCCCCTGTGCCTGGGGTCTGAGGCAGTACTGTGTTCTGCCTGAAGGGGAAGCAGCCAAGCTGGGAGGTGCTGAGGAAATACACAGGAATGGCTCAGAGGCAGGCCTGGTTGACTCTCGAATCTGTCCAGGGACGGCACACAAATGCAGAGGGGGCTGCTTTGGGCTTCTATTGTGGGTACAGCTTACTCGTAACAGCTCATTACAACTTAATTTTTATATAGAGTTAAGAAAATTTGGGGCTCTTCAAATCTTTGACAAATAGTTCATAGGTGGTATTTTGGTGCAAGTCAAAGTGTGATTGACAGTCGAATCTTTGCTCTTGGTGTAGACAGTTCTGGGTACGATTTTAGAAATGTCTCCTTCTCTATTACTAGGCTGTAGGGAAACAGTTCTACAGTAAGGAATGGAATGAATGAAGCTGCCCTCCACGGTTTAAACTGTTCATTTTCTATGCAACTTTATAAAATATTCCACATGAAATAACCCAGGCAAAAATACTCACAAGCTGGGGCGTGCCAGACTTTGGAACCTATTGGAAAAGAAACAAAACACAAGAATGTTAGAAGGGGAAGAATTCTAGTTTATAAGCTGAAGTCTTGGTTGTGCTGAGCTGAGCCTGGCCGGAGCCTGGGATGTTCCTGCTCCACTCTGGTGTGGCCTCCAGGCAGCTGTGCTTTATGATGGGATGGTGTGGTGTTGTGAAGGGCTACACAGGTTGAGAAGGGAGTCTGATATCCCTGCTCATCTGAGTCCTTTATCCTTCACCATAAATTAATAATTTTTCATAGAACTGTATGAAATTTTTTTAAGAGACAGGGTCTTACTCTGTCACCCACACTGGGATGCAGTGGCTCAATCATGGCTCACCGCAGCCTCAACTTCCTGGGCTCAAGTCATCCTCCTACTTCAGCCACCCAAAGCTGGGATCACAGCCATGTGCCACCATGCCCAGATAATTTTTTAATTTTTTATAGAGATGGGGTTCTCCCTATATGGCCCAGGCTGACCTCAAACTCCTAGGCTCAGCAATCCTCCCACTTCAGCCAAAGTGCTGGGACTACAGGCCGGAGCCACTACGTTCACCCAGCACTGCATGAACTTCAAACGTGTCTTAGTTGTCCTTTCCAGGGTGCCCCCAGAATGCTGAGATTCTATTCTGTCTGTGAGGTGTGAACGTGCCAGTCGGTAAGACCTCACTTTCTCCATTAATAACGGTGCATTTTTAAATTGCAATTATTCTCCCAGGGGTTGAAGATACACGTGGAAGTTCATTTGCCAGTGCACTGGCTGATGTTCAATATTTAGAAATACCCCAGAACAGTACTATTCAGCAGTTAAGAGTGAGAGAGTCCTTTTTACGTAAGAGCAGTGAGTGGCAGTTACATAAACTGACAGGTGAATCATCAGCAAAAACTTACTGCTTGCCTGGCACCGCAAGTATCTCAATTTTCAAATGATTACTTGCATTCTAAAAGCATAATTTTCAAAAACCCAGCCTTCTTGCCACTTCATTAACATGGCAGCTAAAACAACATTTTTAAACCAGTGGCTCATTAAAAGATGTAATATTTACATTTTCTCTACTTATCTCTGTCAGTTCCAGACTAGATGCTTGGGTACTCTGTAAATCCTGAGAAAAGATAATAAAGATTAATTTGTAACATCCAGTAGAAAATATTTTCTATATATAACCTGTTTGACATATAAAAACATTATAAATGATACTAAAAATATGCTTGAAAACTATGATCCAAAAATACACTTGACACTGGGGTCCTTTCCGCCCCCCATCAGATTGGCAAACATTACAGAGAATAAGTTGTAATGTCAACAAGAAGGTGGGGGGATGGCTGTTGAGTGTGCAAATTGTTTTTACCCTTGTGAAGGGCGAGTTCGTATCTATCAAAATTTTCAATGCAAACACAGTCACATGTTGCTTAACAAAGGGGGTATGTTCTGAGAAATGTGTCCTAAGGTGACTTTTGTCATCGTGCAAACATCACAGAACATTACTTAACAACCTTAGATGGTACTGCCGACTGCACACCTAGGCTGTAGGTTGTGGCCTATAGCTCCTGGATCTGTACAGCATGCACTGTACCGAATACTGTAGGCAACCAGAGCAGGATGGTAAGTATTTGTGCATATAAACTTATCTAAACATACAAAAGGTATGGTAAAAATACAGTATTTGACAATCTTATGGGACCACGGTTTTATATGCGGTTCGTCATTGACTGAACTGTCCTTATGCAACACGTGACTGTGCTCTTTGACTCAGACACTCCCAGCCTGGGAACCTGTCTTACAGAAATACTCCATTTTACACCCATGCAAAGGAAATAGCTGCTACCCAGCTAAAAACAGTGTGTGTTTTATTAAAACCACACTAAGGTTTGAGATCCTACAGACAATGAAGCCCTGGCTGATAAACAGCCTTCTGCTAGTGTGAACAGTTCACTTCCAAAACATTAATACTACAGTCAGGGAGATACGTCCTTTTTGTGTCAATAGAAGTGTTATTTGAAGATTTTTTTTCTACCATCTCATCAGAAACCATCCTCATAAAAGACCCCAAGCTGTGGAAGGCCACTCACCGAGCTGAAGCTGAAACCAATTGAGTGAATATTCACTTTGCCATAAATGCCCAGAGTGTCTATTTTCTCTGGGCCGATCCTGTGGCCATAGAGCAGAGTATGTTTTCCATTCACAGCCACCTAGAGAGATACAGAAGACAGAGCACCCCCCCCACCACCAAAAAAAAAACAATAAGTTAACTTATTATCCAAATTTAAATGTTTCCTCGTGTCCAGTTTTATACCTGTTCCCACAGGTCTCCACACACATCTGACCAAATTGTAACCGAAAGCACCCAAAACCCTAGCAGTGCTTCCGAACTTGAGTTCCTGATTTGATTAAGCACCAGGAACTGTCTCTCCCCAGACAAACATGCAGTCATAAATATATGTGCGTGTGCTTGTGTGCGCCTCTGCATACATTTGAGACATCCGGGTTTGAAGGTCGCCTGGAAGCCCAGGCACAGGTGCCCTGGAGATTGTGAACCCAGGTTAAAGATCTGCCTGCGAGCTCCCCACAACACTGTCCCTGGAGACCACCCATGTGGCAGACACTCAAAATCTGTTGACTTTGCTAAATAAACTAATATGGACAAGTTACCCAACATACTTGAATTCGGTTTTCTTATTCTGAAGTAGGAACAATCTCTACCTCAACAGACTACAGTAAGATGACGAGAAAGTAGCTTCTGCAGGTCCTCAGCACTCTACGAGGCTCCTCTTCCCTCCCTCTCAAATGCCAGGTACCACGTTAGGTTATAGGCAGAAAACGCAAGCAGCATACAATATAGTCTCTGACTCAAGGAGCTTAAAATCCCATTGTGGAGGCAAAATAGACACATAAAGCCAAAGCACAACTGTTAAAACTTAAAAAGAATGATACAGACACGGGCTCAAAAGGCTAGAGAAGGGAGAGGTGAATGGAGTTTGGGAGATTCAGAAGGATTTTCGGGCGGGAGCAGTATCCGGAAGATCAGAAAGGATCTGCGCCAGAGGCATGCGAGTCTTCTCTCCGTTGGTACAAACCTCTACTGTGGGAAAGCTCCACAGGCCGGAGGGCCAGCAGGTTTAAGAGCCTCTGGAACCAAATTCAACTGTACACATACACGCTAGGTATAAGACACGACAGGAAGCCAGAGATGGAACTGACATCAAGGATTTCCAGGATCTCCTTTGGGTCTAAAATCTCATGATCCTACGGAACTGTCTTGTGGCAAGACTTGAATTTACAAAACCCTTCTGATTTCTACGCTGGGATTGCCCTTGTTAGCTCTTCGGGTGGTGGCGGTTATATTATAACTTACCCTCCCATCATGAACATAATACTGTGTCAATTCGGAACTCAGCCCTGCTAGGAGAAATAGGATCTAATAAAAAGATCTGGTCACAGTGGGCCATATTTCTGCATGGCAACAACTGACTGGAGAGTAGTGGTGCCACATCTCACATTTAGGTGCCTTCCTGGTCCTTTTATGGAGAAAGACTACAAAGCCAAACAAACTATATCTCAGGTGTAGGAAGTACAAGGCTGGGCTCACAAATGTGAAAAGCGGCCCTGTGCACTCCTGCTCACTAATGAGGACTCAGCCTGTCCCTCTCCAAAACCCACCTGGAATTTGTCCTTCAGCACCATCATCACGATCTCAAAAGACTTTTCTCTTTTGAAAGGCGTGTCATAGGTGATCTCTTCCCGTCCCCATTTTTCATTTATCAAAGTATTGCAAACAATGCAGCCGGCCCTTTTGAAACGAGGATTGAAATGAAAGGCCACATCGGCTCGAGGTTTCACGCTACTGCCATTCTGCAGATCCACCTGGAATCTATATGAGGGAAGACACAGGGGCCCCATGAGTGCTCAGAAAGGAAATCCACCAGTAAAGGCCCAGCAGGCACTACACTCCAGGCCCAGTGACAAGGGACTGACCAATCCCTCCTCGTTCATTCACCATGAGGCCTAAAGAGCTGGCTGCCTAATCTTCTTTTCCATCTTCCTCAGTAACACAGCCCCTGAGTTTGAACTGGGTCTGAATTTGCCCAGAATAAAAACCTACCTTTCCCAGCCTCCCCTGCAGCTAGGCCCACCTGTGCAGCTAAAGCTCTGCTGATAAGATGGAAGTGAAGTGCTCAGGGAAGACTACTGGAAACTGCCTTAAAAGTCAGCAAGCACTTGCCTTTTGTCCATCTCTGTTTCCCTGCAAACACATGCACCCATCCAGCTACCCAAAGCACAGAGGTGAGGGCTGGAAATCTAGCTGCCAAGGATAATGGGAAAGGGGACCTCACCTCACCCTCAAGATAGCAGAGTGGTGAGCTGGAAGGAGTCTACTTCTCTAATGACTTGAAGGAGTTAACTGAAAAGGCCTGGGCTGTCTCCTTGAGACTTAATTTTCACATCTTAAACCACTGCTCTTCAGGTGTTAGGTACACAGAGCTGAGCCCAACACTAATGATACCACAGCTTGTATCCAAAGCAAGTATTCAGTAAAACCATCTGAACTAGATCTGTGATGCTGTGGGAATGTCAGACTACAACTAGACTGTCCCTGTCATCTGACCACAATTCCTTTCTTTAATGACATATCTAATTCTTTTTTTTATTTGTCACCCAGGCTGTAGTGCAGTGGCTTGATCACAGTTCACTGCAACCTCAAACTCCTGGGCTCAAGTGATCCTCCTACCTCAGCCCCTGAGTAGCTGGACTACAGGCGCACACCACTATGCCCAGTTAATTTAAAAAAAATTTTTTTTTTTACAGATGGGGGTCTGACTATGTTGCCCCGGCTGGTCTCGAACTCCTGGCCTCAAACAATCCTCCCCCCTGGGCCTCCTAAAGTGCTGGAAAAGTATGTATAAGTCACCACATCCAGCTGACAGTTCTAATTTTTTATACTGAAATCAGACTTACAGCAATGAAATAAATCCCAATAACCTTTATTTAGTCATTCACTCCAGTCTCCTCTGCACCGTGGCCAGGGCTGCTGATGAAAGCTAATTGGGCCTCAAAGTATTAAATGGTCTCTCCCACCTTACTCTTTGTTATCATTCCACAATCACGAAAGACAGGTTATTCATGTTCCTTCCTTTAGCACAGTGATTTTACCTGTCCGCGTCACTAGGAACATGCCCACGTATTACAATCAAAGTTCCAGGATCCAGCTGATCAGGAATGGTGCCAACATACGGGATTACCTAAGAAAAAAATTTTAACAAATGTACGTTTACATAAACAAAATTACTTACTAAGCAATTACAACCCAAACTCATTATTGATAGAGAAAAACTACACTCTTTAAGGCTGCACATAAATCTGCTCAGAATCCAGCATTTTCCAAGTTATCTTTCCTATTCAAACAGCTATAAAAAGGAACCGCATGGCCAGGATATTTGCAATAGCTGCAAACCACTATGAGTTCTTTGGAAAGAGACACAAGGTAAATACTATTCACAGTATTTTGTATTTGGCTGAGAGTTTGTGAAGCAAAACTTCTGCTTAATATGGTAATTCTAACAGAAAAAAAATTGTTGCAATGCCATGTCTACTCATTCCTTTTCCTACTGTTCCACTGCTGATCCCAACAGAAGGTTCAAGGCCACACTAGGCCCAAAGCTGACGGAGACAATGACAAGCACTCACTGCCTCTGAAGGAAGCTCCAAGTTAAGCCACGCCCCCACACCTGGGATTCCAGGGCCTGCTCTTCTCTGCTGGACTCCCAGACTGCAACCCAGACTGCACGGTTAGAAACCAGAGAACTGCATGATCATGAGGATGAGTGGGTGCCTGTGGGTCTTCAAGACACGGCATCCACCTGCCTTGGACCAGTCCAGTCTGCAGGCGTGGGCTCTGACAGCTGGCTCCACCCAGTATTCAGGTCTCAACCTGCACCCTCACTGCCCAGAACCCAGCCCTTTTTTTCTGGGACCTGCCACACTGCCAGATCTTGTCATTCCCCTTCCCCAGAGATGTCTACACTGTCCTCCCAGTCCACTGGCTGGGGACCTGTGCTATGTGGCTGCCTGTCCTGCATCACAACCGTCTGCCTCCATCTGGAGCATCTGACCAGGATGTACAGCCCACACACCGTTAAGCCTCACACCAAGCTCACCCAAATTATGATGTGCATAGTAAGACCTACCCAAGGTACTTCTGATTGTCAAGAAATAAGAAATAAAACGGGCCACAGAAAAGTGGTTATAAATTGGTGGCTCCTAAACTGAAATCGACTTGAGGCACAGCCTCCTCTATGGAGCCTTCTTCAAGCTCCCTGGGCTGCTGAGTCAGCCCCTCTCAGAGGGTTCATGATAGCACTTGGGATTCTGTTTGTTTGCGTGTAGCTTTGCCTAGACTGTGAGCTGCATGGGGCAGGACTGGCTCATCACCTTTACCTCCCCAGGACAGAGGTCAAGAGGCGATCGGTAATTGCATGGTGAATGAATGAACTCTCACCTGTCTGGAAAGCGGGCTCTGGCAGGCCTCACACATACAGAGGAGAGGCAACAAAGCAGCTGCTGAACCGCAAGCTGAGCCCACAGCTCTCTGTTGCCTTAGGCAATAAGATGAGAAATTATGGAAGCCAATTCTCTATTTGTTGTCATGGAAATTGCTAGGAGCAGGGTGGGAGGCACATGACACCAGAAAACAAAAAATACAACAGACAGTGTAGACTGGGGCTACAGCTGCACATCAGAGTAGCTGATTTTGTGTGTAGAGAATGGGGAAGGACCTACATCCCTACATTGATCCTTTGGGTCACAGCTGGTTCCAAGAATATATAGCAACATGTTTCATAGCGTTAATCTCTTAATAAAATGAGAAGTTTTTATAACATCAAATTTCATCTTAAAATTATCTTTATGCAGAATATTTAATAACACAAATGTTAGTAATATAAGTGAGAAAGTAATCTAAAGTCATACATAGTATGATCTAAACTAAATAAACATTAAAAAGAAAACCTTGCTAATACACACTGTATCCTGTATCAAAATATCCATATACCCCATAAATAGATATACCTACTACATACTCAAAAAAATTAAAAATTAAAAAAAGAAAAGGAAAAACACTAAATAAATCCGACAAAAATAACAATAGTTTTCACGGGGGGTGATGGGATTTTAATTTTTTCTTCATATATTTTCATACTTTGCAGATATCTATAATAAGCATCGATATTTTTATAACCAGAAAAATATTTTTAATTACATGTTTCATTTTAGCGTTGGAAAGAGCTTTTTGAGACAAAACAATCTATTCCCATCACTTTTTTTTTTTTTTTTTTGAGACAGAGTCTCACTCTATCCCCCAGGCTAGAGTGCAGTGGCGTGATCTCAGCTCACTGCAACCTCCGCCTCCCAGGTTCAAGCGATTCTCCTGCCTCAACCATCCAAGTAGCTGGGATTACAGGCACGTGCCACCATGCCCAGCTAATTTTTTTTATTTTTAGGGAGAGGGGGTTTTGCCATGTTGGCCGGGCTGGTCTGGAACTCCTGGGCTCAAAGTGATCCTCCCGAAGTGCTGGGGTTGCTTTGGGAGGTAATGAGCTTTGGGATAAGCTACCGCACCCGGCCCCCATCACTTCTAATACCTTGTTCACAACTGTTCATAGGTTGTTCCAGTTTGAGAAACAACTGTGCTAAGAACGGTGGCCACTTGCTGCTTTAGTTTTCTGGGTTCATCATGCCTTCTACTTCAGAAAAGATCCTGCATTACTTCGGTAATTTTTTTTTTTTTTTTTTTTTTTTTAACTATGAGACACAGTGCCCTGCTGCCTGCCGACTCATTTAACCTAGGACTATATGGCTTCTGTGAAAATGGAGGACATTCATTGTTTTCTAGGCTACTCCCAGCTACTTTGGTGATTCACAGATCATTATTAATTTACATTTAAAAAATTAAAATACAGATCTGATCACACTGGAGACAATACCACAAGCTTACGCCACAGTCAGGTTTGGTGTTATTTGCCAAAACACCCTTGCTGATTCATATTGCTTTGCCTTTTTGATGATTAAATGCAAGGCTCTCTATTAGGCAGACTGCAGCTAGAAAGAAGCGTAAGAGTCAGACACCCAGGAAACATAACAGACACCCAGGAAACATAGAGTGAAAAGGTGATACTCTATCTGGCTGTTGAAAATTGGTATCCCCTTCCCTATCTGAAAATCCCCTACCTTATGAACATCAGACCTCATCTAGACTGCAACAAGGTCACACAGCAGGTGACAAAACTGCCAATTAGAACTTCCAGCTCAGATATTAAGTAAGAACCAGTGACAAGAAGAAGCCACAATGATGCAGTATTCACACTGGCAAGGGGGCAGCAGCTATATCTGGGGTTGGAGAAAGCTACATCTGGGGTCAGAGGCAGCTATATCCAGGGTCAGAGGGAGCTGCATCCAGGGTCAGAGGGAGCTGCATCCAGGGTCAGAGGGAGCTACATCTGGGGTCAGAGAGAGCAGTGGCATTGGTAGAGTAGCAGAGACACAGTACCATCCGTGTCCAGTGGTGACAACAGATGCCTCTTCATGGGAACGGTCCTACAGCATGCTTGTGTATCTGTGGCTACCTATTCTCCAAGCCTGGTTCTTCATCCTGCTAGAGATTCTGAGAACTCTGCACTATCACTTAGCAAATTCCTTTTCTGTTTAAAGAGTTGGTTTCTGTTGCTTGTACCTACAAACCCTGACCAATTCAACATCTTTAAAGAAAAAAATGAGGGTCGAGTGCAGTGGCTCACACCTGTAATCCCAGCATTTTGGGAGGCGAAGGTGGGCAGATCACTTGAGGTTGGGAGTTGAAGACCAGCCTGACCAACATGGAGAAACCCCATTTCTACTAAAAATACAAAATTAGCCCAGCATGGTGGCACATAACTGTAATCCCAGCTACTCAGGAGGCTGAGGCAGGAGAATCACTTGAACCCAGGAGGCGGAGGTTGCAGAGAGCTGAGATCGGGCCATTGCACTCCAGCCTGGGCAATAAGAGTAAAATTCAGTCTCAAAAAAAAAAAAAAAAGGGTGGGGGAGCAGTAAAGAAGAGTCAAAGAAATGCTTCAGGAAAATGGGATAAGGAATTCTGAGGTAGCCAAAGACAGTTTATGAAGAAGGTATGATTTCAGTTGCCACTTCAGGTAGAAATGGCAGTTTACAAAAGCAGAGAGGCAGGAAAAGACAAGACCATCTCTCAGCACGTAGTCAGGGAGTGGTTAAAAACAGGTAAGGCCAGGGTCAGATTTTAGAGTGACATACGAAAGAAGTGTTTAGGAACAACAGTTCAGTGCGGGTGAAATAAGCCAGAGGTCAGGAAGTCATCTGGGTGACTGACTGCTGCCATAAGCCTGGCGTGAAGCGATAAGGACACGTTCCAGGTCGGTGGCCGTGGCCCTGGAAGAGCAGAGAAGTCCAAGAGATGTTTCAAAGGAAACTGTCTACATAAGGCCACTGAATACATGACAAAGCTGGGGGGAAAACAGATTTTTTTTTTTTTTCCTTGAGATGGAGTTTCACTCTTGTCGCCCAGGCTGGAGTACAATGCCATGATCTTGGCTCACTGCAATCTCCGCCTCCCAGGTACAAGCGATTCTCCCGCCTCAGCCTCCTGAATAGCTGAGATTACAGGTGCCTGCCATCATGCCCAGCTAATTTTTTTGTATTTTTAGTAGAGATAGGGTTTTACCAATTTGGCCAGGCTGGTCTCGAACTCCTGACCTCAAATGATCCACCCACCTCGGCCTCCCAAAGTACTGGGATTACAGGTGTGAGCCACTGCGCCTGGCCTGGGAGACAGGTTTCAGGAGGAAGATGATGAGTTTAGTTTGTAACACTTGGTGTGAAGCGTTGGCAGAACATCTAAGAGCAAATCTAAGAGCAAATCTGCTAAGAAGACTTGGAGACTCAGAACAACACACTAGGTGAATGGCCAGAGCACACATTTAAAAGTCAGGGTAAAGATCATTTGTAGGCCGGGCGTGGTGGCTCACGCTTGTAATCCCAGCACTTTGGGAGGCCGAGGCGGGCGGATCACGAGGTCAGGAGATCGAGACCACGGTGAAACCCCGTCTCTGCTAAAAATACAAAAAAATTAGCCGGGCGCGGTGGCGGGCGCCTGTAGTCCCAGCTACTAGGAGAGGCTGAGGCAGGAGAATGGCGTGAACCCGGGAGGCGGAGCTTGCAGTGAGCCGAGATTGCGCCACTGTACTCCAGCCTGGGCGACAGAGCGAGACTCCGTCTCAAAAAAAAAAAAAAAAAAAAAAGATCATTTGTAAAGATGTCAAAGTAGATAAAGAAATTGAAAAGCAGGACAGGTCAGGCAGCAAAGGCTCGGTGGTTTCTAAAATTAGGAGGTATGCAGAAAAGAATTAACATTGGCAGGCCTGACTGCTGTCCTTGAAAGGCCTCCTTACAAGGCGGGCCCCTGGCTGGTGTCTAGGAACTTGGGATTTTAGAAGGGCACCCACCAGCCTAACTGATAACGGGGATTTCCTGCACCTGAACTGTTCATGCAAATAACATGGTTATGCTAAACACCTGCTTTCCTTCTGGGAGACTAGAATTTTTTGATATGTGCGAGGGTGCTTATGTGACCAGCCTCCAGTAAAAACCCTAGGCACTGAGTCTCTGATGAGCTTCCCTGGCAGACAACATTTCACAAGTGTTGTCACAGCTCATTGCTGGAGGATGGAAGCACATCCTATGTGACTCCAGTGGGAGGAGACCTTGGAACTTGCACTGGGTTTCCCCTGGAATTCACCCTATGTGCCTTTCCCTTTGCAATTTTGCTCTATATCCTTTCACTGCAATAAATCATAGCCACAAGTACAACTCTATGCTGGTGAGTCATCAAAACTGGGTGTGACCTTGGGAACGTCAACATGGGGTGAGAAGAGAACGGAGAGAGAAGAATCCGTCAGTCCAGGGCAATAATATCAAGGCAGTCAATGGATTTATCAATTTCAGTAAGAGGACAACTGTCAATATCTCTAACATTGAAAAAGCTAAGAAGGATCCAAGCAAATAAAGATAATAAAATGGGGCCAGGCGCGGTGGCTCGTGCCTGTAATCCCAGCACTTTGGGAGGCTGAGATGGTTGGATCACGAGGTCAGGAGATCGAGACCATCCTGGCTAACACAGTGAAACCCCGTCTCTACTAAAAATACAAAAAAATTACCCAGGCGTGGGTGGCGGGCGCCTGTAGTCCCAGCTACTCCGGAGGCTGAGGCAGGAGAATGGTGTGAACCCGAAAGGCGGGGCTTGCAGTAAGCCAAGATCATGCCACTGCACTCCAGCCTGGGCAACAGAGCAAGACTCTGTCTCAAAAATAAATGAATAAAATAAATAAGTAAAGAAAATGGATCATACTCTTTGACCTAGTGATTCCACTTTTACAGATTTATCCTACAGAAATACTTAGCACAGGCACACCAAGATGCACACACAAGGATGTACACTATAGCACCGGATATAATCGCAAAAAGACACAGCCCTTAACAAAGGACTGCTTACATAAGTTTTACTACTAATTATGCAGCTGTCAAAATAAATGAGGAAGTTCTAAATAAACTGACATTTCCAAAATAGGTCAAATAGAAAAAGCAGGGTAGAAAACAGTTTACACAGTAAAATGCATGCATGTAAAGAGATAGGATATATAAAAGGTGATATACACAACACACACACTTTTGGATATTCATAACTATCTCAGGAAGGATATATTTTTAAAAACCAGTAAAAAGTGATTGCCCTTGGGGAGCAAAACTAAGTACCAGGGTAGAAGGAAAATGTATGTTTCACTGAAACTCTTAAATACTGTTTGAATTTTTAAAAAATGATTTGCACATATTATCTTTAAAATTTTTTGATGAAAATTTTTTTAAAAAAGGGAAAAGCCACTGGTTTGGACATAAATGTAGTTTAAAATTTTGAAGACAGACTATCTTCCAACTATTGGGTGTTAGGAAACAAGGCAGGAGGCAAAAGTTAAACAGCAGAAGGATGCTGCTGCAGAAAACTGCAGGAGGAAAGCTGGTTTGGGAAGGAAGATGCAAGTTTGGTTTTGAACTCCTAGTCTTGAAGGGCTGGCTGAGCATCTGAGAGTTGGAGGTTCACATTAGGTGAAAGGCTGGAACTGGATACATATGGAAAAACTACGAGTGATCGGTAAAGACGTAAAAGAAAGAGACATTAAAGACAAAATTTCACTAGTAAAACCAAGAAAGAAATTAAGAGAGTGAAAAATCAGAGGGCAGAGCCTTAGCAAGGAAATCCACTCTCAGGAAGGCAGGCAGCGAAAAAGAAGAAAAACAGCACAAAGGCTGGAAGGGACCTCACAGGTTACAAAAGACTAAGACTTGACTGTGTTGTGTTTTAAGACTAAATTGTAAGGTAAAAAGGGAGGTACTTAGAATACTAAGCAGAAAAGGATAAACATGGAAGCAAGGTTCCTAAGAAAACGGGGTACCAGGTAGGATTCATGTTGACAAGCGGCTTATTAACTTGGAGTAACAACCAATTCTGTTTCATTTCTAAATAATTTCTTAACCAGCTAGCATTTAATCATATCTTAAGAACTCTATAAACAATAGCAAAATTAAATATATAGGTAGATAATGAACTGCCAAACAAGAAATTTCACTGACAGCATTCCTGGTATGAAGTAAAGATACCGTCTTCCAAATTATGAATTCAAATTGAATAGAAAGAAAAGTAAGTGGCCAGGCGCGGTGGCTCATGCCTATAATCCTAGCACTTTGGAAGGCCGAGGCGGGCGGATTGCCTGAGCTCAGGAGTTCGAGACCAGCCTGGCCAACATGGTGAAACCCCGTCTCTACTAAAATACAAAAGAACAATTAGCTGGGCTTGGCGGTGTGCGCCTGTAGCCCCAGCTACTTGGGAGGCTGAGGCAGGAGAATTGCTAGAACCCAGGAGGCGGAGGTGGCAGTGAGCCGAGATCGCACCACTGTACTCCAGCCTGGGCAATAGAGCAAGCCTCCGTCTCTTAAAAAAAAAAATAAAAGAAAGAAAGAAAAAAAAACCAGAAAAGGAAGCCTAACTTTTTTTCTTTTCTTTTTTTTTTTTTGAGATGAAGTATCACTCTGTGGCCCAGGCTGTAGTGCAGTTATGCAATCTTGGCTCGTTACAACCTCCACCTCCCCGGTTCAAGCGATTCTCCTGCCTCAACCTCCCATGTAGCTGGGATTACAGGCCCCCGCCACTATGCCCAGCTAATTTTTGTATTTTTAGTAGAGACTGGGTTTCACTATGTTACTCAGGCTGGTCTCGAACTCTTGACCTCAAATGATCCTCCCGCCTCAGCTTCCCAAAGTGCTGGGATTACAAGCATGAGCCACAGTGCCTGGCCTCTGACTTTTTATTTTTATTTTTGAGCATGGTTCTTGCTCTATCACCCAGAATGCAGCATAGTGTCAAACTCACAGCTCACTGCAGCCTCAACCTCCAGAGCACAAGCAATCCTCCCACCTCAGCCTTCCTCGTAGCTGGGACTACAGACGTGCACCACAATCCCCAGCTAATTTTTGTATTTTTATAGAGAGACAAGGTCTCACTGTGTTGCTCAAGCTGGTCTTGAACTCCTGGGCTCAAGTGATCCACTAGCCTTGGCCTCCCACAGTGCTGGAATTACAGGCATGAGCCTCTGGCCCAGCCTTAGAGCCTGACTTTTTTAAGTCTTGGAATTCTATCAGTTGAACTAGTCAAAGAAATATACTAAATAGGGAAAAAAATACATAGGCCAGTTACAATATTTACTTCATCTTTTCCAAGAAAACTTAATGTGGACAGTTGGTCTAACACCAATGTGGACCAAAATATTAGAAATAGGCCAGGCATGGTGGCTCACGCCTGTAATCCTAACACTTTGGGAGGCCGAGGCGGGAGAAGTGCTTGACCAGACTGAGAAACATGGTAAAACTCTGTCTCTACCAAAAAAATACAAAAATTAGCTAGGCATGGTGGTGCATGCCAGTAGTCCCAGCTATTGGCGAGGCTGAGCCCAGGAGGTGGAGGTTGCAGTCGGGTAAGACTGCACCACTCCACTCCAGCCTGGGTGACAGAGCAAGCCTCTGTCTTAAAAAATTTGGAAACATTAATGAAATAAAAATTAAAAAGTGGGCCGGGCGTGGTGGCTCACGCTTGTAATCCCAGCACTTTGGGAGGCCGAGGCGGGCGGATCACGAGGTCAGGAGATCGAGACCACGGTGAAACCCCGTCTCTACTAAAAATACAAAAAAATTAGCTGGGCGTGGTGGCGGGCGCCTGTAGTCCCAGCTACTCGGAGAGGCTGAGGCAGGAGAATGGCGTGAACCCAGGAGGCGGAGCTTGCCGTGAGCCGAGATCGCGCCACTGCACTCCAGCCTGGGCGACAGAGCAAGACTCCGTCTCAAAAAAAAAAAAAAATTAAAAAGTGGTGGTGTGTTTATAATGCCTAATAAAGAATACAACAGACACTCGGGCCGGGCGCGGTGGCTCACGCTTGTAATCCCAGCACTTTGGGAGGCCGAGGCGGGCGGATCACGAGGTCAGGAGATCGAGACCACGGTGAAACCCCGTCTCTACTAAAAATACAAAAAATTAGCCAGGCATGGTGGCGGGCGCCTGTAGTCCCAGCTACTCGGAGGCTGAGGCAGGAGAATGGCGTGAACCCGGGAGGCGGAGCTTGCAGTGAGCCGAGATCGCACCACTGTACTCCAGCCTGGGTGACAGAGCGAGACTCCGTCTCAAAAAAAAAAAAAAAAAAAAAAAAAGAATACAACAGACACTCAACAAATATATTTACTCATTGAACCTATCAGTAACAAAACAACCATGATTCAAGAAAACAGGTTGTGTGTGTGTGTGGGTTTTGTTTTGTTTTTCTTTTTTTTTTTTTTTTTTTTGAGATGGAGCTCGCTCTGTCACCTAGGCTGGAGTGCAGTGGCACCATCTCGGCTCACTGAAACCTCCACCTCCCAGGTTTGAGTGATTCTCCTGCCTCAGCCTTCCGAGTAGCTGGGACTACAGGAGGCTGCCATCACGCCTGGCTAATTTTTGTATTTTTTAGTAGAGATGGGGTTTCACCATCTTGGCCAGGCTGGTCTTGATCTCCTGACCTTGTGATCCACTTGCCTCGGCTTCCCAAAGTGCTGGGATTATAGGCGTAAGCCACCGCGCCCAGCCGAAAACAGTTTTCCTAAGTCTAGCTTATAAAATATATTAACTGATTATCTTTAAATAACTAAGTTGGCCAGGCACGGTGCCTCACGCCTGTAATCCCAGCACTTTTGGAGGTCAAGATGGGCAGATCACCTGAGGTCAGGAGTTTTGAGACCAGCCTGGCCAACACTGTGAAACCCCATATCTACTAAAAACACAAAAATTAACCGGGCATGGTAGCACATGCTTGCAGTCCCAGCTACTCAGGAGGCTGAGGCACTAGAATTGCTTGAACCCGGGAGGCAGAAATTGCAGTGAGCTGAGATTGCATCATTTCGCTCCAGCCTGGGTGACCAGAGGGAAACTATATCTCAAAAAAATTTTAAAAAAAATTAATTGAATAAATAAAATAAGTTATTTGTAGCCTTTTTTTTGGAACATTGAAAAGGCAACTAGCTACAAATGAGAGAAATTCAGTGCAATACGGGCCCTTAATACTATAAATATTTTACAGTAGTGAAATTTAAAGACAGAGCAAAATATTTTTGCCATTCAGTTCAGTCTAACTCTAACCTTTCCTACTCTTTTGTGAGAACTGATAATAAAACAGAGAAATTTAAAAAGAAAGAGAAAAAAGCTATTTGCCAAAAATATCTCCCTTGGAAATGCATTATCCTCAGAACAGCATCCAGGCCATGCCACAGGACTGAAGGCATTTTCTGCGCTAGAGCACAAAGACTTCTCCAGATCCCCTTCCTCAAGAAATGAAGTCTACTTATTTTTGTTCCACCTCAGTAGTTGAGAGTACTGACCCCAGAAACTACAGGAATCATCAGTATGCTAGAATCAAGATATGCAGGAATTTTACCTATAAAATTATCTTCTTTTCTGTGTGAAGGGCAGAAATGAACAGTGTAACCTTTATCCATTCTCCCAGCTTGAGCCAAGATGATACTTCAGACACCCCTGGCAGGCAGCCTAGTTTGTTGTTGTTTTTTTAAGATCTTTGCAGGAAATCAGTTTACAACCTTGAGATGTTTTTAACTCTAACATGCGCAAAGTCATCTTAAATGTCTCACAAGCTTCCACTTCCAGAAGTCATCTTTTTTAAACTTACTACCACTGAAAGGCTATTTCTCCTAAAACTGACTTTGCTTGATACAGCAGTGATACCTCATTCTTACACAATGACATTAAAACTTAGGGAAAAAGGAATTACAGCTACAAAGTAAATGACAAAAACTTGAACCCACACACACTAACAAAACTGCTTTAGGGCCTTATTTCAAGGATTCTCACCCTTCCTTTTGCCCAAGAATCTTCTAGGGGGTTTACTAAAAAAGTGGCTATCCTTTTTCAGACCTCAATTCAGGATTCAGCTTCAGATAAGTGGGAACCAGACAGTCCTAAAGATTCTCACCACCACATAAAACTAAAACAAGCTCTTTACTGCTCAGGATTACAGGGCAATTTCCAGCAATTACAGTCATTCAGGGGTTCTAAGACCAGCCTGAACTGCAAGAGACCTTTACTACTTCGCACTCTCCATCTCCCCATTGGCTTTTGACATTTTCCCTGCTCAAGTGCCAAGCAGTATTTGAAAGGCTGAGGGAAAGATCGAGACATTAACTTCTCATGGACAGCTCTAAAAAAGAAAATGAAAAACTTGTAGAGTAAGAAATCCATTTTCCTTTAAAAACTACAATTTATGATTAGCTGAGCCTCCTCCCGTCACCAAAAGTTGGCATTCCCTCCACTTTACCCAAACGTTCCCTGTTCATAACACCGTTTCATCATGTCATATTATCATTGTGACTTCTTCCTCCACTAGAGGACAAGAGCTGTTTGTAGTCAGCAGCCACCACCATCTCTATTACATAGTAGGTGCTTTAAATATGTTCACTGGCTTTTATTCTTGCCCTGTCTCCCAATGGATAATTAATATTCTATTGGATCTGTCCTGGCATAGGTAAAAAGTTATCTTATAGAAATCAGTTACCGGGTTATAGATGATATTCTGTAGGTTGTTTAACGACAACATCATTCTTTTCCAGCTTCTTGTCAATTGGAGTCTCTTCTGTGTATGACCTAAGATTTTAGGCAAGTTTCATTTAAAGGTTACCTGGATTGAAACTGAGGCACTGGCCCTGTGTAAAGTAAAAATAGAGGAAAAGAAAAGTAAGCATGTAGCATTTTTCTTCATATCCTATTTTAAAATTTAAATTATATATTATGTTACTGATATTTACCAAATAATAGAATGTTATTACAATCAAAGATCTGCCTCCCATTCTTACCAGTGTGCTCATATAGTAAATAATTTTAGATTGTGAGTGTAGGAAATATTGACTTAAAAAATACATCAGTAGAAAATTTCTAACATGGAATTTATTATTAAAAATACTAAAATAGGCCAGGCATGGTGGCTCACGCCTGTAATCCCAGCACTTTGGGAGGCCAAGGCGGGTGGATCACCTGAGGTCAGGAGTTCGAGACCAGCCTGACCAATATGGTGAAATCCCATCTCCACTAAAAATACAAAAATTAGCCGGACGTGGTGGCATGCACCTGTAGTCCCAGCTACTCAGGAGGCTGAGACAGGAGAATTGCTTGAACCCGGGAGGCGGAGGTTGAAGTGAGCCGAGATTGTGCCACTGCACTCCAGCCTGGGCAACAGAACGAGACTCCATCTCAAAAAAAATAAATAATTAATTAATTAATGGCAAATACTAATCAAACAGTCCTGTACAATTATCAGAGGTATTCATTTAACTTTTCATTTCCATAAAATGAGAATAATTACAGTATTCACATCATTGGTTTGTTCTGAGGATTGAGTTAACAAAATAGCAAAAGAGTAAGAACTATGTTAGCTATTATTATTGTGAATAAAAAGAATTGCTCTTCCTCCTCCAATTTAAACAAATCAAAGTAGGGAAAAATCCAATACTTTTAATACTATTAAGATACAGTTTTCTCTGTTGCTTAAAAAAAAAAAAAATCACAGGGCAGGGGAGTGTTGGAAAGCATCAGCCACGTTTTTTAAGATAAAAGCACCCATGGACACTACACTACATTTAATAGCTCCAGGAAAAACTCGACTTTAAGCAGAACTAAAGGGGAAATGAAACTAGAGCTTCCTGGATTTTACTTCCAGCAATTCTGTCATTATACTGCACACCAACAATACACACCGATCAAATCTATCACTTTTTCTGTATTAAGAAAAAAAACTGTATCCCTCTTGGTTTACCACCTAAATATAGCCCTATGTCATTAACTTAATTCGTTAGTCAAAACCTCAAAACTCTGGCTCTGTGACTCAATTCAGGAAGCAAGAACAAGAGCAAAAAGAATGGATGCCGAGTTGCCATACACATGTATAATTACCAGCAAGTGACCCAATTTAAGCCATCGGCTTGCATTAAATCACGCAACCCCCGAAGTATCCCCAGGGACAGGTCCTGCCAGCATAAACACTTCGTATGCATCACAAGAAGCCATCTCTTAAGTTTCACGTACGGTCAAAGTCACATGACTTGCGCTTTGTAATGTTTAATACTGCAGTCAAATGACTCGGCATCCTAAAGACCGTGTTAGAGGCAGGGAAAGCAATGGAGGTCACTCCACTGTCACTACAAATTCCGGGAAGGAAGCTTCCCCAGATTCCTCCACTTGGAGGTGGCGCTCGGCCTCAGGCTAGGAGGGAACAGGTGAGAAAGCAGCCCAGGTGGGGTGGGTTTGCAACGAAGAGACACCCCAGGGCAAACAGCCTGACCCCAGCCAGGGACGTCCCAGAAAGGCCGCGACTCCTGATAATTCCTTATGCCCCGGAGCGCCTCGCCTGCAGAGGCAGCGTCCCCGCCACCCAGCCCCGACTCTGCCGCGGTGAGGACCTGCGGGTCGGGGTGGACTGGACACTGTCCCACCCATCAAATTGTGATTTAGGAGCCGTGACATCCGAATGCCATCCTCCACTGGCGAGACCCTCAGAGCAGCCACGCCCCTAGCGACTGCCCCGCCACCCGAGGCCGGGGGTCGCGCGACTCACCCAAAGACTGGTGTTTCAGGCGCTCCACGGAGCAGGTTGGTTGTCAGCCGCTAGGTGCCGTCAGGGTTCCCGGCTCTGGCGTCCGTGGGCGGCTACGGGAAGCGACAGGAATCAGTCCTCGTTCACTTCCCGGCTCGCGCGCCTTACTGCTGTGGTTTCCCCACCCTCCCCGCGCCCCGCCTTCTGTGTTTGGGGCGTCCCTGGCGGCTCTGCTGGATTTTGGACAGGGACACGCCGCTGATCGCCACCCAGCTCGGCCTCCTGCGCAGCCTCTGGAGCCTTGGACCGCGACTGGCTTGCTGTGGGACGAGCACAGAGGGATAAGGACAAAGAATGTGTCCTGGGTGGATCTGGCTGCCTTTGCCCCGAAGGCGGGAGTGGGGTGGGAGGTGGTAGGAAAATACGAAGGAAAGAAGAGAAAGGCTTTGTCTTCCGCAGCAAGAGGGCCGACGTCCACCTAGCTGTTCCAGGCCTCCAGGTCTAGGAGGGAGGGCGCTCGGGGCTGGGACTTTTCAGGACCAGGGTGGTCACCGCACAGGCCCCGCCTGCCTGGACCCAGCGCTGGCCTTCCCGGGGCGCCCAGTTCCACGGGGTCAACGCCAGGGTTTTCTCAGCTTCCTCGTCTGCCTCGGATCGGAGTCCAGACAGTGTCAGAAGAGACTTGGAGGCGCTGCTTTCTGACAGTACACACCTCTGGATGTAGGTGAAACGGTGGGGGAAGGGTTCAGTACGCTGGACTGTGCCCAGCCCAAGCTCCCCATCCGTTAGTGATAACTTGGACTCGCAGCCACTCCGCGTCACTCGCCAGTTATCCTGTATGTGGGTGTCTTCTCCAAATTGGACACTTAGGGAACAGTTTAAGCAGTATGGAGCACAATTCTGTGCGTATTAGATGTTCCATAAATACCCAACTTCTCAGGGCCCTACACTGACTGATAGTTTGACCTATTGGCTGTAAAAACTCCAGCCACAAATACAAATAAAGTTAAACAAAGTCATGTCAGCCACTTGGAATGGCTGGCTGCTTACTGTCTGTTTTGTTTTAGGGACCTCAAAGTTCTCATCTTCTCTACTTGGCTTTTATCCACATTTGTTTGGAAAGATATATTTTAGTGTCACCAACGTGGGCTTTCTCCTCCCTGGCTTTTGTTTTCATTATTTTTTTATTTTAGTTGAGGAATTCATTACAAGTCCCATAACTGGGAACTCATGTTCTGATTCACTGTTGCTTTTCTCTCCTCCTTACCCGTTTTCCAAGCTTGATGCACTTCTCAAGATCCAATTTGAATAGGTGAATTTACCCTTGACATACACTGCCTTGGATTTATAGTTATCTTTTGGTGTGTGTTGTGTGTTTTGTCTATCCAACTCGACTGTAGTTTGAGAAAACGAACTTGTCTTATACAGTCCCCAGTGCATAGTGAAATGCTTTGCATAAAATAGATATCAGTGTTAGGTTGAAATGTTAGATTATTGATAAAGTCAGGAGCAATTGAATATCTTCACAATTCTGCCTGAGTCTCCCTCCGCCCCGCCACTTTGAGACAGGGTTTCCCTCAAATGATCCTCCTACCTCAGCCTCAGGAGTAGCTGGGACTACAGACGCACATCACTACGCCCAGCTAATTTTTAAAATTTTTTTTGTAGACACAGGGTCCACTGTGTTGCCCAGGCTGGTCTCCAACTCCTGGGCTCACAATCTCTTCCTGCCTTGGCCTCCCACAATGCTGAAATTACAGGCGTGAGACACCAAGCTGGGCCCTGAGTCAACCTAGTACTTCTTTACAAAGCTAAAGTAAGTTGAAATAAGTACACATAAATGCTGTGTTTCTTTCGTAAGTCATTTTTAGGTGCAAATGGGGCTGAGTAAAAGGGCCAGAGAGCAGAGTTAACAAAGAAAATCTGGATTAAAATGTTCATAAATCCTAAGAACTTATTCCTAGAAACATCTCCCTCATTTGGCAGTGTTGTTTAATTAGCCCAGTGTGTTATTTTAAATAAGCAAATATTCACTGAATGCCTATCATGGCCAGGCACAGCAGTAAAGAATACTAGCATGCAAAGGACCTCATGGGCCCTTCTAGATAGAGTCACACACCTCTTACATTATTACTGCAGTACCCTAATTGGTCTCCCTATTTTTCCCTTGCCCCTCTGCAATTTAGTCTCAACACAGCAGCCAGAGAGATCATGACAAAACATAATTCAGATCATGTTAGTCCTGTACTAAAACCTACTTTTTGTTTTTTTGAGAGTCTCACTCTGTCGCCCAGGTTGGAGTGGAGTGCAGTGTTGCAGTCTCAGCTCACTGCAGCCTCCGCCTCCCATGTTCAAGTGATTCATGTGCCTCAGCCTCCTGAGTAGCTAGGACTACAGGTGCACACCACCATGCCCAGCTAAGTTTTGTATTTTTAGTAGAGACGAGATTTCACCATGTTGCCCAGGCTAGTCTCCAACTCCTGACCTCAAGTGACCTGCCCGCCTAGGCCTTCTATAACCTGGGATTGCAGGTGTGAGCCACGACATCTGGCCAACCGTCTACTAATTTTTGCTCATTCTTTGAGTAAAGATCCAGTTCTTACAGGAGCACTTCATGATCTGCCCCAGTCCTCACCCACTGTGACTTTATCTCCTCCACTTTCCTTCTCACTCTTTCTGCAACAGCCACACAGACTTTGCTGTTCTCCTAACAGGCCTGTCACACTCCCGTCCTAAAATCTTTACTCGGTATTTCCTTTTCCCTTTCCAAGTCTACTCAAATGTCACTTCTCAGTGGGGCCCTTCCTGACCACCAATATTTAAAATTGCAAACACTCTCCGAAAACACACTCATACACACTCCCTATCAACTCTTCCTTGCTTTATCTCTGGCTAACATTTGTCATGCTAATATACTATATAAAGTGCCTTTTTATTTTATGTTACTTCACCCATCATAAGACTATAAACTCCATGAGGGCAAGGAGTTTTGATTGTTCTTGTTTCAAGGAAGCTTACAGTCTAGTTGAGGACACACACAGTGATGTGTTTTAGAGAAGATTAAATTGGGAGCACCTGAGTGGCAACCTTAGTTGGGTGACAAGGAAAGTCTCTCAGAGGAGTCAAAGTTTAAGCTGCTGGTGAGTGAAAGAAAGGAAACAGCCATAGGAAGATGGTGGGGAAGAGCATTCCAGCCTCAGCGAGCAGCTCCTGCAAAGTCCCTGAGGGTCTTGAGAATGCATTCAATGTGTTCACGAAACAAAGGCCACCAACCAGCGTGGCTGAAGCATGAGGGGAGAATGATACAACATCATGGGACTGGATGGCGCCACCCAGGACAGTAGAGGGAGAAAATCACCTCGGACAGCCCTGGGGAGATAAGACAACGCCAACAAATGAGACTGAGAAGGGACAACCAGGGGAATTTGCTGAGTGATGTCACAGACGCCAAAGAAGGAGGAACAGCCTGTTGTGCCAAGTGTGCTGACAGGCTAAGGAAGACGGAAGTGAGCACTGGGCTTAGGAATGTGAAGTCATGGCGGACTCTGACTCTAAAGTGGGAGGTGAAGAACTGGTGGGAACCATGACTGTAAAGATTTCAAAAATCTTTGCTGTGAGGAGGAGCGGAGAATCAGCATTATAGCTGAGGAAGCAGTGGAGCAAAGGGGAGAGTCAGGTTTTCTTGTGTTGTTTTTCTTTTGAAAAAGAAGATACTACACTGGCGACTTTTAGGCTTTTTTTTTTTCAAGTGACCTGCCATAAGAATTACATTTCCACTGAGACTTACTACATACGTACTTAAAATTACAAAAACAAAAACTTTGACCAGGCGCAGTGGCTCACTCCTGTAATCCCAGCACTTTGGGAAGCCGAGGCAGGTGGATCACTTGAGGTCAGGAGTTTGAGACCAGCCTGGCCAACATGGTGAAACCCTGTTTCTACTAAAAATACAAAAGTTAGCTGGGCCTTGTGGCGCGTGCCTGTAATTTCAGCTACTAGGGAGGCTGAGGCATGAGAATTGCTTGAACCCAGAAGGCCGAGGTTGCAGTGAGCTGAGATTGTACCACTGTACTCCAGCCTGGGTGACAGAGTGAAACTGTGTCTAAAAAAAAAAAAAATTTGTACAAAACAATACTCCTGTTATGTGTAAAACAATCTACTTTTTTCATTTTAAAAAAATGCTGCTTATAGTCCACTAAAATGTTTGCAAGCCCCACTAACGGGCTGTGACCTGAAGTTTGAAGAACACTGGGTGGTATGTTGGTGTTAGCTCATACGGGCTTGTGACAGCCAATTTTGTACATAACTTCCACGTTGATACCTTGAAGTTATCCAGGGCAACTGCTATAACTTAGGAACTTTTTCCCCCAAAGAACAAGATCTTAAACATTTACCAGCGCGCTACTGACTTCACGCATGTGAATGATCCGTAAAGAGGAGAAACTGATCGTGCAGGAGAGGGGATGGTGTTCCCAATAAAAGTTGCGAAAACTAGTTTCAGAACAATAGAGTAGATATTGCAAATTATTTGCCACACTGCCTGAGAGTTATGCAGATAAAAGGATCACTTCCGGTAGGATCAATTTCTTTTTCATCTATATTGTCCTCTTTCCTTGCCCAAGAAGCCACATTTATATGGTATAATATAGCCACACATTTAGAAATAGTCTTTTTTTTTTTTTTTTTTTGAGACAGAGTCTCACTCTATCACCCAGGCTGGAGTGTTGTGGTACAATAATGGCTGGCTGCAGGCGTGACCTCCTGGGCTCAAGTGATCCTCCCACCTCAGCCTCCCAAGTAGCTGGGACTACAAGTGCACACCACCATGCCTGACTAAATTTTTTTTTTTTTTTTTTTGGTAGTGATGGGGTCCCACTATGTTGCCCAGGCTGGTCTTGAACTCCTGGGCTCAAGCAATCCTCCTGCCTCAACCTCCTAAAGTGCTAGGATTACAGGCATGAGCCACCATACCCAGGCAAAATTAAGTCTTATAAGCAAAATGTTAAATTATATATATATAGCCCACATTTTTTAAAAAACTAGTAAAAAAAATCATGATTTTAGACATGAATTGTAAGCTCTGGGCTACTTAGCAGTGTCAACTGATTAAACAGAAACAGATGCCATATTCTATTGATGTGAACCGTATTGTTTCAAGCCAAGGAATACTCTGGCAGTGATTTTGCTTATTGTTTTGTTGCTGTGTTATTTTTGTTAACATAATTTTACAATTTTTGGACCCCCTCTCCAACCATCCATGAAATAGCGGTGCTAAGTGCTGGGAAAATGTGCCCCAACTCAATAATTTTGGAATACAAGTTAGATAGGATAAAACAGTATCAAGAACTTTAAAGAACTGCCTTGGTATGCGGTGAATTTAGAAACCAGAACTCTGTCACAGAACCTGTGACAATAATGATAAAAAAAATATGAAAGCAAAAATTTGCCACAATGGATTATACATTTGTGAGCGCTGAGAACACATACCCTGCTATTCTCATGAGAAAATTAATCAAAATATGTAGGTTTTAAATTATGCGACAACTTCAGGAATGCATTCTTTACAAAACCACAACACTCACATCTTTATACATACATCTGCTTCCCCAGGAAATGTCATGCACGGTGCCTTCTACCTCTTCCGATTATCTTCCCCAGTCTAAAGGAATTCCCTTATCCTTTGAATCCTCTTGCTTTGACCTCATCTCCCCTACACCCCAATAGTAGCCCCATCCATGAGCACCAAACTCTTTTTTTTCACCCTCCAGACCCCCATGATCAGATTCACCAGGCTTACCCTGAAGTTCTACAGGATCACGTCCCAAATCCAGT
Source organism: Symphalangus syndactylus (assembly GCF_028878055.3). Lineage (NCBI taxonomy): Eukaryota > Metazoa > Chordata > Mammalia > Primates > Hylobatidae > Symphalangus > Symphalangus syndactylus. The sequence continues at coordinate 80,965,877 of NC_072434.2, read as the reverse complement.
CTTTTCAGGTGGGAGAAACAAGCTTCTAGAACTATGGTTTTGTCATAAAATAAAAGAATCTTAGTGATGAGAGGGATCTTAGGAGGAGTGTAAATTAATTCATCTCAATAGCTCAAAGGATGAGATAGCCTATTTTGTGAAATACATTTTTTGAATGGCTTACAGACTACGATGTTAGTACCAAAAAACGCTGAATTATTTGCTATGAGGAAAATGTATCTGAAATTATGTAAAATGTAAAGGCAAAATGATACTAAAAATGTATAAATAGTATATATATGGGCCGGGCGCGGTGGCTCATGCCTGTAATCCCAGCACTTTGGGAGGCCGAGGCAGATGGATCACGAGGTCAGGAGTTTGAGACCAGCCTGGCCAACATAGTGAAACCCTGTCTCTACTAAAAATACAAAAATTGGCCGGGCGCAGTGGCTCATGCTTGTAATCCCAGCACTTTGGGAGGCCGAGGCAGGCAGATCACGAGGTCAGGAGATCGAGACCACGGTGAAACCCCGTCTCTACTAAAAAATACAAAAAATTAGCAGGTCGTGGTGGCGGGCGCCTGTAGTCCCAGCTACTCGGAGAGGCTGAGGCAGGAGAATGGTGTGAACCCGGGAGGCGGAGCTTGTAGTGAGCCGAGATTGCACCATTGCACTCCAGCCTGGGCGACAGAGCAAGGCTCTGTCTCAAAAAATAAATAAATAAATAAAAATTAAAAAAATAAATAAAAATACAAAAATTAGCCAGGAGTGGTGATGGGCACCTGTAGTCCCAGCTGCTCTGGAGGCTGAGACAGGAGAATCGCTTGAACCTGGGAGGTGGAGATTGCAGTGAGCCGAGACTGCGCCACTGCCCTCCAGTCTAGGTGACAGAGCAAGCTCCGTTCAAAAACAAAAAAGTAAAAAAAGTGCATATGTATATGCTGTATATATCCAGTAACAGTCAGACAGTAATTTACATACACATATTTAGCAAAGTGCAAAAGAATGATGTTTAATGTAGTGTTCATTGTTATCTTTTCTCTTGCAAAATTACTGAGATTCATTAAAAGGCTTCCCTCAGCAAGGCAGTCTCAATATTTAACCAACCCTTCTTGCGCATAGCTAATCTCTTCCAGCTTGTGTTTACACAGTTCATTATAAAGCAACAAGTAAAACCTCAGGAATTTCTATGGCACGTTAGAGCAAGCAAAAAAATTGAGGTTTTTTCTACATTAAAAAAAAAAGCTGTTGAATCCAACCAAGTACCCTTCCAAAAATATTTCATCTGGGAGTATTTTAAAACATACTCAAGAGGACCCCCTCTTTCGGCTTTGGAGCCCCCTCCCTCTGTCTCTGTATGGGGGAGCTTCTTTCTGCAGACTTCTCTTTACTTTCTTGCCTATTAAACTCTCTGCTCCTTAAAACCAAAACCAAAACCAAACAAAAAAATACACAAAAGTAGAGAGATGGTGTGATAAATACCTGTGCTTTCATCGCCCAGCTCCAGCAATTATCAACATGGCCAATCTTGTTTCACCTACTCCTCACCCACTTCCTCCCCACCACTGGTTCATTTTGAAGCAAATCTCAGACTTCATTTAATCTGTAAAAGCTTCAAAACTGTTAGATTTAAAGGTTTAATAAGATCTAGCTGGGCTTAATTTTTTGGCCCGAGGACTTTACAGGTGATATGTAGTTCCAATTGCAACTCATCAGGAGACAGAAAATATCTGGTTGTTTTTCTTTTTATGACATCAAAACCAGTCAGTGGTTTCAGATGTTGTTAGCCTGATCCATCTGTTACGAAGTTCCCATCAGTGTTTGATCAGATGATTTTAGCATCTAGCTATTGATGGTCATTGCCTACATACGTTATTTCATTAGGAATTGAAAATGGTGATATTTCAATTCTAGCATTTCTCCTGCATTTATTAGTAAGAATTCTTTTTCTCCTTTCTCTTTCTTTTTCTTCTTTCTTTCTTTTTCTTTCTCTTTCTTTCTTCCTTTCTTTCCTTTCTCTTTCTTTTTTTGATACGGTCTCACTCTGTCACCCAGGCTGGAGTGCAGTGGTACGATCTTGGCTCACTGCAACCTGTGCCTCCCAGGCTCAAGCGATCCTCCCACCTCAGCCTCTCGAGTAGCTGGGACTACAGGTGCATGCCACCATGCCCGGCTAATTTTTGTATTTGTGTTAGAGATGGGGTTTTGCCATGTTGCCCACGCTGGTCCTGAACTCCAGAGCTCAAGCCATCTGCCTTCCTCAGCCTCCCAAAGTGCTGGGATTACAGGCCTGAGCCATTGTGCCTGACCTAAGAATTATTTTATTAGGAAATAGTGCTTGATAAATAATGCTTCTTTTTGTATATTTGCCACAGTGTATCTTTAGATAGATTCCTAGAAGCTGCATTTTTTGTGTCAAAGGTTAAATGCCATGTAATTTTGCTAGATATGAGTCCAAGCACTTCTTGAGAATTCATTTAAATTCTGTCTCTGCTCTACCATAGGGGAAGGTCCAGGCTGTTCTGATGGGAAAGGGGTATTGGGGGTGAGGCCCAAAAGGCTGTAGTGGGAAACCTCTCACCTGAAATGACAGGAGAATCCAAATTAAGGGAGCGTGTGGGATCAGGAGCCACACGAAAAGCCAAAGGCCAGGAGCCAGGAAGGAAATCCAGGGAATTTCAAATAGGGCCAAGAGCAGATATGGAAGCTTCCATCCAGGAACATAAATGTGGGAAAAATGAATACAAAAACAGGCTTGGAACAAATTGGGGAGGGTCCAAGGTCATTACCCCAAACAGCAGCTGCTCTTTTACATTATTTTTCTTGGCTGGCTGGAACATAAGACAAAGGCACAGGGCTGTTTGCACATGTTTCTGTCACGCCGAGGGCAGCTAACTGAAGGAGGATGTGGTAGCTGAAAGCCAGTCTGTACTTTAGCCACTGCCCCTCCACCCTCAAAAGGATAGGAGTGAAGGGACGAAGACCACCTTTTTCTAATTTGCACAAAGATGCATTTGGCCTAACAAAATGGGCAAGAAGTATCCCAAATCTCCTTCCACTTTTGCAGTTATATTCATATTTTTCTTTATAATTTAGCTATACCATGGCACTTTTAAACTCGATCTGTAGTAGGAAGGTGAGGCTAAATGTTATGGTCCTTTGCATTTTGATCCATAAGCAAACAGTTGTTGTTTATTTTAGAAAATGGTTTCCAGGTGTAATTGCCAACTGCTGAAACCTTAGGGTTACGTGAGGTGAGGCACGTTGATACTTGAGTTTATTTGGAGATGGGGGAAGCAGGAAAAACAGCAAACCATTGCAGCACCTGGCAGTGATACAGATCTTTGTGTTTAAGATAGGGAACTGAAGCCTGGCTCTACCATACATACTTTAAACATTTCTGCTTACGTAACTGCTAATCGAATTTTGAAAAACTATATAACTTTTCACACTTTTTACAAGGATGTTTAGGTTTCATTAGTTGAAAAGGTATACATTCTAGAATATTGTAAATATGACATTTTAAATAAAAATTGTTACACCACTCTTTTAAATGTATTAAATGGGGCCGGATGCAGTGGGTCACACCTGTAATCCCAGCACTGTGGGAGGCTGAGGCAGGAAGATTGTTTGAGGCCAGGAGTTTGAAACCAGCCTGGACAACATAGTGAGATCCTACCTCTACAGAAAAGTTTAAAATTAATGTATTAAATGAAATATTAGCACCAAAGTGATTTGATATTCACCATCATCCAATGGAAAAAAAAAAACAACAAAAAACAAACACTGCCAATCTTTTCTTTAAAAGAAAACCCCAAGGACAACCAGCAGAAGGATTTTACATCCTCATTTTACATTGCTCCTTTCTCTCTTGAAAATGTATTTCCATCCCATTTCCCTCAAAGAATTTTATCTACTATAATATATTTTTAACACTTAAAAGCCTTTTGTTGATCATTCATTATGTCTCTGCAACAAAAATATTAATATAAATTAATATTTCTGTGGTCTTCAATTCCTGTGGTCTTAAGGCTCTAAATGTTCAAAGAGTCTTTCAATTTAGTTATTTTTACAAGTCTTTTTATTGTTACCATGATCCATACACATCAAAATAAATAAATTTTATCATTTTGTAAATCATTGTTAAACAAAATTTTATTGGAAATTATCATTTTAATGAGAGAGGGTATTTCAGAGCCTTTGTTAAAGGAGGCTCTGCAGGCATCAGCTTGAATTTCCTTTACTTGGGAAGGTGGGTTTTTTATATGCTTCAGGGCACTGCATAATATCAAAATAAAGGATGGGCCGGTGCAGTGGCTCACACCTGTAATCCCAGCAATTTGGGAAGCCGAGGTGGAAAATTGCTTGAGCCCAGGAGTTTGAGATCAGCCTGGGCAATACAGTAAGACCACCATCTCTACAAAAAATAAAATAATTAACTGGGTGTGGTGACGCATGCCTGTAGTCCCAGCCATTCAGGAAGCTGAGGTGGAAGAATCACTTGAGCCGGGAGGCTGCGGTGAGCTGTCATCAGCCACTGAACTTCAGCCTGGGCAACAGAGTGAGACGCTGTCTCAAAAAATATATATATACTATATATATACACACACACACACATACATATACACACACACAGATCTTATATATACACATCATATATATGTATTTGCATATATATACACATATATAGACACACCCATATATAGACACACATATATGTATATATGTACACACACGTGTGTATATATACACAAATACACATACACACATGTGTATATACACACTATATATGTATACATCGCATATATGTATATATTATATATACATACATATATATGATGTGTGTGCGTGCATATATAGGATATGTATATATAGAATATGTATGGGGATATATATAGGATATATATATGGGGATATATATATATATATATATATGATGGGGGGGTGAAAGGTTTTGGTAAAGCAGGAGAAGGGCAATTATGAAATGAGAAATAGAAAAAGTGCCAGCTTAATGCCTTAATTGCAGAGACTTTCTGTCTCAGACCAATGTTCAGAAAGGAGTACAAATGGAGGTTGATGGTCCCCACCTGGAGACCCCAGGCAGAGTCCTCACCTACCCCCAGAGTTGTGCATGCCCCAATTGGAAGACCACTGGCCCGTGTAATAGTAGGTGAGATCCTTTATCTAGAAATGGAGAGTAATAGAACCCACGTTGCAGAGTTGCGAGACTAAACAAGAGAATCTCTGTCCACTGCCTGCTTGTATTATGCTGTGTAAACACGGGGTAAATGGACATTGCTGTCTGAGTTGGGCATTTATTGTCATTGCTGTTCTTATTGGTGGTAAACATGTTATGAATAATTAAGATAAGGGATGGAGAACATTTGTTGCAAGTTCTCAATGTACCTTTATTCTAACGGTGGAGTTGTAATTGTCTGTTTTCTTGTCTGTCTCTATTCCTGGACTTTGTTGGCTCCTTGGGTTGGGACTGTCCAAGTTGTCATCGTATTCCCAGAAGTTAACAGAGGGCCTGACCACAGGAAGTGCTCAGGAAATGTTTGTTGACTGAATTAATGTGATTTCTCCTATTAGTGTCTATTTAACATTAAAACGAGAAACAGCCGTCATCTAAAAGAGGTAGAAGCCACTAGGCCAAACCTATCCCTCCAGAAAAATATTCCCCTTTTGATTGATCTGGTTCTTTTCAGAGACCCATACGAAGAGAAAGAAGCAGTGCTTGCCACTTATTTCTCTTTGTCAAAGGAAAATGGGTTTCATAATTGTTTTTGTTTGCACTACTGCCAACATGGGCCATTGCAAAGCTCAGGTTGAGTGTTTACATAGACGTAAGGTATACTTTAGTCTCGGGAGCACTATAAAGACATGTTGTTGTCTTGATAAAAAGAAAGAAAGGGCCAGGTACGGTGGCTCATGCCTGTAATCCCAGCACTTCGGGAGGCCTAGGCAGGCAGATCATGAGGTCAGGAGATCAAGACCATCCTGGCCAACATGGTGAAACCCCATCTCTAGAAAAATAAAAAAATTAGCTGGTGTGGTGGCACATGCCTGTAGTCTCAGCTACTCAGGAGGCTGAGGCAGGAGAATTGCTTGAACCCGGGAGGCGGAGGTTACAGTGAGCCAAGATCGCGCCACTGCATTCCAGCCTGGCGATAGTGCAAGACTCCATCAAAAAAAAAAGAAGAAGAAGAAAGGAAGGAAAAGAAAGAAAGAGAGACAGAGAGAGGAAGAAAGGAAGGAAAAGAAAGAAAGAGAGACAGAGAGAGAAAGAAAAGAAAAAAAGAAAAGAAAAGAAGAAAAGAAAAGGCTGGGCATGGTGGCTCATGCCTGTAGTCCCAGATACTCAGAAGGCTGAGGCAGGTGGATTACTTGAGCAGGGGAGGTAGAGGCTGCAGTGAACTATGATGACGTCACTGCACTTCGGGCTGGACGACAGAGCAAGACCCTATCTCAAACAAAAAAAAGAAAGGAAGAAAATTAGCAAGCAAAGGAAGAATTCTTTTTTAAAAGTTTGAGAGTTAATACTCTAATGCATAACTATGCTTATCTTAAATTTAGTTAGTCAAATTTTATTGAATCGAAACTGAAGCTGTTCTGTTTCTGCTGTGTAAAATCTGGCTCCTAAGAACTCCAGATTTCCTTCCAGTTCTAAAATTAAGTTTATGCGTCAATTTACGTTTATGCATAGCACATGTATGCCATAGTGGCCAGTTTTTACTAGATTGCCAGATTTTCTTTCTTTCTTTTTATTTTTGAGAAGAAGTCTTAAAAAAAGTAAAAGAGAGAGAGATGAAGTCTTGCTCTGTCACCAGGCTGGAAGGCAGTGGCTCAGTCTCGGCTCACTGCAATCTCTATCTCCCAGATTCAAGCAATTATCCCGCCTTAGCCTCCCGAGTAGCTGGGATTACATGTGCCCACCACCACGCCCAGCTAATTTTTGTATTTTTAGTTGAGACGGGGTTTCACCACGTGGGTCAGGCTGATCTCAAACTCCTGACCTCAAGTGATCCGCCTGCCTCGGCCTTCCAAAGTGCTGGGATTACAGGCATGAGCCACTATGCCCGGCCAATTGCCAAATTTTCGCCAGCTCTTTTTTTAATACAAATATTGTTTTCTCAATGATGTAACTAATGGTGGCACATTAAAAAGTCAGAAAAATATTTTCAGTTGATTGAAATTCTTACTTCATCACAAATTTTTCTTATGTTCAGCCTAATTTTTTAGGTTATTATTTTCCTGTGGGTGCCTAATTTTTCGCTAGTTACAAATAAAAATCTGTATAAGAGAAAAAGTTTCACTTTAACCTCCGTTTCACTGGAGCTTTAGCTAATTTGACAGATCTTGAAGAACAGATGCGTGATAGTAAAAGGCTGATAGGACATTGTCTTCTGAGTTGAGCAAGTGCTTCCTGGTAGCAGAGATGAACTTTTAAATCTGCTTGATTAAGCAAGAAATCATCTTGGTTTGACAGCCACAAACACTCAGGAACCCTGTGCCCCACATGCGATGAAGCCCCACACGCGATGGGGCACAAGATTTTAATCTATGGAACAAATTCATCAAAACCATTAATATATGGTTGGGCGCAGTGGCTCACACCTGTAATCCCAGCACTTTGGGAGGCCGAGGCAAGCAGATCACTTGAGGTCAGGAGTTCAAGACCATCCTGGCCAACATGGTGAAACGCTATCTCATCTCTACTAACAAAAAAAAAAAAAATTAGCCGGGTATGGTGGCGCGCGCTGGCAGTCCCAGCTCCTCAGGAAGCTGAGGCAGGAGAATTGCTTGAACCCAGGAGGTGGAAGTTGCTGTGAGCTGAGATAGTGCCGTTGCACTCCAACCTAGGTGACAGAGCCAGACTCCATCTCAAAAAAAAAGAAATTAATATAGTCAGGGAAGATGTTGATGGGCCAGATTAGTCTGTGATTTAGCTGTCGGAAAAAGTTTTGTGGGACCCTTGAGGGTGCTTTTAGGAAAATGAGTCATGAAAAAAAATCACCCCAGTTAGCACTGGGGCTTGGCACTGGAGACCACTGTCTCTCTTGCCTCCTGTTCTTCCTTATCCATCATTGAATGTTCGGCCAACACTTATTAACATGCCCATTCTGTAGGCACTGGGGACAGGGGTGTACTAAGGGATCTAACTGCCACTCAGAATCAGAAACATTTAAGTTGGGATATTGTGGAAACTCTGCTGCCATGGGTTTAGACCAAACAGCTACCCCTCCTGGTGGAGATTCCCAACTACGCAAAGGACCTTCAGGGAGAAGAGGCTGAAGGAGTAAAGGACGTGCCATCTCCAAATATGCCAGATGGGGGATATTGACTATTTTGAGTTGAAAACACTGAAGAAATTGTAGTTTCAGAAAGGGCAGGCTGACCTGTCTCTTCCTGAATGCAGTGAGTGATAAAGGTTGCTCTGGGAGGCGTGCCCTCTCCACATCAGAGCGAGAAAATACTCCTTATCGTAGAGGCTACAATGGACTAGAGTAAACATGTTTAAGGAACTAACCCTTATCTTTCACCTGTTTTACACACCCTCCCTCATATATGTCCTAGTGATTCTCCTAGAAAATTTACTACCTGGCTAGCTCTTCTTTGTCCTATCATTTCTTCTCCAATTTATTGCTCTTTTTCTAAAAATGTATAAAAGCACCTTGCTTTGGCCACCTCTTCAAACTTTGCTCTTGTGCAGATTCCCATATACATATAAAAGCAATACAATCTGTATACTTTTCTCTTGTTAATCTGCCTGGTGTCAATTTGACTTCCAGATCCAGCTGAAGAGCCCACTAAAGGGTGATCTCCGGCTCTGCTACAAGGCACCGGCCATAGATGATCAGGAAGCTGGGTTGTTCCTGGGAACAGAACCATCAGCTTGTGTAGGATCTAGAGTGAGGTTCTAAGCCCCCATTTGACTTTTCAGCACTTCAGGCGGTTAGTGTATTGGTTTAACTCTAGCAGTGATCAGGCGATTCTTGAGATCACATACACGAAAGAGTAACTATGAAGCAAGACAGCCCCATTCCATGTGAATGTTCTTCAAGGAAAAATCCCAAAGCTTTGAGAAACGAAATTGTGCATGGCCACTCCTGCAGTCATTGAAAGCTGGATTCATTTAGAAACTAAATATTTTGAAAGAGGTGGAGGCAATGAACCTTATAACCTAATATAATCCCAAACCAAATGCCCAAATGTCTTCTTCCTTTCAACTTCTGCCAATCCTCAGTGACAAACTATAGGAAGGGGGACATAAAATGTAGTTTTATCCCAACAAACATCAAAAAAGACAAAGATGGGCATTGCATAATGGCAAAGGGAGCAATTCAATAAGAAGAGCTAACTCTCCTAAACATATATGTACCCAATACAGGAGCACCCAGATTCATAAAACAAGTTTTTAGAGACCTACACAGATACTTAAACTTCCACACAATAATAGTGGGAGACTTTAATACCCCACTGTCAATATTAGACAGATTAATGAGACAGAAAATGAACAAAGATATTCAAGACTTGAGCTCAGCTCTGGATCAAGTGGACCTAATAGATATCTATAGAACTCTCCACCCGAAATCAACTGAATATATATTCTTCTCAGTGCCATATGGCACTTACTCTAAAATCGACCACATAATTGGAAATGAAACATTCCTCAGCAAATGCAAAAGAAGTGAAATCATAACAGTCTCTCAGACCACAGCACAATCAAATTAGAACTCAGGATTAAGAAACTCACTCAAAACCACATAACTACATGGAAATTGGACAACCTGCTCCTGAATGACTCCTGGGTAAATAATGAAATTAAGGTAGACATCAAGAAGTTCTTTGAAGCCAATGAGAACAAAGGCCTGCGGCCAGGCATCAGGGTCCTTCTCTGTGTTAGTGCAGTGAGCACTTGATTTCACTGTTTGGACATTTTCCTTGGTTATCTGTCTGTGTACCACAGAGATCAAAAGAACCTAAACTCCCCCAGCCACCTCCCCAGACCCCATCCCATAAAACTCACACTCTTCTTTCTAGGATGGCCCCTGCCCCACCACCCCGTGGCGAAGTAAAATGTTTGCTTTAAAAGACAGACGCTCCAAACCAGCTAATACTTAAAATCTGTGTACCAATTCATCTTCATTTGGGAATGTGTAGCTTAAAAGTTAAGTTACAAGCCTGGGCCGGGCACGGTGGCTCATGCCTGTAATCCCAGCACTTTGGGAGGCTGAGGCGGGTGGATCACGAGGTCAGGAGATTGAGACCATCCTGGCCAACATGATGAAACCCCTTCTCTACTAAAAATACCAAAAAAAATTAGCTGGGTGTGGTGGCGGGCGCCTGTAGTCCCAGCTACTAGGGAAGCTGAGGCCCGAGAATGGCATGAACCCAGGAGGCGGAGCTTGCAGTAAGTGGAGATTGTGCCACTGCACTCCAGCCTGGGCAACTGAGCGAGACTCTGTCTCAAAAAAAAAAAAAAAAAAAAATAGATACAAGCCTGAGCAACATATTGAGACCCCTGTCTCTACAAAAATAAAAATAAAAATAAAAAATTACTCAGAGGTGGTGGCACGCACCTGTAGTCCCAGCTACTCGGGAGGCTAAGGCAGGAAGATCACTTAAGCCTGAGAGGTCAAGGCCGCAGTGAGCTAGGACTGCACCACTGCACTTCAGCATGGGCGACAGAGCAAGACCCTGTCTCCAAAAACAACAACAACAAAAACAAAACCTACACACATTTGCTTGAGATCTTAGCCCTTTGGACCTATTTAGGCAGAAATTAAAATTTTTGATTTTATAAGATTCCTAATGTCTGTCTCTGCTAGAATACAAAGCTGCATGGCTCATAAAATTAGTTAAGAACTCTGTCATCTTTAGGTAAACTAGTTTTGTCCCAAGCTAGTCCAATGTGTGTTCTACACATTTATCGCTTCTTTTGGGCTGACCTACATTGGCAAGATTATACAATGCATGTGTATGCATAGGAAAATAACGACCTCATCCTAAAATATAGTACTGTGATAAGCAGGATTCACAGCTAGGGAGGTATTTATTTAAGTATCTAGCACAGCAGAACCACACTCTAGCTAATCTGTGAGGGAGATATCATGTCCAAATGTTTAACATCATTTCTGGCTATTTAATCTAGTTTAGAATTCTTGGCTTTGCCAGCAGAGTACCCTGCCAAGAGATATAGCAAGCCCTAGCAAAACGCCTGGCTCCACTCTACCCACTAGTGTAGGCAGGAGGCTTCATGGCTTCCCTAAAAGGCCCTAGATTCCTCTTCCACACTCATTCCTCTCTGCCAACCTTGAAATGTAATGTTTTATTTCATCAAACCAAAGTTCAGCGCTGGGCCTGAGGATCTGCCCAGTTTACACCTTGATTTCTGTCTGGCTCATACTTCCTCCTGCCTTTTTTTTTTTGAGACAAAATCTCGCTCTGTCACCAGGCTGGAGGGCAGTGGCGCAATCTCGGCTCACTGCAACCTCCACCTCCTGGGTTCAAGCAATTCTCCTCCCTCAGCCTTCCGAGTAGCTGCGATTACAGGCTCATGCCACACGCCCACTTAATTTTCATATTTTTAGCAGAGACAGGGTTTCACCATGTTGGCCAGGATGGTCTCGATCTCTTGACCTTGTGATCTGCCCGCCTTGGCCTCCCAAAGCTGGGATTACAGGTGTGAGCCACCGCACCCGGCCTGCTCCTGCCTTTAATTGAGCAAGGTGAGCTGTGGCCTCTCTGCTCATTAACATACTGCTTGCTCAGGGAATTTGGTCAGGAGCCACCAAGGCAAAGGCATTTAATTGCGGTTGTACCTTCTTTTTTTTTTTTTTTTTTCTTTTGAGACAGGGTCTCTGTCATCCAGGCTGGAGTGCATCGATCATGGCTCACCGCAGCCTCAACCTCCTGGGCTCAGAGGAACCTTCCACCTCAGCCTCCCAAGAAGTTGTGAACACAAGCATGCACCAACCTGCCCTGCTAACGATTTTTATTTTTTGTAGAGATGGGGCCTCCCTATGTCACCCATGCTGGTCTTGAACTCCTGGGCTCAAGCGATCCCCTGCCTTGGCTTCCCAAAGTGCTGGGATTACAGGCATAAGCCACCGCACCAGGCATTGCAATTTCACATTTAATTGGTTATACAACTCCTGTTCTCCCCATGAAACCTGAGTGAGCCTTTAGACATTTCTAACATTGGATAAATTACTTGTTTCATTCAACTAGAAAATCCAAGGGCTGCTTTCCATTGCAATGGAGTTTTTGTAGTTATTTGCTGCTTTTAATAAACCATTTTTACTACACATTTTTTAATACAAAGCCAATGCGTATTTTCACTATAGAAACAATGCAGAAACTAAAGAAACACTATTGAGTATCAATAGTCCCTCTCACCCAGGGCAGCCACAAAGAATGAGCATCTTTATATGTCATTAAAAATATTGTGCTTTTGGCTGGGTGTGGTGGCTCATGCCTGTAATCCCAACACGTTGCAAGGCCGAGGCAGGTGGATCACAAGGTCAGGAGTTCAAGGCCAGCCTGGCCAACATGGTGAAACCCTGTCTGTAGTAGAAATACAAAAATTAGCCAGGCGTGGTGGTGGGTGCCTGCAATCCCAACTACTCAGGAGGCTGAGGCAGGAGAATTGCTTGAACCCGGGAGGCGGAGGTTGCAGTGAGCTGAGATCACACCGCAGCCCTCCAGCCTGGGTGACAGAGCAAGACTCCGTCTCAGAAAAAAAATAAAAATAAAAATAAAAAAATAAATACATAAATATAAATTAAAAATACCGTCATTTTTCTGTAACATCATTTTTTTTTCTGTTTTTTTTTTTTCCCTTTGAGACAGGGTCTTGCTCTGTTGCCCAGGCTGGAGTGCCGTGGTGCGATCTCGGTTCACAGCAGTCTTGACCTCCTGGGCTCAAGCCTCCCAAAGCGCTGGGATTATAGGCATGAGCCACCACACCTGACCTGCAACATCATTTTTAATGTGTAGAATTCTGTGAATGTATCCAACTTGGGCAAATTTTTTTTTCTTTTCTTTTTTTTAATCAAGGAAGTGGAAACAAGATGGGCAGAATTTTTTAAAGAATCATCATCTTTTCTAGTAACCTAGGTCTTATAAATATTTACTCTGAACTTTTAAATTCTTGTAATGTAGGAGTAGTCTGGTTTTAGAAAAATCATGTAACCATGGCAGTATTTCAAGGTCCCTCAAAGCATGTCCAAATGCCTTCCACAAAAGTACTACATACATCTTTAGTTGGTGAAGCTGTGGGTGAAAGATATGTGGCTTGTTCTTTAAAATTTATATGTTTCAACGGCTCATTTGTAACTGCGTCAATAAGGTAGCTTATATAATTATTTATTTTATTTTATTTTATTTTATTTTATTTTATTGAGATTGTGAGATGGAGTTTTGCTCTTGTTGCCCAGGCTGGAGTGCAGTGGCGCTATCTCAGCTCACTGCAACCTCCACCTCCTGGGTTCAAGTGATTCTCCTGCCTCAGCCTCCTAAGTACCTGGAATTACAGGAATGCGCCACCACGCCCGGCTAATTTTTTGCATTTTTAGTAGAGACGGAGGTTCACCATGTTGGCCAGGCTGGTCTCGAACTCCTGACCTCAGGTAATTCACCCACCTCAGCCTCCCAAAATGCAGCGATTACAGGTGTGAGCCACCGTGCCCAGCCTATATAAATGTTTTAAAGAAACAACTGTTTTCCTATAATCCCAGCACTTTGGGAGGCCGAGGTGGGTGGATTACCCGAGGTCAGGAGTTTGAGACCACCCTGGCCACCATGGGCAAAACCCGGCAACAAGAGCAAAACTCTGTCTCAAACAAACAAATAGCAACAAACAAACAAATAACAACAAACAAACAAAAACTGTTTTCTTCAAAATAATAGTATGAAATCAAGTAGCTGTTTAAGAACTTTTAGGATTTCAGACCATGGAACAAAAATTTCAGACCACAACCATGGGCAGTTCTAGTGTCCCTGTCATTCCAAGCATCTTCTTCCCACGCACTGCTGTTTTGCTTGGCATTATGCGGTGCTCTCTCCAGGCTTTTGCTAAGTGCTATGGGAGTGTGGGGTCTGGGACAGAGACTAGACCTTGGGGAGCTGGCCCAGGCCTCCCAGGGGTGGGGGAAACCCCAGTCAAAACATAACATTCCTGTGACCTGGAGATTCTGCCATAAAGCAATCTAAAGTGACCTCCAGAAAGAGGAGGTGGGTGCGCGGAAGGATGTGAGCTGGGGAAGCAGCCTGCCTTCTCCGTGGGAAGCCAGCATTCACTGCTCACCTTTTTTTCTTCCCCAAAGCTCCAAAGGCTGAGCTTGTTTGTTTGCTTTTCTCAATCTGCCACCTACGTTGCACCCACAATCCTCTGTGGAATGCAGTCGGTCCAGGGCCCCCTCCAGCTTTCTGCCCATCCCACACTCCCACCCAAGCCCCCCACCCCCACCCCGCAAGCATACAGATCCTCATCTTTTTATTTCTTCCTCCTTCCCTGCCTCTCTCCCTCCTTCATTCCCTCCCTTTGTCCCCCTTCTTTCTTTCCTCCCCTCCCACCTTCCTTCCTTCCTCTCTCTTTCATTCTTTCTTTCTTCTTTCTTTTCTTTCTTTTCTTTCCTTTCTTCTTTCTTTCTCTTTTTCTGTTTTTCTTTTCTTTTTTCTTTCTCTCTCTTTTGTTTCTCTCTCTTCCTTCCTTCCTTCTTTCTTTCTTTCTTCTTCCTTGCTTTCTTCTTTCTTTTTTCACTCAACTCACTCTAGGGAAACAGACAGGAAAAATAACAAGCAAAGGTGAAATTATAAACATTCCAGAAGTCTTATAATGTCCTCATGACTGTCATTTCCAAATGTGTGCTCTTCACACACATTCGCCAGACTCCCGGGTTGGAATCCTGGTTTCACTACCTGCTAGTAACAGGGCCTTAGGCAAGCAACTTATTCTTTCTGTGTGTCAGTTTTCCCACCTATAAAGTGGGGATAAGAAGAGGACTTACCTCATAAAGCAGTGAGGTCAACTGAGTTAACATATGGAACATATGTAAAAATTTGGAGTCACTCCCATGGGAGAACATTAACTATTATTGCTTTTAAAATTCTGGAAATCCCACAGCCTTTTTGGTTTGAATATGACTTTTACTCCTGAGGAAGCAAGTGGAACAATAAATAGGAATTACTTAAGTGCCATAGTACTTGGATCTCAGAGATACCCCAGAATATCTTCCATAGTAACAGAAAGTCAAGGTAGGTTCTACCTTGACCTAACATTACTCTTTTTTTTTTCTTTTTGAGACAGGGTCTTCCTCTGTCACCCAGGCTGGAGTGCAGGGGCATAGTCAGAGCTCACTGCAGCCTCAACCTCCTGGGCTCAAGTGATCCTCCCACATCAGCCACCCAACCCAAGTAGCTGGGACTACAGGCCCATTAGACACCATGCCTGGCTAATTTTTAATTTTTTGTAGAGACAGGATCTCACTATATTGCCCAGGCTGGTCTTGAAATTCCGAATTCAAAGATCTTTCTGACTCAGCCTCCCAAAGCGCTGGGATTACAGGCATGTGCCAGGACGCCCCGCCTCATTTTCGCTGTATTTTATCTAGGTCTTTCCCAGTAAAATTTGATACCTTAAGAGAAAACCACCCAAAGGGGTGGCAGGCAGTGGAAACATAGTTTTTGACTCAAATCATACAACATAGGTAATTGCTATCCCAACCAATTACGGGGATTTAGCAGGGACGTTTAAGCTAGCTCTAGAAATGGACACTAGATTGCTCAGGTAAAAGGAGTCTTTAAAATGACTCATGGCACTTAACCTCTCTAGATATTCTGCAAAAGTATTTCTTCATCCCTGTGCCAATTGTTCTATTTTGTAATATGGAGAATAAAAAAATACAACTTCACACGAGTAGGTCTCTGAATTAATTTTTTTTTTTTTTTTTTTTTTTTTTTGAGACATAGAGTCTTGCCCTGTCACCCAAGCTGGAGTGCAATGGCACAATCTCGGCTCACTGCAACTTCCACCTCCCGGGTTAAAGCGATTCTCCTGCCTCAGCCTCCTGAGTAGCTGGGATTACAGGTGCCCGCCACCATGGCCGGCTAATTTTTGTATTTTTAGTAGAGATGGGATTTCACTATGTTGGCCAGGCTGGTCTTGAACTCTTGACCTCAGGTGATCCACCCGCCTCGGCCTCCCAAAGTGTTGGGATTACAGGCGTGAGCCACTATGCCCCGCCAAATTACTTTGATTAAAAGAAAAACATTAGACAAATTAAACGAACAGAGTTTAATTGAGCAAGGAATGATTCATGAATTGGGCAGCCCCTGAAACAGAACACATTCACAGTGGCTCCAGCACAGCCACGTGGTGGAAGATTTATGGACAGAAAAGGGAAAGTGATGGACAGAAAATGGAAGTGAGGTACAGGAATGGCTGGATTGGTTAGAGCTCAGCATTTGCCTTATTTTAACCTGGTTTGAACAGTTGGCTGCCTTTGATAGACCAAAACTCAGTAACTGGCCCAAGAGTAGGTTAGAGTCTGTTTACACATCCAGTTAGGTTACAGTTCACAATGTACAGGGAAACCTTTAGGCTGAACTTAAAATATTTAAGGGGGTAGCTTTAGGCTAAACTTAATTTAACAGTTTATTTATTTATTTGAGATGGAGTCTAGCTCTGTCTTCCAGGCTGGAGTGCAGCGGTGCAATCTTGGCTCACTGCAACCTCTGCCTCCTAGGTTTAAGCAATCCTCCTGCCTCAGCCTCCTGAGTAGCTAAGATTACAGGTGTGCCACCACGCCCAGCTGATTTTCATTTTTTTAGTAGAGACAGGATTTCACCATATTGGTCAGGCTGGTCTCGAACTCCTGACCTCAGGTGATCCACCTGCCTTGGCCTCCCAAAGTGCTGGGATTATGGGAATGAGCCACCGTGCCCGGCCATAACAGTTTATTATGTAACAATTTTCAGTAGTGCTGTCTCAAAAACATTATCAACATACAGCTACGTAGAGCGACTACTCAGGTCTTGACTTAAACAGAGCTAAGAGTATTCTTGCCTTCATTCAACCTTATTAAGTCCTTTTTTTTTTCTTAAATTTTATTTCCTTTCTTCTTTTTTTTTTTTTCTTCTTTTTTTTTTTTGTAAACAAGATCTTGCTCTGTTGCTCAGGCTGGGGTCCTGGGTTTAAGCGATCCTCTTGCCTCAGCCTTTCGAGTAGCTGGGACTACAGTTGCATGCCTAGCTTATATTTTTTATTTTTCGTAGAGAGGGATCTCACTTTGTTGCTCAGGCTGGTCTCGAACTCCTGGCCTCAAGTGATCCTCCTGCCTCAGCCTTGGCTTCCCAGAGTGCTGAGATTATAGGCATGAACCACAGGGCCTGGCCGTAAGCTCCTTTTTTCTGATGAAAGTATATTCATTGCAGATACTTGGAGGTATAACTTTGAATATTCCCTTGGTAATTCTCTGACCTAAGCCTTCATAATTTTATTTTATTTTAATTTTTATTTATTTATCTATTTTTTGAAGATAGAGTCTCGCTCTGTCACCCTGGCTAGAGTGTAATGGTGTGATCACCACTCACTGCAACCTCCGCCTCCTGGGTTCAAGTGATTCTCATGCCTCAACCTCCTGAGTAGCTGGGATTACAGGTGTGCACCACCACGCCCAGTTAATTTTTGTATTTTTTAGTAGAGTCGGGGTTTTGCCTTGTTGCCCAGGCTAGTCTCAAACTCCTGGCCTCAAGTGATCCACTTGCCTTGGCTGCCCAAAGTGTTGGGATTACAAGCGTGAGCCACTGCACCAGACCAGGCCTTCATAATTTTATAAAATGTATTCTATAGGGTTGACATTTCAGAAAAGTATTCTGGATTCAGTGAAACCATTGACAAGCTTTTTTTTTTTTTTTGACATGGATTCTCACTCTGTTGCCCAGGCTGGAGTGCAGTGGTGTGATCTCAGCTCAGTGCAAACTTCACCTCCAGGGTTCAAGCAATTGTCCTGTCTCAGCCTCCCGAGTAGCTGGGATTACAGGCACCCGCCATCATGCCCGGCTAATGCTTGTATTTGTGTGGAGACGGGGTTTCACCGTGTTGGCCAGGCTGGTCTTGAATTCCTGACCTCAGGTGATCCACCCGCCTCAGTCTCCCAAAGTGCTGGGACTACAGGCGTGAGCCACCATGCCTGACCTGACAAGCATTTTTGAACAACCTCTTTGCTGGCCATGATAGGGAAACTTGGCCAAGTATGCTTGATATGGCACTTAGTGGGAGCCATGAGCATGAGAGGGCAGGCAGTGCTGGCGTGGGCTGCCCTGGACAGAAGGCCATGCTGTTCTCCCAAGTGGATGCTGGGCACACTGGACAGAGGACCGGACCACGTGGGACTAATTCCTAGGGGACTGAGGGCACGATGCTCCCTCCCTAACATTATTTGTTGAACAAGTGAAGCTTTTGGAAACTTTCCAGTCAATCTGCCCACCTTTGAAATCTTTCTAATTAAATATGTAAGCGTTAACTTGGAGCAAAACATCATCTCCACAGTTACCTTGCGTGTTAAGAGCTCGCTTGTCTTTGCCAAGAACAGGTAAAACCATGTCCGTTATGAATTTTCCTGTTGCGTGGTGTGTAAAAAAGGAATTTCTGTTTTCATGAAAGAAAGTACAAATAGATCCATCAAGGACCTGAACAGAGTTTTGCTTCTAGCTACTGAGAGCGTGTTTAACTTGGACTGCATTTTTAAACTGTGTTTAAATTGAATTTTGAATGGAGTTGTAAAATCGTAATTAGGCTACAGTGACAATGAGGCGTCATCACTGTGGCTTGGGTAAAGCCATGATGTATATTTTCAGGACAAACATATATCGTATCCCTGGAAATAGTAAAAAATAAGTTTCCTTCATAATGATTTTATTTGGCTGGGGGTGAGCAAGTTGAAGAGTCAAGGAAGCTTTTAAAATTTGGATTTAGGTTTTTGTTTTTTTTTCTTCCCAGGGGTGTGGGGGAACAGAGTCTTGCTCTGTCAACCAGGCTGGAGTACAGTGGCACAATCATATTTCACTACAGCCTCTAACTCCTGAGTTCAAGAGATCCTCCCGCTTCAGCCATCCAAGTAGCAGGGAATGCAGGAATATGCCACCGTGCCCGGGTATTTTTTAAATTTTTTTGTATGAATAAGGTCTCGCTATGTTGCCCAGGCTGGTCTTGAACTCTTGGGCTCAAGTGACTATCCTACTTCAACCTCCCAAAGTGCTGGGATTGCAGGTGTGAGCCATCATGTCCCAACTGAATCTCTTTTACTTACAGCATTTTTTTTTTTAAACATTTTCTTATTTTCTGACCTTGACTGGATACCTTAACTGGAAATGATTTTTAAAAAATTATCGGCCAGGCGCGGTGGCTCACCCCCGTAATCCTAGCACTTTGGGAGACCGAGGTGGGCAGATAACATGAGGTCAGGAGATCGAGACCATCCTGGCTAACAGTGAAACCCCATCTCTACTAAAAATACAAAAAATTAGCTGGGCGTGGTGGCAGGTGCCTGGAATCCCAGCTACTTGGGAGGCTGAGGCAGGAGAATCGCTTGAACCCAGGAGGCGGAACTCGCAGTGAGCTGAGGTGGCGCCACTGCACTCCAGCCTGGGCAACAGAGCGAGACTCCATCTCAAAAATAAATAAATAAAAATAAATAATAAAAATAGAAATTATCAAATTAGGTACATCAAAAATGCAACAATTACACATTTGACAATTAATTCACAAAGTATAATTTACTGGAACGTATCAAGGAAGTTAAGTGGGGTCATAACTTGATTTCACTTTGATTTCAGATCACTCTTAGCAGATGTATGAAAGATGACCTGTGATGGGGGATACAGTGCCGTGGGAAGCTAGATCTGGAGACCAATTACAATTATGGCCATAGAGCAGCTGAGACAACATGGGGCCGTGGACTGGTCGGGGTGGAAGGGGCTGAGAGGGGATCCACAAGATGGGTGGTCAACGGGATGTGGTCAGGGAGAGGAGGGCAATGCGAACATGAAATTCCCAGTTCCTTACCGGAGTCAGTGGGTGCTCTTCACTGAGATAGTAATTTAGGGGGCGAGAGATACTGGGGAGAAAATGAGGCCTGCCATTTGAGATGTACTGTGGTTGAAGCATCTGGGACCTCTTAAGAGTGGCATAAGAGGCTGTCAGGGGTAGGAAATAAAATTGCTTTTGGTTGGGTGCGGTGTGGCTCACACCTGTAATCCCAGCACTTTAGGAAGCCGAGGCATGAGGATGGCTTAAGCCCAGGAATTTGAGACCAGCCTGAGCAATATAGTGAGACCTCATCTCTAAAAAAAAAATCACTTATGGACAGCATCTAGGTGGTAATTTAAGCCACAGAGATGAAATATGAGAAGGGAGGGGAAGGAAAAATGCAATGTTGAGGGCCACCAACACTTAAGGAGAAAAATGAGAAAGAGGGGCCAAAAAGGAGACAAGAAGTCAGGTGAGGTGGCTCACACTTGTAATCCCAGCACTTTGGGCAGCTGAGGTGGGTGGATCACTTGAGGCCAGGTGCTCAAGACCAGCCTGGACAACATAGCAAGACCCCGTCTCTACAAAATCTACAAATACTGGCGAGGCATGGTGGTGTGAGCCTGTAGTCCCAGCTACTCGAGAGGCCGAGGTGGGAGGATCTCTTGAACCCAGGAGGTCAAGGTTGCAGTGAGCCATGATCACACCACTGCACTCCAGCCTGGGTGACGGAGAGACCAGAAAAAAAGGGAGATAAGAAGAGAAAAACAGAGAAGTAGAAAAGAACCGTGAGGGATTGTAGTCTCAGGAGCCAAGGGAGAGATGAGTTTTGTTTTATTTTTTTGTGGCGGGATCTCACTCTGTTGCCCGGACTGGAGTGCAGTGTGGCATGATCATGGCTCACTGCAGCCTCGACCTGCCAGGCTCAAGAGATCCTCCCATCTCAGCCTCCAGAGTAGCTGGGACTACAGGTGTATCATCACCCCCAGTTAATTTTTTTATTTTTTTGTAAACTTGGGTTCTCCCTATTTTGCCCAGGCTGCCCTTGGCCTCCTGGGCTCAAGCAATCCTCTTGCCTTGGCCTCCCAAAGTGCTGGGATTATAGGCGTGGGCCACCGAGCCCAGCCTGTTTTGTTTTGTTTTTTTAAGAGACAGAGTCTCCCTATGTTGCCCAAGCTGGAGAGAAGTGGCATTTATTCACAGACACCATCAAGGCTTACTACAGCTGGAACGCAAGTGATACTCCCACTTCATCCACCTAAGTAGCTGGGACTACAGGTGCACACCACCATGCTGTGGGATGACCATTAATGTTAAATGAAGCAAAAAAGGGCCAGGCGTGGTGGCTCACACCTGTAATCCCAGCACTTTGGACGGATCACTTGAGGCCAGGAGTTCGAGACCAGCCTGGCCAACATGGCGAAACCACATCTCTACCAAAAATACAAAAATTAACTGGGCACGGTGGTGCACGCCTGTAGTCCGAGCTACTTGGGAGGCTGAGGCAGGAGAATCACTTGAACCTGGGAGGTGGAGGTTGCAGTGAGCGGAGACAGCGCCACTATGCTCCAGCCTGAGCGACAGAGCAAGGCCCTGTCTCAGAAAAAAAAAAAAGAAAGAAAGAAACTGAAAGAAAATTTTCTCTGGCTCCTCACTTCAGATGCAGACACAGGTCCCTCAGCACCTTTCGAGTCCCCTCCCACCAGAAGTGGCTTCCCGAGAGTCCTGGGGGCCGTTGCTACAGTGTTTCTCTCCCATGGATACTAAGGCTTCTTGGGGATAGGCGTTTCTCCCAGAGCACGGCGGAACCTCTTCCAGCCACACGGCTGTGACTTGCTGACTCAGACATTCGTGGTCCTTCTCTGTTGGTGGCCTCCTGAGCAGTCAGGGTGCCAAAGCTTTACAGTGATTTGTGACAGAGCAGGGGAGAATGGTTCCCTCCTCTTTGAGTCACAGTTTGTTAGTAGTGTTCTATTTGTTGGAAGGATCTCAAGGTTTGGGGCATCCACAGGGGAAGATTCAAGAAACATCCACTACGCTGGGCTGAAAATCTCTGCTTCTTTCCAGCAAGTCCGTCTTGGTTCCTGAATAGTTATTTCTGCCTCGCTCCTTTGCTCAGAATGTGCTGTCTCTTGGGAGGCCCCTGCAAATATGACTTCTGTGGGAAGACTTTCCCATGGGCTGGGAATGTCCAGTTCCACCCAGCAGTAGCCCTGGCTTGGGTTCAGTCTCAGCAGCTCCTCAGCTCCATGTGACCATTCTCTGTCATGCTATTTTGTGTTATTTTGTGACCAGTGGATGCTGGAGGCCGTGCATGGAGCAAGCTAAGCTTCTACATACAGATTGAAGCTGGTATGGGCAGGATGCGGGAATTAGAAGGTAATTCACCAGCTCTGCTAGTCCCTTTCACTTGAGGCAGACGGCAGCAGGTCACAGACTCCAATGGGAAAAAGAGTTCGAGAAGAAAGAACAGACAGCTACTTTTTTTTTTTTTTTTTTTTTTAGATGGAGTCTCACTCTGTCGCCCAGGCTGGAGTGCAGTGGCAAGATCTCGGCTCACTGCAACCTCCACCTCCTGGGTTCAAGTGATTCTCCTGCCTCAGCCTCCTGAGTAGCTGGGATTACAGGCACATGCCACCACGCCCGGCTAATTTTTGTATTTTTAGTAGAGATGGGATTTCGCCATGTTGGCCAGGCTGGTCTCGAACTCCTGACCTCAGGTGATCCACCCGCCTCAGCCTCCGTGCTAGGATTACAGGCGTGAGTCACCATGCCCGGCCTCAGATAGCTCTTTCAAGAACCTTGGCTGTGAAGGAAAGGAGAAAGATGATAAGTTGCTGCAGACAACCATAAAATTTAGGAATCTGGTCTCCTTTTTGTTAAAAATGGGAGAAATCTGAATAGAAGGCAACTCATTATAATTTAAATTTTGTCTCCAATTCACACTCCCTTCTGTCTATCGGGTCTGGTTGGTTCTCTTTTGTTGTTATGCAGGGAGTCCACACAAAACATATGATGATTTTCTATATTACAAATCCAACAGCTGCAGCCCCAGTGACTTCAGCCGCTGCAGTGTTTTGTCCATCCTGGGAGTGGGAGGGGCCTCGAGGGAGCAGGTGGAGGAGGGTGGAGGTGGGGTGGGTGGAGGGTGGAGGGAGGCAGGGTGGGTAGATGATGGGATTTGCTGCAGGGTCCAGCGCCCCAGATGCTCTAAGAGGTGCAGGATCTTCAGCTCCTAGTCAAGCTCCGAAGAGAGGAGAGGAAAGCAGGGTTCCAGAGGGCTTTGGGTTATTTTAGCTGCCACTAACAGAATGGAATTGCCAGTTGCCTAGCTGGGCTCACAAGAGCACAGTCCTCACTGGTTACAATACCTGCTTCTTCCTCACCTGCCCAGTTCCCTCCTTCTCCCCATCTCCCACTAGCCAGACTCCTATTTCTAAGCTCAGAGCTGCTATTTTCTTCCTTCCTTCCTTCCTTCCTCCTTCCTTCCTTCCTTTTTTGAGACAGGGTCTTTCTCTGTCACCCAGGCTGGAGTGCAGTAGTGTGATTATAGTTTACTGCAGCCCTGAACTCCCAGGCTCAAGCGATCTTCCAGCCTCAGCCTCCCGAGTAGCTGGGACTACAGGCACGTGCCACTGTGCCCAGCTAATTTTTGAAAATAGAAACGGAGTTTCATTATCCTGCCAAGGTTTGAGAGCTGCTGTTTCTATTACACCTTCCTTTCCATTGTGGGGGAAGCTTTGTCTTTTTTTAAGCCCCTTTTCCCCTAATTAGGTTATAATTCATGTAACATGCAATTCACTATTTTAACCATTTTCAGTTGTACAATCCAGTGGCTTTTAGTTCATTCACAGTGTTGTGCAACCAGCACCAGTATTGAATTCCACAACATGTTTGCTTTGATCTCTTAAGCCCAGAAGATGGATGGAAGGGGGTGGAGCTCATCAAAAGAAACCAACGCTGCCAGGGTGCCAGAGGAATTCATGGTTTGCTAAACAAATCCCCTCATTTCGCGCTTTCCATTGATAATGTGTTTTCTTCCTCGACGGCCATAAAATGGTAAAGAAAGGTTTTGCTTTACTGAGAGTCTTTCCACTTATTTGTTCATTCATTCTATTTCATTCATTCAGCATCGTTAGCATCTCTTCCAGGCCAGGTACTCAGTTAGTGCTGATGATCCAGAGGCGAAGGAGAACCCAGGGCCTCTGTTCTCTGGGGTTTGCAGCCTCGCAGAGACAACAAGTAGGACTCAAACAATTACCACCGTGGCGAGAGCTGTGGGAGTGGGTCACAGGAAGACAACTGCGGCTGAGGATCAGGTGCAATTTCCCGGAGGAAGTGGTATTGAGTGTGGGAGGATTAGCCAGGGAAGGACAGTGTGGCCAGGGTGGGAGAAGGACACGTGGGTGTAGACAAGGGCAGAGGGGATGGCACATGGTGACACCTTGAGCAGGAAAAAAAAAAATGGCCATGGGGACTTGGAATTCCAGGGTGGCTAAAGCCTCAGGAGCTGCAGGAGAGTAGAGCAAGATGACACGAGGTGTTGGGGCAGGAGGCAAGTCATGCAGGGCCTTGCAGGCCGTGTCGATGGTCCCGGGCTTCGTCTGCAAGGTAGGAATCCGGCCAGGCGCGGTGGCTCACGCCTGTCATCTCAGCACTCTGGGAGGCCGAGGTGGGTGGATCACCTGAGGTCAGGAGTTCATGACCAGCCTGGCCAACATGGTGAAACCCCATCTTTACTAAAAATACAAAATTAGCCGGGCGTGGAGGTGCGTGCCTGTAATCCCAGCTACTCAGGAGGCTGAGGCAGGAGAATCACTTGAACCTGGGAGGTGGAGTTTGCGGTGAGCCAAAATTTTGCCACTGCACTCCAGCCTGGGCCACAGAGTGAGACTCTGTCTAAAAAAAAAAAAAAAATATATATATATATATACACAGACACACACACACATACACATATACACACACATATATATACACGTATATATATATACGTGTATATATATGTGTGTGTATATGTATATATATATATAAAAGAATCCCTCGAAAGGGGTTCAGGCTGAAGATGAAAGGATTCACCAACTCTATAGAGAACAGCCAGGAGGTCATTATAAGGTGAGAAAGGGTGGCTGCTTGGGTTAGGATGGTGGCTGTGAGGTGGGAGAGGAGGGAAGGATTTAAGAGATATTAGGGAGGTAGAATAGACAGGGAAGGAGAGGGAGGTCTTAAGGATGACTTGAACAACTAGGTGGATGGTAAGATGGGAACTCTGGTGAGAAACAAGTTTGGAAGGAAAGATCATGGGTTCAGCTTAGGGCAGGTTGAGTTTGGGGTGCCTGTGAGGCTCTATGTGGAGACATCAAGTCCATAGCTAGGAATGTCTGGCAAGTCAGAGGACAAGCATAGGTCAGAGATGTAAAATGAGGAGAGGTGAAAAGTAACAGTGAAATCACCTTTCACTTACACGTATCACAACATCTGAAACACTTTACTGGATTTCTTTTTTTTGAGACAGGGTCTTTCTTGCTCTCTTCCCTAGGCTGGAGTGCAATGGTGTGATCATGGTTCACTGCAGTCTTGACCTCCTGGGCTCAAGCAATCTTCCCACTTCAGCCTCCTGAAAAGCTGGTACCACAGGCACACCCCACCATGCCAGGCTAATTTTTTTTTTTTTTTTTTTTTTTTGTAGAGAAGGGTCTCCATAGGTCGGCCAGGCTGGTCTTTATCTCCTGAGCTCAATGGATCTTCCTGCCTTGGCCTCCCAAAGTGCTGAGATTAGGGTATGAGTCACTGTGCCCAGCCTTGGATTGTCAATGACCTGTCTTTCCTCCTAGTTCAGTGATTCTCAACTTTGTTCCACCCATTTCCGGACCATGTGTGCACTGCTCTCTCCGGTAACTTCCCTGATTGTCTGCAGTGATTCTCCCTCATCTACAGGCTCCCTGAGGATAGAAATGTGTTGCTTATCTTTGTATCCCCAGCACCCAGGACCCATTTTAGAAATCTACTAGGTACTCAGATGACTGACCAAGAGTACACATGAATCAATGATTGTGTTGAAATCTACATAAAATAACTCATCAGAGACAGTGATTGGCATAATCTTTAATTTTGTAGCACCCATTATTAGAGTTTAAAATAATCTGTACTTATTTAGAAGCAAAATACAAAATCATACAGGTGATAACATGAAGGCAGCTTAACAAGTACAGCACAAAGATGTATCAACAGTATCACAAAGATTTAGGAGCTCAAGAGCATCACCTTCGTCAGCTGAGGAACATCCTCCATGAAGCTTCGGGGACCTGCCTCAGGGGAAGATTCAGGGGTCACTGGGCTGTTACACAAAATAGAAGAGCGTGGCTCAGTTCAGGATGTCCGGGGAAGCTACCCTCTTGTACGTTTGCAAAAACGCTGATAAGCTCAATCGTTTCATTTCAAGTGGCACTGTGCATTGCTTTGATCTCTTCAACGGTGGAGCTGATTTCTAGGAGGAATCCCCAGCTAAACAAGGCCACTAGACCCATGCCTCACAGCCCCTGCAGCCACAGGAAGAAAGAAAACAGGCTCTCCCTCACCTTGGTTCTTCCGGTCTAGGTGGTGAGCACCCCGAGGGGTGGCATCCACCAGCTCAGGGGTGCCAGCAGGCCCAGAGTGTGGCCCAGCATCTCAGCCACGATCCTCTGTAAACACAGGGGAAGGAAGCAAGACTTGTCCTCATCCATTTACAACCAAGTACACAGCGTTCAGAAGGTAGAGATCAGAGAAGAAATGGAGGTGGATGTTGCTATTGCCTTGGGCTCATGTAGATAAGCTGTGTTTCAGTTCAAAGAGTAGAAAATGGTTTTAGCATTATTAGGACCAAAGTGTCATTAGGATGAAAGACAAGCCTGGAGGCGGTGGCTCATACATATAATCCCAGCATTTTGGAAGGCCGAGATGGGTGGATCACCTGAAGTTGGGAGTTCGAGACCAGCCTGGCCAACATGGTGAAACCCCGTCTCTACTAAAAATTAGCCAGGCTTGGTGGCAAACACCTGTAATCCCAGCTACTCTGGAGGCTGATGCATGAGAATTGCTTGAACCTGACAGGCGGAGGTTGCAGTGAGCCGAGATGGCGCCACTGCACTCCAGCCTGGGTGACAGAGCGAGACTCTGTCACACACACAAAAAAAAAACAAGGTGAAACACAAGCCGACAAATTGCTTCTGCATAGTCAGGGAAAAAGGAAGCCCGTGGCAGGGAGAGGAAGGCTGTCGGCATACAGAGGAAATCTGATTTGATAAATGCGTGCATGACTCGAAAATAAGTGGCATGAAATAATGACACGGACCCAAAGGAGAGGAAAATTATAAAACGAGGAGAGCAGAAGTGGAAAGAGATGTGATAAGAAGGATAGTCTCCTCAAAACAAGATAAAACATTTACTCATCTAAGAGAAAGGAAGGGGGAAGAAAATCTCCTAGACCTTACTTATTAATATTGTACTTAAAAGAACATATTTTTGCATTGCATATTATAGAGGAAGGAGCAAGGATAGTGCTCTGGGTCAATATTTGCTGTAACTATGAACTTTTGCCCTTTAACATTACAACTACCTTTGGTCACAACCACTTCCTTGGATGCTGAATTGAAAGGGAAAGAGACCAAAAGTCCACAAAGGGCTAAGCCTAAATCTACAGGAAGAAAGCATCCTGCCGAGTGTTAAAAATAATTCCCAGAGTATGGAACCGTTAGTGGAGCTGGCTGGTCACACACTGGATCCGAATGACAGGGTGAAGTAGCGATGGACACATCCAGGGGACGAAGATCCTCATCTCAATTATGGCGGCCTCGTTCTGCTTATATGTGCGCATTTGTAAAACAGCCTCACTCTTCCTATCTTCTAGTGGGGCTACTTGAAAGGCTTTTAGCATACAACCAAGAATTATTTTTTTATTTTTATTTTTATTTATTTATTTTTGAGACGGAATCTCGCTCTGTAGTCCAGGCTGGAGTGCAGTGGCGCAATATCGGCTCACTGCAACCTCCACCTCCCAGGTCCTGGTTCAGGCAATTCTCCTGCCTCAGCCTCCCGAGTAACTGGGATTACAGGAATGTGCCACCATGCCTAGCTAAGTTTTGTATTTTTAGTAGAGCCGGAGTTTCACCATGTTGGCCAGGCTGGTCTTGAACTCCTGATCTCGTGATCCGCCCGCCCCAGCCTCCCAAAGTACTGGGATTACAGGCGAGCCACCGCGCCGGGCCAAGAATTAATATTAATAAAAGGCTGGTCCTGGGCTGGTTTTAGGATGTCAGCCCAGCCAGAAAGGATGTGTATAGATGTTATATTCCAGCAGGGGGCAGTACCACATAAAAATTACTATTAAGGAACATCCAGGTCTGCTACCACGTATTTTCCATGTTGTTGAATAATAATTATTTAGTGTCGTAAAAATAGGTGACTTGTTCATACAATTGATCTTTTGAGTACTGGTGGGAAATCCCAGCACCATGTAAGCCCTAACAATGTAAAACTTTACCATTTTAAAAGTCACGTGCCTTCTTTGAGTCTCCCTCCTGTGTGAGTCCTCCTGTGTGTGGATGTGTGGGGGAGTGTGGCTTTCATTTCTCTGTGTGTAGTAATTTGCTATTGCAACCAAGGAAATGCATATTACAGAGAACCTCATCAACTACCATTACAGATGAAAATTTTGTTTAAGAGAATATACCCTAGATTTTTCTCTTTTTTAAATAGAGACAGAATTTTCACTGTGTTGCCCAGGCTGGTCTCGAACTCCTGACCTCAAGTGACCCTCCCACCCTGTCTCCCAAAGTGCTGGGATTACAGGCATGAGCCACCACACCCAGCCCTGTAATTTAGCTAAAGATATTTCATTTGAGGCTGGGAGTGGTGGCTCCCGTCTGTAATCCCAGCGCTTTGGGAGGCTGAGGTGGGAGGATCGCTTGAGACCAGGAGTTTGAGATCAGCTTGGACAGCATAGCTAAACCCCATCTCTACCAAAAAAAAAAAAAAAAATAGCTGGGCGTGCTTGTATAGGACTGCAGTTTCCATTACTTGGGAGGCTGAGGCAGGAGGATTCATTGAGCCCAGGAGGTTGAGGCTGCAGTGAGCTATAATTTTGTCGCTGCACTCCAGCCTGGGCAACAGAGCAAGACCCTGCCTCCAAAAAATAATAAAAAATAATAAAAAATAGATTTCTAATAGCAAAAGGACCTCATCATTAGCAGTTAAGTTTATAATATGCCCAATTTAACATGGATCCCTACGGACAGAAGTAAAAGTATTAATAAACTTAAATTTTAACAATTTGATCGATTAGTTATAATATCCTACCTTTCCACTTTCTCCTTTGTAAAGTATCAGCATGCTTATGCTATTACAGTACTTATTTGCTATAAATTAACTTTAAATAAAATGATTTTGCATTGTTACACGATTGATACTTGTATTTCAGTTGGGAATTACTGTTTGATATTTTTGTATGTAACATAGATATAAATCACACTACACTTAGTCAAAGTCTGGACTCTGAAGGAACTTTAAAAATCTTTTGATTAAATTTCTCTCTGTCAATGGTATGCTCCCACTCATCAAAAATTTTCATAAAATAAACTCCAGTCATTACAGATGTCAACATGTGCAAGAAACAGTACAGTCAAATTATAACAGCAAATTTATATCAACTCTTTTTTTTTTTTTTTTTTTTTTTGAGATGGAGTTCCACTCTGTCTCGCCCAGGTTGGAATGCAGTGGCGCGATCTCGGCTCACTGCTGCCTCCCGTATTCAAGTGATTCTCCTGTCTCAGCCTTCCCAGTAGCTGGGACTATAGGTGCGCACCACCATACCCAGCTAACTTTGTATTTTTAGTAGAGATAGGTTTTCACTATGTTGGCCAGGCTGGTCTCGAACTCCTGACCTCAGGTGATCCACCCACCTTGGCCTCCCAAAGTGCTGGGATCACAGGCGTGAGCCACTCTTCTATTAAAAAAAAAAAAAAAAAAAAAAAGGAAAAGGAAATTTTTCCACCCTGGAACTTCCCCATGCAATTATAATAGGAATTAAAACAGAACTATAAGGATGTTCAAAGCTTTCCTAGCCATGCTAGCAATGAGATGATGATAAATCCAGTGTTAGACATGACTAGCAATCAGGACTCTGGAAATAATGATACCAAAATGAGAGACAAGCGGGACGTACACTGTGGTCCTACGTTTTTTTTGTTATTCCTGTTATTCCTGAATTTAAGGATAAAGGCGCACTCAACTCTGCCCGTATCTTATCTGCCTGAACCCTGCAAATCAGCAAATGTCATCTTGCTTGACATTTTTGATCCATCTCAAGGAAGGAAAGTTCCACTGACACTTGTGAACAATAGCTGTGTCTGAGATAAGATGGTACGTTCAGTTTACAGTCAGTTTTGAGACTGCACTTTTGTGGTTGGAATTTTGGAAACATGCCCCCTAGAAGCTGTGCTCACTAAATTTTCCAAATTTTAAATTTAGAATTTAAGAACATTTTACCATTTTTATTTATGTTTGCTGCTGTGGCCCCTTCGGAGGGAGTTAGAAGCCCACGCCTTGGGCTGCTGTCCCAGGCCACCGAGAGTGGCCCTGTGGCTTTCAGTAGAGCAGGACTTCCTCTGAGCGGAGGACTTGAGTGAAGTCTAGGAAAGGCCGGGGGCGGGAAGGGGGCGGGCAGGGGGTGGGGGCGGGTGCTATTTCTGTTTTTGTTTTTTGAGATGGAGTCTCACTCTGTCACCCAGGTTGGAGTGCAGTGGCACGATCTCGGCTCACTGCAACCTCCGCCTTCCCGGTTCAAGCAGTTCCCTGTCTCAGCCTCCCGAGTAGCTGGGACTACAGGCACGCGCTACCAAGCCCAGCTAATTTTTGTATTTTTAGTAGAGACGGGGTTTCGCCATCTTGGCCAGGCTGGTCTTGAACTCCTGACCCCGTGATCCACCCGCCTCGGCCTCCCAAAGTGTTGGGATTACAGGCATGAGCCACCGGCCCGGCCGCAGGTGCTATTTCAATGCCCTTCTTGCCCAGGGTGCCCTTTCTTCCTGCCGGGCCTCTGCCTTTTGTCCGTCTGAGGTGGAGGAGTCTCTTGAAACGAGAGAGCCTTCCCACCCCCCGACCCGGCTGAAGGCTTGGGATGGGGGTGGAGGCCCCACCTGCTCTTCCATCTTTTCTGTCTCTGTCTGGGGGAGGTGGAGGCTCAGAGGTGGGAGGAGGAAAGAGCAGGCTGAGGAGAGGTACAGAAGGGGGTTTTCCCTCCCACCCTCCTCCCCTTTCCCTCTCCCGCTGCCTGGATGGTGGCCACAGACTGTGCAGGCTGGTGTTAGGCTGAGGTGACAAGTGGGCCTGGGTGGAAATGGGGGAAGGAAGGGGCTTTCTGGAGGCACTTGGCCAGGCAGGCGTGCGCAAGAAGATTGTCACCCTGAGATCCAGTCTTTGCATCTCCAGGGCGTGGCAGGATAGAAGGAGGGCAGAAGTGCAGACCATCAGACTGCTGGGGTCTGCTACCACCAACACTAAAC
Organism: Symphalangus syndactylus; assembly: GCF_028878055.3. Taxonomy (NCBI): domain Eukaryota; kingdom Metazoa; phylum Chordata; class Mammalia; order Primates; family Hylobatidae; genus Symphalangus; species Symphalangus syndactylus. The sequence continues at coordinate 80,934,324 of NC_072434.2, read as the reverse complement.
ACCCACAGCTTTTTAAATTCTGGGCTAATAAATGAGAATGTGTTACACGTAGCTTAATGAGAATGCAATACATCAAATCAAATTCATAGATGGCGAGAACTCCTAACGGCTTCTGTACAGTGCCTGGAACCTGGCTGACAAAAATGTTTAATAACTGCCTCACTAAACACCAATTTGCCAAAGAATCTATTTTTTTAAAATCTCAACATTTTATTACTGGCTGTTACTTTCAATATATCTGGTGATAAATCTGACATTTATCTCATAAATCTGACAAGATAAGATGAGCTGGGTGAGATTAGCACTAAATCAGAAGTGTTAAGTATGTCTCTATAATAGATTTTTCTAGTTTAGAGTTTGCAATTGATGGTGAGGCTGACATCATGTGTCAGTAGCCTAATGAAAACCACTGTAATTGTCAGTGGAAAAAATCATGGTGGTTTAGAAAATAACTTTCTTTTGAGTTAATCCTAATCTTTCGGTTGCACTGAATCAGTGTTATTCATCATTTTTGCTTATTTTAATCAGAGACTTATACAGAATCCTTCCAAATTGAACTAAGTGTCTTAATTTTCTAAGCCCATAACAAAACCAAGTAGCACTTTCATGGAATTGTCAGTCAAAGCAAGGCTTTGCCTTTTATCTTTTTTCCCCCAAATTACCTAGAAAATCTGATCTTTCCAATAACAAACCCCACTATGCCCCCACACTTTCCCTTCTCCAAAATCATCAAATAAGAACATCAGATATTCTTTGAACCAAATGTTTCATTTGTTTAAAATCCTTTAAAGTTTGGATTTGAAGGAATCCCTTCCCTCCCAGCGTCCACATAGACTCCCTCTTCTTGGCTAAACTGCTGTGTAGTGTGATGGGGTTCTGTTTTAAGTTGGGCTAGTAGAAGCTAGAGGTGGTTACATTTCACCAATAGGTTACAGGATTTTCATTTATTTCTTAATTGAGCTTCATCTCAGGGGTGAAGCACTCAGTCTTAAACAAAGGATGAAAAAGTAAATATTACATTAAATTATTATTATTACAATTTTTTTTTTTTTTTTTTGAGATGGAGCCTCGCTCTGTTGCCTAGGCTGGAGTGCAGTGGCATGATCTTGGCTCACTGCAACCTCCGCCTCCTGGGTTCAAGCAATTCTAGTGCCTCAATTTCCCGAGGAGCTGGGATTACAGGCGCCCGCCACCACACCTGGCTAATTTTTGTATTTTTAGTAGAGATGGGGTTTCACCATGTTGGCCAGGCTGGTCTCGAACTCCTGACCTCAAGTGATCCACCTTCCTCAGCCTCCAAAAGTGCCAGGATTACAGGCGTTAGCAGCCACGCCTGGCCTAACTATCACCTTAAATTTTTTAAAGTCCTGGGTAACCAAAGGAGATTTGGAGCACTCTTTTTTTTTTTTTTTTTTGAGACACAGTCTTGCTCTGTCGCCCAGGCTGGAGTGCAGTGGCGCTATCTCGGCTCACTGCAAGCTCTGCCTCCCGGGTTCAAGCCATTCTCCTGCCTCAGCCTCCCAAGTAGATGGGACTACAGGCGCCCGCCACCAAGCCTGGCTAATGTTTTGTATTTTTAGTAGAGACAGGGTTTCACCATGTTAACTATGATGGTCTCGATCTCCTGACCTCATGATCTGCCCGCCTCGGCCTCCCAAAGTGCTGGGATTACAGGTGTGATGGAATACTCTCTTTTTTAAAGTCCTGGGTAACCAAAGGGGATTTGGAGTACGCTCTTTGTCAAACACTTCCCATGGCCTTGATTACCTCACTACTTCCTGACTGTTTTCCCAATAACCATCAGTTTCTGTATGTCTTTAAAAAACATTTGAGCAAATGACATTACTGATAGTCCACTGATTGTAAACATACTTGCATAAAAAAGTTGGGGCAGGTGTTCTGAAGAGTATCACCATGTAATACTAGCATCCCGTTAATTCACCAAAGTACTTTATAACAAAAAAAGTAATAAACCAACAAGACAGGGTCACTTCTCATTGCTGTTTTCTCTTTTTTTCTTTTTTCTCATGGGTCAATGAGGCTTTTTATTTTGAGCACAAAATCACTAGGGATCTTGCCTGTGGCCACCCCGGAGATGACACTGGAGGGTCATGTGGCTCCAGACACTTGGTGGAAAGTGAGGTGAGAAAAACGAGAAAAACAATGATTTGGGCCAATTACACGACTGCAAGGCTAGAGCTGCCAACAGGGCTCCAGGGAGCTTGGCTTCTGTAGAAGTTCTTTTTTTTGGGTGGGGGAGAGGGACGGAGTCTCACTCTGTCACCAGACTGGAGTGCAGTGGCGCAATCTCGGCTCACTGCAACCTGCTTCTGTAGAAGTTCTAAGGAAGTGGTGCGAACTCCACGGCGGTGGGCAAGGGTAGCTAACTAGCAGCGGCCCCTACAAATGTTGGTCGAGGGCCTTGAGCTGCCTGAGCTGACACGAGGGGAGGGGTCTAATTGGCCACCAGGTGACTGAAGGGCTTGCCTGCCCACAGCTTACTTGGCTGGGGGGTTTCTGAAGTTCCTGCCGGCAAACTTAGCCTTGCTGCCCAGCTCCTCTTCAATTCTGAGGAGCTGGTTGTCCTTGGCCAAGCGCTCAGATCAGCAAGGGGCACCAGTCTTGAGCTGCCCAGGGCACAGCCCCACCACCAGGTCAGCGATGAAGGTATTTTCAGTCTCCCCAGAACAATGAGGCACCATCACACACCAACCATTGGCCTGGTCCAGCTTGCACGCCTGAAGGGACTCAGTCACGGAGCGAATCTGGTTCACTTTGAGCAGGAGGCAGTTGCACTTCTTCTCATTCACGGCCTCAGCTGTCTTCTTTGGGTTGGTCACTGTGAGATCATCCCCCACTACCCGGATTCCTGCACTGGCCATGAACTTCTGCCAAGCTCCCCAGTCATCCTGGTCAAAGGGATCTTCGATAGACACCACTGGGTAGTTATTGATGAAGAACTTGTACAGGTCAGCCAGATAGTCAGGTGAGATTCCAGGTCATACTTCCCAGACCCGAAGAACTGAGGCCACTACGTCCATGCCAATGATCACCTTAACAGTGTAGCTAGCCAGCTTTCCCAATCGCAGTCTTCAGCAGCTCCAGACCTTCTTTACTCTCCAGGATGCTGGGAGCAAACGTGCCTCCATCCCCCACACTGGTGGCATCGTTCCCATATTTCTCCTTGATGACATTCTTCAGGTTGTGGTAAACCTCTGCTCCAATGGGCATGGCTTCCCTGAAGTTTGCTGCACTGACTGGGAGGACCATGAACTCCTGCATAGCCAGATTGTTGACAGCATGAGAACTGCCACTGATGACACTGAATGCCGGGACTAGCAAGATGACTTGGGAGTTGCCAGACAAGTCGGCGATGTGGTGGTACAGGGGAACCCCCTTCTCAGCAGCACTAGCTTTGCAGGCGGCGAGGGACATCCCCAGAATGGCGTTCGCACCAAATTTAGATTTATTTTCTGTTCCATCCATCTCGATCATCAGTTTGTCAATCTTCTCTTGTTCTGTGATGCTCAGTTTCTTGCTAACCAGGGCAGGTGCAATAGTTTTATTGATGGGCTCAACAGCCTTTGAGATACCTTCCCCATATAGTGAGTCTCCTCATTGTCCTGGAGCTCTAGGACCTCACAGATACCAGTTGAAGCATCACTGGGCACACCAGCTCTGAAGAGACCTTCTGAGGTGAAGAGATCAACCTCAACAGAGGGATTCCCACAAGAGTCAAAGATCTCCCTGGCATGGATCTTGAGAATAGACATGGTGAATTTCTAGCCACTGGGTCTCATCGCCTAGGAGAGAAGTGGAGGGTGCTGCAGACACTGAGGTCAATGTTCCTTGTTGCTATTTTCTTTGAAACCATGGGAATGGCACTGATCAGGAGAGATGTTACATATAATGCTGTGGGTATGTCTGGGGCTATCAACGGTCTCAGGACCTATTTAAATCTTTACTGTATTTCAGGGAGAGGATAATTTTATCTTCAACATGGCATGAATCCATTCCGATTGTAGGACTTTGGCCCTTAGAGGATACTAGAAAATATGTTTTCTTAATTCCAGATTTGAATATTAAATTAAAACAGATGTGCAAAAATAAACAGAGATCCACCACCGAAACAAGCTACCCCTCCACAAAACTGCCAGCTTTGGGGAAAACCAGTGTCCACCGTTCCACGTCCTTGTCCTAAACTCTTATAAAACAACAGATTCACATTCCTTCTTGACCTGTGGTTGTTTCAACGTCCGGAGAGGTCAATGAAGGAAGAAGAAGAGCTCTAGAAGTGCCTGGAGGAGTCTCCACCCTCCCGCTTGGGCCACTCCTCGTCCACCCACCTGCGCAGAACCTTCTCCACATCCGCCCTGTGGTAGAGCCTGCAGAGCTCCATCAGCTGGCCCACCGTCCTCTGACTGTTTCGGAGCAAGAACTCCAAGGTGGGGCTCTGTGGCCTCTGCTCCAGGAAGCACAATTCATCATAGGACATCCCCCATTTGCTTGCAAAATTCCTCCAGTTTTTCACCGTTGGGTGACACGGATCCAGCTTTATCCTGATCACATCTAGTAAGTCCTGATCGTTGAGCAAGTCACTTATGGTGGGGGCCCGGAGCAAGCAGGAGGAACAAGTACAGTTTTCTTTGCAGGAGTTGTCCTTGCGGATCTCTGCAAGGAGAAACAATTTAGTCCACAGGTCAACAAGAAGCCTAACATATGCATTCATTTCTTACATCCTTTATTTTCCTGCTGAATTGTCAAAAGCATCATATGGAAGACTATTTCAGAACGCTCATTTCCTTTTTTTTTTGAGGTGGAATCTCGCTCTTTCGTCCAGGCTGGAGTGCAGTGGCGCTGTCTCGGCTCACTGCAAGCTTCACCTCCCAGGTTCACGCCATTCTCCTGCCTCAGCCTCCTGAGTAGCTGGGACTACAGGCGCCCGCCACCGCACCCGGCTAATTTTTTGTGTTTTTCATAAAGATGGGGTTTCACCGTCTTAGCCAGGATGGTCTCGATCTCCTGACCTTGTGATCCATCCGCCTCGGCCTCCCAAAGTGCTGGGATTATAGGCATGAGCCACTGCGCCTGGCCTCAGAATGCTCATTTCTAATAATGTGTTACTCTTTTTTTTTTTTTTTTTTGATACAGGGTGTCACTCTGTTGCCCAGGCTGGAGTGCAGTGGCATGATCTGGGCTCACTGCAACCTCCGCCTTCTAGGCTCAAGCGATCCTCCCACCTCAGCCTCCCGAGTACTTGTGACTACAGGCACATACCACCAAACCTGGCTAATCTTTTTTTTTTTTTGGTAGAGGTGGGGTTTCACCATGTTTCTCAGGCTGGTCTTGAACTCCTAGACTCAAGTGATCTGCCCACCTTGACCTCCCAAAGTGCTGGATTACAGGCATGAGCCACCGCATCTGGCTGTGGCTAGGCTAGGCCAAAGATGAGTTACTTTGCTGGAAGGGGTAAGAACTTTTTTTTTTTTTTTTTTTTCGAGATGGAGTCTGGCTCTGTTGCCCAGGCTGGAGTGCAGTGGCAGGATCTTGGCTCACTGGGAGTAAGAAATTTTAAAGCCAGTTTCCCTTTCTTTCCAAGACTGTCTATGTTTTACAGTGTGCATTTGTGACACTGCTGGCCAGAATAAGGGCTCCAGCAAACAGAACTCTCTCCGGGATACAAGGGTCTGCAGTGTCTGTGAGTAACCAGCCCACACTTGCATGCACCTCAGCCCTTGCCCCTTCCAAGTGACCAGTCAGCCCTGAGAGTTTAACACCAAACACAGCCTGTCAGCGTGTAAAAAATGCACAGTTCTTTGAAAGGTCTTTAAAAAAAAAAACAAAAAAAAAACACAGACATGAAAACTGGAATATCCACTCCATATGCATATTTGAAAACAAGTGATAGTTGATAGTGCCAGGAATCTTCCTTTTTAAATTTATGGCCCCCTTATCAGCCCTCTGCCTTTACCTGTGTTTTCTTCACCCATAGGCTCCCTTTGAAGTGGTGCCAACGCCCTGGGGTGTGTGCAGTGGGAGGGAAAGAGGCAGCAAACCCAGCAGGAGGCCTTTCAGCTGAGCTTCAGCATGAAGAGCACGCGCCCACCCCAGAGGAAGGGCCACCTTCCTGCTGAATCTTAAAGACTCAACTGTAGCCTCATTTGATTAGCAGGAGGTATATTTGTAGGAGGATGAAGTGTGTAGGTGAGAGGCGTTGACAAGTCATTTGCAATAAAGTATTAAGTGGTGTCTAAACAACAAGGCAAATTAAGTAGCTTAAATTCTACAACAACACTGAGTCTCATGAACCCTCTGAATTCAGATTTTAACAGCCAAAGGTCACTTCAGAGACCACTGGCTTGGAAAATTCTGGGGAAGGTTATAATAGCCTTTACTATATATATATATATTATATATATATATATATATATAATATATATATATATAACATTTATATATATAAACCATTTATATATATATAAACCATTTATATATATAAAACATTTATATATATAAAACATTTAGGGCCGGGCGCGGTGGCTCACGCTTGTAATCCCAGCACTTTGGGAGGCCAAGGCGGGCGGATCACGAGGTCAGGAGATCGAGACCACGGTGAAATCCCGTCTCTACTAAAAATACAAAAAATTAGCCAGGCGTGGTGGTGGGCGCCTGTAGTCCCAGCTACTCGGAGAGGCTGAGGCAGGAGAATGGCGTGAACCCGGGAGGCGGAGCTTGCAGTGAGCCGAGATTGCGCCACTGCACTCCAGCCTGGGCGACAGAGCAAGACTCCGTCTCAAAAACAAACAAACAAACAAACAAAAAAAAAACATTTATATATAAAACATTTATATATATATAAAACATTTATATATAAAAAACATTTATATATATAAAACATTTATATATAAAAAACATTTATATATATAAAACATTTATATATAAAAAACATTTATATATAAAAAACATTTATATATATAAAACATTTATATATAAAACATTTATATATAAAACATTTATATAAAACATTTATATATATAAACATTTATATATATAAAACATTTATATATATATAAACATTTATATATATAAAACATTTATATATATATAAACATTTATATATATAAAACATTTATATATATATAAAACATTTATATATAAAACATTTATATATATATAAAACATTTATATATATATATAAAACATTTATATATATATATAAAACATTTATATATATATATAAAACATTTATATATATATAAAACATTTATATATATATAAAACATTTATATATATATATAAAACATTTATATATATATATATAAAACATTTATATATATAAAAAACATTGAGTCATGGCCTTCCAGTTTGGGAAGGTAAAGAATTTGGACCGAGGGAGTAACTGTGGTGATCATAAGGGAGCAAACCAGCAATCTTGAGGCAAGTGGAAATTAAAAGGTAATAAAACAAGAGCCATGAAAATATGCTTATACTCTTTGACCTACTAATGTGACTTCTGGGAATCCACCCTAAGGAGATAATCCAAAATATGCATTTACATAAACATTATTATCACGGTGTTATTTACATTATTAAGTTTCAAAAACAACCAAAATGTCTAAAGTTAGGAGACTAGTGAAATAAATGATTGTACTACTTGATGGAATATTATTTAAGTAACTATGAAGACAATATGGCAACCTAGAAAATGTTTGTGATGTTATGTGAAAAATGCAAGATAGAATGTATGAATTCTACGATTAGAACTACATGAAAATCAATGAGTGGATAAAGAAAATGTGAGATATATATATTTAGATATATATATATATCTGGCACACTTAAAAGGCACACTGAGATTATATTAGGGATCTTGTTTTGTTTTTTGAGACAGTCCCACTCTGTTACCCTGGCTGGAGTGCAGTGGCACAGTCAGAGCTCATTGTAACCTGGAACTCCTGGGTTCAAGCAATTCTCCTGCCTCAGCCTCCCAAGCAGCTGGGACTACAGGTGCACACCATCACACTCAGCCAATTATTAATTTTTTTTGTGGAGATGGAGGTCTTGCTATGTTAACCAGGCTGGTCTTGAACTCCTGGCCTTAAGCAATCCTCCTGCCTCAGTTTCCCAAAGCACCAGGATTGTGGGCAGAAGCCACTGTGCCCAGCCAGTTTTCTTTTTTTTTTTTTAAATTAAACTTTAAAAAAGAAAACGCAGGGAATTGAGTAGTCCAGTTTGGTCGAGCACAAGTTATATTGAGGCAGTCATGGAAAATAAAACAGGGAGAGAGCATGGGGGGCATGGAGTGGAAGGCTGGGACTTGGTAACTGGACAGATACCGCAAAAAAAAGTCTAAGGACTCCAGCGAAGCTTAAGTGTACACAGAGAAGCCCAGGTATTCTTAAAAGGAGAACAGAGAGTTTTTTTTTTTTTTTGAGACAGGGTCTCTCTTTGTTGCCCAGGTTGGATGGCAGCGGCAGTCACGGCTCACTGCCGCCTCAAGCTCCTAGGCTCAAGCAATCCTCTCACCTCAGCTTCCCGAGTAGCTGGGACCACAGATGTGCGCCAGCACACCCGGCTAATTTTTAGATTTTATTTGAGACAGGATCCCACTATGTTGCACTGGCTGGTTTCAAACTCCTGGGCTCAAGTGATCCGCCTGCCTCAGCCTCCTAAATTGCTGGGATGACAGCCGTGACTAGCCAGGGAGAAATTTTTTTTCCCAGGGTGCTTTTTCCTTTTTATTTTTTAATTTCCATAGTTTATTGAGGAACAGGTGGTATTTGGTTACATAAGTTCATTTGGGGTGATTTCTGAGATTTTGGTGCACCCATCACCCGAGCAGTTTACACTGCACCCAATTTGTATCTTTTATCCCTCACTCCCTTCCCACCTTTTCCCCAAGTCCCCAAAGTCTATTGTATCATTCTTATGCCTTTGCATCCTCACAGCGTAACTCCCACTTATGAGTGAGAACATAAGATGTTTGGTTTTCCATTCCTGAGTTACTTCACTTAGAATAATAGTCTCGCTGGGCGCGGTGGCTCACACCTGTAATCCCAGCACTTTGAGAGGCCGAGGCAGGCGGATCACGAGGTCAGGAGATGGAGACCATCCTGGCTAACACGGTGAAACCCAGTTTCTACTAAAAATACAAAAAGTTATCTGGGCGTGATGGCGGGTGCCTGTAGTCCCAGCCACTGGGGAGGCTGAGGCAGGAGAATGGCGTCAACCCGGGAGGCGGAGCTTGCAGTGAGCCGAGCTTGAGCCACTGCACTCCAGCCTGGGTGACAGAGCAAGACTCCGTCTCAAAAATAAATAAATAAAATAAAATAAAATAATAATGGTCTCCAAGTCTATCCACGTTACTGCGAATGCCATTAATTCATTCCTTTTTATGGCTTAATAGTATTCCATCATATAGATGATGATAGATAGATAGATAGATAGATAGATAGATAGATAGATAGATAGATAGATAGATATACACACATATATACATATATATGTGGATTTTGGATAAACTATTAACAGTTAGGGTTTTCTCCAATTCTCCTGATTATGAGTGAAGATGTGATGCATACCCTTCACATAAATTGGGGCCGCATCTTTAATCATCTCACCACTAAAAGGATAATTAGGTCAAAAGAATGAGCCTTCTAAGGCTACTGGTGCCCCAAATTGCTCTCTAGAAAGAAAGGCTGTACCAGTTTACAGTGTGGATTTTCTTTTCTTTTCTTTCTTTTTTTGAGACAGTCTCATCTTGTTATCCAGGCTGGAGTGCAGTGGCACAATCTCAGCTCATGGCAACCTCTGCCTCTTGGATTCAAGCAATTCTCCTGCCTCAGCATCCTGAGTAGTTGGGACTACAGGCACCCACCATCACACCCGTCTAATTTTTATATTTTTAGTAGAGATGGAGTTTCGCCATGTTGGCCAGGCTGGTCTCAAACTCCTGAGCTCAAGTGATCTGCCCACCTCGGCCTCCCAGTGTTCTGAGATTACAGGTATGAGCCACCGTGCCCGGTCATTTCACCTTTGTCAGCACCAAGTATTTGTTTTAAAAATCTCTTTTCAAAGATTGTTTTTTAAGTGGTAGGTTAAAAAATCAGGCCTTATCTTTTTCTATCTCCATGCCTTTTCCAGTGTTTCCTTCATGATCAGAACGCCTTCCCTCCCCCTCTCACCGAACTTCCTCTATTGCACTTCTCTTCCTCTAATGAACTTTACCCATCCTAGAAAACCCACCCCAGATTCCCCCTTTCCATGAAGTCTTCCCGGCCCCTGTCTGAATTCCATCTCACTTGGAACCCCCACATCATTTCGTTTGCATCTCCTGACCCTGCCTTGTGGTGAGAAACACTGCACAGTTTTCTTATTTCCGCGCAACACCTTAAAATCCTGAGAATAGATAGGCATCTCTGCTCCTGCCTCAGCCTCCCGAGTAGCTGGGACTACAGGCGCCCGCCACCACGCCCAGGTAATTTTTTGTATTTTTAGTAGAGACGGGGTTTCACTGTGTTAGCCAGGATGGTCTCGATCTCCTGACTTCATGATCCACTCACTTCAGCTTCCCAAAGTACTAAGATTACAGGCATGAGCCACCGCGTCCGGCCATGATCCAGTTCTTATAATGACTAATAATACAGTCGTTTATATCCCTGTAAATCATGTAAAATAAATACAATTACAAGCATGGAGAAAAGTTTGGAAGGATTTATAACAAAAATATTAACAATGGTTAATTCTGGGTGATGAGAACGCAGGTGACTAATTTTTCTTTTTTTTTTTTTTTTGCTTAGGATATTTTCCAATTTTCTATAATCATTGTGTTTATTTGGATACTACATATATTTTTGAGACAGGGTCTTGCTCTATGGCCCAGGCTGGAGTGCAGTGCTGCAATCATGGCTCACTGCAGCCTCCACTTCATGGGCTCAAGCAATCCTCCTGCCTCAACCTCCCGAGTAGCTGGCATGCACCTCCATGCCCAACTAATTTTTTAATTTTTAAAAATTTTTTGTAGGCTGGGCAAGGTGGCTCACGCCTGTAATCCCAGTACTTTGGGAGGCTGAGGGAGGCAGATCACCTGACGTTGGGAGTTCGAGACCAGCCTGACCAACATGGAGAAACCCCGTCTCTACTAAAAATACAAAATTAGCTGGGTGTGGTGGCACATGCCTGTAATCCCAGCTACTTGGGAGGCTGAGGCAGGATAATTGCTTGAACCCGGGAGGCGGAGGTTGCGGTGAGCCGAGATCGTGCCACTGCACTCCAGCCTGGTGAACATGAGCAAAACTCCATCTCAAAAAAAAAAAAAAAAAACTTGTAGGGACAGGAGTCTCACTATGTTCCCCAGGCTGGTCTCGAACTCCTAGGCTGAAGCAATCCACCTGCCTCGGCCTCCCAAAGTGCTGGGATTACAGGTGTGAGCCACTGTGCCTGGCCTAAAATATACATGTTTTAATGTCATAGAAAAATAAGGATTTAAACCGCTAAGTACAGAATTATACGTAACGGTGTCTAAAGGTCCCTTTCTTGTTTTATCTTTGTAAGATTTAGTGTTGGCAATGTTATCGTCAAGAAGAAAAAAACATCAGAAGTTTCTGTAAAGCTCCTTTATTTATTTATTTATTTATTTATTTGAGATGGAGTCTCGCTGTTGTCAGCTCGGGCTGGAGTGCAATGGCACGATTTCGGCTCACTGCAACCTCCGCCTCCCAGGTTCTAGCGATTCTCCTGCCTCAGCTTCCCGAGTTGCTGAGATTACAGGCGCCAGCCAACACGCCCGGCTAATTTTTGTATTTTTTAGTAGAGACGGGGTTTCACCATGTTGGCTAGGCTGGTCTCGAACTCTTGACCTCAGGTGATCCACCCGCCTCGGCCTCCCAAAGTGCTGGGATTACAGGCATGAGCCACCGCACCCGGCCTGTAAAGTTTCTTTAAACTGAGTGTATGAAAAGCTCTTATTTCTTTGAACGATCATATCAACCATTATCAGTTTATTTTAAAAAGTAATATGCCAAAAGATCTACTAAAGTTTTTTTTGTGTGTGTTTTCTTTCTTTTCTTTGAGACGGAGTCTTGCCCTTGTTGCCCAAGCTGGGGTGCAATGGTGCGATCTCGACTCACTGCAACCTCTGCCTCCTGGGTTCAAGCCATTCTCCTGCCTCAGCCTCCCGAGTAGCTGAGATTACAGGCACCTGCCACTACTCCCAGCTAATTTTTTGTATTTGTAGTAGAGATGAGGTTTCACCATGTTGGCCAGGCTGATCTCAAACTCCTGACCCCGTGATCTGCCCGCCTCAACCTCTCAAAGCACTGGGATTACCAGCATGGGCCACAGTGCTTGCCCTGTGTGTGTTTTCAATAACACAAGTGACAAACCATTTCCTTAATTGGAATCTACATGAACTGCTGATATAAATGAATCTATAGCTGCTTTTTAGAATCACAAACTCTAATTAGCTCTCTGGAGGACTTAACACAGAGCAGATAAGGTTTTTTCCTATCAAATACATTTTGTCCTGCTATACTTTAAATAACTATCATATATATTATACATGAAAGGTTAGACTGGGTAATGCCTTGGAGAGGGGAGAGAAAGACTTCAGACCAAAGAAATCTTTATCAGAAATGGAGAAAAATGAGATTATTTATTTTATTTGTTGGTTTTTTTTTTTTTTTTTGAGATGGAGTCTCGCTCTTGTCGCCCAGGCTGGAGTGCAATGGGGCGATCTTGGCTCACTGCAACCTCTGCCTCCCAGGTTCCAGCGATTCTCCTGCCTCACCCTCCCGAGTAGCTGGGATTACAGGCGCCTGCCACCACAGCCGGCTAATTTTTGTATTTTTAATAGAGATGGGGTTTCATCATGTTAGCCAGGCTGGTCTCGAACGCCCAACCTCAAGTGATCCACCTGCCTCGGCCTCCCAAAGTGCTGGGATTACAGGCGTGAGCCATTGCACCCAGCCAGAAAATGAGATTATTATTTGATGCTTCTCAAATAACAAGCACAGGGCTGCTGTACAGTGGAAATTCAAAAATTATCTGCTAAATGAACAAATGAATGAGAACTGTGCATTGTCCCTGGCAGGCAAGGTAGATTCGTTATTGTTGTTTAATGAATCTTAATACCTAAAGAGGGAACTTCTACTAAAGGAGAAAGAATGTAGCTGGTATCTGCTAGCAGTAAATAGATATTGATGGAAAATACTACAGAATTGGTCTTAAAATACAAAAGATGGATTAATTATTGGTTTGGAGAGGAGAGGGTTGTTGAAAAATTAATTATACATAAAAATTCACTTAGATTCTCTAATAATTGGGGTCCCCATTTGCCATGTTTTGACACTTGACCTGTATATTTTCCACTGGTGCAAAGCAATAATGAAACATACCACGTCAAGTCATTTATGATGACTTCCTATTTTAAAGGCCAAAGCCCCGAAGATTTATTCTTGGTCAGTCTAGTTTGAGCAGTGGCTCAAACGAAGAAAGCATTTGTCAGGTGAAGAAGAGCCAGGTTTCTTATCATCACAGTAACTGTCATGATGAAGTGACAATTAACACAGTAATTATCACTATCAAAATTCTTGTGCCTAATGTATGGTAGCCCTGCCCTGAGTCCTTGACAAGCATAATCCCAAGTCATCCTGATTCTGGGTCTGTATTGGATGGTGCTCTTCGAATCCCAGTGCTCCAACTTCCTCAAGGCTTGGCATCTCAGGGCATTGAACCTCTAGGAACGTCAGACTCCTCATCTATAAAATGGAGATGACAGTATTTCCTGTATCACTTGGACTAAATGAGATGAGGAACAAGATGCCATTTTTGCCAAGTCTTATGCCAATGTTCTTTAAAGATGTTAGGTTTTGATTAGTCGGGTGTGGTGGTGCACACCTATAGTCCCAGCTACTCAGGAGGCTGAAGGGGAGGCTCACTTAGCCCAGGAGATTGAGGCTGCAGTGAGCCATGATGGTGCCACTGCACTCCAAGATGTTAGGTTTTAGACTTACTTATTTATTTAGAGACAGAGTCCCACTCTGTCACCCAGGCTAGAGTACAGTGGCACAATCATGGCTCACTGCAGCCTTCACCTCCCGGGTTCAAGCAATGCTCCCACCTCAGCCTCCTGAGTAGCTGGGACCACAGGCACACGCCATCAAGCCCAGCTAAGTTTTTGATTTTTTGGTAGAAATGGGCGGGGTGGGGGGGGGGGGGTCTCACTATGTTGCCCAGGCTAGTCTCGAACTCCTGGACTCAAGCAATCCACCTACCTCAGCTTCCCAAATTGTTGGGATTACAGGTGTGAGCCACCACACCCGGCTTGTTTTATTTTTTGAAGGAGGCAGAAGAAAGAGGCCCCAGGCCATCTCCCAGCTCACCTTCTCTGCTGCTCCTCACTGCCCACGCCCGTTCTAGAACACTGAGCTCAGTCCAGCCTCAGGGCCTTTGACCCAGCAACTTCCTGTCCCTGGCATCCTCCTGTCTTAGATCTCCACAGGCCAGGTCCTTTGCATTGTTTGGGTCTCGCTACCCCTTCCGAGCTAAAGTGGCACCCTCCCCCTACCAGGCTTAATCCCATTAACCTGGCTTATCTTCCTCAAGGCACCTACCACCATATAAAATGACTTGCTGATTTTGTGTTTATTATCTGTCTCTCCCAGCTAGAATAAGCTCTAAGAGGAAAAGGACTTTGGATGTCTGGTGTCACTGCTGCACACCAGCACACAGCAGGTGCTCAATAAGTATTTGATGAATACATCAAATGAATGAGGAGTGTGACATAGTTCAAGAAGAAAATCAAATGAGAAATTAGGCTTCTTAGCAGCCCAAGAAGAGCTCTTATCTAGAAATTGTCAAACCAGCTGATGCAAGTTTTTTTGGTGTTAACAAGGCAGCCACAAGATTGCTATGGAGAGGACACCGTGTACCATGGAGATTAACAGCATGAGCTTTAGAGGCAGCTAACCCCGTGCAGATGTGCGACTTGGACAGGTTACTGAGCTTGCTAAGCCCCCATCTCACTCTCCAAACAGGGATAATGACACCTCTCTCACAAGGTGGTTGTGAAGATTAAATGAGGTAATCCTTTAAAGCTCCCATCCTAGCACACGGTAAGAAGCATGCAACAATGAATAGAATAGCTGTGGGGAAGCATTAATAACCAACAGCCTTTTCCAGGAGACTCGCTTGAGCCCAGGAGGCAGAGGTTGCAGTGAGCTGAGACTGTGCCACTGCACTCCAGCCTGGGTGACAGAGCGAGACCCCATCTCAAAAACAAACAAACAAACAAACAAACAGTCTTTTAAAAAGCAGTGGTTCTCAACCTTGGCCACAGGATGGACGTCCCCACCCCCAACCCCACCAAACTCTCAGGGAAATTTACAAAACCCTGATGTGTGGTCCCACCCTCGGAGATCCTGATTAATTAGTCTGGGATGCAGGGAGGACGTGGGAATTTTTAAAAGCTCCGCGGGACTTCTAATGTGCAGCCAGGACTGAAAACCTCCACCTGCCTTGAAGACATCTCCAGATTAAGTATTTAGTCAGGAGCACCTGCCAAAATTAGATTTTGGAATTACACCCACTTCTCTCTGAGAGATGCCATGTCTGTTGATGATTAAGAGTTCTCGCATACACAGGGCTTCTCCACACTCACAACCTGATGAGTGGGTTTTCCATGGGGCATTTCTCCCCCCACCTCCCTCCTCTCCATCGTTTCTCACTACAAATATTTTAAAATTACACTGTAAAGAAGAATTCAGGAATCAAGCATGCTCATTAATGTTATTTAAAACAATTGTAAAAAAAAATAGTGAATGTCTGGTAGTGTCTGTATCTAACTCGTAAGTTCATGGCTGGCGGGTTATAAAATATGGGTCAATTAACAGTTAATTGTGAATTGCAAGAAGCTTCACAATTCACAAACGTCATGATTAGTTAGGCGTAGAAATGGCTCCAGTCAGGATGTTGGCAGCGGATCACAGACTGACTTAATGTGCCTCCCTGCAGGGAAGGTGCCCTTTTATCTTGCACACTCTGGCTTTTGGAGAGTGATCGCCATGGGAGTGTTTCCCTCCACTGCTGTAAGAGGACTGTTAGCTCTCAGATCATTTGTAAGGATGTTCCCCGGGATAACCAGGTCTCGAGTTAGTTCAAAACCATTAGAGAGTAAACATTTTATATTGGCAACTTCAGAGATAGCTAAGTATTATGGTTCTGAAATAAAATAACTCTATCCCAGGTGGTTATACATGATCAGATTTGGAGGCTGTAAAATACCAACAAGTGTTGAAGCAGAGTCACATTCTTCTGCAGTGACGGTTATTAAGGGGGTATAATCATGCTTTTTTTTTTTTTTTTTCTGTGTGTGGTTTCCAATGTGGTTGGGAAATAAACATATTTAAAATACCAGTTTCTGGCTTTGATAACTCATTGGAATTTGGGACACACACACACACACACACACACACACCACATTATTCATCATAAGGGTTATATGTTAGCCGCTTTCGGAAAGTGACGAAGAATTATTTTTATCTACTAAGAAACTGACCCAAGGGCTTTTGGTGGGCTTTTGATCTCTTAACCAAAGGGGAAAAACTACATGATTTTGTTTTCTCTAAAGCATCCTTTTAAGGAGGCATTAAGTTGGCAGCAGCACTGGGAAGTCTAACTGACAGGTTGGGTGGATCCAGGCAAGTAAATCATGTTGGGCCTCAATTTTGTCATAGAATAAAACTGGAATAGAGAAAGCACGTGAAAAAAACAAGCAAATTCTCACATACAAAAGGACCCAGGTTGGGCTGGGTGCGGTGGCTGAGGCCTGTAATGCCATCACTTTGGGAGGCCAAGGCAGGTGAATCACTTGAGGTCAGGAGTTTCAGACCAGCCTGGCCAACATGGGGAAACCCTGTCTTTACTAAAAATACAAAAATTAACCGGGTGTGGTGGTGTGCATCTGTAGTCCCAGCACTTTGGGAGGCTGAGGTGGGTGGATCGTCTGAGGTGAGGAGTTCACGACCAACCTGGCCAACATGGCAAAACCCATCTCTACTAAAAATACAAAAATTAGCTGGGTGTGGTGGTGGGCACTTGTAATCCCAGCTACTCAGGAGGCTGAGGCAGGAGAACTGCTTGAACCCAGGAGGCAGAGGTTGCAGTGAGCCGAGATCTCGCCACTGCACTCCAGCCTGGGCAACAAGAGTGAAACTCCGTCTCAAAAAAAAAAAAAAAAAAAGACTCAGGTTAAAATTCAGCATAGAATTTTATGTGAATTTGAATCATGTGGTTTTGAAATGATGTGACACAGACATATTAACCATGTCACTTCATGGACCTCATTTGAAAAACTATGAAATCCTATTTTACATTCATTTCTATGGGGTAGATTAGGCAAGTGCTGAATCATGCTAGGTCACCAGAAAGTCATCCTTGAAAAGCTGGCATCAGGTGCAAAAGTGTTGTATCACTGCCACTAGAAGGGAGTACCAGAACCAGGGTTTTTCTTCCATTTTTTCTTCAGTTTATAAACATAGAGTGATGCTTCCAGTGAGACCTGTCTCTACAAAACATTTTAAAAATTAGCCAGGTGTGCTGGCACATGCCTGTAGTCCCAGCTACTCGGGAGGCTGAGGCAAGTCGATCACTTGAGCCAGGAGTTCAAGTTTGCATTAAACTATGATTGCACCACTACAGTCCAGCCTGGTGACAGAGGAAACCCTGTCTCAAAAAAAAAAAAAAAAAAATTTAAATAGTTATGCTTAGCCGGGCATGTTGGCAGGCACCTGTAATCCCAGCTACTCAAGAGGCTGAGGCAGGAGAATCGCTTGAACCTGGGAAGTGGAGGTTGTAGTGAGCCGAGATCGTGCCACTGCAATCCAGCCTGGGCAACAGAGTGATATTCCGTCTCAAAAAAGAAAAAAGAAAAAAAAAAGAAAAGCGATGCTTCAATTTATTGGGTACAATGGAGAAATGGGATCCTCTAATTTGGGTAACTAAAAATATAGATGCATACATATACATATATATATATACACACATATATGAGTCTTATTCCTCAAATACCAAATATGTTTTCTTTTGAAAATGTGCTTTAATGTCTCCTTTAACAGGATAAGCCATGCATAATTGGTTGTTGTTGTTGTTGCTGTTTTAACCCAGGGCAAGAGTAGGAATGTCTTCTTTCCCTGCGCTCTTCCGCAAGGGTTGCTTGCATCTGTGCTGAGCGGTTCCACCAAGGGGGCTTTGCTTTTCTGGTGAGAGTAGACTGCAAATTGCATTCTTTCTCTTTCCTGATTCCAAACTGTCAGCTGTCATCCCTCACTCTTGTGCAGACCCCCAGTGTCTCCACCTCCCCACGTGGCTTATTTTCACCCGCTGTCAACTGGATCGCAGATAGCTAGGGCTTTCAAATGAGGAGCGTTAAATACAAAGTAGGCTCTGAGTTAAGGCCCGAGGGCTTCATCCATGGAAAGTGGCAGGCTTTCGTGAAAGGTATTTCAGCAGCCCAGAGATGGGCTTTTGTGGATGTGAGGGTGGACTTTGCTCTGTTGGGCTACACCCTCCGGTAGGACACCCAGCATTCAAAGTCCATGCTACACAGGGATGGATTCAACGAGCACCAGAGGCAGCCTGGCGTGGTTGCTGGGAGCTGGCTGGGGCCAGGCCCAGGTTTGAATTCCCTCGTGCTCCCATGTGATCGAGTGACACCTCAATCACCGCATCTATAAGGCGAAGAAAATAACAGGACCTATGCACAGGGCTGTCATGAGCATCTCACGAGTAAAGTGTTTAGAGGAGTGCCTGGTACTCACTCTGTGCCAAATTAGTGTTTGTGAATAAAACGAATTTTCCTTAAGTGGTTGCACTCATTCGAAGACGGACTATGTGGTTCTGCTTTTCCCAGTTGTGCATTCAAGAGCAATGCCATTAAGTCATGTCTCTCATCTATTTGTTTATGGAAAACGAAACAAAACAAAACACCCGGGTGTTCCTGTGTGCCAAGTACCATGTGATGTGCTAAAGATATCGACTCGGACAGCTCTCAGGGGTGGGCTCAGGGGTGGGGTCCCAACACGCCATCATATTACCTGCTTTGGTGAGAAAGTTTATTCTCTTTAAAACTCTGGCTGGGCGCGGTGGCTTACGCCTATAATCCCAGCACTTTGGGAGGCTGAGGTGGGTGGATCACCTGAGGTCAGGAGTTCGAGACCAGCTTGACCAACTATGGTGAAACCCTGTCTCTACTAAAAATATAAAATTACCCGGGCATGGTGGCGCATGCCTGTAATCCCAGCACTTCGGAGGCTGAGGCAGGAGAATTGCTTGAACCCAGGAGATGGAGGTTGCAGTGGGCTGAGATCATGCCATTGCACTCCAGCCTGGGCAACAAGAGTGAAACTCCGTCTCAAAAAAACAAAACAACAACAAAAAAAACACACTCTGGTGGTTCATTTTGACACACGTAAAAAATGTTTGAAGATGACCGGAAGCCTGATTAAAATTAACCTACTAATTAATAATGACTATCATTCAGAAGAGTCCTTGAAGGGTTTATAAATATTTCTAAACAAATTTCTGTATTCATTTTTATTTTAGCTAACGTGCCACATTAGTGTGTGGGGTGTTAGTCTTTAAAGAGTTTAAATACAGATTTTTAAAATTAGAAAATAAATATGTGCTTGTCATAGCAAATCTGAAAATTCAGATGAGCATATGGAAAAAATTAATGCTCCCATTACCCAGGCCAACCACAGTTAACCTTTCAGAAGTTTCCTTGGTTATTTCACCATGCAGCAAGGTATACTTACCAACATGTGATCCTTTGTTATATATACATTTGTATACACATATTAAATGCGGAGGGGCAGTTCTGATACCAGCTCATGTTAGAAATTTTAGAAATAGGCCTGGCGCGGTGGCTCAAGTTTGTAATCCCAGAACTTTGGGAGGCCAAGGCGGGTGGATCACGAGGTCAGGAGATCGAGACCATCCTGGCTAACGCGGTGAAACCCCATCTCTACTAAAAATATAAAAAATTAGCCGAGCGTGTTGGCAGGTGCCTGTAGTCCCAGCTACTCGGGAGGCTGAGGCAGGAGAATGGCGTGAACCCAGGAGGCGGAGCTTGCAGTGAGCCCAGATCGCGCCACTGCACTCCAGCCTGGGGGACAGAGCAAGACTCCGTCTCAAAAAAAAAAAAAAAAAAAAAAAGAAAAAAAGAAATTTTAGAAATATAGGATAGTGGAAAGAAAATAACTCACCAGGCGTGGTGGCTCATGCCTGTAATCCCAGCACTTTAGGAGGCTGAGGCGAGAGGAGGCTTGAGCTCAGGGATTTGAGAAAAGCTTGGGCAACATAGTGAGACACCTGTAATCCCAGCACTTTAGGAGGCCGAGGCGGTTGGATCACCTGAGGTCAGGAGTGTGAGACCAGCCTGGCCAACATGGTGAAACCTCGTCTCTACTAAAAATACAAAAATTAGCTGGGCATGGTGGTGCACTATTGCACTCCAGCCTAGGCGACAAGAGTGCGAAACTCCGTCTCAAAAAAAAAAAACAAAAACACTATGGAATGAAAAAAAAATCACCCAGAACTGCACCTTCCAGAGAGAACTGCTGCTCACATGTTGGTATTGGTGTATTTTCTAATATTGTGTTTCTAAGGGGAAAAAGTTGAGTATGCACTGCAAGTTCTGGTTTTTCAGCTTGGTTGCCTGGGCTGATGACAGCTGCCCCTGAGGGCTCTACGGGTTCCCCACCCTGCTTAAGAAAGAAAGAAACAAAACTCTGGTGACTTCAGTCAGTCAATGTATGCTTTACAAGATGTAGAAAATGTTGGTGAGGTATGTTTTATTATTATTATTTTGCTAGCATTTTTTTGAGACAGAGTCTTGCTCTGTCACCCAGGCTGGAATGCAGTGGTGCAACTCAGCTCACTGCAGTCTTTGCCTCCCGGGTTCAAGCAATTCTCTGCCTCAGCCTCCCGAGTAGCTCAGATTATAGGTGCCCATCACTATGCCTGGCTAATTTTTGTGTTTTTAGTAGAGATGGAGTTTTGCCATGTTGGCCATGCTGGTCTTGAACTCCTGGCCTCAAGTGATCTGCCCACCTTGGCCTCCCAAAGTGCTGGGATTACAGGTGTGAGCCACCACACCTGGCCATTTGCTAGCTTATTTTAATGCTTACTCCCTCATTCCCTATCCCTTCTGATTAATTAATGAGAAATTTAAACATTACAAACATGTCTGTCTTATGATTAAAAACGTTGAGGAGGGAGAAATCAACTTTAATGTTTCTTTGCTTAAACACACTAAAAGCAGAAAAGGAGTGGGACTAACGCCTGACCTAATGTCAGGAGGGCTCCTTTGGCTACCTAAGTGGCCAAGGCGCACAGAGAGAGAGATGACCCAGCTGGCTTCTGGTCCCTTCCACCAAGCAACAAACAGCATGTTCTCCACCAATGCTATGGCTCTTAGAACTCAGAGGAAAGAAGAATCTGCTCAGTCCTGACTGGCCTGATCCTAAACCTGCCCCATTCAGAACCCTGCCGTGCCCCTCACATGCAAAGGAAGGTTAGTGCGGACAAAATACTCTTTGAAGGCTTTTGTGAAGTCTTGTAAGATACGGCTTTCCCTGCAGTTCGCCACAGGTAGAAAGTTGCTCTATTCTGCCGTACAGATTTTAAAGTTAATGATAAACATAGTCTCAAATTATTTATTTAATTTAATTTTTTGAGATGGAGTTTCGCTCTGTTGCCCAGGCTGAAGTGCAGTGGTGTGATATTGGCTCACTGCAACTTCCGCCTCCCAGGTTCAAGCGATTCTCCTGCCTCAGCCTCCGAGTAGCTGGGATTACAGGCGCCCACCACAACCGGCTAATTTTTGTATTTTTGGTAGAGACGGAGTTTTACCATGTTGGCCAGGCTGGTCTTGAACTCCTGACCTCAGGTGATCCACCCACCTCGGCCTCCCAAAGTGCTGGAATTACAGGCATGAGTCACCGACCCTGGCCTCAAATTATCTTTAATTCAGCCACACTAGCTATTAGCCCAGATAGCTTTAGAATCAATCATTTACCTGGAAGGGGATCTCCAGTGCTATCTGGAAAGCCATTTTCTTCTCCCTAAAAACCAAAAAGCAACCTTCATTAACATCATATCCAAATGTGAATGGAGATATTATCCATCTTCCAACTTAGTTAAATTTCCACCAAACCCCTGGGGGCTAGGGTGGGTGGAGGGACTGGATCTTGAGAACGGCATTTTAATGGGAGGTGAACCCAGTGTCTCCCTCTAGAATACGAGCACCTTGCGCACAGGGGCTTTTGTTTATTTGCTCCCTGTGCTGTCCCAGTGCCCAGAACAGTGCTTGATACACAGCAGACACTCAAATTTGCTAAATGCACGAGTGTCCCTATTTTTAAAAATTATCAGCTGGGCCTGCAGTTCGTGCCTGCAGCCCCAGCTACTTGGGTGGCTGAGATGGGAGGATCGCTTGAGCCCAGAAGTTGGAGGCTGCGGTGAGCTATGATTGAGCCACTGTACTTCAGCCTGTAAGACAGCGCAAGATCTCAAAGAAAAAAAAAAGGGCATCAATGCATGCAACAATGTGCTATTTTCATTTTACATTATGGGTTATCTTCCTTATTTTATTTCTTATCTGCTTTTTGTCTGTCAGGGCTTGTTGTCTGTCAATCCAGGTTACAATTCTTTCCCTTTTCTACCTATTTCAGTATTTATTGCAAAGCAGTTAAAACCAACTATGAAAAAGTGGTGTCCAAATCTCTTAAGAGGCAATCATGTTTCTGCCCTTCTGACTGGGGCTCCATTTTTACAATCAGGACCATGCTACAGGGATGTGAGGGATTTACTCTGATCTTGGATGGGTGTGTGTGTGTGTGTGTGTGCACGCATCCTATGAAGTCAGCAGAGGAGACCAGTCCCAGTATACCTTCGTTTATGTTAACTTCATCTTTCTACAACCAAAATCTTTCTCATCAGCTAATGTCACCCCCCACCCCACCCCCACCCACAGTACTGAAGACGTACAAGAGGCGAGTCAGAAGCCCTGGGCTTTAGAACCTCAGGCACGGTGCCAATGCGGGTCTCAGATTCCCCGTTTGTGTGCTGAGGTGGCCGTGGGATTAGCTCAGCTCTAAAGTGCCTCTATTTTCTTGGGTCTGAGAGTCTCACCTGTAAAGATGTGCTAACTCCATCCTGGTGTCAATGTGTTTTGTTTTGTTTTTTGTTTTTTTTTTAGACAGAGTCTCGCTCTGTCGCCCAGGCTGGAGCGCAGTGGCGCAATCTCAGCTCACTGCATCTCCGCCTCCCGGGTTCATGCCATTCTCCTGCCTCAGCCTCCCAAGTAGCTGGGACTACAGGCGCCCGCCACCACGCCTGGCTAATTTTTGTATTTTTAGTAGAGACGGGGTTTCACCATGTTGGCCAGGATGGTCTCAAACTCCTGACCTCGTGATCCGCCAACCTTGGCCTCCCAAAGTGTTGGGATTACAGGCGTGAGCCACAGTGCCCGACATGTTTTAAACATTTTTAAACAATCTTTCTCTCTTAATCTTCTCAGAGAAGCCTTTCTCCTCATCCCAAGCTCATCCATCCCCATGTCTCAGCAGTGTACATACCTTCACCTAACCACAAGCCTAGATTTTTTGTTTTGTTTTGTTTTCACACAGGCACATTCCCGTGTGTTACCAGCTAGACTTTTCTCCTAAGTAATCTAAATATTTCTTATTTTTACTGGAACTAAAAGCCAATCTGCTTACCATAATTCATACAATTTCTTTTCATTTAGTTGAAGTTTTACCTTCTTCTCACATTTCCCTTACTCATGAGTGTGTGAGTGTGTGTGTGTGTGTGTGTGTGCATGTATCAGAGAGAGAGAGAGAGTGAGAGAGAAAGAGAGAAACAGATGAAGAGACAGAGACAGAAAGAGAATTATAGAGAGTCTCTGAATAGATAGAAATCTCTCTCTATGCAACCTTTTGTTTTTTTCAAGGCTAACCCCAGAAGCCCCACGACTTTAGGGACACTAGTCATTATACCGCAGGTCATGTGGAGACCTGCCTGTTCGCATCTGCAACACTCCTGCAGGATCGGGCAGGTGTGTGGGCTCTTTTACCAACACAGTCACCATTCTGCTCACTGAATTGGAAACCTGGGCTGAGGAAACAGAAACAGGAACTTCAGGTACTGTCGAGAGATACAAATGTTAGAACTTGACAGATTTTGTGGTATTTGAGGTTCCTGCTAAAACATGAACCTGACTGTAAGTAGAAACTATGTTACTTGGCATATTTGACTTGATTTCTCATAATCTGGAGAAAATTTTACCAAGGTCAGTGTCTGGCCAGAATCATCCCCGTGATGCAGACAGGGAAATATGAATTACTTGTGAAAGTTGATAAAGATAGGATTTAGATTAATATGCATGATCTTTGTTCTTAGCTCTGATTATCAGGTTATGATATGCTGTGGGTTTGTTTTCTAAGAGTGAAATAGGAAAACCACTGATTTTTGTGGGTTTTGCAGTCTTAATGAAAGCATACACATGCCTTTATTCAACACCTATTTATTGAGCAGCTAATACGTAAAAACCCCCATATTGCAATGCATAGACAAAGATAAAAGGACCTGAACCCTTGACCTCAAGATATGCTGGGAAATGGAGACCACTTAAACAACTAAAATGCAAGGCACAAGATAGTGACTTCCAAGAGAGGGGTACAGATGACGTCAGAGAGGAAAGGTGTCTTCTGATGATAAAAATCAGAGGCAGTTTCTTGGAGACAGACATGTTTGAGATGGACCCTGCTGAAATCTGGGCAGTGGGGACTTGGAAAGAAGGAGCATTTAGTCTTAAGCAAAGGCAATAGGAGGGGCAAGAGGGAGATGATTCAGAAATCGGGCTGGAAGTTAAGAAAAATAAAACAAAAAAGAGATGAGACAGGTGAATAGACTGGGGCCTGTCCAAGGAGCTGGACATCATTCCAGACAACAGGGAGTCACTGAGGGGCTCTCGCCTGAAGCAGGGTATCCTCAGGGGGTGTCTAAGACCAGCACAGGAAACACCTGCCTGGCTACAGTGTAGGATGCATGGGGGAACAGGACATGTGGAGGTGACGGACAGAGAAGGAGGAAGAATGACATAAGCAAGGATTAATGAGACTCCGCATCACTCCTCTAGGAGAGAAGGGGATGAAGCAAGAGCCGCTGTAGAGATGCAATCACTGGGGAAAACAGGAAAAGGAGGTGAACTGCAGAGCAAGCTGTGAAGAGGTGATGGAGAAGACAACAAGGGCAGGCTCACACACAACAAGCTTGAGATGCCCCCAGGAGCTGAACGCATGGTCCTGGTCCCTGGGAGAGGCCAGGGCAGGAGATGAAAATAAGGATGTCAAAGTGATTATGAAAGAAATGACTGGAAGTGAAGAGACAGCTGTAAGGTCACAACCTCGAGAAGGACCTGAGAAGGACACTTCAGTGGCAAAGGAAGGAATGAAAGGACAGCAGAGAAAGGAGGTCAGAGAGCGGAAGAAAAGCAGGGGGAGCAGTGGCAAAAGTTGCAGCAAATGGCCAGGCACGGTGGCTCATGCCTGTAATTCCAGCATTTTGGGAGGCCGAGGCGGGCCAATCGCCCGAGGTCAGGAGTTTGAGAGAAGCCTGGCCAACATGGCGAAACCCTGGCTCTACTAAAAATACAAAAATTAGCTGGATGTGGTGGTGAGCGCCTGTGTTCCTAGCTACTCAGGAGGGTGAGGCAGGAGAATCACCTGAACCCGGGAGGCGGAGGTTGCATTGAGCCGAGATCACGCCACTGCACTCCAGCCTGAGTGACAGAGCGAGACTCTGTCTCAAAAAAAAAAAAAAAAAAAAAAGTAGCAGCAAGGACCAGGCATGGTGGCTTGTGCCTGTAATCTCAGCACTTTGGGAGGCTGTGACAGGAGGATCTTGAGCCCAGGAGTTCAAGGTTGCAGTGAACCACTGCACTCCAGCCTGGGTGACAGAGCGAGACTCCACCTCCAAAAAAAAAAAAAAAAAAAAATACTTGCAGAAAGGTGATGGGCTCTGAGCAGCAAGTGAAGACAAGATCTGGTGAGGAGACGAGCAGCGATTTGGAAAGCCGTTCTAGCAGGGTGGTGGCCGGCTGATACCAGTTAGGCAGTGAGGCCATGGAGATGGCTGAAGAACACGCATGTGGTTGTGTAGGCCTGAACTGCCACCCTCCCCAGCCCTTTCATCTGCTTACTTTCTCTTATCTGCAGGGCCTCAGCTTAGACATCACTTCTGCTAGGACACCTTCTCCAAACCCTCAGTCTGGGTTCTGTGCCCTGGGTGTTCCCCAGGCACCCTGTCCATGCACCCCACAGGATGCCTGTTGCACTGGGCCTGGAGTGTATTCAAGGAGCAAGTGATGGACCTTGACGATGAAAAGACACCATTTCTTTGGAGATGGGAAAAAGAGGGAGAAAAACGGGGGCAAATCTGGAGAAGCCTGGAGGGAGGTGAGATATCCGTTGGCCCAGCCTCCCTGTCAGGGCATAGGAAGCAGAAATGGGGAATGGGGAGTTACCGTTCAATGGGTACAGAATTTCAGTTTGGGAAGACAGAAGAGTTCTGGAGGTGAATGGTGGTGATGGTTGCATAACACCGCGAATATACTTAATGCCACTGAGCTGTGCACTTAAAAGTGGTGAAAATGGGCCTGGCGCGGTGGCTCATGCCTATAATCCCAGCACTTGGGAGGCCAGGCAGGCTGATCACCTGAGGTCGGGAGTTTGAGACCAGCTAGGCTAACATGGTGAAACCCCCATCTCTACTAAAAATACAAAATTAGCCGGGCATGGTGGCGGGCACCTGTAATCCCAGCTACTTGGAAGGCTGAGGCAGGAGAATCACTTGAACCTGGGAGGCAGAGGTTGCAGTGAACCAAGATCTCACCACCGCACTCCAGCCTGGATGACAGAGTTAAAAAAGGTTAAAATCGTAACTTTTATGTTATGTATATTTTACCACAATAAAAAAATGTTTAAAATGTGTTCTCTCAAACGATGTGGGCAGTAGGGAAGATGACATACTTGACATGTTCTGTAGAGCCTTGTGCCAGAGTGACACGATACAAACACTGCTCCAAGGATAGCAGAGAAATGCCATGCGAATAACATTTATGAAACAGGAGAGATAGAAAAAAATGCAGCATCTCTAAATTAGATTAATCTATGATTTTAAATATGTGTGTGTAAATTAATGTAATAACTTAAATCTTATAGGTATGCATTTGCATAGTCTGTCTACCTTCCTAAAACTTGATGTTAATTTTTCTTAACACTGGCTGGGAAGAACTTCTCATTTATTTAATTGGCGTGATGTGAGGCCTGGACATGGGTTGTTTCAAACATCTCCTTAAGAAATGTTAAGGTACTGCAGAGTCGAACACCTATGTTTTATATTCAAGTAAACTAAAGAAAACCCCCATTTTGTAAAACCTTCTCATTGTGAGAGTATGAGGGAATTATCTTATATTTGGGCAAAATGTATTAACTGCTGCCAAGAATTCTTTGAACAGAAAGTTGGCTAAGTTCCATGAATTTCACACCTTGGTTAGTTTATAAACTGACAGTCAAGTCCCATTTCTGCTCAGGGAGCTGAAAGCTCTGGGTACTAAGGAACAGTTGCCTCTAAAGATTTACACCTGAGATTTAATATCAGGCTGCAAGCAGCAGAATCCCCAGGGCACACCCTGGGAAAAGCTCTCAGCTCCGAGCTGAATGTGCAGCCCACGTGGGAATGGACTGATGTGACCAGAGACACTGATAGATTGATGGAGAAGTCAAATAAAAATGAGGAGAGGCCATTGACTTGGACTGAGCTCCTGCACCGAGATCCCAATAGATCAACCCAAAATGGAGTCACTCACACTAAGGTTCCATATCACCAACCCAAAACTTCAGCTGTGTACTCATAAGATCTGACCTTCCGATATCAGGAGAGAGAAATAATAGCTGAATCTCCAAACTGGCCCATTTTCCCCCAAACACCCAAACCAAACCAAAACAAAAAAACCTAGGAGATTCACAGCAACCGATCAAAAGGGGCCCAGTCAACCTGAGCTGATGTGCTAGGGAAGTCCCCTTTACTTTAACCCATAGAAGGAAAGTCAGCCGAAGTCCCCTGATCTTAACCAATCCACTCTTGGCACTGTGCTGTTTCCTTGTTCCTGCTCAAGCCAACTTCCAAAAACCGACTGTCCTGCAGTGCCCAGCAGAACCCCTGTCCATTTTGTAGGCTATGGTGCCTGGTTCATGAATCGTTATTAAAAGCCAATTAGATCTTTAAAACTCAGTATGTTGAAACCTTGCTCTCTGACAGCCCCCACTGGTCCCTTAGGGGCTAGTTTTCTGTGAAACATGCTCTTCAGGACTGTCTAGTTTGGTCTTGAAATGTCTACACTTAGCCAACTTATAAAGCGTTCATCTTTGCTACTTTGCAAACTATGGGGAGGATAACTGAATGGGAAAGCATGCCCCAGGCTGGTTCACCTGTTACGACCAAAGTCTGATTGGAAACCACCATGAACACCAAGACCAAGTTGTCACTGTTCATCTGGTGTGGCAAACTAAATTATAGGCAGAGAACCTGAGAAGAAACACTCCCCATGCTTATGACTTCTACACCTGAGGTACCAGTTCAGCTCAATTACTTAACTAGCTTCTTTGGAATCACATTACCTGATTTCAAGTTATACTGCAGAGCTGTAGTAACCAGCATGGTAGCAGCATAAAAACAAACACTTAGACCAATGGGACAGAACAGAGAACCCAGAAACAAACCCACACACCTACAGGGAACTAATTTTTGACAAAGGTGCCAAGAGCATGCACTGGGGAAAAGACAGTCTCTTCAATAAATGGTGCTGGGAAAACTGGATATCCATTTGTGAAAGAATGAAACTAGACCCCTATCTCTCTCCATATACAAAAATCAAATCAAAATCAATGGAAGACTTAAATCTAAGACCTCAAACTATGAAACTACTACAAGAACAACAATACTAAAGTTTGATCTCTCTGCTTGCAGAAAATATTTCAGTACATGGCCTTGAAAATACAATTTTAAATGCCTAGGTGTGTGATGGTAACAGGATTCACAGCACATGGATTTAGACCGTTCAAAACTTTTTCAGGCTGGGCACGGTGGCTCATGCCTATAATCCCAGCACTTTGGGAGGCTGAGGTGGGCAGATCACCTGAGATCAGGAGTTCGAGACCATCCCGGCCAACATGGTGAAACCCTGTCTTTACTAAAAATATGAAAATTAGCCGGGCATGGTGGCAGGTGCCTGTAATCCCAGCTACTCCAGAGGCTGAGGCAGGAGAATCACTTGAAGCAGGCGGCAGAGGTTGTAGTGAGCCAAGATCGCACCAGTGCACTCCAGCTTGGGTGACAGAGCAAGACTACGTCTCAAAAAAATACAAAAAACAAAAAACAAAACTTTCTCATGTCACACAGTCAGTGATATTCAATCAATTTTCAGAGGTAAGAATTCCCAAGACAAAGCTGGTATCTGTGTAACTCTGGAACACATTTACTGATGATCCATGTCTGAACATGAGTACCAGACTGTCAATCTCCTGTTGGCTTTTTCTAAAAAGTCTGTTTAAACTCAGTTCTTTTTCTGCAAAATAATTACTATTATTGTAATAACTTCACACTTATTTTTACTTTTTCTTACAGTATAAGTCCATATAAAAATGTGGACATATATCTATTATTCGATAGTATACTCCAGAAACTGGCTTTTAGAAATGTATTTGGCCAGGGGATGATGGCTCATTCCTATAATCTCAATAGTTTGAGAGGCCAAGGTGGGTGGATCGTCTGAGCCCAGGAGTTCAAAACCAGCTTGGGCAACATAGTGAGATCCCCCCCATCTCTACAAAAAATAAACAAAAATGAGGTGTTGTGGTGAGCGCCTGTAGTCCTAGCTACTTGGGAGGCTGAGGTGGGAGGATTGCTTGAGCCCAGGAGGTTGAGGCTGTAGTGAGCCGAGATCATGTCATTACACTCCAGCCTGGGTGACAGGGAAAGACCCTGTTTCAAAAAAAAAAAGAAAAAGAAAAAGAAGAAATGTATTTATTTGATTCAGGATACATTTATTGAGTACTTACTGCCCAGTGTAAGAAACCATTCTAGGCCCTGGAATATAGAGACAAAAATCTGTTGCTTCAAGATTATAATCTAGTAATGGAACGAAGACATATGCATAAATATTGACATCACCAGGAACCATGTGTTACAAAGCTCAGACAGAAGAGGAAGGTGGCCCAGAGGTGGCAAGAATTCAAGCGAGACCTCAGGGAATGAGGAGCATTTCATTAAGAATAAAAGAGCTAAGGCCGGCATGCCTGTAATCCCAGCATTTTGGGATGCTGAGGCGGGTGGATCACCTAAGGCCAGGAGTTTGAGACCAGTCTGGCTAACATGGCAAAACCCCATCTCTACTAAAAATACAAAAAATTAGCTGGGTATGGTGGCTGGAGCCTGTAACCCCAGCTACTCAGGAGTTTGAGGCAGGAGAATCCCTTGAACCAGGGAGGCGGAGGTTGCAGTGAGCCGAGATCGCACCGTTGCTCCAGTCTGGGTGACAAGAGTGAAACTCCAGCTCAAAAAAAAAAAAAAAAAAGGAAGATGTAAAATAAATGCTACAGTGCTTTGCTCAGATGAGAGCAAACCTGTGGGTTTCCTGACCTATAGATCTTTCTTCTCTGCAATGAGTTTTCTATCCAATTACAAGGAAGACCTGCTTCTTCTGGAGTCGAGTTGAAGTGGGGGTCAAAGACATAACTGTTCCGGGACTTTGAGGCCAGGCATGCTCAGGTGTAATTTCATACCTTTGCTATGGTTTCAAAGATGAAAGATAAAGGGGTTTTCCCTTTGTGTAGGCTGTAGAGTTTATTATTATTCAGAGATATTACAGACTATTTTACAGGAGATTATGGTTTCTATATGCAAATACAAGTAGAGCATGGAGCTATGGATATTACAGAGAGGCAGGGAGTTTTTGCACCTATCTATTTCATTCACAAATCCCAGGCTGTAGGACAGAAGTAATGCTAGAACACAGGCAAAGGGAAGGCTGAATGCTGAGGAAATGCATCCACACACTCCCTGGTTCATTCTCTAATTTTCCTTGGGTGCACAATTGTGTGCTAGCTGACTGCACAGAAAGACCATTTGGCTTCATCTGTCATATATGAAATGTTTACTGAGTCTAAATACCATCTAAAGTTTTGGATGATTTACTCTATTATTTTTTCTTTGATTTGAAAAAATACCGGCCGGGGGCGGTGGCTCACGGCTGTAATCCCAGCATTTTGGGAGGCTGAAGCGGGCGGATCGCCTGAGCTCAGGAGTTCGAGACCAGCCTAACCAACATGGTGAAACCCATCTCTACTAAAAATACAAAAATTAGCCGGGCATAATGGCAGGGGCCTGTAATCCCAGCTACTCGGGAGGCTGAGACAGGAGAATCTCTTGAACCTGGGAAGTGGAAGCTGCAGCGAGACGAGACTGGGCCATCGCATTCCAGCCTGGGCAACAAGAGTGAAACTCTGTCTCAAAAAAAAAAAAAAGAAAAAGAAAAAATACCAAAAACACACAAAAGTAAAAATTACTGAAAATCACGTTGTTTTCTTAAAAAATCAAAAAGGGACGGGAAAATCTTTTTCTCTCAATCTATTATCACGTCTCTCAATCCCATCTCACTCCCCACATGTTACTGGTTACAATCTAGGTACTTCCTTCCTGATTCCTTAGTCATGGCCATGTTCACATCTTTATAGAAATATTTTTTTAGCCCCAAATCATATTGATCTACAACTTGCTTTATCTGTTTAACAATACATCAGGTAAGTTTTTTAAGGCCAGGACTCTCTCTTCTTTTTAATGGTTTAATGATATCCCACAGCGTTGATGCACCATAATTTATTCAACCAGTTCCTGCCAACGGGCATGGGAGTTACCCGCAGCTCTTCTCTGTTTTGAATGCCACACTGTGTACCTTGCACCATGTAATGAGTTCTGTAGGATCCAGTCCTTAAAGTGAGATTGCTAGACAGGAGTGTGAATGGGTACTGCCAAATAATTTTCCATAAAGTTGTATCAATTTACACTCTCGACTGTGTGTGAGAGCTGCACCCTGACACCCACACCATGAAATTCTAACCTTCTTGTGAAGTTCAAAGGCATCGCAGTCAGCAGAGCACTGCACGGTAATGAGAAGAGAAGCCATTCACTCACACAATTCGAGCTGATAAAGAACTGCCCAGTTTAATTATTAATAAATTTCTCACCCGCTCTTCTTGGCGAAATAACTACTAAGTGCTAAAAAGCAAGCATTTTTGCCCTTTGGCCTGAATTTTTTTTTTTTTTTTTTTTTTTTTTTGGTGGGGGACAGAGTCTCGCTCTGTCACCCAGGCTGGAGTGCAGTGGTGCAATCTTGGCTCACTGCAGCCTCCGCCTTCCGAGTTCAGGCAATTCTCCTGCCTCAGCCTCCTGAGTAGCTGAGATTACAGGCATGTGCCACTACGCCTGGCTAATTTTTGTATTTTTAGTAGAAGCAGGGTTTCACCATGTTGGCCAGGATGGTCTCTATCTCCTGACCTCTTTGGTCCGCCCCCCTTGGCCTCCCAAAGTGCTGTGATTACAGGTGTGAGCCACTGCACCCGGCCTTTTTTTATTTTATTTTATTTTTAGAGAGAAAGAGTCTGGCTCTGTTGCCCAGGCTGGAGTTCAGTGGCACGATCTTGGCTCACTATGACCTCCACCTCCAGAGCTCAAGCCATCCTCCCACCTCAGTCTCCCGAGTAGCTGCGACTACAGGCATGCACCACAATGCCCAGGTATTTTTTGTATTTTTGTAGAGATGGTGTTTCACCCTGTTGCCCAGGCTGGTCTCAAACTTCTGGGCTCAAGTGATCTGCCTGCCCCAACCTCCCAAAGTGCTGGGATTACAGGCGTGAGCCCCTGTGCCCGGTAAACTTGAATATGTTTTACCACAGATATTTTATTTTGTCCAGGTCTAAAAGTAGAAATAAGTCAAAGCCGATAGGTGTTAACAGACCACATCAAGTCAGAGTACTGTGGTTTTTCTTTTTTTTAAAAATATCATTTTTGGGAGACTTCACCACAGAAAAAAAGTACTCAAGGCCTTGAAATGATGGCGGAGGTTGGGTAGCAGGAATTGGCAGTGGGAAAAATGAGAACAACAGTTGACATTTCATGATTTTTTTCCAGCAATCAAAAACATAAAATGCAGGTGGTCCTGGTTCAGCTAAGCCTAGGGCTTGGCAAGGCAGGTTCCATTAAAAATCACCAAGAGCATCGCCAAAATGCTTGACCAGGGCATGAGGCTGGGTCAGTGAGGCCAGAGGAGGGCTGCAGGGCTGGGGTTCAAGGTCAAGAACTACATCAGCATCTCTTCACCGGCTGTACAGGGATGAGTTGGGAATGTGACAGTGAAACACAGGTGCAGAGGGAGTGAGGGGGAGGGGAGAGGGGAAGAAAGAAAAGAGGGTCAGAGATGGAACTTCAGAGTCGCAGGTAGAGGGTTTATTCCCAGCGGTGACATGATCTGAGGTGTGGCCATTCCTGTGGTGGCACAGGCACACGCAGGAGGAAGGTCATGGCAAGGTCACAGTCTGGGATAAAGAAGTTCGGTCTAGAGAAAGTGAGATGCCACAGGCCGAGGAAGGGAAATATCAATGGGAGGTAGAATCAGATGATTATCTGTTTTGGGCAAAATTGTCTACAGTTATCTAAAGATGGAAAGAGAAGTTCTACGGCTTTTAAAGGCACCAGCCAAATTCTCCTGGCATTACTCACTTATTTTTAACTTTCTAGCGGTCGGTGAGTTATTCTAACACAGGACCCTCGATCACCTTACTAGAGGTGAGGGAGCAGCCAGCTCTACAGACTGCTGGGAAGGTAGGTAAATGAAGAACAGAGGAAACAGGGAGATGGAGGAGTGTGAGGCCAAGAGAGATCCGTGATGATTCTGTTCACAGAAGAGAACAAGTGATTACCTGCTTGATTTGAACGCAGGAGACGGAGGTTGCAGTGAGCAGAGATCATGCCACTGCACTCCAGCCTGGGCGACAGAGTGAGACTCTTAAAAAAGGAACAAGTGGCTGGGCGTGGTGACTCACGCCTGTAATCCCTGCACTTTGGGAGGCCAAGGCGGGTGGACCACGAGGTCAGCAGATTGAGACCATCCTGGCTAAAATGGTGAAACCCCATCTCTACAAATACTATACAAAAAATTAGCCGGATGTGGTGGCGGGCGCCTGTAGTCCCAGCTATTCAGGAGGCTGAGGCAGGAGAATTGCTTGAACCCGGGAGGCAGAGGTTGTAGTGAGCCGAGATTGCGCAACTGCTCTCCAGCCTGGGTGACAGAGCGAGACTCTGTCCCCCCCCCAAAAAAAAGAACAGGCGATTTCTATTCCAGTGCATCTGACCCCTTGAGATTTCCTCTCCCTTCTTTAAATGTCCAGACAGCTCTGCAACAGGAACCCTTTCACCGCCTGTTTTGAGAACCTGCCGTTGGTTTGGATTGGAATGCAATAGCTGCAAGGCTGAATGAAGTGACTCCCTCTTATCAGTGTTAAAAATACCAAGTATGTGCTCTAGGCAGTTTTATAGTTTCATCTAATAGCCCTGGTTCCTCATTCTATAAACTTCCCATTAGGGATGAAGTAAGGAATTACCAAGCAAACCAGAACAATCTGATTTTCCCTTAGAGGAAGGCACTAAAGGACTCTCCAGTCTATTAAACAGATCTTGTTGGAGCTTGAAAAGATTCCTGCATATCAAGAGAAGCAGGTAGGGGCCTGCCAGGCTGATTCACCCCAGATACCATCTCCAGCAAGTGCTGGTCGGGTCCATTCCCTGTTATTATACTGTATGTAATGACTTCGGGTCTGCAGAGAGTCTGGTGAGCTGGTTGCTCTGCCAAGCCAATGAAGTTGTTGGATGGTATTCTGCCCACTGCCTCTCCATCCAATTTTTTTTTTTTTAGGCAGAGCCTTGCTCTGTCACCCAGGCTGGAGTGCAGTGGCACAATCTCGGCTCACTGCAACCTCCGCCTCGCGGGTTTAAGCGATTCTTCTGCCTCAGCCTCCCAAGTAGCTGGGACTACAGGCGCCCGCCACCATGCCCAGCTAATTTTTGTATTTTTAGTAGAGACAGGGTTTCACCATATTGGCCAAGCTGCTCTCGAACTCCTGACCTCATGATCCGCCCGCCTTGGCCTCCTAAAGTGCTGGGATTACAGGCGTGAGCCACCACTCCCGGCCTCTCCATCCAATTTAAGGAAAGGAGCAACCCTTCCATCTCCCAGTTTTGTTCCAGTAGCTTTTATCTGCACCATTCTGCCAGATGAGTATCATTTAGAACTGTGGAAAAGTCTAAATCTCCCTAGATTTAGGCAAGGCAAGAGGCCCAACAGCAGGTGGTAACAACTGCTATCAACTCAGACATGCTGGGCACCTGGCGGGGGTGCTGGGCCAGGCCCTGGGGCCAACTCTGCTATTCATCCGCTGTCCCAGGTTCCCTCATCTGTAAAGCAAGGAGGCTGAACAACGTGATTTCTAAGGTTCCCTTCAG
The DNA here is from genome assembly GCF_028878055.3 of Symphalangus syndactylus. Lineage (NCBI taxonomy): Eukaryota > Metazoa > Chordata > Mammalia > Primates > Hylobatidae > Symphalangus > Symphalangus syndactylus. Next base: position 80,898,651 of record NC_072434.2, on the reverse strand, counting down.
CTTTAAGATGCCAAGTTGTCAAACTGGGCAGCTGGGCCCCAGGCTCACTTTCTAAATTGTCAAGATTAGCAATGCCGAGTCATCCCCCTGCTCCAGTTCTGGATGGCACCAAGCCCAGGAAATAAAGCACAATAGATGGGGCCCTGGTCTCTGAATGACGGAGTGTGCATGGGGCCTAGGAGGAAGGAGGAATCCAGGCCTCTAAAAGGAAGGGGCAGGCAGTGTGTGAGGGGTCAAAGACAAAGAGGCGTGTCCCACTGAAGATACAAACTCTGGGCCGGGCGCAGTGGCTCACGCCTGTAATCCCAGTACTTTGGGAGGCCAAGGCGGGCAGATCACGAGGTCCGGAGATCGAGACCATCTTGGCTAACAGGGTAAAACCCTGTCTCTACTAAAAAAAACTGCAAAAAGTTAGCCAGGTGTGGTGGCATATGCCTGTAGTCCCAGCTACTTAGGAGGCTGAGGCAGGAGAATTGCTTGAACCCGGGAGATGGAGGTTGCAGTGAGCCAAGATCATGCCACTGCACTCCAGCCTGGGCAACAGAGCGAGACTCTGTCTCAAAAAAGAAAAGAAAAGAAAAAAAAAGATACAAACTCTGCATCCTTGGAAATAGATTTCTGTTTCTTTGATGAGGAAATAAGATGTAAAACTAGTCACTATGTATTGGGTGGCTACTTTAGCATCAATCATTAACTAAGGTAGTTCCCCATTTATTCTGTATAACATAATGCAGAACTTAAATTTTTGAGAGACGTGTCAGATATCAAAGAAATCAATTACAGTCATGTGTCCCTTAACAATGGGGATATGGTCTGAGAAATGCGTCCTTAGTTGATTTCGTTGTGTGAACATCATAGAGTGCCCTTACACAAACCTGGATAGTGTAGCCCACTACACACCTAGGCTGGGTGGTAAAGCCTATTGCTCCTGGGCTACAAACCTGTGCAGATGTTACTGACTTGAATACTGCAGGCAACTGTAACACAATAGTAAATACATATCTAAACACAGAAGAGGCACAGTAAAAACATGGTATTAGAATTTCGGCCGGGGGCGGTGGCTCACACCTGTAATCCCACCACTTTGGGAGGCTAAGGCGGGTGGATCACAAGGTCAGGAGTTAGAAACCAACCCGGCCAACATGTCAAAACCCCATCCCTACTGGAAATACAATAATTAGCCTTGGCATGGTGGCGCGCCCTGTAATCCCAGCTACTTGGGAGGCTGAGGCAGGAGAATCGCTTGAACCCGGGAGGTGGAGGCTGAAGTGAGCTGAGATAATGTCACTGCATTCCAGCCTGGGTGACAGCGAGACTCCATCTCAAAAAAAAAAAAAAAAAAAAAAAAAAAAAAATCTCAAGGGACCACTGTCATACACGTGGTCTGTTGTTGACAGTAAAGTTATTATGCAGCACAAGACTGTAGTTACTGCTAGGCTTTCAACAGATAAAACAGCATCATTTCTTTTATTTTATCACTAGGAAGGGACTTTGAGTGCCTCTGGTTTGCTTAGCGGAAGAATGAACTGGCAATTGGCCTTAGGTCTAGTCTACAAATACAGACATCAGGGTAGTTGTAGGAAAGATACAGCTTTACGTCGGGGTGGAGCGCAGGTACTCACATCGTGACATTCACTGAAGCAGCATTTAGAACAGTGAAATAGTTGAAATGATCTCCAAGTCCCATAATAAACATAAAGAAACTCTTACGTAGCTGTACGGCGGAGACTGTAACGGGACATCCTATAGGAGGATGCGAGATGGGATGTCTTTAGTGTCATAGGAGTTTTGATTGGGCCCAAGTGAGGACAGTGGTGTGTACATGTTCCATAGAGAGGTGCCGTTTAAACCCCAAAAGACCAGCTAAGGGTGGGCCAAATGTGGTGGTATGACCCTTGCCCTAAGCCCCACCTTCAGCTTATAGAAGTGTATTAGTCCATTTTCACACTGCTATAAAGAACTGCCTGAGACTGGGTTATTTATAAAGAAAAGAGGTTTAATTGACTCACAGTTCCACATGGCTGGGGAGGCCTCAAGAAACTTACGGTCATGGTAGAAGGTGAAGGGGAAGCAGGGCATGTCTTACATGGCAGCAAGAAAGAGAGAGAGAGAGGGGACCGGCCACACACTTTTAAACCATCAGATCTCGTGAGAACTCACTTCACTATCGTGAGAACAGCATGGGGATAACCACCCCCATGATCCAATCACCTCCCACCAGCTCCCTCCCGAGACACATGGGGATTACAATTTGAAATGAGACTTGGGTGGGGACACAGAGCCAAACCATATCAATAAGAGAAAGAGATTTCTTAGAAGAAATTCACGGAAGAAGTGAAAGCTGGGGCTGCTGCCCTCCCTCTACTCATAAGGAGAAACAGGGCTGCTCTCCGCCCCACCCAAGCCAAGTGATGGGGGCGTCAAGATCACCACTAGGGGGTGCTTATCAGCAGGGGTGGGGACCAGCTTCTCACTCCCCAGCTGGATTCCTGTGGACTATAGGTACTCACAGGCCCAACCTTTCTGCCACTGGAAGACCTAACCTGTGGGCATGAGGAAGCGAGATGCTAGCTGGAGCTGCCCTGGATGATGGCACAGTGGGGCATGTTTTCCATGGGTCACATGCACCAGGACCTTCTGGAAAGCACGCAGGCCTCTTAACCTGCCCAGGTAAGAGGTGCAAGATGTACTCCTGGGAGAGAAGGAGCTGGGGTTGGCTGCTGGGGGGAGGCGTAAAAATTCAGCTGGAAGTGCACTGCCCATATCAGGTAATGGTGCAGTGGCCAAATTCTCATCTCCGGGGAGGAGGGAGAGAGCCAGGTCCAACCGCCTAACTTTTAGGCCTCCAAATTTCAGATCAGGCCTGAGCTGAAGGTCAGGAAAGAAGCTTTGAGCTGGGTGCGGTGGCTCACGCCTGTCATCTCAGCACTTTGGTAGGCTAAGGCAGGCAGATCACTTGAGGTCAGGAGTTCAAGACCAGCCTGGGCAACGTGGCGAAACCCTGTTTCTACTAAAAATACAAAAATTAGCCAGACATGGTGGTGGGCACCTGTAGTCCCAGGTACTCAGGAGACTGGGGCAGGAGAATTCTTTGAACCTGGGAGGCAGAGGTTGCAGTGAGCCAAGATCATGCCACTGCATTCCAGCCTGGGTGACATAGCAAGACTCTGTTTCCAAAAAAAAAAAAAAAAAGGAAAGAAATGAAGCTTTGAACTGGATGACAGGCAAATACTCCACTGAGTCCGTTTCATGTAAATGTAACATTAACCAGATATTTATTGAGCACTTACTGTGTGCTAGGACATCAGTATTATGACGTCCATTTTACCAAGGAGAAAGCTGACTGAGAGGGGTTAGGGAACCAGTTCCAGGTGACACAGCAAAGTAGCAAAGCTAGAGACTGAGAAGGTCCATCTAGCTCCAGAGGCCACGGCGATAGAATCAAGATAGTAGATTCTATCACCATGTTTCCAGTCATACAGTACTGAGTAGCAGAGTCAAGACTTGCATTGTATACCCCTGGGAGAGGAAGAGCTGGGGTTGGCTGCTGGGGATAGGCGCAAAAATTCAGCTGGGTGTGCACTGCCCATATCAGGGAATTGTGCAGTGTCCATGGTGATAGAATCCAGATGGTAGAGTCAAGATAGTAGTATCAGTACTCAGTACTGTATGATCTTAAACAAATATTTAACCACTCTGGATCTCGATGTGTAAAGTGAGCATAATAATGGTACATCCTGCAAAAGGTCATTTTGAAAACTATATGAGTTAAGCTGGATGCGGTGACTCCTGCCTGTGATCCCAGCACTTAAGGAGGCCGAGGAGGGTGGATCACCTGAGGTCAGGAGTTTGAGACCAACCTGGCCAACATGGTGAAACCCCGTCTCTACTAAAACTACATAAATTAGCTGGGTGTGGTGGCGGGTGCCTGTAATCCCAGCTACTCGGGAGGCTGAGGCAGGAGAATCGCTTGAACCCGGGAGACGGAGGTTGCAGTGAGCTGAGATTGCACCACTGCACTCCAGCCTGGGCCACAGAGCAAGACTCTGTCTCAAAGAAAAAAAAGGGGGGTGCGAGGAAAGAAGGGAAGTCCTTAGAACAGCACTTGGCCTTAAAATTTTTAATTACAGTGATTATTCATTTGATCACATCAAAATAACTCTTTATACAAAATGTTTATGATACTGTAGTAAGTGAAGAAAGCGAGACATTCCATTGTCTATACAGTGTGACTATAACTATACAAAAAAATAATTATACCCACGCAAAGGGGAAAAAGAGAAGATCATACTTCCTTCATTTTCTTTATTATTATTATTATTCTTTTAGAGACAGTCTTCCTCTGTGGCCCAGGCGGGAGTGCGGTGGCACGATCGTATCAATCATATGCCTAGGCTTAAGTGATCCTTCGTCCTCAGCTACCGCCACCCAAGTAGCTGGGACTACAGACGTGCACCACCACACTGGGCCCTCATCATTCATCATCTTTTAATAAGCCTATTACTTTTATTTATTTATTTATTTATTTATTTATTTTTGAGACAGAGTCTCGTTCTGTCGCCAGGCTGGAGTGCAGTGGTGTAATCTCGGCTCACTGCAACCTCCGCCTCTCGGGTTCAAGGGATTCTCATGCCTCAGTCTCCCCAGTAGCTGGGATTACAGGTGCCCACCACTACACCCGGCTAATTTTTGTATTTTTAGTAGAAATGGGGTTTTGCCATGTTGGCCAGGCAGGTCTCGAACTCCTGAGCTCAGGCAATCCACCCGCCTTGGCCTCCCAAAGTGTTAGGATTATAGGCGTGGGCCACCGCGCCCAGCCGCCTATTACTTTTATAATAGAAAAGTAATCGTGTAACAGAAAGAATTTCGTATCCCTAGCTTGCTGTTACTATTAACAGTTTTAAACAAATAATGAGTACCTACCACATCTAAGGCTTTGTGATTTAGCAAAGGGTAAGTAAGCATATGCAGCCATATCCTGGACGGGAAGTAGAACAAAAGAGAATGCATAGGAAAAGATGTAAGTATAACTGATATAGCCAGAATGAATGATAAAGCAAAATGATTCATGACAGTGGAGGCTGGTCTGGAAAACTCCAGCCTTCTGCTCAGAGGAGAATGGAAACCATCAGGGTGTATGTTTTCTGATACTGATAAACACACAATACCCTGGATGCTAAGACTTATGTATTCATCCATCCATTCCATTTAATAAACGTCTACCAAGTGTCAGATTCCAAGACAAATGCTGCAATATAATCATCACCAAATTATTGTGTGCTGTTATGGACTGAATTGTGTCCCCTGCAAAATCCCTATGTTGGGGTCCTGTTACCCAGTATCTCAGAATGTAAGCTTATTTGGACATACGGTCTCTACAGAGGTAAGCAAGTTACTATGAGATCATTAGGGTGGGCTCTAAAATCCAATATGGCCAGTGTCCTTATAAAATGGGGACATTTGGATACAGGCCTGCACAGAGGGAAAACAGGCAGAGGGTGGGATGATGCTCCTACAAGCCAAGGAATGCCAAAGAGTGCCAGCAAACCACCAGAAGCCAGGAGAGGGGCACGGAACAGAATCTCCCTCACAGCCCTCAGGAGAGTCCAACACTGCTGGCACCTTGATCTCAGACTTCCAGCCTCCAGAACTGGGAAACCATAAATCTATTGTTTGAGCCTCCGATTTTGTGGTACTTAGTTACGGCAGCCCAAGCAGACTAGACACACATGATTATGTCAGTTGCTTCTGAAAAGGAAAAAGAAGAAATTTCTGGGCCTCTGTTTTTGTATCTGCAAAGAAAGCTGGACTAAATGATACAGCTCCTTCCACTTCTAATGTCCTATAAGTCTACACAATCTCTGTATCAGAAATGCACACTGGTTAGGTGAAGACGGCATTTCCCAATGTGCATTCCTTGGCCTAAGAAATTTGCATAGCAGGGCGGGGCAGGTCACCAGTGCTGGCACCGGAGCACCTATAGTTAGTTATTTGATTTCTTTCATCAGAGTTTTTATAGTTTTCCTCACATAGATCATATACGTATTTTGTTAGATTTCAACCTAAGTCTTTCATTTTGGGGGGAGTTAATATATTAGAAATGGGGAAAGGGTTTTGGGAGTCAGGGAATACACTCTGTCATGCTCTTCCCCAGCAGCTGTTTGTGGGCCTGCTCTGACTGCCATGGTGGGGCTGACTGTAGGATCAGACCCTCCCAGGCTGCCCAATTCGACTTCAGCCCAGCAGGCCATCCATGGCAGCCAGGAGGAGCAGCCCACATGCAGGCCACATGAAGAGTTAAGCAGTGAACGTGTCTGCATTCCTCTGCCCTGTGGATGCATGGTCTAAGCCAGCCTTCCTCACTCTGGGTGTGCTGGGAAAGCCCTGGGACATTTAAGAAAGATCAATGCTTGGAGTCTACCCCAGGCCACTTAAGCCAGAATCTCCGGGGCATGCGGCCCAGGCACTGGTACTTTATAAAAGCTCTCCAAGTAGGCCAGGCGCGGTGGCTCAGGCCTGTAATCTCAGCACTTTGGGAGTCCGAGGCAAGCGGATCACCTGAGGTCAGGAGCTTGCGACCAGCCTGGCCAATATGGAGAAACCCCGTCTCTACTAAAAGTACAAAATTAGCCGGGAGTGGTGGCATGCACGTGTAATCCCAGCTACTCAGGAGGCTGAGGCAGGAGGATCACTTGAAACTGGGAGGCGGAGGTTGCAGGGAGCCGAGATTGCGCCTTTGCACTCCAGCTTGGGCAACAAGAGTGAAACTGTCTCAAAAAAAAAAAAAAAAAAAAAAGTTCTCCAAGTAATTCCAATGTGCAGTCGAGGACCAGAACCATCGGTTTAAGCAGATCATAGATGGGTACTAAAACTGTTAGTAACAAAATTTAAATCTGTTTTCTTTGGGCCACTAACTAACAGGCACTTTCCATGTTTTTTTTTTCAAATCTATCCTTAGGGATTCTCATTACTGCCTAATGTGCTACTCATAGGGTGGCCACTTGAAGCTTGCTGACCCCTCCCGCTTAACAGAGCTGATGTTTGAAGCACTTTCTATGTGCAAAGTGATGCAGCAGGCTCAGGGGTTATCCAAAAACAGCTAAGAAGGGTAGGATGGCGGGAGAACATGCAAATAAAGGGTAAGAGGTACATGTGTGACTAATCTCACAATCACTAATACTGTAGATTTGTGTTAACCCACACTAAAATTATTCATATATCCATCCTGCTGCGGAACAGGTGAATTTAACCCATAGCCAGTTAGCCCTCCTGTTCAATGATTTCATATTGGGTATGGGTTTGGGGTATATCAGAATCACCTACAAGGGTTTTATTTTTATTATTTTTTTTATTTTGAGGTGGGGTCTCACTATGTTACCAAGCTGCCTAGGCTGGTCTCAACCACCTGGGCTCAAGCAATCCTCCCACCTCTGCCTCCTGAGTAGCTGAGATTACAGGTGCATGCCACCATGTCCTGCTCCCATAAGACTTTTAAAAACTACTTCCTCCCAGACAATGTTAGCTGCGGGGCTGGGGAGGGAGAGAGATTGAGAAGATCTGCTTTTGCAGCTCTGGAAGCTAAGAGCTCCTGCAACACGGCCCTACTTCCTTTCCCCACCCTGCCTGCCTCTGTTCTCAATGACAGCTATGACAGCTATGTGGTCTAGCTAAGGCCTCCCCACCTTCCACCCTCCCAAGTGACAGGACTAACCCACTATAGGAGAGAGTCCTGGAAACCTCTTCAGAGCACAGGGCTGGGATGCATGTGCCTGGATGAGCCCTGCAGGGTCCTGAGCTGCATTTGTTCCCTGTGCAAGTGTCTTGCTAGCTCAGCTCCACCGCAGGTTTCTGGAGGGGGGAGCTTGGCCTTCTATATCCTCTGCAAACCACGCTGCTCAAGCCACCGCCTGTGTGGCGGAAGAGGCAAGGCCGCTTGGACTTGAGTTAGCACAAGCTAACATTTGATTGCTGGGGACTCTCCACATCTACTGTTTTTTGGTTTTGTTTTTCTTTTCGAGATACGATCTCGCTCTGTCGCCCAGGCTGGAGCACAGTGGGGCAATCAGAGCTCACTGCAGCCTCCTCCTCCTGGGGCACCTTGAACACTGCCCAGTTTGTGTCTTTTTCCCGATTAAAATGACACTCCCCATTCTCCCCTGCTTTATTTTTCTCCACAGCACCCATTACCATTAGAAACTATCTATATTACACAATATTGTACAAATCTATTTATGGTTAGTCTTATTTGTTACACACCCATAAGACATTAATGATGTGCTTGATAATATTTTTAAAGCTTAAAAAATATTAACTCATTTCATCATCACAACCACCCTATGAGGGAGGTACTACTGTATGCCTTATCATTACTATTGCCTGGTATTTTACAGACAGGGAAATGAAGGCCAGGCGTGGTGGCTCATGCCTGTAATCCCAGCACTTTGGGAGGCCAAGGCAGGAGGATCACCTGAGATCAGGAGTTCGAGACCAGCCTGGCCAACATGGCAAAACCCTGTCTCTACTAATAACACAAAATTAGCCAGGCGTGGCGGCACGTGCCTGTAATCCCAGCTACTGGGGATGCTGAGGCAGAAGAATCACTTGAACCCAGAGGAGGAGGTTGCAGTGAGCCGAGATCACGCCACTGCACTCAAGCCTGGGTGACAGAGTAAGACCTCCGTCGAAAGAAAGAAAAGAAGGAAAAGAAAGAAGGAAGGAAAGAAAGAAAAGAAAGAAAGAAAGAAAGAAGAGGAAGAAAAGAGGAAAGAAAGAAAGAAAGAAAGAAAGAAAGAAAGAAAGAAAGAAAGAAAGAAAGAAAGAAAGAGAAAAAAGAAAGAAAGAAAAGAAAAGAAAAGAAAGAAAGAGAGGCACTGCCTAGGGTCACAGAGATTCTGCTATAGGTGCTCCAGTGCCAGCACTGGTGACCTGCCCCGCCCTACTATGTCCCCTCCTCGCCCATTGGCTGTCAGCTCCTGATGGCAGAGGTCTTGTCTTTTGTTTACCACCACATCTCAGCACTCTGAGCAGTACCCAGGACAACCTGATCAAATGTGGACACTAAATATTCACATGCGTTACAGTGCGTGCACACTTCATGCCCAACACTGGGGACCAAACAGGACCAGGACAGCCTCTCTGTCCTTAAGCAACTCACAGTCTAGTGCAGGGCTCTTCCAACTTTTTGACCACAACCTACAGAAATGAAACATGTAACACTATTTTGCATAAATATACGTGTTTTTAAAAAATATATACTCAAAACCAAAAATTTACAAAAATAATTCTATTTCATGCACAGCATTTTGACACATTTTCTAATTTTTTGTATTGTATACTACTCATTTCATTGGTAGCAATGCTGCTCAAGACTTAAGAAGGTTTTATGACTTTCTCTTTTTTTTTTCTTGAGACGGAGTCTTGCTCTGTCACCCAGGCTAGAGTGCAGTGGTGTGATCTCGGCTCACTGCAACCTCTGCCTCCTGTGTTCAAGTGATTCTTCTGCCTCAGCCTCCTGAGTAGCTAGGATTACAGGTGTGCGCCACCATCCCTGGCTAAATTTTTTGTATTTTTAGTAGAGATGGGGTTTCATCACGTCGGTCAGGCTGGTCTCAAACTCCTGACCTTGTGATCCACCTGCCTCGGCCTCCTTATGACTTTCTAATCTATGTTATTGTCTAAAGTTTGAAAAATACTGAACTATAGGCAGACTGGGTGTAAGCAATCATAGCCAGGCCAAGGGCTGTACAGGAGGTCTGTGTAACAGAGGGGAGAAGGAGAAGGTCCTTAGGGACTCAAGACCTCTGTGTCTTTGTTTAAAAAACGACAGCAGGAAGATGGCCCGTTCTTCTCTTAGAGTATAATGGAGCTTGCATTTTTCATCTAAAGCATTTCTATGTCTTTCAAAGTATAAGTGCCATGCTCTGCAGACATCAATAATGAATCATGACTTCTCACTCACCAACAATTGCCAATCCTGAAAGCACTCTTTGTGTATGGGTGCTCACAGTGATTGGTTCCAACAGAGGTGGAACTGCTGAGAAAAAGGAAAGGCACGCAGGCAGCCAAGCGGGGATCCTGGAGACAGAGAACCTGTGCTCCCACCTTCGTTCTTCTGGAACATGAACAGATGGTCTAACTCTTCTGCATTTCTTCATCTATGAAGTTGAGGTAATATCTCACCTCCCAAGACTGTTGGAGGCATCAAATATGGGCATGCACATTTATGAAGACTGTCATGTGACTTACAACTATATTGAAAAGTTTATTAGTCACCAATTTAATCTTCTTCTTCCTCCATTTCTACCTCCTGTGACATTGGCCAATGGCAAAGATCCCTGCTGTAGTGTGCTCCTCCCTCCTGCCTAGCTCATCCTTACAGGTAGAGGACAGTCAATAAAGAATTGATTATGGGCTGGGTGCGGTGGCTCACGCCTGTAATCCCAGCACTTTGGGAGGTCAAGACAGGCAGATCACCTAAGGTCAGATGTTCAAGACCAGCCTGGCCAACATGGTGAAACCCTGTCTCTACTAAAAATACAAAAATCAGCCAGGTATGGTGGCGCATGCCTGTAATCCCAGCTATTCGGGAGGCTGAGGCAGAAGAGTCACTTGAACCTGGGAGGCGGAGGTTGCAGTGAGCCGAGATTGCACCACCGCACTCCAGCCTGGGCGACAGAGCAAGACTCTGTCTCAAAAAAAAAAAAAAAGAATTTATTATGTCCCAACTAATGCAATAACACAAGAAAAGTAAATAAACATTACAGTAGAGAATAAATAAAACTGTCTTTGCTTAGATGATGTGACTGTCTATGTAGAAAATCTGAAACAGTCAACAAAAAAGTAAATGATTATGGCAGGGTGGCAGGATACAAGATTAATACAAATAAGTCAATTGCTTTCCTATATATCAGCAATGAAGAAGTAGATCCTGGCATCTAAAGCACAATACCATTTATAATATATTAACTCCCTCCAAAATGAAAGACTTGGGTTGAAATCTAACAAAATACATATATGATCTATGTGAGGAAAACTATAAAAACTCTGATGAAAGAAATAAAAACTACAGGCATATCTCAGAATTAATGTGGGTTCAGTTTCAGACTGAAGAGGTGGGGTTGGCTGCTGGGGGCAGGTGCAAAAATTCAGCTTAGAGTGCACTGCTCATATCAGGTAATTGTGCAGTGACCATGGTGATAGAATCAAGATGGTAGAGTTGGTCAGGCATGGTGGCTCACACCTATAATCCTAGCACTTTGGGAGACCGAGTTAGGCGGATCACCTGAGGTCAGCAGTTCAAGACCAGCCTCTGACCAACAGGGCGAAACCCTGTCTCTACTAAGAATACAAAAATTAGCCAGGTGTGGTGGCGCATGCCTGTAATCCCAGCTATTCGGAAGGCTGAGGCAGGAGAATCGCTTGAACACTGGAGGCAGAGGTTGCAGTGAGCCAAAATTGTGCCACTGCACTCCACCTTGGGCAACAAAAGTGAAACTCCATTTAAAAAAAAAGATGGTAGAGTCAAGACAGGAGAATCAGTACTCAGTACTGTATGACCTTAAATTATTTAACCTCTCTGGATCTCGATGTGTAAAGTGGGCATAATAATGGTACATCCTGCATAGGGTCATTTTGTAAACTATACTAGTTAATATGATTTAATTAAACATAAAATAAAATCATAATAATTAAACATAGTTAATAAAACAAATACAGCAATAAAGCAGGTCACATAAATTTTTGGTTTCCCAGTGCATGAAAAGGTTATATTTACACTATACTGTAGTCTAGAAATAGTATTATGTCTAAAAAAGTACATGTCTTAATTAAAAATAATTTATTGCTAAAAAATGCTAATGATCACCTGAGCCTTCAGCAAGTTGTAATCTTTCTGCTGATGGAGGGTCTTGCCTTGATGTTGATGGCTGCTGACTGATCAGGGTGGTGGTTGCTGAAGATTAGGGTGGAAGTGGCAATTTCTTTAAAAATACAATAATAAGGTTTGCCGCATCAATGGACTCTTCATTTCACAAAAGATTTCTCCAGAGCATATGATGCTGTTTGAGAGCATCTAACCTACAGTAGATATTCTTTCAAAATTGAAGTCACTTCTCTCATGCCCTGCCCCTGCTTCATGCATTATTTATGAACTAAGTTTATGTACTATTCTAAGTTTATGTACTACTCTAAATTATTTGTTGTCTTTTCAACAACGTTCACAGCATTTTCGCCAGGAGCAGATTCCATCACAAGAAACTACTTTCTTTGCTCATCCCTAAGAAGCAACTATTCACCCATTCAAGTTTTATCATGACACTGCAGAAATCCAGCCCCATCTTCAGGCACCACTTCTAATTTTAATTCTCTTGCTATTTCTACTATATCTGCAGTTACTTCACCCACTGAAATCTTGAATCCCTCAACGTCATCCATGAGGGTTGGAATCAACTTCTTCCAAACTCCCGTAAATGTTGATATTTTGATCTCCTCTCATGAATCATGGATGTTCTTAACAGCATCTAGAATGGTGAATCCTTTCCAGAAGATTTTCAATTTACTTTTCATAGAACCATCAGAGGAATCACTACTTTTAGTCTTACCAAATGTATTTCTTAAATTAGATTTGAAAATCAAAATTATTTCTTGGTCCATAGGGTGCTGTATTAGTCCATTTTCTGTTGCTTATAACAGAATATCTGAAATGTGGCAACTTATAAAGAAAAGGAATTTATTTCTTACAGTTCTGGGGGCCAAGAAGTCCCAGGCTGAGGGGCTGCATCTGGTGAGGGCCTTCTTGCTGGTGGGGACTCTACTGAGGGCCTTCTTGCTGGTGGGGACTCTACTGAGGTGGGGACTCTACTGAGATACTGCAGGGTATCTCATGGCAAAGGAACTGAGCATGCTAATATGGTAACTTCTCCTTCTTAGGAAGCCTTCAGTTCCTTTCCCATGATAACTCATTAATCCATAAGCCTATTAATCCATGAACAGATAAATCCATTCATGATGGCAGAGCCCTCACGGTCCAATCACCTCTTAAAGGCTCCACTTCTCCCAACTACTACATTGGGGATTAAATTTCAACATGAGTTTTGGAGAGGACAAACATTCAAACTACAGCAGATGCACTATGGATATTGTGTTAGCAGGCATGAAAACAATATTAATCTCCTTGTACATCTCCATCAAAGCTCTTGGGTGACCAGGAACATTGTCAATGAACAGTAATGTGTTGAAAGGAATCTTTTTTATTGAGCAATAGGTCTTAACAGTGGGCTTAAAATATTCAGTAAACCATGCTATAAACAGATGTGCTGTTATCCAAGCCTGGTGTTTTATTTATAGAACACAGCACAGACAGAGTAAATTTAGCCTCATTCCAAGGGCACTGTGATTTTCAGAATGGTCAATGATCATTAGCTTCAGCTTAGGTCATCAGCTGCATTAGCCCTTAGCAAGACAGTTAGCCTGTCCTATAAATTTTGAATCCAGGAATTGACTTCTAGTCTCTAGCTGGGAAAGTCCTAGATGGCCAGGCTTGGTGGCTCATGGCCAGGCACAGTGGCTCAAGCCTGTAATCCCAGCACTTTGGGAGGCCAAGGCGGGAGGATCATTTGAGGTTAGGAGTTTGAGACTAGTCTGGCCAACATGGTGAGACCCTGTCTCTATTAAAAATACAAAAAATAACTGGGCATGGTGGTGCATGCCTGTAATCACAGCTACTTGGGAGGCTGAGGCACAAAAATCACTTGAACCCCGGAGATGGAGGTTGCAGTGAGCTGAGATGGTGCCCCTGCACTCCAGTCTGGGTGACAGAATGAGGCACTGTTTCAAAAAAAAAAAAGAAAGTCCTAGATGGCATCTTCTTCCAGTAAAAGGTTGTTTCATCTACACTGGAAATCTGTTGTTTAGTATAGCTACCTTCATCAGTTTCGTCAATGATGGTAGCTTCTGGATTACTTGCTGTAGCTTCCCTATCAGAACTTGCTGCTTTATCTCACATTTTTATGTTACAGAGATGACTTCTTTCCTTAAGCTCATGAACCAACCTATGCTAGCTTCAAACTTTTCTTCTGCAGCTTCCTCAATTCTCTCAACCTTTATAGAATTAAAGAGGGTTGGGAGGCTGGGTGCGGTGACTCACACCTGTATTCCCAACAATTTGGGAGGCCGAGACGGGTGGATTACTTGAGGTCAGGAGTTCAAGACCAGCCTGGCCAATATGGTGAAACCCTGTCTCTACTAAAAATACAAAAATTAGCCAGGTGTGGTGGGCGGGAGGGGTGCCTGTAATCCCAGCTGCTCAAGAGGCTGAGCCAGGAGAATCGCTTGAACCCAGGAGGTGGAGGTTGCAGTGAGCGGAGATAGCGCCATTGCACTCCAGCCTGGGCAACAGAGTGAGACTCCATCTCAAAAAAATATATATATAATATATAAATATTCTATTACATATTATAAAATATATATTTATATGTTTATAATATAATATATAATATTTCTTTACTTTTACTTCTTTACTGGAAGAAGATACCATCTAGTACTTTCTTCTATATATATTTTTATATATATAATATATAATATATTTTTATATATAATATATAATATTATATATTTTTATATATAATATATATTATATATATTTTTATATTTATAATTTATATATAATATATATTTTTATATTTATATTTTTATATTTTTATACTTATATATATTTTTACATATAATATTACATATATATAATATATATATAAATAAAGAGGGTTAGGGCCTTACTCCAGATTAGTCTTTGGCTTATGGGAATGTTGTGGGTAGTTTGATCTTTTATCTAGACCACTAAAACATTCTCCATATCAGCAATAAGATAAATATAAGAATAATGGCTTTCTTAGCATTTGTGTGTTCACTGGAGTAGCCCTTTTAATTTCCTTCAAAAACTTCTCTTTTGCATTCATAACTTGGCTGTTTAGCATGAGAGACCTAGCTTTCAGCCTATCTTGGCTTTTGATATACCTTCCTCTCTAAGCTTAATTATTTCTAGCTTTTGATTTGAAGTGAGAAACATGCAACTCTTCCTCCCTTAGAGCCCATTATAGGGTTATCAATTGGTCTAGTTTCAATACTGTTGTGTCTCAGGGAATAGGAAGGCCCAAGAAGAGGGAGACACAGGAATGGCCAGTCATTGGAGCAGTCAGAACATACACATTTATCAATTAAGTTCACTGTCTTATATGGGTGCAGTTCATGGTGCCCCAAAACAATTACAATAGTAACATCAAAGATCACAAGTCACAGATCATCATAACAAATACCAAAATATTGTGAGAATTACCAAATTGTGACACAGAGACACAAAGTGAGCACATGCTGTTAGAAAAATGGCACCAATAGAGTCGCTTGACACAAGGTTGCCACAAACCTTCAATTTGTTAAAAAAAAAAAAAATGCAATATCTGCAAAATACAATAACATAACACGCAATAAAAAGAGGCATGCCCTGTAAATGGAGAGATATTCCATGATCATAAATAGGAGGGCTCAATGTTGTCAAGGTATCAGTTCTTCCAAATTGATCTACTGATTAAATGCAATCCCAATCATAATCTCAGCAAGTTATTTTGTGAATGTCAACAAACTGGTTCTAAAATTTACATGGAGGGACAAAAAGACCCAGAATAGCCAACACAACAGTGAAGGAAATGAACTAAGTTGAAAGACTGATACTACCCAACTTTAAGACTTACTGGAAAGCTACAGTAATCAAAACAGTGTGGTACTGGCAAACAAGAGACAAACAAAAGTAAAATAGATGAATGAAACAGAATAGAGAACCCAGAAATAGAACCACGTAAATATAGTCTATTGATTTTTAACAAAGGAGCAAAGGCAATATAATAGTGGAAAGATAGATTTTTCAACAAATGGTACTGGAATAACAAAAAAAAATTAGTCTAGACACACGCCTTAAGCTCTCACAAAATTTAAACTCTTTAAACTCTCACAAAAATTAACTCAAAATAGGTCACAGACCTAGAAGTAAATAGAAAAATTACAAATTTTTAGAAGATAACATAGGAGACAATCTAATTAACCTTGGGCATGACAATGACTTTTTAGATATAGCACCAAAGGCACAATCCAAGAAAGAAATAATTGATAAACTGGACTTCATTAAAATTAAAGCTTTCTGCTCTGTGAAGGACACTGTCAAAAGAAAAAAGACAAGACACAGACTGGAAGAAAATATTTGCAAGGGCTATATCAGATAAAGGACTGTTATCTAAAATATATAAAACTTCTTTACACTCAACAATAAGAACATAACCTGATTTTTTTTTTTTTTTTTTTTTTTTTTGAGACGGAGTCTCGCTCTGTCGCCCAGGCTGGAGTGCAGTGGTGCAATCTCGGCTCACTGCAAGCTCCGCCTCCCGGGTTCACGCCATTCTCCTGCCTCAGCCTCTCCGAGTAGCTGGGACTACAGGTGCCCGCCACCACGCCCAGCTAATTTTTTTTGTATTTTTAGTAGAGACGAGGTTTAAAATGAGCCAAAGCCCTTAACAAACACCTCATCACAGAAGATACACAAATGGCAAATAAGCTATAAAATGATGCTCCACATCATATATCATCAAAGAAATACAAATTAAAACAAGAATAAGATACCACTACATACCTATTACAATAGCTAAAATCCAGCACACTGACAATACCAAATGCTGACAAGAATGTAGAGCAACAGGAACTCTCATTCATTGCTGGGTGGGAATGCAAAATGGTCCAGCCACTTTGGAAGACAGTTTGGTGGCATCTTAGAAACCTAAACAGCCTCTTGATGTATGAGCCAGCAATCATGCTTCTGGGATTTATCCAAAGGGGCTGAAAACTTATGGCCACACAAAAATCTGCACATGAATGTTTACAGCAGCTTTGTTTATAATTGCCAAAACTTGGAAGCAACCAAGACATCCTTCAGTAGGTGAATAGATAAATAGACTGTGGTACATACAGACAGTGGAATATTATTAAGCACTAAACAGAAATGAACTATCAAGCAGTGAAAAGACAGCAAGAAAACTTAAATTCATATTACTAAGGGAAAGAAGCCAATCTGAAAGGTTACATAGCATATGATTCCAATTATATGACATTCTGCAAAAGGCAAAATATGGAGACAGTAAAAAGGTCAGTTGTTGGTCAGAAGTTAGTGGGGAGGGAGAGATGAATGGGTGGAGCTCAGAGGATTTTTAGGGCAGTGAAACTCCTCTGTAAGATACTAGAATGATGGATACATGTCATCAGATGTTTGTCCAAACCTATAGAATGTACAACACCAAGGGTGAACCCTAATTTAAACTAATTTGAACTTTGGATGATAATGGTGTGTCAACGTAGGTTCATCAATCATAACAAATGCACCGTTATGATGCAGGATGCTGACAATGGGGGTGGAGCTGTGCATGAGTGGGGGCAGGGAGTGAATGGGAAATTTGTACACCTTTTGCTCAACTTAGCTGTGAACCTAAAAATTCTCTAAAAACATAAAGCGTATTAAAAATAATAATAAAAGAATCAGCTACGGATGATTTGCAGGGAGTGGGAAAATGATAGCATTAGGTAATCCACCAACTAGACAATCAGCCCTTGGAGGATAAAATGACTTGGGGTCTTCAGTTTTGTTGATCAGACTCTGTGCTTGCTTTTCCCACTGCCCAAACAAGTGGTTTTTCTATTTTCGGCAGTGGCACCCACCACAGCCCTGGTCACCAGTGGGGTTCTCTGAAGTGGACCTTCAGCCCTTCCCTCCACTTCTGTCCCAGCATCTGCCAGACACCAAATTGTCTTCATCTCTCCCTCAAAATGCGCTGTTGTTATTATTGTAAGGTTCTTGTTTTACTTTGTTTTCAAACATTGTTGTGGATTGACCTGTGTCTCCACACAATTCCCATATTGGCATCCCAACCCTCAGTACCTTAGAATGTGACCGTATTTTGAAATGGGGTCCTTACAGCAGTAATCAAGTTCAAATAAGGTCATTGGGGTGGGCCCTAACTCAATATGACTGGCTTCCCTATGAAAAGGGGAAATTTGGACACAGACAGACAAACAAAGAGGAAAAATTGTGAAGAAACACAGGGAGAAGCCAGCCAGCTACAAGCCATGAAGAGAGGCCTGGAGCAGGTCCTTCCCTCACAGCCCTCAGAAGGAACCGATCCTGGGCAGGGCGCAAGGTGGGCGGATCACCTGAGGTCAGGAGTTCAAGACCAGCCTAGACAACATGGTGAAACCCCGTCTCTACAAAAATACAAAAATTAGCCAGGCATGATGGCGGGTGCCTGTGATCCCAGCTACAGCTACTCAGAAGGCTGAGGTGGGAGAATCGCTTGAACCCAGGAGGCAAAGGTTGCAGTGAGCTGAGATCATGCCATTGCACTCTGGCCTGGGTGACAGAGCAAGTCTCAAAAAAAAAAAAAAGAAAGAAACAACCCTGCCACCGACACCTTGAGTTCAGACTTGTTGTAGCCTCCAGAGCTATGAGATGCCAGTAAGTTTAAGCCACTTCATTTGTGGCATTTTGTTATGGCAGCCCTAATACACTAACACCAACATTTTAGAACTGCAGTCTCCCCTCTTCCCTCTCCCTGCCACAACCCAAATCCAGGCCCTTGGGATTACATCCCTGGGTGACTGCAATAGCCCTCAGGCTCTCCTGGCCTCAGTCTTTCCTCCTATCTAACCCCTAGACCATCCCCTGCTAGAATGACCTTTCTAGAACTCTGCCTTTTTACCCCATCATTCCACCGTCAGACTCTTTCGGGAACTTTCCAGGGTGTGGGACATCAAGTTCACACTCTTTCATCCTGGCATTCAAGACTTCCATTTGAACAACCCTTCACAAAATAGTGTTTAGAGGAAACATGAGATGCAGGGGACATTTAACAGGTATGCCCCAGGGGTGGGAAAAACAAGTATTTCTCTGTTCAACTAAGCTTACCTGTCGATCAGGTGTCCTCTCTATCTTTTGCCTTTAGGGATATGTGCTGAGCTTCTCTAAGAGGGGGATTTTCTTAGTGCACTTGCCTACCGAGCTTCTGTGATTGGAGCATCCACAAACACTTCCACTCACCCTTCCCAGTTGGAGATTTTCAATGCCAAACTTCACTGTAAGCTCTAGGTATTCACCATTGTATCCGCAGCCCCTAAGGGAGTGCTGGTAATACATTCTTGGCACTGAAATAGTTGAAAGACGGAGGGATGAATGGATGTTTCACCATCTACCATCTCGCAATCTATTTCACATTTATCAGATACTGTAATACCATTGCCTATTTCACACAGGTCTCTGCCTCCCTGCTGTATGAACAGAGCAAACTCTTTAGCCCCCTAATAACTCTGCTCCATTTCCTCCCTCCTGTCCCAACCAAATGCCATGATTCAAGGCACAACACCAGTTTCACATCAACTAACTCAACTTCTTGCCTTTGCATCTAAAAAGAATATTTCTATCTCCCCATCCAACCTTCTTTGAGTGCCGCCTCTGAAAAAGAGTTAAGGTTCTTACTTTTTTTTTTTTTTTTTTGACAGGATCTTGCTCTGTCATCCATGCTGGAGTGCAGTAGGACAATCACAGCTCACTGCAGCCTCAACCTCCCAGGCTCAAGTGATTCTCCTGCCTCAGCCTCCCAAGCAGCTGGGACTACAAGTGTGCACCACCACACCTGGCTAATTGAAAAGAAAGTTTTGGCTGGGTGCAGTGGCTCATGCCTGTAATCTCAGCACTTTGGGAGGCTGAGGCGGGCGGATCACCTGAGGCCAGGAGTTTGAGACCAGCCTGGCTGATGTGGTGACACCTATGGTGGTCTCTACTAAAAATGCAAAAATTAGCCGGGTGCAGTGGTACACACCTGTAGTCTGAGCTACTTGGGAGGCTGAGTCAGGTAAATCGCTTGAACCCAGGAGGTGGAAGTTACAGTGAGCTGAGATCACACTCCTGCACTCCAGCCTGGGCGACAGAGTGAGACTCCATCTCAAAAAAAAAAAGAAAGAAAGAAATTTTTTTTTTTTTTTTTATATATATGGGGTCTCACTTTATTGCCCAGGCTGGTCTTGAACTCCTGGTCTCAAGCAATTCTCCTGCCTCGGCCTCCCAAAGTGCTGGGATTACAGGTCTGAGTCACCATGCCCGGCTGAGGTTTTTACTTTTAAAATGCAAATTCATCTCTCTATGCCTTTGATGACTCTTATTTATCAAAATTATGTGTGCATGTATCTTGACTTCCTTGCCAGATTACAGATTCCTTGAGGAAAATCTAGTGCTGTGTGTTTTCTACCAAACATATGTTATCAATAAATATTTGCTAAGAAAATGAATCCCCTCTACCTTCTATAGGAAAACATCCCATGTATTATCCGCCTTCCCTCTATTACTTTTAATCCTCCACTCCTGCTACTTTTTCTTTCTGAAATCCTGAAGTTTCTCATCCTGAAAAGTAAAAAGGAAGCATTTTCTGTACTTGCCAATACCTTCGAATAACATTTTAATATTTTTCTTTGCTACCTTAATGAATTTCTGGATAGAACTGCATAAACATTCTCATACTCACTTCTTAACTCTTGCAAGTAAATCCAATGCATACTCACTTCTTAACTCTTACAAGTAAATCCAATGACATCTTGGTAGGTCTCCCTCTTGACCACACTGTGCCTCCTGAGGGTGGTGACCATTCCTTCCTCGACACGAGACGCAATGTCCTCCCCTGGCTTTTCCCTTTCTTTATTCAATACATAGTTATTGGGACCTACTATGTAGTAGGCATTGAAGATATAATTATGAGCAAAAAGACACAGGAGTCCCTGCCCTCAAGGGGCATAGCCTAATCAATGGGTGAAGACAATGAAATAGTCAGCAAACATGTGACTATGAACTAGGATCAGTGCTATGAAGGAAAGAATCGTTGCCTTGACCACAGATGGCTTTCTTCTCTGGCTATTCCTCTAGTTACCTCTGAGCTCCTTGCTTCCTCTGGCCTCCAAAAGTAAGTGTTCCTCAAGGTTTCATCTTGGTTCACCTCTCTGCTTTCCTATAAGGACGATTTTCCTTGACAGTCTCATCCATGCCTAGGGCTTCAACTATAACCTCCCAATGCATGAATCCTAAGCACCGTACCTAGTGCTGTGTCATCTACACAAGCAGTCTCACTGGTACAACAAATCTCACATACCCCAAACTCCACACACCTTTATCTCCTCTTTCTTAACCAACCAACAAAGAACACTCAATCCTAACAACACACACACACCTGATGGTCTTCTTCCTGAATTCTCTATTGATCTTGTCAATAGCATCCATCTCCCAGGCACAGGCTTAAAACCCAGTCTCATCTTCTTTCAAGTCCCCCTAGGATCCCAGATAAGGTCATGAGAAAATCACTGAAAATCCCCAATACCTTCCACCACCCACCCCTCTCCAGCATTCAAGGCTCTGGGGCCCTGGTCTCAACTTACCTTCCAGCCTTATCACCTAAAATCTCTCAGGCCAAGCTCACTCTGTCACAGACTCTCCCCTCAGATCCTCTGTCTATACCAAGGGTGTCCAATATTTGGGCTTCCCTGGGCCACTTTGAAGAAGAAGAATTGTCTTGGGCCACACGTAAAATATACTAATGCTAATGATAGCTGAAGAGCTTTAAAAAAATCGCAAAAACGCCGGGCACAGTGGCTTATGCCAACAATCCTAACACTTTGGGAGGCTGAGGCAGGCGGATCACTTGAGGTCAGGAGTTCGAGGTCAGCCTGGCCAACATGGCAAAACCCCATCTCTACTAAAAATACAAAAAAATTTAGCTGGGTGTGGTGGCACGTACCTGTAATCCCAGCTACTAGGGAGGCTGGGCCAGGAAAATGGCTTGAACCCAAGTGGCAGAGGTTGCAGTGAACTGAGATCACGCCACCGCACTCCAGCCTGGGAGACAGAGCAAGATTCCATCTCAGAAAAAAACTCATTGCAAAAAACCTCATAATGTTTTAAGAAAGTTTACAGATTTGTGTTGGGCTGCGTTCAAAGCTGTCCTGGGCCACATATGGCCTGCAGGCCACGGGTTGGACAAGCCTGGGCTATACCATTCCATCTACTGGGAGGGCTCTGGCTGCGGCCCTCAGACTCGCATCCTAGAATCTATTTCTGTGTCAGATGGGCATACCATGCTGCCATTGACCGTGACATTATCATGACCATGGAGCAACAGGATGGCAAAACCATGGACCAAACTGGATAAAATGTTTCTGAATTATTAAACAACAAAAGCAGGATATAGAACAATATCAAATTATTTGCAGGGTTTTTTTTTGTTTGTTTGTTTGTTTGTTTGTTTTTGATTTTTGAGATGGAGTCTCACTCTGTCGCCTAGGCTGGAGTGCAGTGGCACGATATCGGCTTACCACAACCTCCGCCTCCTGGGTTCAAGCAATTATCCTGCTTCAGCCTCCAGAGTAGCTGGGATAACAGGCACCCACCACCACGCCTGGTTAATTTTTGTATTTTTAGTAGAGACAGGGTCTCTGTTTCCCCATGTTGGCTAGGCTGATCTCAAACTCCTACCCTCAGGTGGTCCGCCCACCTCGGCCTCCCAAAGTGCTGGGATTACAGGCATGAGCCACCGCGCCCAGGCTTATTTGCAGTCTTTATAATTATGCATACAAAAATGTACAAAGGAATACAACGAAGTGACAAAAATAGTTGTATTCGAGTGGTGGAATGGGCGATGCGCCTTTCATTGATCTAGAATCTAAATTTTATTTAGTATGCTTTTTAAAGTAACCCTTTTATTTTAGAATCATTTTAGATTTACAGAAAATTTGAGAAGATAGTGTAAAGAATTCCTATATATATATCCTACCCCCAGTTTCTCTTATTATGAACATCTTACATTAGTGGGATACGTCTGTCGCAAGTAAATGAGCCAATAACTTAATGATATTGTAGTTTCTTTTTTTTTTTTTTGAGACAGAGTCTTGCTCTGTCACCCATGCTGGAGTGCAATAGCACAGTGACAGCTCACTGCAGCCTCAGCCTCCCAGGCTCAAGCCAACCATGATCTCGGCTCACTGCAACCTTCCCCTCCTGAGTTCAAGCAATTCTCCTGCCTTAGCCTCCCGAATAGCTGGGATTACAGGCACCCACCACCATGCCTGGCTAATTTTTGTATTTTTAGTAGGGACAGGGTTTCACCATGTTGGCCAGGCTGGTCTAGAACTCCTGATCTCAGGTGATCTGCCCACCTCAGCCTCCCAAAGTGCTGGGATTACAGGCATGAGCCACTGAGCCCGTCTGTAGTTTCTAAAACCAAAAAAACTTGTTTTGTAACCCAAATAAACAACATAGAAGACAATGTCATTCTTTTCATAACTTCTAACTCCAACTTAGTATCCTAATATTTATTATTTTTCTTATTTTTGTTTTATTACCTTAGACTCCTCTTGGCATGGATTCTTGGCTACAAACTGGAACCAATTTTTTTTTTTTTTTTTTGGTGACAGGGTCTGGCTCTGTCTCCCAGGCTGGAGTGCAGTGGCACGATTCCCGTACCTGCAAACTCTGCTTCCCAGGTTTAAGCAATCCTCTCACCTCAGCCTCCTGAGTAGCTGGGACCACAGGTGTGGTTAATTTTTGTATTTTTCTGTAGAGTTGAGGTTTTGCCATGTTGCCCAGGCTGGTCTCAAACTCCTGGGCTCAAATGATCTGCCCACTTTGGCCTCCCAAAGTGCTGGGATTACAGATGTGAGCCTCCGTACCCAGCTGGAACAAATTTTTGCTTTACCTTCATTTGCCACATGCTTGTGCATGTAGTTAAAGTAATTAAAACTTTATTGATTGATAAAGGTCCTAGGAAATGTTTTCCTTAACGTAAAGTATCATGGAAATTGTTTACACATCTGAGCCTTACGCACATCCGAGAATCAAACTGTGTGTGTACTGCCTCTCCAACAAGTCTAGAAGGTATGCCTGGGGTCTTATCTTCCACCTCCTCCTCCTGTATTTTTTATGTCCAAGAATACCCAGTTCAGATTGGTCGTAGAGTATATTCTCAATAAATACCAGTTGTAATAACTTGTAGAAGTTGAATAGTTCTAGTAGATGGGGTATTGATTTTAAATAACTAAAAGTAAAGGGTTCTTTCTGAAATTGTACTCGAAATGTCAGACCTTAATGTTTTGTTTAAGAGACAGGTCTTGCTATGTTGCCAGACTAGCCTCAAACTCCAGTTCTCAAGTGATCCTCCCACCTCAGCCTCCTGAGTAGCTGGAACCACAGGCATGCGCGACCATGCCTGGCTTAGACTTTAATTTTTGACACTAGGACACTACGATGTTTTTCCTTGGCATCATTCAAAAAAGGAAGCTAAAATTAATCCTTAGTAGAAGGAGATTTTAGTTTTTAAATTCTAAAAATCACTAAAAAGGCAGATAATAATTATTCTAAAGAACATACTTCCAGCTTGCTTTTATTTTATTTTATTTATTTATTTTAAGACAAGAGTCTCTGTCACCTAGGCTGGAGTGCAGTGGCACAATCTCGGCTCACTGCAACCTCCACCTCCTGGTTCAAGCAATTCTCCTGCCTCAGCCTCTCAAGTAGTTGGGATTACAGGCACCTGCCACTGCACCCTGCTAATTATTGTAGTTTTAGTAGAGATGGGGTTTCACCATCTTGGCCAGGCTGGTCTTAAACTCCTGGCCTCGTGATCCACCTGCCTCGGCCCCCCAAAGTGCTGGGATTATAGGCATGAGCCACCGAGCTCGGCCTCCAGCTTGCTTTTAATGTCTGAACTATAGGATGGAGTGTGGGTTGTTTTCTTCTTTTAAACGTTTCTCCCTGGTGAATTTTCTTTGTTCTAACTGCCAAGTTCATTTCAAAGAATCCTTCTGAGTATCTAGCAGTTAAAACAAATCCTATAGATTATACAAAGAAATAGTCAATGGAAGCAGCCAGCTGCTTATAGTACTGCTTTTTATAGGACAAGAAGACATTTTGGTTTTTTTGGTTTTTTTTTGTATTTTTTTAGTAGAGCCAGGGTTTCACCGTGTTAGCCAGGATGGTCTCGATCTCCTGACCTCGTGATCCGCCCGCCTTGGCCTCCCAAAGTGCTGGGATTACAGGCATGAGCCACCGCGCCCGGCCGAAGACATTTTCTTTTAAAATAGAACTTTAAAAATCTCAAAGAGGTCTTTCCCCTATTTTTTTAGTTGATAAATATATTTTCACCTTTTAGATAATATTTACTTGATATAGCCAAGATTATAACACAGAAATTAGGAAAAATGCTGCACAGTGTGCTAACATATATTCTGTATCTAATCTTAAGTGGTTTTGGAAAATCCCTAAAAGTAAACTACATGAGAAACTTAGCATTCTTTTATCTTCAAGGAACCAAAAAAATTTGAGGAGCAAAACTTTGTTTAAAAATTAGGATTATAAGAAGAACAAATTTATACTTTCAGTTTACTAAACTAGTTTAAATTCAATAAGCACAGAAGCCCATTATTAGATTGTAATTTCAAGGAAAATGTTGAGTATCAGGAGTAAAGAGTGAAGTCTGATATTCACAATTAACGGTTGAAAATTCCCCAAAACAAAGTTAAAAGCACCACTGACCATTTTCAAGAGAGTTATGTGTTTTAATTTAAACTGCTTATTTTATCAACTATTGTGTAACTTCTCTTTATTACAGAGGTGATTTGACTACCCAACAATGTTACTGTTAAAGACTTTATTACAGACTGATGTTTTAAAAGCAAGACTAGGCAAAACTTGTTACAAATTAACTTGACGGTATATACAGAAGGAGCAGAACTGAATCAGCCTATTTGAGGCAAGACATGCCTTTGAGATACTGAATGCTGTAAATATAGTTAAGCAACTCTGCTAATGAGCTTTGGGAGACAGAACAGTGGTGGCTTGGACAGTACAAGAAGTAACTGACCAAGGAAGTCCCCAGAAAGATGTATATCAAAAGGTGGAACAGTGGAATGACAGGCAATTCTCAACTTTTTGTGTGTACTTCTTTGCACAATCTGAACTTTAAAATAATGAACATTATGGCCAGGTGCAGTGGCTCACGCCTGTAATACCAGCATTCTGGGAGGCCTAGGTGGACAGATCACTTGAGGCCAAGAGTTCGAGACTAGCCTGGCCAACATGGCAAAACCCCATCTCTACTAAAAATACAAAAAAAAAAAATTAGCCGGACATGGTGGTGGGCGCCTGTAGTCCCAGCTACTTGGGAGGCGCAGGCAGAAGAATGGTGTGAACCTGGGAGGTGGAGCTTGCGGTGAGCCGAGATCATACCACTGCACTCCAGCCTAGGCGACAGAGTGAGACTCCGTCTCAAAAAAAGCAAAAAAAAAATTAGCCGGGCATGATGGTGCACACCTGTGATCTCAGCTACTCAGGAGGCTGAGGCACAAGAATCTCTTGAACCCAGGAGGCAGAGGTTACAGTGAGCCGAGATCGCACCACTGCACTCCAGCCTGGACAACAGAGTGAGACTCTGTCTCAAAAAAAAAAAAGATTAAAAATTAAAAAAAAAGAACATTCTTTTATAATCATAACACAATAAACATATTTCCTTTTTGGAAAAAGATAATAGAAATAATATGTTAAAGTTTGACATCTGATATCTAAAAAAAATTAAAGTTTTATAAAGCATTACAGAAGTGTTTTATTAGAGTATCTAGTTTTGTTGTGTCTTAAAGAATTTGCCCATCCACAGAGTGCCAACTGCATTAGAAAGAAAGCAACTCTCCTTTCTAACTCACCAGCATTGATTTTCTGTTGTTGGCATGTAGAAAAGTATTTCAAAGAATGAATGAAAGCTACAATATTTATTAGAAGTAAAAAAGTTCTAAAGATATGCTACCTTACTGGGATGCTTAGGGACCATTTGCAAACCCTGTTTATGATCTAGAAATCCTGTTTTTCATTTTTTATTTGTAAAGCTCTGTAACTCTCAAAAAATTTTAGGTGGATTATCATGTACCTAAGAGTGAAATATAGTTGAAATTATTCTTACCTGATTTTTCATATCTGAATTTCGTGGGCAGTTCAAAGTAATTGTATCACTTTCTTCAGCTAGGAAAAAAAGAAAGAAAGAAAGAAACAAAGCGTGATTTTAAAAAGCACACACTCTGTGGTGTAAGACCTAAAATTAAGGTTCAGTGTCACGTGCTGCCTTGGCATCTGGTAAAATCTGAAGGGCTGGACTACAAATTCCTCTCCAAACTCTGCTCTTAAGGATAAGATCCCCCAGCTAAACAATGATCCTTATCAAGAGATTAGGTGCAATTCCTGCTTATTTTTTATTTTTATTTTTTAAATAAGAGAGGCGAGCGGATCACCTGAGGTCGGGAGCTTGAGACCAGCCTGACCAACATGGAGAAACCCTGTCTCTACTAAAAATACAAAATTAGCCAGGAGTGGTAGCGCACGCCTGTAATCCTAGCTACTTGGGAGGCTGAGGCAGAAGAATCACTTGAACCCAGGAGACAAAGTTTGCAGTGAGCTGAGATCATGCCATTGCACTCCAGCCTGGACAACAAGAGCAAAATTTCATCTCAAAAAAATAAAAATAATAGACAGAGGGTCTCACTCTGTCATCCAGGCTGGAGTGCAGCTCACAGTAATTGGAACTCCTGGGCTCATATGATCCTCCCGCCTCAGCCTCCCAAGTATCTGGGAAGATAGGCATGTGCCACCACACCAAGCTAAGTAAGATATAGGGCCTCACTGTGTTGTCCATGCTGGTTTTGAACTCCTGGCCTCAAGTGATTCTCCTCCCTTGGCCTCCCAAAGTGTTGGGATTACTAGCGTGAGCCACTGTGACTGCCCCCTGCTTATCTTTGGGTAGTGGGTTTCAGTTTCCTGCCAACATGTGGAGTTATTCAAACAGGCTGATCATGAACTCACATGGGAACCAGAAGGCAGCCCACCCTTTTGATGCCACAGTGCTTGCCTCACACAGCCCATGGTTTTTCGCTCTGCTCTCAAGTACAATATCTGTGTGCCCCTGCATGGCTCTGCGTGATGGGCAGTGTCCTGCTCCCCTGGGCTGTGAGCATATGTGACTCATAAACTGCTGCTGATCTTGTCTCTCCAGTGTTGGGTGTGTGTGTTTTTCCATCCGCATAATCCTAGAGCAGGGGTGAGGAGAAGGTGATCAAAACCACTGGCATGATAGCGAGGAGTGGTGGCTCATGTCTGTAATGACAGCTACTCAGGAGGCTGAGGCAGGAGGATCACTTGAGGCAGGAGTTTGAGAGCAGCCTGGGCAACACAGTGAGACCCAGTCTCAAAAAAATTAAAAATTAGTCAGGCATGGTGGTGTGTGCCTGTAGTCCCAGCTACTGGGGAGGCTGAGAGAGGAGGATTGCTTGAGCCCAGGAGTTCAAGGCTGCAGTGAGCTCTGATCATGCCACTGCACTCTAGCCTGGGGGACAGAGTGAGACCCTGACTCCAAAAAAAAAAGACAAGAAAAAAAAAAAAACAGAAAGAAACAACTGGCATAATGAACAGGATGACCCGACCACAATCAAGGACATTTGGTCAGATTTCATTAACTGCTCTCGGCTAACCAACTTCACTAATACCATGCAGGCTGCCTGGGATAGAATTGACAATTACCGGAAGATTTGCACTCTGGCCTGTGCAATGCTGTGTTGTCTTTGTTGATTGTTTGCTATCTCATCCCAAGATGAAAACTGTTGTGAACTGACTGGACCCCAGAGCTGTCAAGTTGGGCCTGTGTTTGGCAGGTGGACTCTTGAGGCTCCCATCTGTAAAGACGGTGGTAGCACATCCCCCTAACTGGTTGCTGCTTATCGAGGGACAGGTGCAAACTCTTTTAGCAATACAACTAGCTTGGTGACCATCACTGGCCACTTGGGGCAGCTGTACAGACACTGTTTGTGAATGTGCATCCCCAGGTCAGCCATGGGGGTGGTCCTTTGCAGACAGAGGTTTGCAGAAAGGAAGGAGAGAGACCAGGGAGTTCCCCAGGGGAGTTTCCCTGGTGCCCTGGTTGCTGTTAAGGCAAGGGCAGTGACCCTGCCCGTCCCCTCAGCTGCTGCTTCCCTTGCTGCTGCCAATGTGTTCTCCTGACCCCCAGGGGCATCCATGGCGGTCTGTGGCCCAGGTGCTAATGAAGAAAGAAAAGGGGAAAAAGCATTTGGTACTCAACTGCTCTCTTGGCGCAGAGCCCCTGGCGAGCGCACCCAGCTGTGCTTAGCGAGGCTGCTTCCAACACGCCAAAGAGCTCATCTTGCCATAGTGGGTTTAATGTCCCCACCTGGGCCACAGACAAAACCACCTGACTGGATGAGGACCCCATCCCCAGGGAGACTGACTGGCACTCCCTGCAGGAAGAGGTGGCTGCCTGCGATGGGGGCCACCTGGCTCCCAACACTTTGCTCGTAACCTCCCAGAAGGTCCCTGTCACAGATGATCATATGGAGACAAAAACTGAAAGCCACAGCTTTATGTGGCTAGAAATCCAAAATATTCTGAGGGCATTTGTACAAGACAGGAAAAAAATCCATAAACAAATTAGTTAATTAATTAAAGAAAACCCTCATAGCAGAAAAGACAAAGTTGTAGCAGAGTCCCTCCATCTCTGGGTTACAGGCCAGCACTCTTCCATTGGGCTGGACCCCACTGCAGCTTATGCCCCTGTTGCAACAAAGATCCTGATCCTCAGAGTTGTAGGGAAAACTCCTGGGGCACCGTAAAAGGGTTAATTCACCCTGACATAAGCCCACCGTTTTTAAACTATATGAGAGCAACCACTGCCACAGGGAAGGCCCCACCCCTGATGATACTGATTTGAGGTTGTCCGGGGGAAGAAATTTATCAATATGAGCAGAGTAGAGAAGACTGCCCCTGCCAAAAGTATATCCAGTGACCATAAAAAGGGAATGAAAGAAAGATATAAAGAAACCTGGACACAAAGGAGAAGACAGGTCGGGTGTGGTGGCTCACACCTGTAATCTCAGCACTTTGGGAGGCCAAGATGGGAGGGTTGCTTGAGGGCCCAGAGTTCAAGATCAGCCCAGGTAACACAGTAAGACCCTATCTCTACAAAAAATTTAAAAATTAGCTGGGCATGGTGTCACATGCCTATCATCCCAGCTACTTGGG
Source organism: Symphalangus syndactylus (assembly GCF_028878055.3). Classification (NCBI taxonomy): domain Eukaryota; kingdom Metazoa; phylum Chordata; class Mammalia; order Primates; family Hylobatidae; genus Symphalangus; species Symphalangus syndactylus. The sequence goes on along the minus strand of NC_072434.2, from coordinate 80,868,470 downwards.
AGGCTGAGGTGGGAGGATCACTTGGCTCCCAGAGGTCAAGGCTGCAGTGACCCATGATCACACCACCGCACCCCAGCCCTGAGTGACAGAGTAACGTCCTGCCCCCCCCCCAAAAAAAAAAAAAGATGCTTCACAGTGGATTACTACAATTTTATTTTATTTATTTTTTGAGACGAAGTCTTGCTCTGTCACCCAGGCTGGAGTGCAGTGGCGCGATCTCAGCTCACTGTAACCTCCATTTCCCAGGTTCGAGTGATTCTCCTACCCCAGACTCCCAAGAAGCTAGGATTACAGGTGCACACCACCACACCCGGCTAATTTTTGTATTTTTAGTAGAGACAGGGTTTCACCATGTTGTCCAGCTGCTCTTGAGCTCCTGACCTCAAGTGATCTGCCCACCTCGGCCTCCCAAAGTGCTGGGATTACAGGTGTGAGCTACCACATCTAGCCAGATTACTACACTTTTATTGCTGTGGTCCCATCCCTAAGGCTTCCATACCCCATGCCTAATATAATTGGAAAACACTGACTCCATCCAATTAGTGACTAGAAAATATTTTGCTATTACAGATTTGCCTAATATGTTCTGTTCAGTGACTATCTCAATAGTCTCTCAATCAAAGTTTGCCTTCATCTGCAAAGGGACACAATACATCTTTACAAGGCACCCATGTGGCATTTCAACAGCCTGGTCATCACACACAGGCTTTGCAGGCAAGATCTAACTGCATCCTACTTTCTCAGCCTCATGAGTGTGATGACATTACATGGATGAGATCCTCCTCTGAGGACATTCTCACTTGACATTCTCATGCAGGCCACACAATACAGTACTCACAACAATGTTCACGGAAAGAGATGGGCCACTGCCCCACACATAGTGCAAGGCCCTGCCACCTTGGTGAAATTCCTAAAAATTACTTGGTAAACTAAGGGCTGCTCCCTCCCAGACACTGTCAATAAATAGCTATTGACCCTCTCTGCACCCACAATGTGAATACAAGTCTAGTATTTTTTTTAGTTCTTCTTTGGGTTCTGGTGGCAACATATTTCTCATTTACAAATTTAATCTCATGGATGCCAGTACTTGCAAGTCAGCTCAATGTAAATTTGGGCCCCTCCAACAAAAGTCGACAACAGGCAGTCCCATTAGGACCCCCAGAGATTTCTGCACTGTAGGGGCTTCAGCAACCTCCTCTCATTCCTCCTGAAGTCTCTGGACCACCCATGATAGCTGAAAGTTGTCCATAGGCTTTTGATACAAGAAACTGCCCTCCTAGGCCCTGTTCTACACACTATTAGAGCAGCAACTGCTAGCTGCATACTAGGCTCTCTTGGAAATAGAGGCTGTCATTAAACGCTAGCTGTGACCCTCCATACTGCGCTGTCCATTATGCCTTAGGTCATGGAAGCAAAATCCTGCAAGCTCCGCATGGTTACCAAGGCCTCCCTCACCAGAGACCATGGTGCTGGAAAAAGGCACCCCTCTTGCAGACTCCTAGGTTATCTAGGGAGCCCCTTCAAAGCAACTGAGTGAAGAGGAATGGGAATTTGTAGACTTTACAGATGACATCACTCCCATCATACACGATGAAGCTCAGTGGACAGTTGCTACTTTCCATCCCTTAACCAGGATATCCCGGATAAAGGAAGGACCCAAGATTAGCAAAACTGGCCAAACTTCAGGCAGTCATCTTATTGCTGGATGTCCTGCCCAACAAATCGCCCCATTTGCACAGTTTTTATAAATTCTTGGACCATTGCCTAAGAGTTGCACCCTTTGTGGTAAAGAACTCTCAGTATCTCTTGCCTCAAATACACCCAAACTATAAATGAAGAAACAGATGTCTCTACGTACAGTAAGGACACAGGACTTCAGCAGAACATTTTGGTCCCCTTTGGAGTCCCACATATTACTGACAGTGAGCAAGACACTCATTTTTCTTCTGAGAACAGATAATGCTGGGCTCTTAAGCCATTCAATGAAACTTCCACCTCCCCTCTCATATCAGGCAGCAGGTTCGATTGAGAGGCATAATGAAATCTTCAAGAAACTCCTATCTAAGTTACTGGGTGTCACTATTGCCACAGGCCTTAATGAATCTAAATCCACAACCTCTGGGGACATGTAATCCCTACACCAATGCCACACGGGTTCCTCAACTGCCTTTACTGGCCATCAAGGGGACACCTCTGAAGTTCATGTTTTTGATGACCATCTCACCATGCGGCCCTCTCCCTCCTGGTCAAGTGCCTTCCTTGCTTCTTAGTGGGGCACTTCTATTCCCTAGAAGTCTCAGCCATCATCAAGGTTTAAATTTATGCCATGGCATCTAGGGGTGAACTGTTGTATAAGACCTAACATTGAGACTCAATTTATGTGCTACTTTGACATTGGTAGAACTGGGAAGGGCTCACATCTGTAATCCCAGCACTTTGGGAAGCCAAGGCGGGTGGATCACCTGAGGTCAGGAGTTAGAGACCAGCCTGGCTAACATGGTGAAACCCCATCTTTACTAAAAATACAAAACTTAGCTGGGTGTGGTGGCGGGCACCTGTAATCCCGGCTACACAGGAGGCTGAGGCAGAAGAATCACTTGAACCCGGGAGGCGGAGATTGCAGTGAGCCGAGATCGAGCCACTGCACTCCAGCCTGGGCGACAGAGTGAGACTCCGTCTCAAAAAAAAAAAGAACTGGGAAGATCTTGAATGGCCTAACCACAAGTCTCCTTCCCACTCTGCTCCCATGGCCAAAGTCCCCTAGCCAATCAATGCCCCTTACCAAGGGGACCAGGCACAGTCCTTGTTCTCTTTTTGTAATGGGCTTCATTTCCCCCGACTCCATGGACTTCCTCAAACAAGCCAATCACATCCTCCCTGACAACCAGGAGGCACCCCATTTGCTTAATACCATAAAGCCTGTCTGACAGTCCCTGGTTGTTTGCTCTGCTCCTAAGTGTAACCCCCATGTGGCCGTGCATGACACGCAGTGTCCTCCTCTCCCGGACTGAGTATACATGACTCATAAATTCCTGTCGATCTCATCTGTTCAGTGTTGAGTGTCGTGTGTTTGGCCATCCCTGTAACCCTAAGATGGAATCCCTCCCCCACCAACGGGGTGAAGAGAAGACAATCAAAACACATTCTTCCCTGGTGGGGCATGGTGGCTCATGCCTGTAATCCCAGCACTTTGGGAGGCCGAGGCAGGTGGATCACCTGAGGTCAGGAGTTCGAGACCAGCCTGGCCAACATGGTGAAACCACGTCTCTACTAAAAATACAAAAATTAGCTTGGTGTGGTGGCGGGCACCTGTAATCTCAACTACTCGGGAGGCTGAGGCAGGAGAATTGCTTGAACTCAGGAGGCGGAGGTTGCAGTGAGCCGAGACCGTGCCACTGCACTCCAGCCTAGGTGACAGAGCAAGACTCCATCTCAAAAAAAAAATTCTCCCCTGATTAACAACATGATATCAAATTCCACTGTGTTCATTCGTCTGTCATTTTACTAAGGCTTTCAGACAGTAGAGAGTGGGATTATACTTGTCCCAACAGCTCACCCTCCTAAAGGTCAAACCTAAACCATTTTGGTTCTCTTGTTCAAGTTCAGGTAGCCAGTGAAAAGCAAAGGAACTTGAAATTCATGTTAAACATTTAACAAGTTTCCATATGAATTGCTAGGAAGCAACTTCCATTCCAAAGTTGTGTTAACTTCACAGTTTTCCTACCTGTGGTGAAGATGGTACAAAATAGCTTAAAAACTGATTTTGTTCCATCAGATTCTAATTTTAGTCACAGAATTCAAGGCCATACTCTAAACTTTAAAGTTGGCAGAAATATATTATAACAGAAAATTTAGCACCATGTAAATGTTTAAAGTTATTTAGCCTTAAATACAGAACCATTTAACTCAGGGTTGAAAAGTCAGGATGAAGTGAGGGATTGACTGATTAAGCCATTTGATTTTTACCTTCATTAGCAGTCTTTTTTATTTTATGTATTTATTTATTTTGAAACAGAGTCTCACTTTGTTGTCCAGGCTGGAGTGCAGTGGCATGATCTCGGCTCTCTGCAATTTCTGCCTCCCAGGTTCAAGTGATTCTCGTGCCTCAGCCACTCCAGTATCTGGGATTACAGGTGTGTGCCACCACCACACCTGACTAATTTTATTTTTGTATTTTTAGTAGAGATGGGATATCACCATGTTGACCAGGCTGGTCTGGAACTCCTGGCCTCAAGTAATCCACCCGCCTTGGCCTCCCAAAGTGCTGGGATTACAGGCGTGAGTCACCGTACATGCATTAGCATTCATTCACCTATTATGCGCTGAGCTGCTAGATTGGTTCAAATAAGGGACCATGTATATTCGTTGTCTCACACACAATTCCGACTGGAATAAAAGACTTTCTTTCCATAATAGTATTATCTGGGAAACTGAAGCTGAAAGTGTGGTCTTTGCCTGAGGCTGTGTATGTTATCTTTTTACAGCTAGAGCGGTTGCTGACCCAGGCTTGTGTCGCTCTCAGCTCTCCTGCCTGTCAATCAGAGTGCTGAGCTCTCCCCCAGACCTCCTTAGTTGGAATCTCCAGGGCCCCAGAAGTCTGCGTTGTTGACAAGCAACCCCACATTCTGATGCACACTGAAGTGTCATTCGTCGCAGCCCAACGTAATAGGCGTGTGACTTCAATCACAGTCATCCCCACAATGTCAAAATTATTAACCCAGATTTCTTTAAAGTGCTTTTTTCCCAATACGAGAAGTTGAGTTTTTTGTTTTGTTTTAGTTTTGTTTTTGTTGAGATGGGGGCTCACTGTTGCCCGAGCTGTAATGCAGTGGTGCAATTATAGCTATAGCTCACTGCAGCCTTGAACTCCCAGGCTCAAACGATCCTCCAGCCTCAGCCTCCCATATAGCTGGGACTACAGGTGTGCACCACTACACTCAGCTCATTAATTTTTTTTTTTTTGTAGAGATAAGAGTCTCACTATGTTGCTCAGGCTGGTCTCAAACTCCTAGTCTCAAGTGGTCCTCCTGTCTCGGCCTCCTGAGACACAGGCAAACAACTTGAATTTAATAGTGACTTTTCTCAGGTGGTTTTCCAAATGCTCCCAGGGTCATAGTCCTCTCCCTCCCCTCCATCCTCTTACACACAAAGGATTAAAAAATGTTTTGGAGAGTTGTTACCATTGTATTCTTGCCATAACTGGGAGGGGAGGGCAGGTTGATTTTTGGTTTACTGTAACAGAAGACTCCCAAGAGGGCAGGTGGATTTTTGGTTTACTGTAACAGAAGACTCCCAAGAGGGCATGTGGATTTTTGGTTTACTGTAACAGAAGATTCCCAAGAGGGTCTCTGTCAAGGCTCAGGGGGCGGGGGCGGGGAGTGTATTTATTGAACAAGCAGGATGAGAACACACAGCAAACCATACAGGTGGGAGGATGAGGAGTTTCCCGTGAGAACAGGGACAACTCTTCACATAGCATCATTATCAATCCATGAGGTAGGAAATCATATCAAATACAACATATTGGCTTCCTAGTTTTAGGACAGACCTTTCTACTTTTGAATTATTTAGTGATTTCCTAGTACTTGTTTGTTTTCTCTTCACGTGTTCAAACTGAACTACTTCTACATTTAATTAACACATTGTTCTAAAAGGCACCCCCAAACAGCATCTATGTTTAAGTTCAAGTTCCTCAAACTTCTTAAGGTAGCATTAGTCTACCTCACTTCGGCCAGGCGCGGTGGCTCACGCCTGTAATCCCAGCACTTTAGGAGGCCGAGGCAGGCAGATCACGAGGTCAGGAGATCGAGACCATCCTGGCTAACACAGTGAAACCCCGTCTCTACTAAAAATACAAAAAATTAGCTGGGCGTGGTGGCGGGCACCTGTAGTCCCATGTACAAGGGAAGCTGAGGCAGGAGAATTGCGTGAACTTGGGAGGTGAAGCTTGCAGTGAGCCGAGATCGCACCACTGCACTCCAGCCTGGGCGACAGAGCGAGAATCCATCTCAAAAAAAAAAAAAAAGAAAAGAAAAAAAGAAGTCTACCTTACTTCTCTTTAACTTCTAAATACACTATAACATTTTTTTGAATGATCAAAGAAAAGAGCAGGGACACAAGAGAAAATGAAGATGATAAAATCTTGTTAGATTCGTGTATTTAAGTGTAATTTTCTCCCATTATGAATAGTGGCTCAAAAATCAAAATTCCTTTTCCAAATACATTTTTCTCTCGAAAACGTGAACAGTCACATTCCCTTCAGAACAATTAAGCAGCAGCTTCTATGAGATACTGGGAATCACGTGATGAAAAATAAATCTCAATCTCACCAGTTCTTAGTACCCATAGACTCACAGAACAGCCATCAGAAAAGAGCCCCAAACAAAATGAACCACCAAAAACTGTAAAATCAGGCGGTGGCTGCTTGAGGTGGAAGTTCTGCATTTATGCCCAATGAGAAAACAGATAAAATTTATATTAACACATTTCACCTCAAAAACAGATGTTGACAAATGAAATTACACTAGATTTCCACAGCTGATTATTAAAACCACATTATTCAAAACCAATCTATTCTGGCCACTGTTAAAGGTTTATACTCTCTGTGAATAAAGTAGAAATATGCTAGCAGTATGAAAGAGATTTTGTGAAACTGTTAACACTAATTACAAATGATGCTTCTAGTAAATAAAGCTGGCCTCCTTAAAACTCACTTAAATGTTGGCGTCCTAGTCTTTCCTTTATAGAATTAAATTACAATTGCTTTTAAGTCTATAAATCAGTCTCTTCTTTAATTCACATGGATTTTTCTTTCCCTAAAAACAACTTATTTATTTATTTATTTTTGAGACAAGGTCTCATTCTGTTACCCAGGCTGGGGTGCAGCCCAGGAGGTTCGTGCCTCACTGCAGCCTCAACCTCCCAGGCTCAGGTGATCCTCCCACCCCAGCTTCCCTGGTAGCTGGGATTACAGGCACATGTCACCACGCCCAGCTAATTTTTTATATATTTTTGTAGAGACAAGGTTTCACCATGTTGCCCAGGCTGGTCTTGAACTCCTGGAGTCAAGTGTGAGCCATGGCACCCAGCCATAAACAACTTTAATGAGAAAATTACCACAATGTCTAATGATAGTATTGGTCCCACCAGTGACATCAAAGAAAAATGCTAGCAGATATCAAATTGTTATATTGTTGAGCGCAAATGTAGGAGTAAGTTTTTAAACTTCTAGACATGGTTCATTTACATATAAAATGACGTATTTATTTGGAGATAAGAAATTATGCACTTAATAATAATGTTCACTCCAATCTGTTCCTTGATCTAAGAAAAAAATACTATTCAACATGAATAAGGACAAAGGAAAGACCTAGGGTATGGTTTTCACATTCACATTACTTATAAATTCATTAAGATTTTGTAGAACTCAAATTCTAGGAGAAATCTGATGATACAATTACTGTAGTATCAGGTTGCTAAGCAACAATCTTTTTCTTTCAAAACAGGAAATCACACTTAAGAGTGACAAAAAAGATATTGAGCCCGATGGCACCACGACATTCAATGCTAGGGCCACTACATCTCCGTCTTTTTCTAAGACAGTTTCACTTTGTCATTCTGACTGAACGCTTGATTTTAAGCTTGATTTTTCACACTTCTTTGGCTGGATTTCCCTACACCCCTGTCTGGTGTTCACAAGTGGCAGGCACCATTCTCGATTTATTTCATTGAATTCTCACCAGCACCCTGGGAGGTGGACAGTAACCTTGTCCTCCCCGCTGTGCTGAGGAGGAAACAGAGACCCTGAGACCTGAAGCCACTTGCAGAGGCCACTCACAGCCTTTTTGGACAGAAAAGAAAGGGCACTCTAATGGTGTCATTTCAGGGAGCAGGGAGAAGGGTCTGGGATAGTAGGGGGAGAAGAGGAGGAGAGCTTTGGCCAAACTCTGGACAGGTTGGCCCTAGGGATCTTGCTACGATTATCCACTACCATGAGAACTGTTGGGGAGACACACATTAGTGCGTGCTGGGCAGGCCTACACCTCCATGGTGACCAGGATGCCAGGTGCCCCTGCCATCTCTGAAACTAGTCAGATCTGATTGTCCCCAACCCCACCCCATCCCACCCCTCATCTCTGGGTTGTCAGCAGACTACAAGGTAGAGGCACCACTGTGACAACCAGCAGCTTGTCCTCCATAAAGGAACACAGGGCCCAGGTGCGGTGGGTGGCTCACACCTGTAATCCCAGCTCTTTGGGAGGCCAAGGCAGGTGGATCATCTGAGATCAGGAGTTCAAGACCAGCCTGACCAATATGGTGAAACCCTGCCTCTGCTAAAAATACAAAATTAGCCGGGTGTGGTGGCGGGCACCTGTAATCCCAGCTACTTGGCAAGCTGAGGGAGGAGAATCACTTGAACCTGGGAGGCAGAGGTTGCAGTGAGCCAAGATTGTGCCATTGCACTCCAGCTTGGGCAACAAGAGTGAAACTCTGTCTCAAAAAATAATCCAAAAAAAGGAACATAGCCCTGCTGACCACCCAGCAGGAGAGGTTATGGAAGGCTAGGGTCTAGCCACCCCCATAGTCTGCACCATGCCTAAAGCATAAGTGTATGGGTTATCAAAGATAGCTTTTCTAGTTTGCTTTTGGGCCTAACAAGCATCCCTCACCCCTTTGTCTAGCCACAGAACAGTGGTTTGGGCAAAATCCACTCCATGACCCTCCTCCCCGACCCGATCTCAAGGCTCAGACCTGGCCAATGTCCTCCATCCTCCTGATGACAATAGTTGATTTAAGGATGGCCACATGACCTGAACTGCCACAATCACAATCATCTCTAAAATTGTGCTATCCATGCTGGTGGAAAGGCTCCCTCTTCCTCCACTACCTTGAGAACACCATCTAAAGCAGGAGGCACTAGTAATCATCTTTCCCTCCACGGGGGAAATCCTGCCCAAGAATGGAGCCAACATGGAAGAAGACAGAGCCATGAGACGGAGAGACTCAGCCTGACAGCCTCATTTAGATGCTTGGATCCAGCAGGGCCCAAAGACCCCAAAGTCAGCGAGTTCCCACTTTTTTTTTTTTTTTTTTTTTTTTGAGACGGAGTTTGTTGCCCAGGCTGGAGTGCAGTGGTGTGATCTTGGCTCACTGCAACCTCTGCCTCCCAGGTTCAAGCGATTCTCCTGCCTCAGCCTCCTTAGTAGCTGGGATTAACAGGTGCCTGCACCACGCCCAGCTAATTTTTGTATTTTTAATAAAGACGGGGTTTCACCATGTTGGCCAGGCTGGTCTCAAACTCCTGACCTCAGGTGATCCACCCGCCTCAGCCTCCCAAAGTGTAGGGATTACAGGTGTGAGCCACCACACCTGGCCAGTTCCCGCTTTTTAAACAAATTAGTGTTAGATTTCTCTCCCTTTGCAACCCAAAGTCCCAGCTGTCTTCATTTTATGCCTGTTAAAAACACCACAGGAGTTTAATGCATAATTTGTTATGGAATAATTTACAGTTTTTAATAAGAAAATTCATTTCTATTGCAAGGTTAAAAGATACGATTTAAAAAAAGAAAAAAATTAATTTCTGAGACAATTATGTCACAAGTCACGAGCTAATCTATGGGCATGTTTCTGCTTTACAATTTTAAATAATGAAAAATTACGTCGACTAGTGCTTTGTTCACAATATTAAAATAATCACACGTTCAAGTAGTTATTTTAACTGTACATACCTTTAGGGAGTTCCGTATCTTGAATGGGATATTTGTCTGACTGTAGGAACCAATAAAAGAGGAGAGTTATTTTTAAATGCCATGTAAGATCAAAGTGAAAAGAAAGCTTTGTCTTGGGAAAGTTATGACTTCAATTAAAAACTTGAAAATGTTTAGCCTCAAACTTATCAACTGGCCTCACCCGTTGATTGTGTTTATTCTCAGTCGACGGGAATGAAATCAAGGTTGACAAGAGGTTAATGCTGGAACATGAAACAGAATAAGCCTTCCAAATTTCCACAGCTTGGACCACAAAACTACATTTCCTCTCTTTTCTGCAGTGCTAGCCTCCTGCAGTTTACAATTGAGGAGCATTTGTTGTCATGAATTATGAGGACAGATGCATTTCTTCTCACCGTTTCTGCAACAGTCATTGGGGTCAATAAACATGTGTTCTGGGCAGTACTCACTATTGCAGAGCTCTGGCCTGGGCTGACTGAGACAGGATGATTCAAAATATCCCTTCCCTACTGATTGCACAGAGATCTAAAAATCCGTAATTATGCAAAATTCAGCACAGTTCCTCAGTGCATCGGTTGAGAATAATACTGTTACAGGAATTCAAAATAGCAAATGTTCTCACAATCACATATATTTCTTTTCATCTATTCATATTTACATGCCGATATCTAAAGTTTCAGAAATTTATTTCAGACTAAACAATGTAGCCATTTCTGAAAACGTCCATGAGAGGAATGAAAAGGAGCCTAATTTCCCAACCCTGTCCCCTAACCCCTGCTCGGTTCCCAACTCCACTCAGCCCTATCCTTCAGCCTGAACAAAATTACACCTCAACAATTTCCTATAGGTCTCCACCCATGTCTTCCTCCGAGAGAGGAGAGAAAGAAAGAAATGGAGAATTGAGGGTTTTGTTTTAAATGCCTTTCCTTGGAGTTTCTTTGGAGCTGGGCAGTAAAGTTTCGGAACTTCTAGAAGCCTCCAACCTCTCCCAACAAAAATAAATTAGTAAATAAAAATTAATCACACAGAATAGTCCAACCATTCTACCCCAGATCAAATTAGTTCTCATCATTATCCTTCCAAGACCGTGGAACACAAACCTGTACTAGAACATTTATCACTCTGTTTTAAAAAGAGGCTGGGCGTGGTGGCTCACGCCTGTAATCCCAGCACATTGGGAGGCCGAGGCAGGCGGATCACCTGAGATCAGAAGTTCGAGACCAGCCTGGCCAGCATGGTGAAACCCCATGGTGAAATTCCCATCTCTACTAAAAATACAAAAATTAGCTGGGCATGGTGGCTCATGCCTGTAATCCCAGCTGCTCAGGAGGCTGAGGCACGAGAATTGCGCCAGGAGGCGGAGGTTGCAGTGAGCTGAGATCATGCCATCGTACTCCAGCCTGGGCAACAGAGCAAGAGTTGGTCTCAAAAAAAAACAAAAAAAAACAAACAGTACTTGTCTATTTCCTCAGATAGACTGAGTTTTTCCAGAGATGGAACTATAATCTGTGCATTCCCAGATTGTAACATAGTTTTAAGTAAATATCCACTGAAAGTCTGCATGGAAGAACATACAAGCGGGAGCAAGTGCAGGGCTCCTAGAAAGACTGATGCAGGAGCTAGGCCTAGAGAATGGCCGAGAACTGGATGAACTGAGAAGAAGCAGCAAAGTAGTTGCAGGTGGCAGGCATGGCAGGAGCAGGGATCAGGTGGCTGGAAGAGCTGGGGGTATAGAACTGAAACAGAAAGTTTGTTGGAGGTGGACAGAGGAAGGTGGGATTAGATGAGAAATGATGGACCCAGTTTCCAAGAAAGACCAAGAAAGATAAGCAAAGGGATTTAGGTGGGATGCCCTTCTAGGTTCTCGGGAAACTTGCTACCTGCCCTACACCGACTTTGCATGAGGGAAGATGGTCAACACAGTGTTGCAAGAAGTCAGACAAGCAGGCAATGACAATTCTCTGAGATGGCAATAGGGACTGGGCTACAGAGAGGGGAGCACCTGAAGGTCCCAAGGCAAGTAAGGCTTCGTAGATCAGGGGAACTCTTGAAGCGAGATAGGAAGAGGCACAGGAGTTCATTAGGTAAGGATGCAGGGAGATTTTCCTTGCCAGAGGGAACAGCATTATTGCTACCCTGGGAGGGTGAGAAGGTATGGCATATTAAGAAGCACCACATAGCTACACAGGGCTGGGTCATCAGGTGAGCAGTGGATGCTGAGGTAAGGCCATGGAGGACCTCATCTCCCATGTCAAGAGGTATATACTAAATCCTGTACCCAGCGGGAATATTGTGGGTTGAATTCTGTCTCCCAAACCAGATGTGTTGAAGTCCTAACCCCCAGTTCCTCAGAGTATGACTTTATTTGGAAACAGGGTAGTTATAGAGGTAATTAGTTAAGTTATGAGGTGGGTAGGCCCTTGACCCAATATGATTGGTATCTTTAAAAGAAGAAATGAGGGCCAGGCACAGTGGCTCACGCCTACAATCCCAGCACTTTGGGAGGCCAAGGCAGGCGGATCACCTGAGATCAGGAGTGTGAGACCAGCCTGACCAACATGGTGAAATCCCGTCTCCACTAAAAATACAAAAAAATTAGCCAGGCCTGGTGGCGGGTGCCTGTAATCCCAGCTACTTGGGAGGCTGAGGCAGGAGAATCACTTGAACCCGGGAGGCAGAGGTTGCAGTGAGCTGAGATCACATCATTGTACATTGCACTCCAGCCTGGGCGACAAGAGTGAAACCCCATCACCCCCAAAAAAAAAGAAGAAGAAGAGGAAGAAGAAAGAAGAAGGAGAAGGAGGAGAAGAAGAGACAAGACACAAACACCCCAGGAGAAGATGGTCGTGTGCTAGTGAAGTGAGAGAATGGAGTGATACCTCTATAAGCTGAGGAGCTTCCACGATGGCTGGCAACCACTACAAGCTAGAAGAGACAAGGAAAGATTCTTCGCTATGGGTCTCAGAGGGAGAATGGCCCTGAGGACACCTTGATTTCAAGCTTCCAGCCTTCAGAACCATGAGCAAATACATTTCTATTGTGAAAGCTGCCCAGTCTGTGGTATTTTGTTGCAACAGCCCTAAGAAACTAGTAAGAGGGACACTTTGGAAAGATCACTTTGTCCCCAGCATAGAGATAGTAATTAGAGGTAGCCGAGCCCCACGGTGAGCATAAGGACATGGCTCCAAGGGAGGGAAAGAAAACCTGGTAACAGGAAGTGAGCAGTATACCAGGGAGACCTGGAGAGTCACAGGTCAGGGCAGCGGGAAAGGAAAGAAGGCAAACTGAATAACACTTTGTAGAAACCAAAGGCTTTAGTAACAAGCTACTCCAGAGATATATAAGCCATGGCCGTGGGGTTGTTCTCATTCCATTTTGATCAGAGTGAAGAGACTGAGAATTTTTCATAGGAATTTCCAGTGGGTATCAAATCTTGACCCCCTACGCTGTCCACAATTTACCAAGCCAGGGGTAATTAAAGGACAGGAAAACAAACACCTCAGGTCCTCAAGACACCTAAGATTTAAAGACATTTAGTTGAATTATATGAAGTGTATTTTGTGTCGCTGTAACTAAATTAGTTAACCACAACTTTTCACGAGTTGGTAGATCCCATCCTCCGAGGATCTGGAACAGAAGGAATGTGTCTTACACAATATGCCCAACACACATGCCACCTGTCAGAGAGCACTGCTTAGGCCCTCAGCAAGAGGCAGTGCTGGGCAGGAGCACAGGGCTCTGGTCTAGGTGGCTGCACACTTCCATTAACTGTCCTTTCTGCATCTGTAGGATGGGGATATCTGCCCCACCATCTCAAGAGATGGTTGGGAGGATCTTGGGAGGTTGAAAAATAATGATGGCAGCCATAAAAAAGAACAAAATTCTGTCCTTTGCAGCAACATGGATGCAGCTGGAAGCCATCATCCCAAGTGAAACAACTCAGAAACAGAAAATCAAATACTGCATGTTCTCACTTATAAGTGGGAGCTAAAGAATGGGTATATTTGGACATAAAGATGGAAATAACAGACACTGGGGATTCCAAAAGGGGGGTGGTTGGGAGGAGGGCTCAGGGTTGAAAAATGACCTATTAGGTACAGCGTTCACTATGTGGGTGATGGATTTATGAGAAGTACAAACCTAACCATTATGCTATGTATCCACGTAACAAAGCTGCGTATGTACCCATGGAATCTGAAATTAAAATGATAATAATAATAAAACCATAAAGTGAATTTTAGAAAACCAATACGTGTGAAATCTTTGGATAACCTTAAAGCAATAGCCTCAGAATGCTTACGGGAGGGTGGGGAGAGGATGAGGCTCAGAAGGCAGCTGCTAGAATTAAACGCTGTTCCAATAGCGTGTGTCCATCTGGCAAGTAGGCCAGGCACGGTGGCTCACATCTGTAATCCCAGCACTTTGGGAGGCCGAGGGTGGCGGATCACCTGAGGTCAGGAGTTCGAGACCAGCCTGGCCAACATGATGAAACCCCAACTCTACCAAAAAAAAAAAAATACAAAAATTAGCCAGGCATGGCGGCACATGATTGTGGTCCCAGCTACTTGGGAGGCTGAGGCAGGAGAATCACTTGAACCTGGGAGGCAGAGATTGCAGTGAGCTGAGATCGCGCCACTACACTCCAGCCTGGGTGACAGAGCAAGACTCCGTCTAAAAAAAATAAAAATAAAAAATGAAATAAAAAAAACAGGGAAGTAGACAAAGCCCTCACATAATGTAATATCACCTCCAACACGTGCAAAAGAAGAACAGAATCTAATGCCATTTTTAGCCTGGAGAAACCCAAAGTTTATTGTTATCACATAGAATACCAAGATAAAGCAGTTTATCTTAGAAAAATCTTACTTTGGGGTTTCTGATGCACATGTAAATACTGAGTAATAAAAACATAAAGAAATAACAAAGGAAGAAAAGCAAAACAATAATTATCACCATTAGTGTAAAATTTGTCACCTACCATGTTAAAGGATAAAGTGCTAGGGTCTGTGTCTTCCACTGGTTCCTTTGCCATATGATCTGTAAAAAGAACAAAAACAAACAAATAGAACGGGTTTGCTTTAATTTAAAACAATAAATGAGTCCTTTGATAACTGTCTCTATACAGAGGCAAGTAATTTTACTCAGGCTGAAGAAAACCTTACTTCTTTTTTTTTTTTTTTTTTTTTTTTTTTAAGAAATAGGATCAGCCGGGTGCGGTGGCTCATGCCTGTAATCCCAGCACTTTGGAAGGCCAAGGCTGGTGGATCACTTGAGGTCAGGAGTTCGAGACCAGCCTGGCCAACATGGTAAAACCCTGTCTCTACTAAAAAATAAAATAAAATAAATATAAAAATTAGCCGGGTTTGGTGGTGGGTGCCTGTAATCCAAGCTACCTGGGAGGCTGAGGCAGGAGAATCACTTGAACCCAGGAGTCGGAGGTTGCAGTGAGCCGACACAGTGCCACTGCACTCCAGCCTGGGAGACAGAGTGAGACTCCGTCTCAAAAAAAAAAAAAAAAAGGAAAGAAAGAAAAAAGAAACAGCGTTTGCTCTGTAGCCCAGGCTGGAGTACACTCAGGGGCACAATCATAGCTCACTACAACCTCAAGCTCCCGGCCTCAAGCGATCCTCCCACCTCAGCCTCCCAAAGCACTGGGACTACAGGCATGAGACACTGTGCCCGGCCTGAAAGCCTTAACTTCCAATTATTAGTTGAGACAAAATAAAGAGGAACAGATTCAGAATGCATCAAGAAAGAGATTAATAAAAAGAAACTATAGGCCAGATGCAGTGGCTCACGCCTGTAATCCCAGCACTTTGGGAGGCCAAGCCGGGCGGATCACCTGAGGTCAGGAGTTCAAGATCAGCCTGGTCCAACATAGGGAAACCCCATGTCTACTAAAAATACAAAAATTAGCCTGGCATAGTGGTGCACACCTGTAGTCCCAGCTACTTGGGAGGCTGAGGCAGGAGAATCGCTTGAACCTGGGAGGTGGAGGTTGCAGTGAGCTGAGATCACACCACCGCACTCCAGCCTGGGTGACAGAGCAAAACTCCATCCCAAAATAATAAATAAATTAATTAAAAATATAAAAAGTAACTATATAAAAAACCCCACCATATTTTGGAACAGGTTACTTATAAATATCTTCAAATATCCAGAGTTACAAACTATGTAGGCATCATATTAATGACTCTCTTGCCTACTGAATTTGACACTACCTTCGGCAGGAATGATTCCATTCTGAATCTACTTCTTTCCTGATTTCCTATTCTGCTGCAACTCATTTTTCTTAATCTTCTGAATGTTGTTTATGTGGACTAATAAAGCAAAAAAACTTATAGTTTTTTTTATCAAAAATAATCTTGATTTCTCAGTATTTTGTTTCTGATACTTTATCACTTGATGCATTTAAGGAATTTAATGGGGAAATACGGAAAAAGGCACAGACCTCAGTCAGGACCTAATTAGTACAAATTAGAAAAGTTTCCCATCTCCAAAATGCTTTATAAGACATCTGCCAGAGAGCTGTCTCAATAAATAATCAAATCTTTTTGCGTGGGATCCTCTAGATTTGTGCAGTGCACAACCTGCAGTACCCTAAGTGGCAGTCGTGGGTCCAAGAGACCAAATCCTCACTAAGTACATATTGCAGACTAGGAATTAGGTCCTGGGAATGCCTTTGGGGATCCAAATAAGCACAGCAGGACAATTTGGCAAGATAATAATTTGTGTGTGTTCTTCCTAGGTGTTTCCCAGCTGAGAATGCATCTGAACTTTCCACAATTTCTTTGCCCTGCAGGTGTTGATAATGCCCAAAGAAGCTTCGAGAAGGCAACATCTCTTTGTTTTATGATAGCCTCCAGTCACTGAAGAGAAGTGGAGACGAATGGAGAGAGCCTTTGCCAGTGCCTCCCATGGAGCAGGGCACAGACATCTGCAGAGCACGAAGGTGGCAAGACTGCATCAGAGACAGCACAGAGCAGCCTAACCCCCGGGGACCGTGGCCCAGCCCCAGCAAAGAGACCTGTGCCCTATGTCCAGCACAGAAACAGAAGGCTGCTGGGTCTCAAGGGACTTCTCAGGCCAGGACCATAAGACAGCAATGCCTCCCTGATGCAGTACAAATTTGAGGTCCTTTTCTAGTTTTTCCCAGCACCACATGAACCCCTCAGATTCCTGTGCGGCCCTAATGAACAGAGCCCCAGTTCTGACTGAAGTGGAATTTCTTGCCAGTCCAGTGCAATACACTCAGATTTGGATTTAAATGGATAGAAAGAAAATGAAAAACAAATCGTGTTGCTAACGCCTCCCTGAGATGGCAGAACTCTTACTGCCCAAGCAACCAGTAATGATACAGAGCCCTTAGTGCTAAGGCAGTGGCAGTGCAGGACAACCAGGGGACACCCAGAACCAGCACTCGCAGCCGGGGGAGCTCCCAGAGAGAGAAGGGGTGGGAGAAGAGCCTGCAGAGGGCCTAAGGGCTGAGTCTGGAAGGATGAGTTGACATGGTGGTGAGGGAAAAGCATTCTAGGCAGAGGGAATAGCACAGCCGTGGAGAAGAGAGAGAACATGACACATCAATGTACAGTCACAGGACGGACCATGTATATGATGGTGGTCCCATAAAGATTAGACCACCATCTTGTCACCATACCTTTTCCATGTTGTGATATGTTTAGACACACAAACAGCACTGTGTTACAACTGCCTGCTGTATTCAGGGTAGTCCCATGCTGTGCAGGTGTGTAGCCCCGGAGCAATGGGCTGTACCATACAGCCCAGGAGTGTTGTAGGTTACACCATCTAGGTTTGTGTAAGTGAACTCTGTGACGCTCACACAACTATGAAACCATCTAGTGGTGCATGTCTCACAGTGTATCCCTGTTGTTAAGTGACATATGACGATGCTTCAGATGAGTCCTTACAACCAGACACACGTGCATTCGGTTTTCCAGTTTTTCCTTCCCATCCTTCTCATACGCTGGTTCCTAGCTGGGGAGGGGGTGGTAGAAGCCACCACAAAATAGCCCGAAGTCCCTTCTCCCTCCTCCTATCACAGCCTAGTCTCACATATTTCATCTTCACTAAAGTGTACCTGAAGGATATGGTTTAAAAATGCCATCCTGACAGGAGCGTGGCTTGTTAATAGGCATCAACACAGTGAAATTTCAGGTAAATGGGTTTGGAGTGCTGAGTCAGGGGTGGGGTGAGGCTGGGGGCTTTTAAATGCCCCTGACACCACCCTCTGCAAACAATGCCCCCCGTGTCCTGGACAAGTTAATACTGTTTCCTACAGGAAAATTAGAATGAGCAGAAAAAAAGAAAGAAAGAAGAAAACATAAAAGAAGAGGAAAATGCAGTAGATCGCTGGGAAAGGCAGAGCCACAAAAAAAGCATCATTGAGGACACACACAGGACAGTTAAAAGCAAGGAAGGACCGGTCCTCACTGGCACATCATGAAGAGCTAGCAGTCTGGCCTTGAACGAGTCTAGTGCTGTGGCCTTGGACAAGCCTAGAGGTGTGACCTTGGAGAAGTCACATAAGCTTTCTAAGCTTCGGGCTCTTCCTCTGCACCATGAGGAGTCCCGGGTTTCCGGATCCCACACTCAGCTTACTACCATTATTCTGGATTTGGGAACCACCTGGGTGGGTGAATTTCAACACCCCTCAGACTCTGACCGAGTTCTGTGAGATCCCGGGGCCTGTGTTGGAGGGTTATGAGGCCAACAAGATAGAGACAGAAGACAACACAGGCTTATAGGCACAAAGTCTCTTGCTTCGGTCTGACGTCTCAGAATAAATGGAACCTAAGAAGAGAAAGACACAGAGAATTTAAGTTTTTTTGTTATCTGAAGCACAACAATGAAGTGAGAGGGGAACTAGGAAAGGCACTACTTTTAGAACAGGTATTAGAGGCATTTTCAGGTCTTTTCTAAAAAAATTGATTAGTTAATTTTTTTTTTGAGATGGGGTCTCACTCTGTCGCCCAGGCTGGAGTGCAGTGGCATGATCTCGGCTCACTGCAACCTCCGCCTCCTGAGTTCAAGCGATTCTCCTGCCTCAGCCTCCTGAGTAGCTGGGATTACAGGTGCCAGCCACTACGCCCGATTCGTTTTTGCATTTTTAGTAGAGATGGGGTTTCCCCATGTTGGACCAGGCTGGTCTCAAACTCCTGACTTCAGATGATCCACCCACCTCAGCCTCCCAAAGTGCTGGGATTACAGATGTAAGCCACGGCGCCAGACATTTTTTTTTTTTGAGACGGCATCTCGCAGTGTCACGCAGATTGGAGTGCAGCGATGTGATCACCGCTTACTGCAGCCTCAACCTCCCAAGCACAAGCCATCCTCCCACCTCAGCCTCCCAAGTAGCTGGGACCAAGGCATGCGTCACCATGTCCATCTAATGTATGGGGGATTTTGTTTGTGTTTTTTTGTAGAGACAGGGTCTCGCCATATTGCCCAAGCTAGTCAGGTCTTTTATGATTTTCCTTCTTGTGGTTCTGGCTTTATCAGCCTTTGCCCTATATTAAGCTGTGGATTAAGTTCTTACATACGTGTTACTGCCAAATACGCTCATTGACCCAGGCCCACGGTGGCGCCCATGCACTGTATCTGATACTGCACCTTCTCCCCAGCCTTTGTTTTAGATCATGGCAGACTCCTTTTGTTCTCACAGGTCCAGATGTGAGTGTGTACCAGGGAAGTTATTCGGAGGAAAGCAGATCCTGGTTATTTGAGACTGATCCAGAAGTGGAAAGTTGCCCTAAGGTCTTTCTTAGGGCCTTGGAGTTGCATGTTTACAATACTATTAAGTGTTAAATCGAATCGTTTATCTAGAAGCTTTAAAATGTTTGTTTTTCCCAGCCCCCGCCTAACAGCAGGGTGAGCCTTCAGGCAAGGCTCTGATATCTGATGGGACATGGCACAGAGGAACAGAGGAGAAGCGGGGCCATGTGAGCCCGGTGGAGACAAAAACAGTGGTTCCGCCAGGGCCGGTGCGGGATCTGTCCTCTGCTCGTGGCTGCCGTCTTATGCCAGGCTGTGCTTTTCTGCCAAAGCTGCCTTGGCTCCCCCAGGTCGGTGACTCTGCACAAAGCTCAGATCACCTCAAATTAGCTGGTAACTGACTGATGGGGATATCTCTGCCGGCAGTGAGAATGAGGTTTAACTCCCTCAAGCATATTCTGGAAAGTTCCTCAAAAGGCATGAGAGAAACCTGGTGAACTGATGCATAAGGCCTGGCTCACAGAGGCTGCGGGTAAGAGCAGGCAGGACGGGCTGCACCCTCATTTTCTTTCTGTGGGTCCTAAATCCCTAACTTAAATCTCAGGAGGTGAACAGAGCACCTCTGCATCCCCTTCCTGATTTAAAAGTCCATGAGTAGTGAGTAGTAGTATCCATATGGGTCAAAGAGCACCTCCAAGCTGAAAGTTCACAATTAAACTCTCAAAGCTCTAGACTGGGCGCGGTGGCTCACGCCTGTAATCCCAGCACTTTGGGTGGCCGAGGCGGGCGGATCACGAGGTCAGGAAATCGAGACCATCCTGGCTAACATGGTGAAACCCTGTCTCTACTAAAAATACAAAAAATTAGCCGGGCGTGGTGGCGGGCACCTGTAATCCCAGCTACTCAGGAGGCTGAGGCAGGAGAATGGCGTGAGCCCGGGAGGCGGAGGTTGCAGTGAGCCGAGATCACGCGACTGCCCTCCAGCCTGGGTGACAGAGCGAGACTCTGTCTCAAAAAAAGAAAAAAAGAAAAGAAAAGAAAAAAGCTTTCAAAGCTCTCACTTTGAAAAGTTCAAAAAGGTGGCTCACACCTGTAATCCCAGCACTTTGGGAGACCAAGGCGGGTGGATCACTTGAAGTCAGGAGTTCGAGACCAGCCCGGCCAACATGGTGAAACCCCATCTCTACTGAAAACACAAAAATTTGCCAGGCGTGGTGGCACATGCCTGTAATCCCAGCTACTGGGGACGCTGAGGCAGGAGAATCGCTTGAACCCAGGAGGCGGAGATTTCGGTGAGCCAAGATCTCAACACTGCACTCCAGCCTGGGCAACAGAGCAAGACTCTGTCTCAAAAAAGAAAAGAAAAGAAAAGAAAAGTTTGAAAAGTTTAAAAGCTTCCTTACTGTCTGCTCTCCATGGCATGGCTTACACACAGTCTCAGCTAAGCCTTACAGTAACCCTGAGGAAGGCATTAGGCATCCCCTTTTTCACACAGTGAGTACCCAAGATCACAGGGTAAATGGTAAGTGGAAAAGCCAGAACTTGTATCTGGGACTTTCTGGCTTCCTAATCTGCCTGTTTTCCAGTAAAATCAGGTTCTACAAGTGCCTCATGGCCAGGTGGGGTGGCTGACATCTGTAGTCCCAGCACTTTGGGAAGCCAAGGTGGGAGGATTGCTTGAGTTCAGGATGTTTGAGAACAGCCTGGGCAACATAGTGAGACCTCATCTCTACTTATTTAAAGTAATAAAAAATAAAATAAAAATTTTGAAACAGGGTTTCACTATCTTACCCAGGCTGGAGTGCAGTGGCTTAATCACAGCTCACTGCGGCCTCCACCTCCTGGGCTCAAGCAATCCTCCCACCTCCTCCTGAGTAGCTAGGACTACAGACATGTGCTGTCACATATGGCTGATTTATTTTTATTTTTGTAGAGAAGTGGGTCTCACTATGTTACCCAGGCTGGTTTCAAACTCCTGAACCCATCTTGGCTTCCCAAAGTGCTGGGATTACAGGTGTAAGCCACCACGCCTGGCCAATAAAATAAAATTTAAAATAGAAGTGGGCTGGGCATGGTGGCTCACACCTGTAATCCCAGTATTTTGGGAGGCTGAGGCAGGCAGATCACCTGAGGTCAGGAGTTCGAGACCAGCCTGACCAATATGGGAAAACCCCGTCTCTATTAAAAATACAAAAATTAACTGGGCATGGTGATGGATGCCTGTAATCTCAGCTACTCGGGAAGCTGAGGCAGGAGAATCGCTTGAACCCAGGAGGTGGAGGTTGCAGTGAGCCGAGACAGCACCATTGCACTCCAGCCTGGGCAACAAGAGCGAAACTTGGTCTCAAAATAAAATAGAAGTGGTTCATGCACTGACCACCCGACAGACTCTCTTGAGAAGGTGAGCGTCTGTGTGTCCCATTTCCCCTTTTTATATGGGCACCAATCATATTGGTTTAGAGCCCACTCTGATGACTTCATTTTGACTTGGTTACCTCTGGAAAGACTCTGTTTCTGAAGAAAGTTACATTCTGAGGTACTAGGAATTCTGACTTCAACATATCTTTTTAGAGGGACACAATTCAACCCATAACAGTTCACACTCTGCCCCCTGCCCATCCTTTCCACATGCAGAATCTATTTGCCTCCTCCAGACATCCCCAAAAGCGTTAATAATTCCAGCATCCACTCTAAATCCTAAATCTCATCTACTTATCTTCAACTCAAAGACTGAAATCCCATCATCTACCAAATCAGAGCCTCTTCAGGAATGCTGGGAACCACGTACTGTATGCAAGAGCCTCTCCAGAAAGAATCCTCAGCACATTACCCGAAACAGACACTGGTGGGGTGGCCGAGGACTGCACTGCCACATTCTGACATCAGATAGTGGTGGATGCTTCCTAGAGACGGTTTCTCAAAGGAAGTTCAAACATCTCTAAAGATGTCCTTTCAGAGAAAACAAGGAAGTATGTCAGGACTTCCTGGCCTTCCCAAGCATCCTGAGCCAGAAAAGTGCAGTCACTGTGCTTTCTAGTGAAGAATTACAGGCAATTCTTTGCATGTGTGATTGCAGGATTAATTTCTTTCTCATTTGTTATTTGTGTGTTGTTTTGTATCATAGTTTTTTTGTTTTTTTTTTTTTGAGACAGTCTTGCTCTGTCGCCCAGGCTGGAGTGCAGCGGCGCAATCTCAGCTCACTGCAACCTCTGCCTCCTGGGTTCAATGATTCTCCCGCCTCAGCCACCCATATAGCTGAGATCACAGGTGCCCACCACCACTCCCGGCTAATTTTTGTATTTTTATTAGACATGGGGTTTTGCCATGTTGGCCAGCCTGGTTCTTGAACTCCTGACCTCAGGTGATCCACCTCCCTTGGCCTCCTAAAGTACTGGGATTACAGGCGTGAGCCACTGCGCCCGGCCCATAACTTTTCTTTTGACTGCTATTGTCATTATTGGATATAAAAAAGGCTTGGAGGTGGGGTGTGGTGGCTCACTCCTGTAATCCCAGCACTTTGGGAGGCCGAGGTGGGCAGATTGCTTGAGCTCAGGAGGTTGCTTGGGCAACATGGTGAGACCCCATCTCTACTAAAAATACAAAAAAAAAAAAAAAATAGCTGGGTGTGGTGGTACGAGCCTGTGGCCCCAGCTACTCAGGAGGCTGAGGTGGGAGGATTGCTTGAGCCCAGGAGATGGAAGTTGCAATGAGCCAAGATCGCATCACTGCACCCCAGCCCGAGTGCAGAGTGAGACAAAAAAACAAAAGGAAGTTTTTCTGGAGTCCTGAACCATATTCAGGATTCCAGAAGCTCTCGGAGCTGCAGGGGTGCTGCTGCATGGTGGTGCTGACACTGTTTCATCAAGCTTCCTCTGTCTTTTCAGCACCCCACCCTGACCTCAGCTACTCTGTCAACCTCAGACCCCACAGCAGGGGCTGAATAAGCTGGGAAAGGGGCAAGGATCACGGAAGTACATCTTTACAGCAACTTCTCTGGAGGGCAGGCGAGCATTAAGTGTGTCAGCCAGGCTACTGACAGGGGATCAAACTGAAGAGGGCTGGGGAGGAGGAGGGAAGACAGCAAACAAAGAGATGGAGCTCAGGGAAAATGCTCGGGTAGAGAGAAAGAAACTCAGAAAGCAGAGGCATTGTAAGAAAGGAAGAGAAATGAAGTGAGCATTGGGAAAACCCACACGGAGGAGAAAGACAGAGGGCAGAAGGAGCGGAAAAGGGAAAACCACAGATTGCCATCCCTCTCTTTGGTGTATCTGCAGAAAGAATTGGCTGGTCCAGCTTTTCACATATGAGTGCTCCAGGAAGTGGTTTATCCTTTAGTCCTGGGTACTGCCCCCAGTGCCACGGGAGGGTAGGTTGCCACCTTGGACTCATTGAAGCCCACAGGAGGGGCAGTGGGAGGTGAGGTGCCACCACTGGGGCTGTCCTGAGTTGGTGGCTCAGGGCCAGGGTTCCCCCAGGAAACAGCTCTGAGGTGTGGAGTCTCAGAACAAAGGGAGAATGTGCTCTTTTGCAGTGTTCTGTGGCCATCGGCACTTGCCTTACTGTAACAAAGCAAGGAATTGTGCCACCTTTGACCCAGACCTTCAAAGCCGGGTTGTTTGTTTCTGTCTTTAAAATCCATCTGTATGAACAATCATGAACAACCAGATTTTACACACATTTGACAGACAAATCTGGCTTATCCAGTGTGAGACTGTTTCTTAGTGGGAGAGACACAGGGTGATAGCTACACTGCAACCACAATCATTGTTTTCCTTCCATGTGACTGTGACAGTCTTGTGAATTTTCTCAATGTAAAAAGTCACTTAAAATTAACTCATGGCCAGGGCGTGGTGGCTCACGCCTGTAATCCCAGCACTTTGGGAAGCTGAGGCAGGCAGATCACTTGAGGTCAGGGGTTCCAGACCAGCCTGGCCAACATGGCGAAACCCCATCTCTACTAAAAAAGAAATACAAAAATTAGCCAGGTATGGTGGCGCACCCCTGTAATCCGAGCTACTTGGGAGGCTAAGGCAGGAGAATCGCTTGAACCCAGGAGGTGGAGGTTGCAGTGAGCCAAGATCACACCATTGCACTCCAGCCTGTGCAACAGAGACTCTATCTCAAAAAAATTAATAAACAAATAAATAATAAAAAAATAAAATTAACTCATACTATAATCATATACCTACTTTTGTTACATGCACGTGGATATACAAACATCTTACTTTAACTTTACAAAGAAAACTTAGTTAATACGGCTAACTCGATGAGTAAGTTCCTAAAATGCCAATATGGGAAGAGCTTTTTGTTCCCCCAACTCTTTAAAGGGCCTGTGGTTAAATTTTATGACCTTCCTTCATTCACTGAGGTGGTATTTGCCCAGGGCTTACTATGTGTGGAGTACTATGCTGAGGGTTAGGGAGAGCTATCACACAGACATGGCCTCTGTCCATGAGTTTATTGCCTACTGGAAATAGCCACAGTGGCCAAATAATCACAGCTAGAAATTGTGACAGGTGCCAGAAAGGAAAGGTACAGGGTTTGCTGAGCGTGTATAACATCGGGCTGGATCCGGGTGACCTATGAGCTGAAATCTGGAGGTTAAGTAGAAGGAAACGGGTGGGTGGAAGATGGGGTGAGGGCTGGAATGCAGGGGGCCTTCCAGGCCGCAGGAACAAAATTTGCAAAGGCCAGGAAGCACGAGGGTGCAAGAGGCTTCAAGGAAATGGAAGGAGGCAGCACGGCTGCGTGCAGAGAGCAGGGGTCAAGCTAGGCGTCAGGTGAGGCAGGTGATGGAATAGGTAGGGATTGATTGTACAGAGTGTGTAAGCCTCAAGGACTGAGGATCTGTCGGAAAGTGGTGGAAAGCCAGCACCAGATTCAAAGCCAGCACAGACAAATGGCAGAATGTGATTTGTTTTTAAAAGAGGACTCGCTGGGCACAGTGCTTCACGCCAGTAATCCCAGCACTCTGGGAGGCCGAGGTGGGTGGATCACTTGAGGTCAGAAGTTCGAGACCAGCCTAAAAGTACAAAAAATTAGCCAGGCGTGGTAGTGTGCACCTGTAATACCAGTTACTTGGGAAGCTGAGACAGGAGAATCTCTTGAACCCGGGAGGCGGAGGTTGCAGTGAGTGGGGATCATGCCACTGCACTCCAGCCTGAGTGACAGAGTGAGACTCCATCTTGAAAAATAATAATAATAATAATAAAAAAAAAAAGATGACCCTGGCAACCTTTTGCAGAATAGGTTACCAGAAGGCAAGAGTGGGTGTGAAAACCTAAGTTGGAATGGTGTGAAAACTCCAGGCGGGAGAAGAGTGTGGGAAATCAGGTGAGAGAGTATGGTCACTTGGTCTGGGGTAAAGTGAGCTCAAGATATGGGCACGATCTATGGTTTCATTACAGAAATAGGAGTAAGGGGGTGTCTCCTGTGGGTTGCAGAAACGAAACAATATGTTAGGAAGGGGAAATTGGGGTGTGTGTGTGCGCCTGTGTTTAAATGGAGGAGCGCTCATTTTACAGACAGACTAGAGTCCCAGAACGGGAATGGACATTTGGATCATCTTTCAGATGGTCGAGTATGTTCTTCAGCATCCTCTGCCAACTGGTGGGGAGCTCTCACACTTAGGAGGCCTCCTTTCTCTTTGTGGGAAGCCCAAATCCATCTCTCTCTAAAGAAGTTTTCACCGACAGGTTTGGGTTCTACCTCTTGAAGTCAAAGAGACAGATTCTTTCCACGTGATGCCCTCTTATCATCGTATCCTCTGTCCTCCCACTCCTCCACATGTTCTGGATTTCGAAATCCCTTTGTTCCACGTTGCCCATTTGTTCCATGTCGTGCACATCCATTTTGGCTGGGCTGCGCAGACTAAGAATACCATCTTGGGAAATCTGGAACCTGTAGCTTTTTATTTATTTATTTATTTATTTTGAGATAAAGGTTTTTGCTCTGTCACCCAGGCTGGAGTGCAGTGGCTTACTGCAGCCTCGACCTCCTGGACTCAAGCAATCCTCCTGCCTCAGCCTCCCGAGTAGCCACATTTGGCTAATTTTTCTATTTTTTGTAGAGTCAGGGTCTCACTATGTTGCCAAGGCTGATGATCTCAAACTCCTGGCCTGAAGCAATCCTCTTGCCTCAGCCTCCTAAAGTGCTGGCATTATAGGCCTCAGCCATTGCACCCAGCCACTGAGCTTTTTATACACTGTGGTCACTGCTGAGCTGTTTCCCAGCCCCCATCTTGCCTGGTACTGTCGATTTTGGAGGGCCTAAGTAGATTTTACATTTTATCTCCACGCAGTGTATCTCTCTCAAGATCTTTTTGAATCCCCCCACCCTCACTCCTGCAATCATCGTTTAATGAGATCTGAGACCACTGTTAGTAAAATCCAGCCTAAAACACCGCTTGGCACCTCGTCAATTCGGTTCTCAGAAAAGGAGGTGGATGCTAGGGTAGGAGTGGAGTGGGATGGGGCAGTAGGAGGGTTTCTCCCTTTGTTTCCCTTCTGTTTTTTCAAACAATAGGTATCGGGATGGGGAAGAATATCTAGACAATATGTTTATTTTCCGCATCCAATTGATAAAATGTTTACCAATCCCCACTTAAAAAAAAAGGTAGATCTTTCTTTGAAGTTTCCAAGAAACGCCCCCAAACCCAGCCATCACAATGCCAACTTAGTTGTTGGTGTAGTCTTCTGACCACCTGCAGACACGTTGTCTCCTTCTAACTGCTGAAGCCACAATTTAAGGATGGAACATTCAAACTCGGCCCCTGCCCAAGCTCAACAAATGAAATAGGAAACGCGTTGATCTAAACGGTTATATCAGGTTCTACGTAACTCTCTTCAGTGTTTCCAACCTCAACAAAACGAAGCAAAGCCCCAGTGTACTCTGAGGGATAGATCATTCATTCGTGTGTTCAAGAAACACCCACGGAGGTCACCGTCTAGGTTACAGGAGAGCGGAGAGACAGAACTCCAGGAAAGCGAGGTCTGGGACGGATTTTAGATTCACGTGAGAGAATAGAGAAAAATCTCCACTCCGACCTCGGGTACCAACACACAATATTTTAAAATAAAGACAGAACTAGAGGCCATTCTAATCACAGATGGGATCCCACAGGTGGGATCCGCCTCTCGATTCTGCGGATACTATTTGATGAAATAGCTCCGAGGGCCAATGTTTAGACAAACAAAACCATTTCATCAAAGTGCAATGGGAGAGAGGAAGAGGAGCAATGAGAAGGCATGTGAGCGGAGAGAAAGAAAAAGCTCGGGAGGGGAAAACGAAATCCACTCCCTTGCGCCCATTTCTGCCAGAGGTTTGCAGGACGTGTCTCAACCTGGCACTCCGAGTCCAGAACAAAAGCCACGGGGGCTGCGGCATGGGCAGGGGGAAGGCGCGCGGTGGGTGACGCGGGGCAGGGGCCCCGGCGAGCGCGGGAGGGGCGGTCAGCAGCCTCTCGCGGGGCTGGGCTGGGAGCCCCGTGCGACTCCGCGTCTGGCGCCTGGGTCGGGGGTGGTTCCCGGGCGTCCCTCGGGGGTCGCCAAGGCCCGGCCTCGATAGCCCTGCGGCTGCTGCGAGCGCCTCCCGAGCTCCCTCCCCGCGGTGCCAGCTCCAGGTGAGGGCGCGGCGCTGTGTCCCTTTACCTGCGCGCAGAGGGTCGTCCGGTGAAGCCATGGGGGCGGGTTAGGGGCAAACGAGCGTCCGAAAGGGGCTGGCAGGCCTCCGGGGCGCGGGAGGACCGTGGGACCACGGGGATGAAAAGTCCTGCGGTTCCGACGCGCCTGGTGCAAACCGTGGCTCTGCGCGCCCCTGCCCTCCTCCGCCTTCCCCTCCCTTCTTCTTCTCCTCCTTCGCTTCTTCCACGAGCTCACTTCCTGCTTTGGCAATTAGCAAAGCCCCTTCGCTGCGCGTCCCTCGGTACCTCCCTCCAGAGGAGCGGGGCGGGAGCCGGGGTGCCGCGACCCGGGGCTGGGACGCAAGGCGGGGCCACGAGTGTCCCGGGCGTCCCCAGGGCCCGGAGCGCGCGTCCTGCCCGCTGCCCACGTCCCCCTGGGCGGGTCCTAGCGGGGGGCTGACACGACTGCCGCCCCGGACAGACTGCGAGCGAAGGACTGGCCTTAAGAAACGGCTGCAGTCGTGGGTCGCTTTCCTGACTCCCTAATCAGGCCCTCAGCTGAGACACCAGGACTCCCCTTACACAGGCCTGGGCTGAGATGCCCGCCGGCGATCTGATATTTAGACAATTTCCTGATCTTTAAGCAGACTCTGCCGCTGCATGATGGCACACGCTGGTACTTTCTATTTTGATTTTTCTTTGGCATTAGTTACTACATGACCTCCAGGGTGAGTGCTGCAGAAAAGGAGTGAACAGAAGTCGCCCGATACACACTCACAGCTTCTCTAGAAAAAACAGCTTCGGGTTCTCTCAGAAAGGATGGCTTCGGATATTTAAATATTACATTTAAGTGGGATTTTATACCCATTACTTAAGTGAGAACACGTTGGAATTGGTTATGAAGAATACATTTAAGATTGCTACATTTTAACTAAAGCTATCATCCATCATAAGTCTATTATAGGAAGGCGACAGGCATTCTAAATTAAATAGGAATCTCTGAAGAGCTCTAAATAATCTTTCTCTGCCTTCGCACATAAGAACAGAAAGATAAAAGTCGGGTCGAAAAAGATAATAATAGTATTTAGTGTATAATATATCTGATAATTATCATAAATAAGCAACCTCTGGCTAAAAACTCAGCTCTGAGAAATCCAGGAAGACAGCAAATGCTTACACACCCTCTTGGTGACCAGGAGCTTTAGTGCCTCTCCCCATCTGTTTAGTCGTCCTGAGGCCCATGGCAATCTTGAGTTTGGCTTCTTCTTCTCTGGGGTTTGCCATGGAAGAAGCAAGAGATTCTGAGAAGATGCTCGCTGGTTGTCTGGCCAGAGTCAAACCTTCTAGATGAAAGCTCTCTGGGGAATTTGTAGGTGGGAGGATAAACTTCCTCTTGGTCTGCCTTCGGATAGGAAGGGAAATTTTTTTTAAGGGCATTTTATCTTAGAATCAATTTGAAGGTTTGGTTTGTGGTTCTTTCTGTACTTCTCATGAAGATGGAATTATTCTGACGTTGGCCATCAGGAAACACTGGTTGAGTGAGCTTGTTAGCAGCCCAACCTCAAGCATTGCTCTAAAGCTGGTTTGCTTTTTGAAACTCTGAAATGTAATTCATCTTTTTATCATTCCCATTCTGCATTATATCAAATAGAAGACGGTGGTATATTTTAAGGTTTTTTTTTTTTTTAAGGAAGATTGACTAGTTATGTAGTTATTATTCCCTTTTATTTTCATTTCCTTGTGCCTCCTTTCCTAGGAATTGCAACGATCCCCATCATTACCTTTATTTTTCCCATGTGCTTTGCAAACTATAAAGTATGATGCAAATGGGTGCTATTGTTGTTTTGCACTTTACAAAAAAAGTAATTTAAATATGATTCTCATTCACCAGAGTTCCCATACAATCAATTTGCTGTCACAATATGTCCTTTGACTTTTATTTCTCTTGCTGTCCAAGAGTGTTTTAAACCACTGTTGAAAATAGACATTTTTGGGCCGGGTGCAGTGGCTCACACATGTAATCCCAGCACTTTGGGAGGCCAAGGCAGGTGGATTATTTGAGGTCAGGAGTTTGAGGCCAGCCTGGCCAATGTGATGAAACCCCGCCGCTACTAAAAATACAAAAAAACGTAGCTGGATGTGGTGGCACATGCCTGTAGTGCCAGCCACTCAGGAGGCTGAGGCAGAAGAATCGCTTGAACCTGAGAGGTGGAGGTTGCAGTGAGCCGAGATTGCAACACCGCACTCCAGCCTGGGCGACAGAGACTCTGTCTGAAAAAAAAAAGAAAAAAGAAAAAAAAGAAAATGGACATTTTTAACATTTCCTGATAGTACCCAAACACTCAATCTCAGAGTCATGTGAAAAAGTTCATATTTCCATAACTTCACTGCTCTTTGAGTGACCTCCAATTTTCCTTTTCCAATAAATGGAGATAGTGCATTTGGTAATCATGGAGTCAAATATGCCGGATTTCGCTGATGGACCTGTCACTGTAAGGTTGTGTTACATTAAGTAAGAAACCAAAACTGAGTCTGCAAGTGTCTGCAGGATTGTGAGAATTCACTGAAATAATGTGTATGTGAAAATACTGGCTGGGCACAGTGGCTCACACATGCAATTTCAGCACTTTCGGAAGCCAAGGTGGCAGGATTGCTTGAGGCCAGGAGTTCAAGACCAGCCTATGCAACATTTTGAGACCCAGTGTCTACAAAATAATTTAAAAATTAGCTGGATCTCAACACTTTGGGAGGCCGAGGTGGGTGGATCGCCTGAAGTCAGAAGTTCGAGACCAGACTGCCCAATGTAGTGAAACCCCGTCTCTACTTAAAATATAAAAATTAGCTGGGCATGGTGGCAGGCAGCTGTAATCCCAGCTACTTGGGAGGCTGAGGCAGGAGAATCACTGGAACCCAGGAGGTGAAGGTGCAGTGAGCCGAGATCGTGCCACTGCACTCCAGCCTGGGTGACAGAGCGAGACTCCATCTCAAAATAAATAAATAAATACAAATACAAATACAAAAATTAGCCAGGCATGGTGGCGGGCGTCCAGCTACTTGGGAGGCTGAGGCAGGAGAATCACTTAAACCTGGGAGGCAGAGCTTCAGTGAGCTGAGATTGTGCCACTGCACTCCAGCCTGGGTGATGGAGCAAGACTCTGACTCAAAAAAAAAAAAAAAATTAGCTGGGCATGGTGGTACATGCCCGTAGTCCCTGCTACTCTCGGAGGGTGAAGCAGGAGGGTCACTTGAGCCCAGGAGTTACAGACCTCAGGGAGCTATGATCACACCACACCACTGGGCGACAGAATGAGACCGTGTCTCCAGGCAAGCAAACAAACAAACCTAAACTAAGGCCTGTCATATAGTAGGTACAAATAAACCAGCTACTTTCCTACCTTCATTCTTTCCTTGGAATTTAGTTTATTGAGAGAAGCTCCTATTGCCTTAGTTATAAGAAGTCAACCAATATTTATTACAGTGTTTGTACATAGCATGGAGCAATGGAGTGATTGGTTGCATTCATTAATGCAATTAAAAAAATCTCACCCCGTCCCCATGAACGAAACAAAATTCCATGCCCTGGGGAAATCCAAATGAGAAGTCCCTGACGGTTAGGAGTTTGTGGTCAAAAGAGATTTGCAAATACTGTTTTGCTATGGAACTGGAGAAATGAAAGTTTAAACCAGGAAAGATGTGTGTGTGTGGAAGGAGGCACTGAAGATGTATGGAAGCAAAGTGGCTTGGTCATGACCATCTCGGATTGACAGGGAAAGTTTCGGGCAAATTCCGAGGCTTTAACTCATGGGTACAAGGCTGCAGCTGTAAGTGTGGAAAGAACTGTTGGTCTCATGTCTTTTCACAAACAGATGACAATGATCAGAAATGTGCTGTTTTAAACGGGGGAAACAACAACTCAAAATATATTTTGTTTGATTCATCATAGAATACATTGTTTTTGTTTATTTTATACCACTTGAGGTGTTACAGTGAAATTTCTGCAATCTAAGATAAAAAGTTACATTATTGAACCATATGCGTCTTATTTAAAAGGATATGTACATTGCATTCAGATAAAACCCAGCAAATTGGGCTGCTCAAGTGGGCCTGATCTATAGAAAAGTGGCTAGAACCACAATGGTAAGATATGAATTTAGGAACATGAGAGACCCTATGCCTCAGAATGGGCCAGTTCCTACAGTTGAATTTGCTTGATATACTCTTACTGAATCATATGTGATGGAAGATGCCCCAACAAGAGTTACTAAGTTTCCGTGTCGCTGCATTTTTGGAACAGACAGTTGTTAAATTTTGCCCAGAGTGCTTTAAGGCAGTTGTACTGACTTCTCGTAATAGTGCCCAAGTTTTCTTCTTGGGAATCACTGTTCCCATCCTCAATCCAAGCAATTAGGTGGTGGCGACATCACCCCGACTCCTGAGTCCAGGGGCTGGAATATGACTCAATTACAGCCTTTCAGGGCATTGCTACAGTGAGCCACTGAGTGGAGGAGGTGCATGGGATCTTTACAGGGACAGAGGGACCGGTCTTAAAATAACTAGCCCAAGCTGGGCATGGTGGCGGGCGCCAGTAGTCTCAGCTACTTGGGAGGCTGAGGTGGGAGAATCACTTAAACTCAGGAGGGGGAGGTTGCAGTGAGTTGAGATCACACTATTGCACTCCAGCCTGGCTGCAGAGTGAGGCTCCATCTCAAATAATAATAATAATAATAATAATTACTAACCCAAGAGCACACAGGTGGTATGTGGTAGAAGGAAGGAGCTGGAGTGAAACATTTAGGAGGCTCTAGACTACTGACCTCCTTGAATGCCAGACAAAAGCATTTGAAACTAGTTTTTAGACAACAGGAAGCCAGGAAGCTAGTTTTTGAAAAGTGGCATGAGAAAATTGGTGTTTTGGAAGATTAATCCAGCAGCTGTGTGTAGGATGGAACAGAGCTAGGAGAGAATGCAGGGAGAGACCCTTTAATCCTTTTGATACACTGTAATTTATTAGAGTTGAATTTACAACCTCATCCAAATGCAGGAGAAACTCACATCAGAATTCTTTTTCCATAAGTTATTGGGGTACAGGTGGTATTTGGTTAATGAGTAAGTTCTTTTTTTTTTTTTTTTTTGAGACGGAGTCTCACTCTGTCCCCCAGGTTGGAGTGCAGTGGCTGGATCTCAGCTCACCGCAAGCTCTGCCTACCAGGTTCACGCCATTCTCCTGCCTCAGCCTCCCGTAGCTGGGATTACAGGCACCCGCCACCATGCCCGGCTAATTTTTTGTATTTTTAGTAGAGATGGGGTTTCACCGTGTTGGCCAGGATGGTCTCGATCTCCTGACCTCGTGATCTGCCTGCCTTGGCCTCCCAAAGTGCTGGGATTACAGGCGTGAGCCACCACGCCCAGCCATGAGTAAGTTCTTTAGTGGTGGTTTGTGAGATTTTGGTGCACCCATCACCCGAGGAGAATACACTACACCATATTGGTAGTCTTTTATCCCTTGCCCCCTCCCACTCTTCCCTCCAAGTCCCCAAAGTTCACTGTATCATTCTTATGCCTTTGCGTCCTCATAGCTTAGCTCCTACACATCAGTGAGAACACATGATGTTTGGTTTTCCATTCCTATCAGAAAATTTTAAATCTTCTTTTGCTACCTTCTTTTTTTTGAGACAGGGTCTTGCTCTGTCTCCGAGGCTGGAGTGCAAAGTGTAGTGGCATGATCACAGCTCACTGCAGCGTCGTCATCCTGAGGTTCAAGCAATCCCTCCACCTCAGCCTCTTGAGTATCTGGGACTACAGATGTGCCCCACCACGCCTGGCCAATTTTTTTATTTTTATTTTTTGTAGAGACAGGAGTCTCACTACATTACCTAGGCAGGTCTCGAACTCCTGGGCTCAGGGGATCCACCTGCCTTGGCCTCTGAAGTACTGGGATTACATGTGTGGGCCACCATGCCTAGCCTTGTTACCTTCTTAAGCATTCATTATTATACAGGAGTCAATTGCCTTGTAGATTTTGCATACATACATAAAATTATCTGGAAAGTTATATTCCAAAATGTCAACAGAGGGACAGAAGCTTAAGTAAAATATTACCTTTATGCTGATTTGATTTCTGTTTGTCAGAGGCACAGTATTCCAGTGCGTGTGTTCAAGCACGAATAATTCTTAAGTTCCTCTCTTCACTTATGCAATACCCTTCCTCACACAGGAGATTAAACCTCTCTTGTCTACTTGCAGTTTACTTTGAATTGTTTACTCACTAGAAGCATGAGCAATGTTTGGTTTCCTACAAAGAGAATGGCAAAGTGTGGGTGATTCTTAGTACGGTGTATTGCTAAACACACTTAGAATGCCCTGGGTGGGGAGTGGTAGGTGCAGAGCAGAGAGGAGGGAAGGGATGGGGTGGCTGTGCAGGAGGCACTTTTATTCTACATATCCTCCTGCAGCCTCGGGATCCTCACTCACCACCTTGCAGGTGTTCCTGGTGCCTTGATCATGGGTGCTCCCACACCCAGCACCATTTCCAGCTGCTTTTTTAGTGAATGCCTTCATACATAGCAATTTATTTCTTGCTTCAGATTCTGAGATAAAATCTGTTCCAAAAGATGAACTTCATATATTAAAACCTGAAACCCAAGTAATGAAATTCAGCTAGAAAAGTTTTTTGAGGGATGTTTGCTTTGGTTATTGCTGTTGCAAGAAAAGGACAAATGGAAAAACGATCTAGTTTATCAGTGACCGTAGCTAGCGTTCAGTTTCCTGTGCTTTCTACCCCCAGATCACAGGCTCAGACTGGTAACTCAGAAATCTACAAAATCATCAATCACTTTAAAAATTCATTTAACAAATTGTCATTTAGAACTTATTCTGAGCTAAGATAAGAAGGTGGACTTGGATCCAAGTGAGTCACCTGAGAAACTAGTAAGTGAATATAGCTTGGTGGGGAGTTATCAAACACCAAGAGCTTTCTTATATGCCAACAATACTCAACTGGGTGCGGGGGGAAGGTCCCATTTAAACCAACAAATAAAACTATAAAGTAACTAGAAATAAATTCAGTAAAACTGTGTGAGAGCATTATTGCAAATACTACAAAGCTTTACTGAAAAACATAAAAAGAAATCTGACTAAATAGCAAGCTATACCATGTTAATGGATAAAATGTCTCAATATTGTAAAGATAGTCATGATTCCTTAATTAATCCACAGATTCAATGCTAACTCAACCAAATTAACAAAATATTCTTGGAACATAAAACTGATTGCAAAATTCATATGGGAGAGTAAATTCAAGATCACTTTGAGAAAGAATAACAAGGATTTGTCTTACAATACAGCACGATATGATAAAACAACAGTAGTTAAAACAGAATATTGGTACAAGAAAAGTGAAAAGAAGATTAATGGAACAGAACAAAAATTCACGACACAGACTCATGTATGTGTTTGGAATATGATAAATGATAGACACATTTAAATCGTAAAAAGACAGTTCAAATGGTGTTGGGAGGATACACACACACACACAGTGCAACTTATATTTCTGTCTCACCCTATACACAAAAGTAAGCTTTGGATAGATTAAAGATCTAATTGTAAAACATTAACTTTCAAATTATTAAGAGAGAATACAAGAGAATCTCTTAACAATTTGATAAAAGGAAGAGCTTTCTTTTTTTTTTTTTTTTTTGAGATGGAGTTTCGCTCTTGTCGCCCAAGCTGGAGTGCAATGGCACAATCTCAGCTCACTGAAACCTCCATCTCCTGGGCTCAAGCAATTCTCCTGCCTCAGCCTCCCAAGTAGCTGGGACTACAGACACCTGTCACCATGCCCAGCTAATTTTTGTATTTTTAGTAGAGATGGGGTTTCAGCATGTTGGCCAGGCTGGTCTTGAACTCCTGACCCCAGATGATCTGCCCACCTCAGCCTCCCAAAGTGCTGGGATTACAGGCGTGCACCACTGTGCCCAGCCTGGAAGAGCTTTTTTAAGGCAAAAAAAAAAAAAAAAAAAAATCAAAAGGCATAGAAGAAAAATCTGATAAACCCAACCAGATACAAATTTAAATTCTCTGCAGCAAGACAAGAGAAGTTCTAAAGCAGGGGATAGACTTGGATAAATTAATTTATATTAATTATTAATCTTTGCTATATAACAAAGGTGAGTATCCAAATTTTAAAGCATTTTTTCAAGTAAGTTAAAATATAATAAAAATAATTCAATATAAGTATAAACAAAGACTAAACAGAAAATTTCTAGAAGAAATAAAAATAGGCAATAAAATCATTGTCTGAAAATTGGCCAGGAGCTTTGGAAGGTCCAGGAATTTCTTGAGGCCAGGAGTTTGAGATTAGACCAGCCCTGGCAGCATAGTGAGACCCTGTCTCTACAAAAAATAATAGTAATAATAATTAGCCAGATGCAGTGGCACAGACCTGTAATCTAGCTACTCAGGAGGCTGAGGTGGGAGGATCACTTGAACCCAGGAGTTTGAGACCAGCCTAGGCAATACACAAGATCCTGTCTCTACAAAAAATTTAAAAATTAGCCAAGTATGGAGGTGTGCACCTGTAGTCAGGCTAATTGGGAGGCTGAGGTGGAAGGATCCCTTGAGCTCAAGAGTTTGAGACTGCAGTGACCTATGATTGCACTACTGCACTCCAGAGCAAGACCTAATCTCTTAAAAATAAAAAAATCAAAAAAAGTACTTAACCCACTAAAATAAGATAAATGCAAATTAAAATACTAATGAGTTAACCGATCGGCAAATTTTTAAGACTTGTTCATATCAAATATTGGCAAGATTGCAGAGACATAGACCCTCATACATTGTAGGAATATAAATTGATATGATTACACTGTAGAGGAATTTGACTGATGTATTTTCCCTAAGCAAACTCTTACATGTGGGTACAAGGAGACACGCATAAGAACACTGGTTGCAGCATTGTTTTTAATAACAAAGATTGGAAATAACCTAAGCGTTCATCAATGGGGTATGGGTAAATATGATGCAACACATTCATGCAATAGAATATCTTACAGAAGTTACACGATATAAACTCAAAAATATTATTTTATTTATTTATTTATTTATTTTTTGAGACAAGGTGTTACTCTGTCACCCAGGCTAGAGTGCAGTGGCACAATCAAAGGTCACTGCAGCCTTAACCTACTGGGCTCAAGCGATCCTCCCACCTCAGCTTCCTGAGTAGCTGGGACCACAAACATGTGCCACTTCCTGGTTAATTCTTAAACTTTTTGTAGTGATATGGTATCACTACATTGCCCAGGCTGGTCTCCAGCTTTTGACCCCAAATGACCCTCCCACCTCAGCCTTCCAAAGTGCTGGGATTACAGGTATGAGCCACTATTCTCAGCCAAAAACATTTTTAAATGACCAAGTAAGTTGCAGATTAATATCAGAGGTAGAAAAAGGACCCAGTCTGTATATTTTCTATAACTACATATAATTCTTTTGTAAATGGATACATGTCAACTTTGTCTTGCAACCAAGATAGAGTAACAGGAACAAGATTTTCCCTTCTGCCTGAAATAATACAACAAAAAACCCAGACAAAATATATAAAACAACAGGTTTTAAGACACAGCACACCAGATGAAGAAGAATGGTGCTCTCTGGGAGCTGGAGTACAAACAAGGGGATTCCTATGATTGCACCCAGCTTATTGCCCTGAGATTTTTTTTTTTTTTTTTTTTGAGATGGAGTCTTGCCCAGGCTGGAAGGCAGTGGTGTAATTTTGGCTCACTGCAACGTCCACCTCCTAGGTTCAAGCGATTCTCCCGCCTCAGCCTCTCGAGTAGCTGGGACTACAGGCATGCACCACCATGCCTGGCTAATTTTTATATTTTTAGTGGAGACAGGGTTTCTCTATGTTGGCCAGGCTGGTCTCGAACTCCTGACCTCAGGTGATGTGCCCACCTTGACCTCCTAAAGTGCTGAAATTACAGGTGTGAGCCACTGCACCCGGCCTTCCTTGAGAGATTTCTAAGTTGCAGTGCAGGGAAAGGACAGTCAGACAGAGACTGGTGGACTCCCTGGTTTGAGGAGCTAGAACTGAGAGTCTGAGAAATTAAAACATCTAGAAGTCTCAGGACAGAATACTGTAGAGTAAAGACTTCCCAGAGAGATCCTAAGAGATCTATAGAGTGTCCCCCTTGAGGGCCCAGCAGAACACTTATTGATCAGCGCATGCATCCTGGAAATTATCCACGGCTGGGGAAAGAACCGTGTGGGAACATTAGAGGGAACTATGCCTGGTGCTCACTCAGGGCTAGTAATAGTGTCTGTTCCTGCCAACCAGACTGGAAAACAACCTTATAATTCATGAGCATTTGGTAGAGTACACAAAAGGGTCTTGCCTGAATAGTGGAGAATAATTAGTCCTAGACTGAGCACACCCTGCCCCAGTTCCACCTAACAAACCTTAAAAGTGAGACCTGAAAGTTTCAAATTCTTTCCAACCAACTTAACTGCACCCAGGACAAAGCTCAAGAAGAGGTATAG
Source organism: Symphalangus syndactylus (assembly GCF_028878055.3). NCBI lineage: Eukaryota > Metazoa > Chordata > Mammalia > Primates > Hylobatidae > Symphalangus > Symphalangus syndactylus. Next base: position 80,829,857 of record NC_072434.2, on the reverse strand, counting down.
GAATACAAAAATATCCAGTATCCAATGAAGTGAATTTATAACATCTGGAATACAATGATTACCAGACTTGCAGGAAGCAGAAAAATATAGCTTACAATAAGGAGAAAAATTGGTCAATTGAAACAGACACAGAACAGACACAGATGATACAGTTAGTAAGAAGGACATTAAAACTTTTATTGTAACTGTATTCCATGGGTTCAACAAGCTAAGTAGAGACACAAAAAATATAAAAAGGCCCAAACTACAACTTTTAGAAATTAAAACTATAATATCTGAGATTAAAGACACTCTGGATGGAATTAATGGCAGATAAGATATTGCAGAAGAAAATATTAGTGACTTGGAGACACAGAAATTGAAGGGAAAAAGTAATTTTAGAAAATGAAAAGGACTATGAGTAACTTCAAATCTCTTAATATACATGTAATTGGAATCCCAGAAATGTAAAGAAGAAAGAGGACAAAAATGTTTGAAGAAATAACAGCCAAAAATTTTTTTTTTTTTTTGAGACGGAGTCTCGCTCTGTCGCCCAGGCTAGAGTGCAGTGGCGTGATCTCGGCTCACTGCAAGCTCCACCTCTCGGGTTCACGCCATTCTCCTGCCTCAGCCTCCCGAGTAGCTGGGACTACAGGTGCCCGCCACCATGGCCGGCTAATTTTTCTGTATTTTTAGTAGAGACGGGGTTTCACCGTGTTAGCCAGGATGGTCTCGATCTCCTGACCACGTGATCCTCCCGCCTTGGCCTTCCAAAATGCTGGGATTACAGGCTTGAGCCACTGCGCCCAGCCCAAAAATTTTTTAAATTTGAGGAAAACCTTAAACTCACAGACCAAAAACTCAATGAACACCAAGCACAAGACATATGAAAAAATAAATCACCAAAACCCAACATAATCACATTGCTCAAAGCCATGGATAAGATAAAATTTTAACAGACTAAGCCAGGTATGGTGGTATATGCCTGTAGTCCCAGTTACTCTGGAGGCTGTGACAGTAGGATGGTTTGAGCCCAAGAGTGTGAGGCCAGCCTAAGCAACATAAGATCCCATCCATCTCTGAAAAAAAAAAAAAAAAATTAAAGCAACCACAGGAAGAAAAAAAAAAAAAAAAAACAAGGATGACAGCAGATTTTTCATCAGAAACCATGTAAGGCAGGAGGCAGTGGAGCTATTTTTTTAAAGAATTGACAGAAAAATATGTCTGGGATTACAGGCATGAGCCACCATGCCCAGCTTAAAAAATATATTTTAAATCAAAATAGTAACAATGTATTTGGGGCTTATGATATATGTAGAGATAAAACTAATGACAACAATTGTTCAAAAGCCTAAAAGGGAGATATGGAAGCTAAGGCTTTTATGCATGAATTGTTGTAATATCACTTAAAAATACACACCAACATGTTAAAGATGTATACGATAAACGCTAAAGTAAACACTAAAATAGCACAAGCATATATGTAACAAACCTGCACATTGTGCACATGTACCCTAGAACTTAAAGTATAATAATAAAAAAAGTAAATAAAAATTAAAAAAATAAAATAAAATAAAATAAAAATGAATGGTATATCTTTAGAATGGAATACTACTTAGCCATAAAAGGAACAAACTATTGATACACATAACAACACAAATGAATCTCAAAATAGTTATGCTGAGTGAAAGAGGCCAGAAAAAAACAAAGCATGCATATTGTATGACTCCACTGATAATAAATCTATTGCAACACAAACCAATTTATACTAACAGAAAGCTGATTAATGGGTGCCCAGGATTGAGGGTGGGGAGGGAAGGATGGATTACAAAGGCAGATGAGTAAACTTTGGGGGTTAATGGACATGTTCATTCTTTTGCTCATGATGATCGTTTCATGGGCCTATATGTATGTCAAAACTGATCAAGTTGTGCACTTGACATACGTGCAGTTGATTCTATGGCAATTATACCCCAATAAAGCTACTTTAAATAAATAGCCAGGCACTGACGGCACAAGCCTGTGGTCCCAGATACTGCGGAGGCTGAGTCAAGAAGATCGCTTGAGGCCAGGAGTTCAAGGCTGCAGTGCACTATGATGGCATTTGTGAATAACCACTGCATTCAGCCTGGGCAACATAGCTAAACCCCGTTTCTACAACAAACAAACAGATACATGCCAAGCTCATAACAATAGCTAATAATGGCTATTTCTGGGCAATTAGGGAAGGACTAGGATTGGGAGAAAGTAATGCTTAAAGGGGACTTTAGCTTTGTCTGTAATGTTCTTTCATTTAAAATAAATAACTTATTTATGTATTTTTATGTAATTAAAAATTTTAATAGCAAATTTAGAAATGATTTTTACAAAGGCACCTGCTTAGCAAAATAAGTCTTGACCTTCCCTGTCCCCCAACACACCATGTTTCACACAGTAATCTGCTCCAAATATTTAGTCACCTAAAAAATTTCCCTTCAGTCTTCTCATTTTCCAGACTATGAATTGTTCAAATAAAAACGAAAGTAATATTAATTTGCACTTGCTTCCTTTAAAAAAAATGAAAGTAAAATGGATTTTTCCTCCATTTTACAGTTGTGGTTGGCGTATGTGAAGTGACTTCAGACTTTTTCCTATCTGAACTTATACCTTTAGCATTTTATTCCTTTGTGTCACACTATTTTAATTCTTTTCAAGATGCAAATAGTCTCATGCTATTATTGATAATTTTTATCCAACCAGGTTTTCTCTTGGAAGTATGGGAGCGTTATGAAGGAAGGAAAGAATGAAAGCAACAAGGAAATGGAAGTACACTGAGAGGCGGGTAGGGGTACCAAAGGCAAACAGCAGTTCAGAGGACCTGCACATCAGCAACCTCAAACCAGCACTGCTGTTGTGTTAGTAATAGCTGTAACACAGCAATTTTAGTGGCAGAAACACCCACTTCTTAAAATAAGCAAGTTATACGTGGCACCTTTAGCACAGAGATAAATTTAGTTCAATTGTATTTGGAATATAATTTATCATAGGTTAAGAAATTAATTGACGTTTCTCTTGTGATCATCAAGAATTTGCATTTAATTTTTAATTTTTAATTTTACTTATTGTTTTTTTGAGACGGGGTCTCGCTCTATTGCCCAGGCTGGAGTGCAGTGGTGCCATCTCAGCTCACTGCAGCCTCTACACCCCAGGTTCAAGCGATTCTCCTGCCTCAGCCTCCCAAGTAGCTGGTTTACAGGCACCTGCCACCATGCCTGGCTAATTTTTGTATTTTTAGTAGACATAGGGTTTCGCCATGTTGGCCAGGCTAGTCTCGAACTCCTGACCTCAGGTGATCTACCCGCCTCGGCCTCCCAAAGTGCTGGGATTACAGGCGTGAGCCACTGTGCCTGGTCCCTACCCTGAATTTTAGAACTGTCTATCATCAGTATTTCAATAGAAGCTTTCTCAGTTTCAAGGGTATCTGTTTTGTTGAGAAGGCAAGGATTGTGACTTTAGTTGTTTATTTATTTATTTATTTTTGAGATGGAGTCTCGCTTTGTCTCCCAGGCTGGAGTGCAGTGGCATGATCTGGGCTCACTGCAACCTCCACCTCCCAGGTTCAAGCGATTCTCCTGCCTCAGCCTCCCGAGTAGCCGGGATTACAGACATGCGCCAGCACACCCAGCTGATTTTTGTATTTTTAGTAGAGACAGGGTTTCACCATGTTGGCCAGGCTGGTCTCAAACTCCCGACCTCAGGTGATCCTCCCGCCTTGGCCTCTCAAAGTGCTGGGATTACAGGCGTGAGCCACCGGGCCCGGCTGACTTTAGTTGTTTAAACCGGCAACTTCCAGTAATGCTGAGTTTTCCTCAGATTTTTTTTACTTCCATCAGTCAAAGACTTGCAGCTCTGGAAAGAATAATTTTTATCCCTCTCTCCTCATCCCCTCTCTGCATCTAGTAATCTAATCAATTACCAACACTGTAGTCTTTTTTAAAAAATAGAGTTTGGGATTGAGGATTATGGATCTAAGTTTTGAGTATAAAAAGAAAATAATCCAAAAGAAGAATTTTAAGTACACAAGATGATCATTTTAGCTGAAGTATAAATACTTCAGAGATAAATAAGGAAAAGGTGTATCTAAGACTTCAGTAGGTGGTTGAAGTAGTAGAGTGGTTGAATCATGCTACATTAATGAAGATTGCAAAATATATCAATTCAACAATAATATAGTTATTTTGCTCTCAAATACTTAAAACTTTATAATGGCCAGCACGCAGGGAGCTTGGAAGTCATCACTCTATCCTAACAAGTACAAAGCTCCACACACTGAAAAATCTAACACTCTTCTTACGTTTGTCAGAGAAGTAAGGTCATAGGGCAAATTCCTGTCCCCAGAATTGGAGACACAGACAGGTGGATATAGAGACCCACAACTGATGGGAGTGGAAACCTCCCCAGGAACCAGCTCTGGGGTGGGAAAACCTGAACTGTAACTGAAGCATTGGTGAGTTGCTAGCAATTCTCTGAGCAATAAAAACTTCAGGCTCCCTCACTACACTTTTGTATTCACCTTAGAAGCTCCCCCAGGTTCACACAGTGACTCCTAGAGAAAAATTCCCTTGTGCTTGCAGAAGAGGGAGGGGAAAGAACCATTTTGAAATATACCAGAGCATTCTATTCTTCTTAACAAGGCCTGATCTTAGGAGAAACTACTTTATGAGAGCTTAACTGACCTGGAGGAAGGAAAATACCCAACTCCAACCCACTCTAACCATCAGATCCCACCTAAAGGAGGATGAGTGGGACTGAGAAACAACTGTGAAGTTCACAGTTCAGAGTCATAAGCTGACAAAAAGACTGAGATGTAATCATAGGACTAGGGAAAGCTTCCCTCCCCTGACACCTTAACACCACATTGCTGAAGACCTGTGAATATCAGTTCCTCTCACCCAGTATATCATGTCCAGCAGGTTAAGAAAAAATTATAAGACATACTAAAAGGCAAAAAATTACAGGTTTTTTTGTCTGTTTGTTTTTAATGGAGTCTTGCTCTGTCGTGAGGCTGGAGTGCAGTGGCACCATCTTGGCTCACTGCAACCTCCGCCTCCCGGATTCAAGCGATTCTCCTGCCTCAACCTCCCGAGTAGCTGGGACTACAGGTATGCGCCACCACAGCCAGCTAATTTTTGTATTTTTAGTAGAGACGGGGTTTCACCATGTTGGCCAGGCTGGTCTTGAGCTCCTGACCTCAAGTGATCTGCCCACCTCGGCCTCCAAAAGTGCTGGGATTACAGGCGTGAGCCACCACGCTCAGCCAAAAAAATACAGTTTGAAGAGACCAGGCAAGCATCAGAATCAGACTCATATGTATATATATGGTAGGAATGCTGGAATTATCAGACTGGGAATTTAAAATAACTATTATTGATTTGTTAAGGGCTGGGCTGGGCGTGGTGGCTCATGGCTGTAATCCCAGCACTTTGGGAGGCCAAGACGGGCAGATAGCTTGAGGTCAGGAGTTTGAGACCAGCCTGGCCAACATGGCAAAAACCCATCTCTACTAAAAATAGAAAAATTAGCTGGGTGTGGTGGTGTGCCCCTGTAATCCCAACTACTCAGGAGGCTGAGGCCAGAGAATGGCGTGAACCCAGGAGGTGGAGGTTGCAGTAAACCGATATCATGCCACTGTACTCCAGCCTGGGCGACAGAGCAAGACTCTGTATCAAAATAAATAAATAAATAAATAAACAAAATATATAACATATATATATATGTATGTTAAGGGCTGTAATGGATAGAGTAGGTAGCATGAAAGAACAAATGGGCAATGTAAACAGAGAGATGGAAATGCTAAAAAAAAATCAAAAAAGAGATGCTAGAGATAAAAATACTGTAACAGAAATGAAGGAATGTCTTTCGTGGACTCATTAGTAGACTGGACATGGCTGAGGAAAAAATCTCCTCTGAGCTTGAGGATATGTCAACAGAAACTTCCAAGATGGAAAAGCAAAAAGAAAAAAGATTGGAAAAAAACTGGAATGAAGGTTTAACTACACATAATGAGCATATCAGAAGGAAAAGAGAGGAAGGAACAGAAAAACTATTAGAATAATGACTGTGCATTTCCCCCTATATTAATAATGTCAGACACCAAACCACATATCCAGGAAGCTCAGAATATGCAAAGCAGGATAAATGTCAAAAAATTACATGTAGGCATATCATGTTCAAACTGTAGAAAATCAAACACAAAGAAAAAAATTTGAAAGAAGACAGAGAGAAAAAAACACCTTATTTACAGAGGACCAAAAGTAAGAATGACACCCAACTTCTCTTCAGAAATCATGTAAGCAAGATGAAAGTGAAGTAAAACTTTTTTAAGTGTTATTGAGAGAGAAAAAATGGCACCAATCTGAAATTCTGTATCCTGCAAAATTATCCTGCACAAATGAAGGAAAGATAAAAAGCTTCTCAGATAAACAAAAATTGAGAGAATTTCTTGCCAGTAGCCATGCTTGGAAGAAATGTTAAAAGAAGTTCTTTAAAGGAAAAGAAAGTGACAGAAGTCAGAAACTCAGATTACATAAAGAAAGGAAGATATTTCGAAAAAAGTGAAAGTAGGCCGGGCATGGTGGCTCACTCCTGTAATCCCAGCACTTTGGGAGGCCAAGGCAAGTGGATCACCTTTGGTCAGGAGTTCAAGATCAGCCTGACCAACATGGTGAAACCCCGTCTCTACTAAAAATACAAAAATTAGCTGGGCATGGTGGTGCACGCCTGTAATCCCAGCTACTTGGGAGGCTGAGGCAGGAGAATCGCTCGAACCTCAGAGGCAGTGGTTGCAGTGAGCCAAAATCGCACCATTGCACTCCAGCCTGGGTAAGAGTGAGACTCTGTCTCAAAAAAAAAAAAAACAAAAGGTGAAAGTAAAATAAAAACATTCTTTTTTTTTTTCTTTCTTTCTTTCTTTCTTTTTAGAGACAGGGGCTCAATCTGTTACTTAGGCTGGAATGCAATGGCACAGTCATATCTCACTGTAGCCCTGACCTCCTGGACTCAAAAAATCCTACTGCCTCAGCCTCCCAAGTAGCTGGGACTACAGGCATGCAACACTGATCTTGGCTAATTTTTAACTTTTTTATAGAAACAGGGTCTTGCAATGTTACCCAGGCTGGTTATTTTTCCTTTATCTTTTTTTTTTTTTTTGAGACCAAGTCTCACTCTGTTGCCCAGGCTGGAGTGCAGTGGCATGATCTCAGCTCATTTCAACCTCCACCTCCCGGGTTCAAGTGATTCTCCTGCCTTAGCCTCCCAAGTAGCTGGAATTACAGGCATGAGCCACCACACTTGGCTAATATTTGTATTTTTAGTAGAGATGGGGTTTCACCATGTTGGCCAGGCTGGTCTCAAATTCCTGACCTCAGGTGATTCGCCCACCTTGGCCTCCCAAAGTGCTGGGATTACAGGCATGAGCCACAGCGCCTGGCCTGGTTATTTTTCTTATTGTTAATTTAACTAACAATAACAGTTTGTTCAAAATAATAACAACAATGTACCCAATTATGTATGCTTATATACATATATATTTATATATGCTTATGTATCTGTGAAATGAATTACAATAATAAGAAATAGGAGGGAAGAATTAGGATTATTTTGTTATTATAGGTACCTGCACTGCCTGTGTGATGGTATAATGCTACTTCAAAGTGGATTTGTATTAGCTGTAAATGTATATTGCAAACTGTAGGACAACAACTAAAGAAAAAGTAAGTTTTTAAAAAGTAGTATAACTGATATACAAAGGAGAGAAAATGGAATTATATGAAATACTTCATTAAAATCACAAAAAGCAGGAAAACTGTAGAAGACAAAAATAGGAACAAAGAATAAAGGCAATAAATAGAAAACGGTAACAAATATGGTAGATACCAATTATATCAATAATCACTCTAAACATCAATGATCTAAATACACCAATTAAAAGAGATTGTCAGAGTGGATCAAAAAAAGACCCAACTATATGTTGTTCACAAGAGACCCACTTTCAATATAAAGGCAAATATACAAAAATGTAAAAATTAGAGAGATACATACCATGATAACACTAATCAAAAGAAAGTGAAAATAGCTATATTAATATTGAAAGAGCAGACTTCAGAGCAAGGAAGGCTATCAGAGCTAAAGAGGGGGCATTACATAATAATAAAGGGGTCAATTATTCAAGAAGACATAACAATCCTTAATGTGCATGCACCTAACAACAAAGCATCAAAATGCACAAGGCAAAAACAGACAGAAGTGCAAGGAGAAATAAATGAATCTACTATTACTGTTGGAAATAGCTTGAGCCCAGGAGTTTGAGACCAGCCTGGACAACATGGCAAGACTTTGTCTCTACTAAAAATAAAAAAATTAGCCAGGCATGGTGATGTATACCTGTAATTACTTGGGAGGCTGAGGTGGGGAAGATTGCTTGAGCCCAGGAGGTTCATGTCACTGCACTCCAGCCTGGGAAACAGAGCAAGACCCTGTCTCAAAGAAGGAGGGAAGGAAGGAAGGGAGGAAGGGAGGGAGGGAGGGAAGGAACAGATCTAGCAGGCAGAAAATGAGTAGGAAGAGAACATAGTGGAATTCAATAGCACCAGCAATCAACTTGATATTATTGATGTCTATTGACTACTTCATCTAACAACTGTAGAACACACACTCTTTCCAAGCTCTCATGAACATTCACAAAGATAGACAACAGACTTGGTCATAAACACACCACAACAAATTTAAAAGAATAGAAATTACACAGTATCTTCTCTTAGATGACAGTGGAATTAAACTAGAAATCAATAATAAAAAGATATCTGGAAAATCTCAAAATATTATACTTGTAGATCAAACAACATACTTCTGAATAACACATGGATCAAGGAAGAAATCAAAAGATAAATTTTAAAAATACTTTGAACTAAATGAAAATGAAAGTACAACTTATCAAAATTTGTGGGATTCAGCAAAAGCAGTACTTAGAAGGAAATTTATAGTTTGAATGTATATATTAGAAAATAAGTAAGATTTCAAATCATAATCTATGCTTCCACCTTAGGAAAACAGAAAAAGGAGAACAAATTAAATCCAAAGAAAGGAGAAGAAAAGAAAGAATAAAAATTAGAGCCCAAGACAATAAAATTGGAAACAGAAAATCAATAGAAAAAATCAACAAAACCAAAAGCTGGTTCTTTTAAAAGACCAGTAAAATCAATAAGCGACTAGAAAAGCTAACCTAGAAAAAGAAAGAAGACATAGGGCCGGGCGCGGTGGCTCACGCCTGTAATCCCAGCACTTTGGGAGGCCGAGGCGGGCGGATCACGAGGTCAGGAGATCGAGACCATCCTGGCTAACACGGTGAAACCCTGTCTCTACTAAAAAAATACAAAAAATTAGCTGGGTGCGGTGGCGGGCACCTGTAGTCCCAGCTACTCAGCAGGCTGAGGCAGGAAAATGGCATGAACCCGGGAGGCGGAGCTTGCAGTGAGCCGAGATAGCACCACTGCACTCCAGCCTGGGCAAAAGAGCGAGATTCTGTCTCAAAAAAAAAGAAAAGAAAAAGAAAGAAGACATAAATTACTAATATCAGAAATGTAATAAGGAGCTGGGTACGGTGACTCATGCCTGTAATCCCAGCACTTTGGGAGGCCAAGGCAGGTGATTCATTTGAGGTCAGGAGTTCAAGACAAGCCTGGCCAGCATGGTGAAACCCCATCTCTACTAAAAATACAAAAATTAGCTGGGCATGGTGAAGTGCACCTATAATCCCAGCTACTTGGGAGGCTGAAGCAAGAGAATCGCTTGAACCAGGGAGGTGGAGGTTTCAGTGAGCCAAGATGGCACCACTGCACTCCAGCCTGGGCAACAGAGGGAGACTCTGTCTCAAAAAAAAAAAAAAAAGGCTGGGCATGGTGGCTCACGCCTGTAATCCCAGCACTTTGGGAGGCCGAGGTGGGCGGATCACGAGGTCAGGAGATTGAGACCATGCTGGCTAACACGGTGAAACCCCATCTCTACTAAAAATACAAAAAATTAGCCAGGTGTGGTGGCAAGCACCTGTAGTCCCAGCTAATTGGGAGGCTGAGGCAGGAGAATGGTGTGAACCCGGGAGGCGGAGCTTGCAGTGAGCTGAGATCGCATCACTGCACTCCAGCCTGGGTGACAGAGAGAGACTCCATCTCAAAAAAAAAAAAAAAAAGTAAGAAGAGACATCACAATGATCTCATGGGCATTAAAAATGTAGTAAAGGAATATTATGAACAACTCTATGCCCATAAATTTAATAACCTAGATGAAATGAGCCAATTCCTTTAAATAAATACTATACCAAAATTCACATAAGGAGAAACAGACAATTTGAATAAGCCTATTATCTATTAACTAAAGAAATTGAATCAATAATTAATAACCTTCCAAAACAGAAAGCACCAGGCCCAGATGGATTTACTGGTGCATTTTACCAAACATTTAATGAAGAAAATTATACCAATTCTCTCTTCCAGAAGATAGCAGTGGAGGGAACCTAACTCATTCTATGATGCCAGCATTAGCCTAATACCAAAACCAGACAAAAGTGTTACAAGAAGAGAAACTACAAACCAATATCTCTGTGAACATAGATTCAAAAATACTCAACAAAATATTAGCAAATTGAATTCAACAATGTATATAAAGAATTATACACCATGACTGAGCAGATTTAGCCCAGATATGCAAGACTGATTTAACACCCAAAAATCAATTAATGTAACCTACTGCAACATGAGGTTAAATATGAAACATCACTAATCCTATCAATAGATACAGAAAAAGCATTTGACAAAATCCAATATGCTTTCATGATAAAAAAGAAAAAAATGGGGCTAGGCATGGTGGCTCATGTCTGTAATCCCAGGACTTCGGGAGGCTGAGGCTGGTGGACCACCTGAGGTCAGGAATTTGAGACCAGCCTGGCCAACATGGTGAGACCATCTCTACTAAAAATACAAAATTAGCCAGGTGTGATGGCACAAACCTGTAGTCCCAGCTACTCAGGAAGCTGAGACAAGAGAATTGCTTGAGCCCAGGAGTCAGAGGCTGCAGTGAGCCGAGATCACACCACTGCACTAAAGCCTGGGAGAGACAGAGCGAGACTCCATCTCAAATAAATAAATAAATAAATAAATTTTTTTTTAAAAAACCACTCTTAGCAAGGTAGGAATAGAGCAAAACTTTCCTCAACTTCATAAAGAACATCTACGACTAGGCCCGGTGGCTCATGCCTGTAATCCCAGCACTTTGGGAGGCCAAGGCGAGCAGATCACCGGAGGTCAGGAGTTCGAGACCAGCCTGCTCAACATGGTGAAACCCCATCTCTACTAAAAATATAACAATTAGCTGGGCATGGTGGCAGGCGCCTGTAATCCCAGCTACTTGGGAGGCTGAGGCAGGAGAATGGCTTGAACCTGGGAGGCAGAGGTTGCAGTGAGCCGAGATCGTGCCACTGCACTGCAGTCTGAGCGACAAGAGCAAAACTCCATCTCAAAAAAAAAATAATAATAATCTTAAAAAAACCTACAGCCAACATCCATTAATAGTGAGAAACTAGAAGTTTTCTGATACGATCAATAACAAGTCAAGGATATCTTCTCTTGCCACTCCTTCTCAACATCATACTGGAAGTCCAAGCTAAGGCAATAAGACAAAAAAAAGGAAATAAAATATATTGATTGGGAAGGAAGAATTAACACTGTCTTTGCAGATAACATGATTGTCTATGTAGAAAATCTGAAATATTCAGTGACAACAACAAAAAACCTCCTGAAATGAATAAACAATTACAGCAAGGTTGCAGAATCCAACATTAATATACAAAAGCCAATCACTTTTTCATATGCCAGCAATGAAAAAGTAGAATTTGAAATTAAAAACACAGTACCATTTATATCAGCACCTCTAAAAATGCAATACTTAGGTATAAATCTAACAAAATATGTATGAGATCTACGTTTCATGGGGGGTACCTATGCAAACCTACCCCTAAAGTCCAAGGAAGCTGAGAGGCTGAAGAAAGAAGCTGACAAACTCGGATTGAAACTGCCTTTGCAAAATCATGACTGAGACAGTGAAAGAGATTTAACTCAACCGACTCCATCTTGCTTCTAACCTCCAAGCTGTCCTTGTTTATTCCTGGGTGTAGGCTGAACTAACTTTGAAAGAAACTTAGTTTATAGTTTACAGTTTAAACAAAGACCTCCTTCTTGCCTGGGGACTAGATTGCCTTTGTAGGACTAATATTAGCCACAAGATTATAAATTATGGTTTAGGAGTCACGCAGCTGGAGGCTACAAGCTCCTGACTCTCCCTAAACTGCTCCTATGATCAGTACTTGGGATATTTTTCCGACCCTGCACTTGATGGATCAGCTGGCACCACCCTGATCAATAAACTGGCTCATCTGATCTTGTGGCTTCCCACCCAGGAACTGACTCAGCACAAGAAGACAGCTTTGACTCCTTATGATTTCATCTCTGACTGATCAGCACTCCGGGCTCACTGGCCTTCCCCAATCCACCAAGTTATCCTTAAAAACTCTGTTCCCCGAATGCTAGGGGAGACTGATTTGAGTAATAACAAAATTCTGGTCTCCCACACAGCCAGCTCTGCATGAATTACTCTTTCTCTATTGCAATTCCCCTGCCTTTTTTTTTTTGGAGACAGAGTTTCGCTTTGTCACCCAGGCTGGAGTGCAGTGGCATGATCTTGGCTCACTGCAACCTCTGTCTCCCGGGTTCAAGCAATTCTCGTGACTCAGCCTCCTGAGTAGCTGGGACTACAGGCACACACCACCAAACCTGGCTGATTTTTTGTATTTTAGTAGAGATGGGGTTCCACCATGTTGTCCAGGCTGGTCTTGAACTCCTGAGCTCAGGCAATCTGCCTGCTTGCACCTCCCAAAGTGCTAGGATTACAGGTGTGAGCCACCGTGCCTGGCCAATTCCATCTTGATGAATCGGCTCTGTCCAGGCAGCTGGCAAGATGAACCTCTTGGGTGGTTACATGTTTCTTAGAAAGAAATAGTTAATAGGGACTTCTGAACAGAAGCCATAACTGTGTCTTGGGTGGCAGTGAGACAAGATGGTGGATCCCTGCAACCTTATCCCTTAGACCCAGCACTTACATACCAAAGAGAAGTGGTGGTTCAGAAGGGATGTGTAGGACAATTGAAGTATGATAACATCAAGGATAGCTGAAGTATGATAACAATTTTTTTTGTTTTTTTGTTTTTTTTGAGACAGAGTTTCACTCTTACTGCCCAGACTGGAGTGCAATGGTGCAATCTCGGCTCACCGCAACCTCCACCTCCCAGGTTCAAGCAATTCTCCTGCCTCAGCCTCCCAAGTAGCTGGGATTACAGGCATGCACCACCACGCCCGGCTAATTTTGTATTTTTAGTAGAGATGGGGTTTCTCCATGTTGAGGCTGGTCTCGAACTCCTGACCTCAGGTGATCCACCTGCCTCAGCCTCCCAAAGTGCTGGGATTACAGGCATGAGCCACCGCACCTGGCTGAAGTACGATAACAATTTTATGATAAGTACTGACTCTTACACAAAAAACAAGGGATAAACTGGAAATCTTGGACGACTTCCTGGAACAGGGGTTAATCAGAAGCCAAAATGGCAGATTAGGATCCAAATGAAGTTGCTTTGGCCTCCTCAATCTGTATAAGGAAAACAATAAAAGAAAAGATGAAAGAACTAAGTAAATGAAAAGATATTTCATGCTCATGGGTAAGGAGACTCAATATCATCAAGGTGACAGTTCTTCCTACCTTGATCTATAGATTTAACACAACTTCAGTCAAAGTCCCAGAAAGTTACTTTGTGGATATCAGCAAATCGACGTTAAAGTGTATGTGAAGAGTCAGAAGACCTAGTAGAGCCAATTCAATATTGAAGAAAAATAGCAAATTTGGAGGATTGACAATACCTTGCTTCAAGACTTACTATAAAGCTAGCTATAGGCTGGGCACAGTGGCTCACACCTGTAATCCTAGCACTTTGGGAGGCTGAGGCAGGCAGATCACTTGGCTCAGGAGTTCAAGACCAGCCTGGGCAACATGGCAAGACTCTGTCTCTAAAAATTTGTTTTGGCCTTGTGTAGGCAAATCCTTACCTCAAAAATTTGCATATTCTTGGGAAGACATATACAGATAGTAAAAGCAGAATACATAGCTGGATCATGGATTGTCAAATGATTGATACAGAAAGTAAGTACTATAAAGCTTAAAAGAAGTAGAAATATAAGAGAAAGATTTTTTTGAGTTGTAAAGTTCACAAGACTAACAAGAGGTGAAAGTGTTGTAAGAATGACTGGATGGAAGCTGGGCACGGTGGCTCACGCCTGTAATCCCAGCACTTTGGGAGGCCGAGGTGGATGGATCACCTGAGGTCAGGAGTTCCAGACCAGCCTGACCAACATGGAGAAACCCTTTCTCTACTAAAAATACAAAACTAGCCAGGTGTGGTGGCACCTGCCTGTAATCCCAGGTACTGGGGAGGCTGAGGCAGGAAAATCGCTTGAACCCAAGAGGCGGAGGTTGCAGTGAGCCGAGATAGTGCCACTGCATTCCAGCCTGGGCAACAAGAGTGAAACTCTGTCTAAAAAAAAAAAATGACTGGATTGGGGCTGGGGTGAGAGAACAAAGATTATGAAGACAAGAGAATAATGTGAATGGTTATACAATGAGAAATCGAACAATAGCTAAATAACACTTGGCTGAAGTAAAGATTTCTACGGGACATAAGGTTGGAAAGAGGTGGAGAAGCCTGACTGGAGACCTTAAATGCCGGCCACAGGCTTCCTTGTGATGTTGATGGTGGTGAATATTATGAGTTATATGATGAAAGTTTTATGACTTTTTGGAGGTATAGAAATTAATTTTGACTGGATTCCCAATATTTTATATTACTTATTGGGATTGGATTTTTTCTTTTTGAGACAGGGTCTCACTCTGTCACCCAGGCTGCAGTACAGTGTCTCACTATGTTGCCCAGGCTGGCCTCAAACTCTTGGGCTCAAGTGATCCTCCTGCCTCAGCCTCCCAAGTAGCGGGCACTACAGGTGTACACCACCACAAATGGATACTTTTTTAATCTTTTGTAGATACTAGGTCTTGCTGTGTTGCCCAGGCTGGTCTCGAATTCCTGGGCTCAAGTGATCCTCCAGCATCTGCCTCCCAAAGTGCTAGGATTACAGGCATGAGCCACAATGCCCAATCAAGAGTGCACTCTGATTATGTTTTTCCTCTTTATTTTTCATTAGAGTCAGTTGTGAAATGTATATCAACAGTAGCCTATGTCTGAGTAGGTCCCTTTTTATAAATAAATAAGCCAAAACATCTTAGCCCAAATGTCTCATTTTAGGGTTTGAAAAATATTGTGGCTAGGCATGGTGACTCACACCTATAATCCCAGAACTTTGGGAGGCCAAGGCTGGAGGATCACTTGAGCCCATGAGTTTGAGACCAGCCTGAGCAACATAGTGAGACCTCGTCTCTACAAAAATGAAATAAAATGGGCTGGGTGTGGTGACCCATGCCTGTAATCCCAGCACTTTGGGAGGCTGAGGTGGGCAGATCACCTGAATTCAGGAGTTTGAGACCAGCCTGGCCAACTTGGTGAAACCCGACTCTAGTAAAAATAGAAAAAATAGCTGGGCATGGTGGCAGGTGCCTGTAATCCCAGCTACTGGAGAGGCTGAGGCAGGGGAATCGAACGAACCCGGGAGGCGGAGGTCTCAGTGAGCCAAGATCATGCCACTGCACTTCAGCCTGGGTGACAGAGCAAGACTCCATCTAAAATAAAATAAATAAAACCCTTAGTTTCTGCTTCAAGCCATGATGAGATAACGGGAACTAGAGGTATTGTCTAGCCTGAAACAACCCAAAAAACAGGCAAGATCTGTGAAAATGTAGTTTTCAAGACACTCTACTTTTTTTTTTTTTTTTGGAGATGGAGTCTTACTCTGTCGCCCAGGCTGGAGTGCAGTGGTGCAATCTCGGCTCACTGCAACCTCTGTCTCCTGAGTTCAAGCAATTCTCCTGCCTCCTGCATCAGCCTCCTGAGTAGCTGGGACTACTGGTGCATGCCACCATGCCCGGCTAATTTTTGTATTTTTAGTAGTGATGGGGTTTCACCATGTTGGCCAGGCTGGTCTCGGACTCCTGACCTCAGGTGATCTGCCCACCTCGGGCTCCCAAAGTGCTAGATTTACAGGCATGAGCCACCGCGCCTGGCCAGACACTCTACGTTAAGCAAAGGTGAAAAATGATCCCTGAAAGACAAAAAAAAAAAAGAGAGAGATGAGCTCTCTGACCCAGGTTACTGCCTTGAGAAAGCTTCCAGGCCAAGATGCAGGGAAGAAGAACTGAAGCCAAATCTGGCCAACTTCCTGCATTGAAGAAATAGAGCTAAGAGTGTAGGGAGACCGAAGCAGTTAGTGTTCGTGGGTCAGAACACCAGACAGGAAAGGGCTGCACAAAGATCTGTGGAGGGTTTCCTTCGGTAGTCAGTGGAGTGCTAATCAGCACAAGTGTGGAGAGAATCCACACAAGGCCAAGGACAGAACTATCAGAAAAGATTAGAGGTGCCCAGTGTACACAGAAGACAAAGGACACAGTGCCTGTTCCCACCAGGCTGGCTGGAAAAACTCATAATTCACAGGGCATTGAGTGGCATGCTCAAAAAGGTCTCAGCTCAGTGGCAGGGAGTCATTAGCTCCTGTCAGAGCACTGCTCCACGCCCACCTAACAAATCTTAAAAGCAAGACACGAGAAGATCCAACTGTTTTCAAAAAACAAAGCCCAAGAAGATTTATAGGAATACAAAAATATCCAGCACCCAGCAAGACAAAGTCACAATGTCTGGCAGCCAACCAAAGGTTTCCAGGCATGCGAAGAGGCAGAAAAATATGACCCATAGTGAGAGAGTAATCAATCGTAACTGTCCCAGAACTGACACCGATGTTAGCGTTATATTTGTTACATTTAGAATTATATTTAGATGTTATTAAAATTGCATTTCATGTGTTCAAGAAGTTAAAGTAGAAATATGGGAGGTATTTTTAAAATACCTAAATCAAAGTTCTAGAGATGAAATGACAAATTATGAGAAGACAAATACACTGGATGGAATTAAAGGCAGATTAAACATTGCAGAAAAAAGGTTAGTGAATTTGAAGACATAGCAGTGGACACTAAACCAAATGACATACTGTGAGAAAAATAAGAATAACAAAGGATGATAAGAATAACAAAGGATGATAACTGTGGGACAACTTAGAGCTGCTTAGCATATAGATAAAAAGAGCCTCCAAAGGAGGGAGGCCAACTGAAAAATGTATTTGGAGGAAGAACAGACAAAAGTTTTCAAAACTTGATTAAAACTATGCACCTACAAATCTAAGAAATCAGACCCAAGATTCATGACATAAAGTAAGCCAAGCAGCCACGGTGGCTCATTACTATAATCTCAGCACCTTGGGAGGCCAAGGTGGGAGGACTGCTTGAGGCCAGGAGTTCAAGACCAGCCTAGGCAACATAGCAAGAGCAACTCTGTCTCTACAAAATATAAAAAATTTTAAAATTGGTTGGGTGCAGTGGTTCATGCTAGAACTTTGGGAAGCCAAGGCTGGAGGATTGCTTAAGCCTAGGAGTTTGAGATCATCCTGGGCAACATAGTGAGACCTCGTTTCTACAAAAGATAAAATTAGCCAGGTGTGGTGGCACGTGCCTGTGGTCCCAGCTACTTGGGAGGCTGAGGTGGGAGGATCACTTGAACCTGGGAGGTTGAGGCTGCATTGAGCCCTGATTGTGCCACTGCATTCCAGCATGAGTGACAGAGAAAGACCCTGTCTCAAAGAGAGAGAGAGACAGAGAGAGAGAAAGAAAAAAAAAAAAAGAAAAGAAAACTTATGTGATCACCTCAATACATGCAGAAAAACTTTTGACCAAATCCAACACCTATTCCTGATAGTCTCAGTAAACTTGGAATAAAAGGGAATTTCCTCAAACCGATATAGAAAATCCAAAAAACTACATCTAACATTATACTCAGTGGTGAAAAATGAATATTTTCCTCCTAAGATCAGGAACAATACAAGGATGTCTGCTTTCACCAATTCTATTCAGCATTCCACTAGAGGTTCTTGCCAGTGGAATCAAGCCAAGACAAAGAAATAAAAAGCATCAGATTGGAAAGAAATTAAAACTGTTATTCATAGATGACATGATATCTATGTAGAAAATGTGATAGATTCTACAAAAGAGCTATTAGAACTAATAAGTGAGTTTAGCAAGTTTGCAGAGCACAAAATCAACATACTCAAATGAATTATATTTCTGTTTGCCAGCAACAAACAATCAGAAATGGAAATTAAGAACTACAATTTACAATAGAATTCTAAAAGACGATGAAATACTTAAGGATTAATCTGAGGATGTGAAAGACCTGTATCCTGGTAACTAAAAACATTGCTGAGCTATATGAAAGAAGATATGAATAAATGGAGAAGTAGACCTTGTTCATGGGTTAGAAGACTCAACACTGTTAAGATGTCAATTTCTTCCAAGTTGATCTATTCAAAATAATTATAATCAAAATCCCAGCTAGTTTTTTTTGTGTGTGGAAATTGAGAAGCTATTTAAAAAGTGGGGTGGCCATGCAGAGTTTATAGAGTGGGCAAACAACTCTGCCAAAGGACAAAGGTGGAGGGCTGACACCACCTGATTTCAAGACAAGGCTATGATAGACCAAATAGCTTCATATTAGCAGTAAGATAGACATATATCTGGGATAATGTATTAGTTCATTCTCGAATTGCTATAAAATGAAAACTCTTGTTAATTCCTTTAACTATAGGAATTAAGTTAAATATTATAAATACTATCAAGACTGGGGAATTTATTTTTTTATTTTTTATTTTTTTGAGATGGGCAGTGGCGTAATCTTGGCTCACTGCAACCTCCACCTCTTGGGTTCAAGCGATTCTCCTGCCTCAGCCTCCCGAGTAACTGGAATTACAGGTGCATGTCACCACACCCAGCTAATTTTTTGTAGAGACAGAGTCTTGCTATGTTGTCCAGGCTGGTCTCAAACTCTTGACCTCAAGTGATCTGCCCACCTCGGCCTCCCAAAGTGCTGGGATTGCAGGTGTGAGCCACTGAGCCTGGCCAAGACTGGGTAATTTATAAAGAAAAGAGGTTCACTTGGCTCATGGTTCCACAGGCTGTATAGGAAGCACGATGCTGGCATCTGCTGGGCTTCTAGGGAGGCCTCAGGAAACAACCGTGGCAGAAAGCAAAAGGGGAGCTGGATCTACTCCTTTTTAAAGCGGATCTACTTCTTTTTAAAAATTATTTGTGGGCTGGTTGCGGTGGCTCATGCCTGTAATCCCAGCACTTTGGGAAGCTGAGGTGGGAGAATCGCTTGAGCCCAGGAGTTCAAGAGCCCGTCTTATTTTTTAAAGTAAAAAAAAAATAAATAAATAAATATAAATCATTTGTGTAGAGACAGAGTCTTGCTATGTTGTCCAGGCTGGTCTCAAAGTCCTGGCCTCAAGTGATCCTCCTGCCTTGGCCTCCCAAAGTGCTGGGATTACAGGCATGAACCATGGCTGGAGAAGGAACATGTGAGGGACGTGACACACTTTTCAACAACCAGATCTCAGAAGAATTCACTGACTACCAGAACAGCACCAAGAGGGAAATCTGCCCCTGTGATCCAATCACTCCCACCAGGCCTCACCCCGTACATTGGGATTACTATTTGACATGAGATTTGGGCGGGGACACAGATCTAAACCATATCAGATGATAAAACAAACAAACAAAAATTGACAGATGGATCAAAGAAGATGTCAGAAATAGATCTGGGCCAGGTGTAGTGGTTCATGCCTGTAATCCCAGCACGTTGGGAGGCCAAGGCAGGAGGATCACTTGAGGCCAGGAGTTTGAGACCAGTCTGGACAACATAGCAACATAGCAAGACTCTGTACACAAATTTTATATATATATATATATATATACACGTGTGTATACACATATATATATACACGTGTATACATACACATATATATACACGTGTATATATACACGTATATATATACACGTATATATATATATATTTTTTTTTTCCTTAAAAAAAGAAGACAGGGTCTTTAACTCCTGGGCTCAAGCAATTCTCCCACCTCAGCTTCCCAAAATGCTGGGATTACAGGCATGAGCCACCGCAGCCAGCCCACAAATAATTTTAAGTGGATCCACACATAAATTGACAATAAGTTTTTGGTAAGGGCACAAGGCAAGGCAGCAGAGATAAGATGGCCTTTACAACAGATGTTGCTGGAATAACTGGATATTGATTAGGAATAAAAAAAGAATTTGAATATTTCACAATATACAAAAATTAACTCAAAATTGATTCTAGATCTAATAAATCCTAAAACTATAAAACTTCTAGAAGAAGCAAAGGAGAAAACCCTTGGTGACGTTGGGTTAGGCATTTCTTAGGTACAACACCAAAAGTGGAATCCATAAAATAATAACATCAAATGAAAACTTGGACTTATCAAAATTAAAACTTCTGCTCTACAAAAGACACTGCTGAAAGAACAGAAAGACAAGCCACAGGCTGGGGAAGTGTTTTGTAAAGCATCTACCTGATAAAGGATTTGTATCTATCATAAATAAATATCTCACAAAACTTGACAATAAGAAAACAAACAGCCCAATTAAAACTAGGCTAAAGATCTAGGCAGGCAATTCACCAGAAAGATATATGGGTGGCAAAGAGGCACACAAATAGATGCTCAACATCATCAGTTGTTCCACACGTGCAAATTAAAGCCACGACAAGATGCCACTGCAGACTCTTTAGATGGCAGAGATTTAAAACGATGACAAGTAATCCCAATACTTTGGGAGGCCAAGGTGCAAGGATCACTGGGCCCAGGAGTTTGAGGTTACAGTGAACTATGATTGTACCACTGCACTCCAGCCTGGATGACAAAGCGAAACCCTGTCTCAAAAAAGAAACAGATGACAATACCAATTGCGGGTAAATATTGGAGCAACTGGGACTCTCCTATTCTGCTTGTGAAACTGTAAAGTGACAAAGCCCCTTTAGAAAACCATTAGACAATTTCTTAAAATGTTAAACATACGTCTACCATATAATCCAGGCATTCCATGCCTAAACATTTCCCTAAGATAAAAGAAAGCATATAATTCTACAAAAACTTGTACACGGATGTTCAGAAAAGTATTATTTGTAATAGCCCCAAACTGGAAACAACCCAAATGACCATCAGTAGGTGAATGAATAAACAAATTGTAGTATAGCCACACAAAAGCCATAGTATTATGGAACAATAAAAAGGGACCACTGATACTAACAACATAGATGAATCTGAAAATAATTATTCTGAATGCAAGAAGCTAGACAAAAGTAGAATACCTATGGTACGAATGAATATATATATAAATAAAATTTGGCCATGCGTGGTGGCTCACGTCTGTAATCCCAGCACTTTGGGAGGCCGAGGTGGGCAGATCACTGAAGGTCAGGAGTTTGAGACCAGCCTGACCAACATGGCGAAACCCCGTCTCTACTAAAAATACAAAAATTAGCTGGGTGTGGTGGCGGGCGCCTGTAATTCCAGTTACTCAGAAGGCTGAGGGAGGAGAATCGCTTGAACCCAGGAGGTGGAGTTTGCAGTGAGCTGAGATCACGTCACTGCACTCCAGCCTGGGTGACAGAGCAAGATTCCATCTCAATAAAATTAAATATAAAATAAAATAAAATATAAAACAAAACCAAGGAATCGACAGTGGTATAAAGTAGATCATTGTTGCTTAAGGACTGGTGGCATAGGGGAAGGGGATTACACAGGGTTATGAGGAAACTATTGGAGATGATAGACTTGTTCACTGTCTCGACTATGGTAATGTTTTCACGGGTGTACACATATGTCAACATTTATCAAGTTTTATACTTTAGATATGTGCACTTTGTTGTGTGTCAACTGTATGTCAATACAGCAGGGTTCTTTGTTTTTGTTTTTTACAAAAATCTTAAAATGAGACTGTTTTAGGTGTCACTCCAACACCTGTTTCCAGGCCCTGGCAATGCTGCCTCTTTCCTTGTGTCCTTATTGTTGGCTGCCTTCCTACTCTGGCTGATCTCTGACTCACCTCACTGTCCAGTTTGGCTTCCTAGTTCCTTCATCACTAGTGTAAAAAAGTACCCCTGGCTGGGCGCGGTGGCTCATACCTATAATCCTAGCACTTTGGGAGGCCAAGGTGGGCAAATCACTTGAGCTCAGGAGTTTGGGGAACATGGAAAAACCCTGTCTCTACAAAAAAAATACAAAAATTAGCTGGGCACAGTGGCTCACACCTGTGGTCCCAGCTGCTTGAGAGGTTGAGGTGGAAGGGTCACTTGAGCCTGGGAGGTGGAGGTTGCAGTGAACCAAGATGGCACCACTACACTCCAGCCTGGGTGACAGAGCAAGACTCTGTCTCAAAAAAAAAAATAAAAATAAAAAATCTGTGAATTAAAATCCGTCTGTCCTGAATATTTGAAGTTGCTTCTGTTTACCTGATAGATCCTGTCTGATATATTTGGTCACCACACAGTAGTAATTTATCCTGGCCAGTAGATGAATCTCTGTGTGACCTTGGATGGATGTCATAAGGCTACCTGTTTTCTCCTTGTAGTCTCCTAAGTACCTGAAATCCCCACTTTTTTTTTTTAAGACAGGATCTAGCTCTGTTGTCCAGGCTGGAGTGCAATGGCTCAATCACGGCTAACTGCAGCCTTGACCTCCTGAGCTCAATTCACCTTGCCTTGGCCTCCCAAGTAGCTGGAACTACAGGCGTGCACCACCACATCTAACTAATTTTTTTTTTAATTTTTCTTTTGTAGGGACAAGCTCTTGCTATGTTGACCAGACTTGTCTTGAACTCCTGGTCTCAAGCCATCCTCCTGCCTCAGCCTCCCAAAGTGGTGGAATTACAGGAGTGAGCCACCACACCTGGCCCCCCAGTCTTAATGTCATGCTTTGTTGGCTTTCTAGAGAAATAGATATCTATTTAGGGGAAGATTTTAGTAGTTGTCTTAGCCCACTTGTGTTGCTATAACAAAATATCACAGACTGGGTAATTTATAAAGAACAGAAATTTATTTCTAACAGGAGGCTGGTGATATGGTTTGGCTGTGTCCCCACCCAAATCTCATCTTGAATTCCCATGTGTTGTGGGAGGGACCCTGTAGGAGGTAACTGAATCATGGGGGCAAGTCTTTCCCATGCTGTGAATAAGTCTCATGAGGTCTGATGGTTTTAAAAAGAGGAGTTCCCCTGCATGAGCTCTCTCTATTTGTCTGCTGCCACCACGTAAGACGTGACTTGCTCCTCCTTGCCTTCTGCCATGACTATGAGGCTTCCCCAGCCACTGGGAACTGTAAGTCCATTAAACCTCTTTCTTTTGTAAATTGCCCAGTCTTGGTTATGCCTTTATCAGTAGCGTAAAAATGGACGACTAATATAGCTGGGAAGTTCAAGATCAAAGTGCCACCAGGGTTGGCTGTCTGATGAAGATCAGATCTCTGCTCCCAAGATGGCACCTTAAACACTATGTCCTCACATGGCAGAAGGTTGAATGCAACAAGAGCTCAAACTCCCTTCGATCAAGCCCTTTTAAAATGAATCTATTCATTATAAAATTCATTCATGGAATGAATCTATTAATGAGGGCAGAGCCCTCATGACCTCCCTAAACATTCCAATTCCTAAGATTGTTGCATTGGGAATTGCATTTTTAATACAGGAATTTGGGGGATACATTCAGACCACAGCAGTGGTTAAAAAGGACAGTGTGCAGCCAATAGGGGACTAAATATCTAGAGAGTGAGGGTGAGATGACATCAGGAAAGGCATCCTAGTAGGACAAGAAGTTTCCAAAAAGGTATGGAGAATTTGAAGATCAAGTTTACCTCTTTTACAACTGTGCTTAGAACCATCTACTAATTCACACAGGAGCACTCAGATTCATAAAAAAAGTTCTTAGAGACCTACAAAGAGACTTAGACTCCCACACAGTAATATTGGGAGACTTTAACACCCAACTGTCAATATTAGATAGATCATCAAGACAGAAAATTAACAAAGGTATTCAGGACGTGAACTCAGCTCTGGATCAAGTGGACCTGATACATATCTACAGAACTCTCCACTCCAAAACAACAGAATATACATTCTCCTTGGTGCCATATGGCATTTACTCTAAAATTGATCACATAATTGGAAGTAAATCACTCCTCAGCAAATGCAAAAGAACAGAAATCATAACAAACAGTCTCTCAGACCACAACGCAATCAAATTAGAACTCAAGATTAAGAAACTCACTCAAAACCACACAACTACATGGAAATTGAACAACCTGCTCCTGAGTGATTCCTGGGTAAATAATGAAATTAAGATAGAAATCAAGAAGTTCTTTGAAACCAATGAGAACAAACAGACAATGTACCAGAATCCCTGGGATGTGGCTAAAGCAGTGTTAAGAGGGAAATTTATAG
Source organism: Symphalangus syndactylus (assembly GCF_028878055.3). Taxonomy (NCBI): domain Eukaryota; kingdom Metazoa; phylum Chordata; class Mammalia; order Primates; family Hylobatidae; genus Symphalangus; species Symphalangus syndactylus. The sequence continues at coordinate 80,805,234 of NC_072434.2, read as the reverse complement.
CACTAAATGCCCACATCAAATTGACACCTTAACATCACAACTAAAAGAACCAGAGACCCAAGAGCAAATAAACGCCAAAGCTAGCAGAAGACAAGAAATAGTCAAAAATATTTTCTAAATTCTGTGCATATTGTCAAAAGACAAACTCATAATGAATTTAGTTAAAGATCTCAGTTCATTCCATAAAATAGAATAAGTATTCCAATGAGTTGAGCAAAGGGGATTGTCTTTATAAACAGAAAGGGCTGAATAAATCAGAAACAAAGAACAAAAAGCAGATCGGTCATTTTAAAGTTACCTTCCTTATGGCCAGGTGCAGTGGCTCATGCCTGTAATCCTAGCACTTTGGGAGGTGAAGGTGGGTGGAACATCTGAGGTCAGGAGTTTGAGACCAGCCTGGCCAACATGGCAAAACCCCATCTCTTCTAAAAATATAAAAATTAGCTGGGCGTGGTGGCAGCACCTATAATCCCTGCTATTCAGGAGGCTGAGGCAGGAGAATCAGTTGAACCCAAGGGGCAGAGGTTGCAGTGAGCCAAGGTCATGCCATTTTGCTCCAGCCTGGGTGAAAGAGCAAAACTCCATCTCAAAAAAGAAATTAAGTAAAATAAAGTTACTTTCCTTGTAAGGTGGTGATATAGTTTGAATATACATCCCCGCCACATCTCATGTTGAACTGTAATCCCCAGTGTTGGAGGTGGGGCCTGGTGGAAGATATTTGGGTCACTGGGGCAGATCCCTCATGTCTCGGTGCTGTTCTCACAATGGCGAATGAGTTCTCGGGAGATCTGGTTTGTGAAGTCTGTGGCACCTCTTGCTGCACTCATTCTTGCTCCTGCTTTCCTCATGTGAAGTGCCTTCTCCTGCTTCACCTTCCACCATGAGTAAAATCTCCCTGAGGCCTCCCCAGAAGCCAAGCAGATGCTGGTGCCACGCTTGTAAAGCTGGAAGAACCTCTTTTCTTATAAATTACCCAGTCTCGGGTATTTCTTTATAGCAATGCAACAATGGCCTAATACAGGCAAGGACAGGGAGACAGAACAATTGAAAGATAACTGACTGGTTCTCCTGTTTCTTGTACAGCCTGCAGAACTGTGAGCCAAATAAACCTCTTTTCTTCATAACTTACCCAGCCTCAGGCATTCCTTTATCGAAACGCAAACAGACTAACGCAGTATTTTGTGAAAAAGCCTGCTGGTTCAGCTCACAGTTGAACCAGAAGAGTGCTTTTCTTTAAGATAAACATTGTACTTGGATTTGCAGCAGAAGTGCTTTCTGCATTCTTCCTATTTTGTCACACAGAATATTAGAAAGATATGTACTCAAAGATTAAGATGGAATGAAATCAATCATTTTTATTGCTCCATCAAAAATATTCTTTTTTTTTTTTAGACAGAGCCTCACTCTTGTTGCCCAGGCTGGAGTACAATGGCGTGATCTTGGCTCACTGCCACCTCCCCTTCCCAGGTTCAAGCAATTCTAGTGCCTCAGCCTCTAGAGTAGCTGGGATTACAGGCATGCGCCACCGTGCCCAGCTAATTTTTGTATTTTTAGTAGAGACGGGGTTTCACCATGTTGTCCAGGCTGGTCTTGAACTCCTGACCTAGTGATCCGCCCACCTTGGCCTCCCAAAGTGCTGGGATTACAGGTGTGAGCCACCACCCCCGGCCTCATCAAGAACATTCTTATACCAAACTGGTGTGTGTGTTTTTTTTTTTTTTAAAGGGGCTGTAAGTACATGGTAGTAGAGAATATGATTATTCATTCTGTTTGAAGCCACAGCCTTGATTCTTGCCATAGCCCACCATTTACACATCATTTAATTTATTTTGCCATTTTATCAATTTTACCATTTTACCCACCATTGTTTTTGTACCATTGTTTTTAACTGCGCAAATGTTAGCACAGTTCAAAAGACAAAAGAATATCATGGTATACTATGAAAATAGTTTTGACCTCACAGACCCCTTACAGAAAGGTTCTCTGGCCTAGCCAGGAGAACAGTGATACTCAAACTGGGGTCTGGGGATACCTGGGGGGAGAATCATTGTTTTCCGGGCTAAACCAGAGTGCCCAGTAAACATAATTGCTCCAGAAAATGGCATAAAGGGCTGTCTTGTTCTTATCAGTGTTATCTCCTCTGAGAGGAGGCTACTTTGATTGCTCATTGAGAACCTCTACTGTTTCCAGAAATATTCATCTCCTCCCTTCCTCCCCTGCTCCGTAACCTTCATCCAGAATTCATGTCAGAGCTCTGAGTTGAAGGACTAGGGAGAGGCTACTGCTGGTATCCTGAGATGAAGTCACTGAGCCTTGAAAGCCGTAAAACAACTGCTAAGTTTTTCCTCTCTGCCCTACTCTCTGCTGGCCTGTCAAGCAATCTTCCCAAATTTTGGAAGATCTGAAATCCAGTCTCAGGAGTCTGATAAGATGCTGCAGACACTGATGAGTTTTTTTATCTGCATAAAATAAACCCTATTTTTTAAAAATAATTTTTTTTTTTTTGCCTGTGATACAGCCCTCAGGAGGTCCTGGGAACACGTGCCCCATGTTTTTAAGAGTTTAGGCTGACAAATGTCCACTGACAGGAGCCTTAGAACCGGCCATGGGTTTGGTGTGATGAAGACAGGAGCAATCAGCTGTGAGGTCCAGAAGAGAATGAGTGAGCCGGGAGTGGTGGGTCATGCCTGTAATCCCAGCACTTTGGGAGGCTGAGGCAGGTGGATCACCTGAGAGGTCAGTAGTTCGAGACCAGCCTGGCCAATATGGTGAAACCTCGTCTCTACTAAAAATACAAAAATTAGCCAGGCATGATGGTGCCCACCTGTAATCTCAGCTACTTGGGAGGCTGAGTCACAAGAATCACCTGAACCCAGGAAACTGAGGTTGCAGCGAGCCAAGATAGTGCCACTGCACTCCGGCCTTGGTGACAAGAGCTAAACTCTGTCTCAAAAAAAAAAAAAAAAAAAAAAAAAGGAGAATGAGTGGATGGGAAAGGTAAGAATAAACACAGAGCATGCACAGGATGCATTAGCAAAACATCAAAGAGAGATTACAGAGGGCTAACAGAGTCTAACACACAAATACATTTTGAAGCTAGTCATGGTTGAGCATGTCTTAATCTAGGATAAAAGAGTGACAGAAAAAGAAGTGATGGAATGAGTGAAAGTACTTTGAGAAATACATAAGTGGATGACAACAAGAGTAAGAAAATAGTAACAATCATAACAGCAACGTAGCAGTAAGTATGGGCCATCTACTTCACTCAATTCAGATACACTGAATGTATCTCATATTGTATTGTTTCTCAGTTAGTCTTTAAAACAAATCTATGAGATGTGTGGTCCAAAAGACCATCAGGATGGCTTAACAGTAGAAAGGAGAGCTTTGTGGTATCAGTTTGCAAACCGGGAAGAGACAGTTTTGGCATGAAATAAAGGTGCTTTCTCTCTAAAGAGGGAAAGGGCAGGATGGTTTTTGTGCCTCACAGGGTCTGTATTACACAATAGTCATACATATTCAGGTTTTGGAGGAAAGCTATACATATTTATGAGGGGAGCCAAATGCATGCACGATGGCTACACATACACGTAATATCCATCCCATGTTCACTTTGGGGAAGGGTTTTGGCATTAAAATGAGATGGAATTTGACTCTTTACATTAAAGGTGACCTATAGGACACAGAGATAGTTTGTGTGTGCAGTCTCCACAATTTGCTGACACTGGCTTGAGGTTGGCAGTTACTTATCAGGAAAGTGTTTCTAAGGCCAGGTCTCTGTCCAATCGGGGCTGTAGTGGTCTGGATTGTACATCAGACTTAGGAAGTGTCTGACAATTTGCCTGATAATTCCTACTGTTAGGGAGTTTAGCAAGAGTGTGGTTTTTCTTGTAGCCACAGGAATTTAGGAAATTGCCATGCCAGCTGAGCCCTGAACCCTTGATTCGTCGGTAATTTTTGTTTCCGTAACCTAAAGGTTTGTCTTAGTTGATAAAGGGATGCCAACTTGGCTCTCCCAGATCACAGATATTATCATCACCTTATGGCTGGGGAACCTGAGGGTCAGAGAGTTTAATTAATTTGTCCAAGGTCACAAAGCCAAGAAGGGAGAATGCTGGATTCTAACCCAAGTATATCTGACATTCCATATTCTAGCCTTTTCCCTCATTCTGATATTTTCTCTGAAAACCCCTGGGTTTATCCTGGCACTTCCATGTGTGTAAGTCATTTGTGCACAAGCCAAGGTTTGTTTCCTGGGTAGGCGCTGCAATGCCTACTTGGTATTTGAGGTCAGTACATTATAGGAATAAATTGTGCTATGTCTAGGCTTTTAAGTATCTAAATGATTGAGAGTTCATCTTCAAAGGAGAAAATAGCCTTATAAAACAGAATTACAAAGGCAAGGCTTAGTGTCTTAGAATCCCTAAGCCTCGCAACCCGAAGAGCAGAAGAGAAAAAATGTCTCCAGCTACAAGAGAACTAATGAGCTTTAAATGAAAGAGCTAGAGTCACATTTTCCTCTGAACTCCCATACATACATGAATATAAATCCGTCTTTTCTCTTGCAAAAAAAAATTTTTTTTTAAGGAAACAGCTGTCATTTTGCTAAGCAACACCAAAAGCTGATTATCTGGTGCCTGCTCTGGGTAAAAGGCAGAAAAGCCAAATGATGAAAAGATGCCACCTCATTTAACAACTAAAATATTACTACACACTCGAGTAACTACCAAATAGGGTCCATTTAAACACCAACCTTAGTCCAATATCTTTTTTTTTTTTTTTTTTTTTTTTTTTTTGGGATAGCGTCTCACTCTGTTGCCCAGGCCGAAGTGCAGTTGTGCGATCTTGGCTCACTGCAACCTCCACCTCCCGGGTTCAAGTAATTATCTGCCTCAGCCTCCTGAGTAGCTGGGATTACAGGCGCCCACCACCATGCCCAGCTAATTTTTGTATTTTAGTAGAGACAGGGTTTCACCATGTTGGCCAGGCTGGTCTTGAACTCCTGACCTCGTCATTCACCTGCCCCAGCCTCCCAAAGTGCTGGGATTACAGGTATGAGCCACCACACCCAGCTGTCCAATATCTTAATGTAACATCTCCTTGTATAAGCAGTCGCCTCATTCACAGTGGGTATCCAATAATCCTACAAACTCAGAGCTAGAACGACTTTTACCACCACTTATCATAGCTGTGTGCAGATGCAGATAAGGGAGACCAGGAGGGGAAGAGTTTGCCCAAGGTCACACAGTTCTCTCCTGCAGAGCTGAAACAAATCCCAGGTCTGTGGGGGCTGAGAGGTAACAACCCTGGCCTGTGAAGTGAGGCTGCCTCAGTTCAAGGCTGGAGTCCTGTGACAATCCCAAGAAAGGATGAGCCATGAGGCACGTGGTGTGCTTGCCCTAAATTACTACTGTTAGTACCATTATTACTGTTAGATAATTTGTTTTTTGTTTTCTTTTTAGAGACAGAGTCTTGCTCTGTTGCCCAGGCTCAAGTGCCATGGCATGGTCATAGCTCACTGCAGCCTTGAGGTCCTGGACTCAAGTGATCCTTCTGCCTCAGCCTCCCACGTAGCTGGCACTACATGCACACACCACTGCACCTGGCTTATTTATTTATTTATGAGAGGAGTTTTGCTCTGTTGCCCAGGCTGGAGTACAGTGGCACAATCTCGGCTCACTGCAACCACCACCTTGCGGGTTCAAGCGATTCTCCTGCCTCAGCCTCCACTGTAGCTGGGATTACAGGTGCCTACCACCACTCCTGGCTAATTTTTGTATTTTTAGTAGAGACAGGGTTTCACCATGTTTGCCAGGCTGGTCTTGAACTCCTGACCTCAAGTGATCCACCCGCCTCGGCCTCCCAAAGTGCTGGGATTACAGGCATGAGCCACTGCACCCAGCCCTGGCTAATTTATTTTATTTCTTGTAGAGATGGGGTTCTTGCTTTGTTGCCCAGGCTGATCTTGAACTCTTGGCTTCAAATGATCCTCCTGCCTAGACCTCCCAAAGTGCTGGGATTACAGGCACGAGCCACTGAGCCTGGTCTATTAGATAAAATTTTAGGGAGGCTATTGGTTTAGACTGAGCTCCTGCACTTGGCTCAACAGACCAAACTAAAATGGAGCTACTCATGCTGAAGTTCCACACCACCAAGCCAAACCTAAGTTGTTTATCTGATCTTCCAAGAAATCAGGAGAGACAGAGATAATAACCCAATCCCCTAAAAGGCCAGTTTTAGTGGGCATTGAGACAGAAATAATGCAGGGTGGTCATAGGAGAATAGAATATTCCAGGCAGCAGTTTCACATGAGCAGCCAAAGGAAACTGTGAATAGCTACAGAAGCTATGGGCTGATAAGACCCTGAAAAACCAGGGTGTGGACCAAGCTGGCTAAGACTGACTGGACCGAACATGGCACTGCAGTGACCTAGGTTTCACCTGGGACCTTATTATGCACTCATTAACATACCAAACACACACCCCCCAGCGCCATGACAGTTCTGGGAACATCCATATTTGGTGTAAAAATGAGTGGCACCACAGTTCTGAGAAACCGCCACCTTTTCCCAGGAATTTTCATGAATATTCAGCCCCTTGATTGAAAAAACCCACAAAGGTAGCAGCCCCAAATCCCCTTGTGTGTGACTCTCTAGTGAGTACACATACTCTCCATTTTCTTCAGTGTATACTTTTCACTCTGCAATAAATCTCCCTGTTTTCACTATTTCCTCACTCATTCTTTTTTTTTTTTTTCTGAGACAGACTCTCGCTCTGTTGCCAGGCTAGTGTGCAGTGGGGCGATCTCGGCTCACTGCAACCTCTGCCTCCTGAGCTCAAGCGATTCTCCTGCCTCAGCCTCCTGAGTAGCTGGGATTACAGGCATGCGCCACCACGCCCGGCTAATTTTTGTATTTTTAGACGAGATGGGGTTTCACCATGTTGGACAGGATGGTCTCTATCTCTTGATCTGCCTGCCTTGGCCTCCCAAAGTGCTGGGATTATAGGCATGAGCCACTATGCCCAGCCTCCTCATTCATCCTTGAATTCCTTATTGAGATGGTGTCAAGAGCCTGGACACCGGCCAGGGTCAAGGTCCCACTGGTATTTGGAGACCTCCTCTGGCCTACCGGTATCAACATGATAAGGAAGCCCCCTCTGCTTTAACCTGTCTACCTAAAAGGAAGAGGCTGAGGCAAAATTAATGTAAATAGTTTATTTGGGCCAAGCTTGAGATTGCATCCCGAGAGCATAGATTCAAGCTGCCCAGTAGAATATTCACTGGGACTAGCAACAATTACAAGTAGGGTTTTAAAATTTTGTTTTGTTTAGAGATAGGGTCTCACCGTCGCCTAGGCTGGAGTGCAGTGGTGTGATCATGGCTCACCACAGCCTTCAATTCCTGGGCTCCAGCAATCCTCCTGCCTCAGCCTCCCAATACTTGGGAATGCAGGGACTTACTACCTTGAGGTTTTTAAAGGAAAAGAAGAGGCAGTTCCTAAATTGTTTGCCAAGATTTCACATTAAAATAATATAAGCTATTGATTGGCTATACATTGTTCTTTGTATCACAAATTCCAGGAACAGGAAGACTGGGTGAGGCAGCTAGTCAGGAACAAAATTACCTTAAACAATTGACCCCAGGTATGGGGCAGCGGGAGGGCTGGAGGCAGGCATGACTGAAGTCGCACACTCCTGTCTCTCTGGTCCTGAGTACTTTACAGAGCTCAGAATGCTTGGAGCTATTTTTCTTCTCTCAAACCTGTAGGAGGAAAATAACTTTGAAAGGACCAATCTGCTTTTTGTTCTCAGCTTCTACTAATACTTTCCTCAGCCTTTTTCTGTCTACCAAGCCAACCGCCTCTGCTCAGCTCAACAGAACACTCATTCTGTCTCAGCCTGGTGGCTTACGCCTATAATCCCAGCACTTTGGGAGGCCGAGGCGGGAGGATGACCTGAGGTCAGGAGTGCGAGACCAGCCTGGCAAACATGGTGAAAACCTGTCTCTACTAAAAATACAAAAAATAAAATAAAAAATTAGCTGGGTGTGGTGGCACACACCTGAGGACTAAGCCCTGATTTTTTTTTTTTAATCTTGCCCAAATTCCTATCTAAGGGATCTGGGGAGCCATACCCTACAAACCACAAATTCTCATCAGATGGGTTTTATTTAATGCTATATATCATGACTTACTTTCCAATTTGACCCTGGCATAACAAGGAAGAAAATCAAAATTTTAAAACCCTACTTGTAATTGTTGCTAGTCCCAGTGAATATTCTACTGGGCAGCTTGAATCTATGCTCTCGGGATGCAATCTCAAGCTTGGCCCAAATAAACTATTTACATTAATTTTGCCTCAGCCTCTTCCTTTTAGGTAGACAGGTTAAAGCAGAGGGGGCTTCCTTATCATGTTGATACTGGTAGGCCAGAGGAGGTCTCCAAAACATGTTTCTCTGTCACATCTTGAAATGGCCCTGCAAAGCCATCCCTTGTGGGAAAAATCCACATCTACAGAGAATCCTCTTTCCCCCTTTTTTTCGTTGCTCTTTTTTGTTTTTGTTTTTTTGAGACAGGGTCTCACTCTGTCGCCAGGCTGGAGTGCAGTGGCAACATATCGGCTCACTGCAACCTCTGCCTCCTGGGTTCAAGCAATCCTCCTGCCTCAGCCTCCTGAGTAGCTGCGACTACAGGTATGCACCACCTCACCGGGCTAGTTTTTGTATTTTTAGTACAGACAAGGTTTCGCCATGTTGGCCAGGCTGGTCTTGAACTCCTAACCTCAGGCGATCTGCCTGCCTCGATCTTCCAAAATGCTGGGAATACAGGCATGAGCCACCACGCCTGCCACCCGCCCCCCCCCACACCCCCGCCCTTTTTTTTCCTTCCTTCCTTTGCAGATCCAGGAGATAATCAACTAAGAGCCAGACACCCTTTTAGGTCCGATAGGAAACATTTTACAACCTGCTATCTCTGAAGTATGCTATGGGAGAACTTCCTCTAGGAGATAAAACTTGGTCTCCACAATCCTTTATCTTAACCTGAACACTTCCTTTCTCTTGATCCCAGGATAAACTCAACCAATTGTCAACCAGAAAATGTTTAAATTTACCTATAGCCTGGAAGTACCCCCATCCCCGCCGCCCTGCTTTGAGTTGTCCCGCCTTTCTGAACCAAACCAATGTATTTCTTAAATGTATTTAACTGATGTCTCATGCCTCCCTAAAATATATAAAACCAAGCTGTACCCTGACCACCTTGGGCACATGTTTTCAGGATCGCCTGAGAGCTGTGTCACGGGACATGGCCACTCGTATTTGGCCGTCTCATATTTAAGAGAACAAACTTCTTAAAATATTTTACAGAGTTTGACTCTTTTTGTCAACACGCCTATGGTCCCAGCTACTGGGGAGGCTGAGGCAAGAGAATCGCTTTGAACCCGGGAGGTGGAGTTGCAGTGAGCCAAGATCCCATCACTACAGTCCAGCCTGGGTGACAGAGCAAGACTCCCTCTCAAAAAAAAATTCGAGTACACCGCGGTGCCTGCCTGTAGTCCCAGCTCCTTGGGAGGCTGAGGCAGGAGGATCACTTGAGCCCAGGAGTTTGAATCTAGTCTGGGCAATATAGCAAGACCCTGTCTTTACAAAAAAGGAAAGAAAAGAAAATCAACTATTTACTCAGCTAACACAGGAGACATTTCTGGGCCTTGTTTTTATTTTTATTTTGGGGGTACCTTCTTTTTAGACGCCAGCCAAAATCAGTAGGAAGCTGTAGACAACCAACACTTGGGATTGCAATGTTTTACCACAATTCAAACTTGAAATGGGTTCATTCAGGGATTCTTCCATTTTGATAGGGCACTCAGTGAGAGAAGGACTGGAGAAAAGGTGGACGCCTTCCACAGAGGTTCACATGTTGCAGCTTCATTGGGCAGTACACGGACGGCAGCTTGGAAGCAGGTCTTTGTGTTTGCAACTGTGGACCGTGCAGGGTACCAGATTTCCGAAAGCAGCTTCTGTTTACTCCAGGATCCTACAAGTCACTGGTATAATTTCTAACAGCCTGTAGGTATGAGGCTACAGAAAGACTCATGAAGGAGGAGAGGCCCCTGTTTGCAAAAGTCTAGGCCTATCTTTGGAAAATCAAGGCTGTGCAGGCTGAGGGCGCAAATGCTACCTTTAGAGGCTGTAACCAGGGATGTGGGAGCACCCAGGGAGAGGCCCGGCGACGGCCGGCTGGGCCAAGAAGAGGGCGCCCAGCAGCCCCGCCGGCACCCCAGGGTGTTTGGAGGCCCACATGGTCCCGCCTTATTGGCTCTCAGGGAGCTCCGGCCCCGAGGAAGCGGAGCCGCCATCGCAGTTGTAGTTCCCGAGTTTCCTCATCCGGCTCCCTAGTCAGTCTGCAGAGCCCTAAGGTCGTCCGGGATCAGAACTCCCAGAAGGTCTCGCGCTCGAGGGCGTGGCACTGCAGGGTGGGCGTTGTAGAGATGCAAATGAAGTCGCCGCGCCGGCGTCTGCGCGCCCTCACTGGGCTTCCAGGGGAAGGGGTAAAGCTTTCTCACCGCCCGACGGGTTCCTCCTCCTCCTCTGACCTCTGGACTCTCTCACCGCCCCGAATGTCACCTCGGACCACTGCTCGACGGGCAGCATGTTCCAGAGTGGCTGGGGAGGCGCAGGGCTGGGGACTGGGTTGGGTTGAAGCTGCTGCTCCTCCGGGCTGCCTGGGCAGCCTGTTTGGCGCCCAGGAAGTTACAGTGCTAAGAGGGGAACCACGGGGCAACCCCAGGGGTCCCCACCCAGCACCCCCAAGTCCAAACCAGCACCACGGGGCGGAAGCCCACTGTAATTGGGAAAAAGCAGAGCCGCTAAGGTGCTTTAATTTTGGCTAAGATGAGCAGGAAAGACTACAGCCAAATCAATGGGATGAATGTCTGTGGATTATGCTGCGGCATTTAAATCTGTCCTCCATAATTCTTTGTCTGTCTTTCATAGAGCTTTGATCGTTTTATCCCTTAAGTTACCTTCTGGGAGAATTCCTTGGCTTCGTATTTATTCCAGCTCTCTGGTTTGTTTTTCAGCAGTGCCCGCTCTGCTGTTTTGCCCACCTCTTGAAGGTTTCTTTTTCTTTCAGTAGCTGTTTGTGTGTCCAAGATCTCTGGTTTATTATTATTATTATTATTATTATTTTTAGATGGAGTCTTGCTCTGTTGCCCAGGCTGGAGTGCAGTGGCGAGATCTTGGCTCATCGCAACCTCCACCTCCCAGGTTCAAGCGATTCTCCTGCCTCAACCTCCGGAGTAGCTGGGATTACAGGCGTGCGTCACCACACCTGGCTAATTTTTGTGTTTTTAGTAGAGATGGGGTTTCACCATGTTAGCCAGGCTGGTCTCAAACTCCTGACCTCAGGTGAGGCCTGCTTCAGCCTCCCAAAGTGCTGGAATTACAGGTGTGAGCCACCTCGGCCAGCCTGGCTAATTCTTCTCATAACTGCCTGCTCTCATTTCATGCTGTGATATTCTTGCTTATCCCTATACGTATTTTTGTTACACTGATTTTCACTCTTTTAAACTTTTTTCTGGAAGTGCAGTTTCTCCTTTAGAAAAAAAATGAGGCCAGGTGTGGTGGCTCACACCTGTAATCTCAGCACTTTGGGAGGCCAAGGCGGGCAGATCACCTGAGGTTGGGAGTTCGAGACCAGCCTGACAAACATGGAGACACCCCGTCTCTACCAAAAATACAAAATTAGCCGGGTGTGGTGGTGCATGGCTGTAATCCCAGCTACTCAGAAGGCTGAGGCAGGAGAATTGCTTGCATCTGGGAGGCGGAGGTTGCGGTGAGCTGAGGTAGTGCCATTGCACTCCAGCCTGGGCAACAACAGCGAAACTGTCGAAAGAAAGAGAGACAGAGGGAGAGACGGAGGGAGGGAGGGAGGAGAAAGAGAAGAAAAAAGAGAGAAAAATATATAAGGTTATTCTTTCCATGTGTGGTTTTCCTCAAATGTTTGTGACTGGTTATGTCCCATTTCTGTACCTGAGATTTCTTGTTAGCCTGTTTTCCACTCTTTGCACAGATTTGCCCCTCCCGCAAGTGTGTGCAAAGAGAGGTAGGTGCTTTAGGATTTAATTAAAAAATTTTTTTTTTTCTTTTTGAGATGGAGTCTCGCTGTTATTGGCCCAGGCTGGAGTTCAATGGCGCGATCTCCGCTCACTGCAACCTCCACCTCCTGGGTTCAAGCGATTCTCCTGCCTCAGCCTACTGAGTAGCTGAGATTACAGGTGCCCGCCACCATCCCCGGCTAATTTTTGTATTTTTAGTAGAGATGGGATTTCACCATGTTGGCCAGGCTGGTCTCAAACTCCTGACCTCAGGTGATCCACCGGCTTTGGCCTCCCAAAGTGCTGGGATTAAAGGCGTGACCCACCGCGTCCGGCCAATTTATTTTGTTTTTTGTTTTATTTTAAGAGACAGGGTCTCACTCTGTCACCCAGGTTGAAGTGCAGTGGCATAATCATAGCTCACTGCAGCCTCAAACTCCTGGGCTCAAGGGATCCTCCCACCTCAGTCTCCCAAGTAGTTGGGACTACAGGCATGTGCCACCACACCTGGCTGATTTTTTAATTTTTTTTGTAGATATGGGGTCTGGCTTTGTTGACCAGGCTGGTCTTCAACTCCTGGCCTCAAGTGATCCTCCTACCTGGGCTTCTGAAAATCTTGGGATTCCAGGCACTGTAATCCCACAGCGAACTACTGTGTCTGGCCCTAATTTTTTTTTTTTTTTTTTTTAATGAGAGGAGAGGCAGTATTTGTAGCCTAGTGGCCAGCTGGGGGCTCCCCGTTCCCCGCTAGTGTGATAATCTTTGGCATTTGTACCCATACTCACAGATGGAAGCAGAGACCCCATTTTCTGTTTCCTGGAAGGTTGTATTTTGGTGAAACTTTTTGTTGTAGTGTCTCAGTTACCCTGTCACTCACTGGTCAGATGTCTTATTGCTTCAGATATTTGCACAATAGACTGATTAAAATCCATCTGCAGCTACTTACAAACTATTACAGGCAGTGGAGCTTTGAAGGCTTTTGCTACAAGTCGAAGCCCTGGTTGTTAAAATTGTAGAACAGGCTATTATGTAGCTTAGGCAGTGTGACAAATTGGCACCAATTGTTTGTAGGGGTGAGAAACATCTGGAAGGTTCCCAGGAAGTGGTAGGTTTTGGGGGGAAAGAAAATGAGAGTGGGATTACCAGATTTAGGAGGTAATGAATAAAGCTTGAGAGGTAGGACTGGACTCGAGTCATGAATTTTTGTTGTTGGCCCGGCAGGAGTTGAGGTATGAGAGGGTGTCCTGGTGCGACACTGAAGTGGATGGGATGCAGGGAGGTGGTAAAGTTGCTACTCCAAAATGAAGCCAGCATTCGAATTTGGGTATCAAGAAACCACCAGTATAATTCAGCTGAATTATCATATTTGTAGTTTTGTGTGTGTGTGTGCTCATGTGTGTATCTCATGTGGGTGTGTTATGGTAGCATGTGTCCCAAGCCCCACAGTGAGTTTATTTTATCCATAACCAGACCCAGGTCCTTTGGCTCCAAGTCTGCTAGTTGAGCTGACCATCCTATATGTCAGGTGCAAGACAACCACTGGTGAGAGGTAGATACCTTTCATATCCCCTTGCGGAGGGTGGACCAGCTCTATGAACTCTGACCAATAAGGGAAACCCAGCAAGTCCCTGGGACCGCAGCCCCGGGGCAGAGTGTGCTGGTAGGAGACTCACAGGAGGCGGGCAGGAGGTGTCTCCACTTGTTCTCCTTCCATCACAGAAAGCACTTTGAGGTAGAGCATGGAGCAGTGTGGAGATGGAGCAGCAACAGGCCTAGAGAAGACTGGAGCCATTGAAATGGGAGGGTTTGGTTATTGTTTTTGATTTTGCAAGTGTGTATGCATGTGTATGTGTGTGCGTGAGAGAAAATGCACTACTTTTTTTTTTTTTAATTTTTTTTTGAAAAGAGTCTCTGTGTCACCAAGGCTGGAGTGGGGTGGCACAATTATGGCTCACTGCAACCTCCACCTCCCGGGCTCAAGGGATCCTCCCACCTCAGCCTCCTGAGTAGCCGGGATTACAGACATGTGCCAATTTTTTCCATACATATATGTGTATACATATATTTTAAATATATTCTTTAGAGACAAGCTTTTGCTGTTGCCCAGGCTGGTCTTGAACTCAATCTATCTGCCTGCCTCTGCCTCCCAAAGTGCTGGGATTACAGGCGTGAGCCACCACACCCAGCCTAAATTTTTAAATAAGAAAATAGCATTTGCTTTTTGTCTGATGAGTTTTTTTTTCTGTGATACCAAGAAATTCAATATAATTGTAAATGGAGTGCCAGTGCTGGACCCAAAGATTTGGAGAGGCAGATCCAAAGAGCTATCTTCCTTTTTTGTAGTTTTTTGTTGTTGTTGTTTGTTTGTTTGTTTATTTGAGATGAAGTTTCACTCTTGTCATCCAAGCTGGAGTGCAGTGACGCTATCTGGGCTCACTGCAACCTCCGCCTCCTGGGTTCAAGTGATTCTCCTGCCTCAACCTCCCGAGTAGCTGGGATTACAGGCACGTGCCACCACACCCAGCTAATTTTTTTTTTAGTAGAGACAGGGTTTCACCATGTTGGCCAGGCTGGTCTCGAGCTGTTCACCTCAAGTGATCCGCCCGCCTCGGCCTCCTAAGGTGCTGGGATTACGGGCATGAGCCACTGCTCCTGGACTAGGAGCTATCTTCTTAAGTGATATAAACACCTAGCCATTGACAAGACTGCAATTCTAACAATACAATATGCCTGATGTAGTATTGAACCTGCTAAACTTGCCTCACTGTTTTAAATCTAATGGAACGAATCTTCATGGCATTAAGTGAAAAGGGCCCTGCTGCAGTGCAGTGTGAGGAAGTTGTGGGCAGCTGTGCCCTTCGGGGCCTTTGTGGGTGGTGCTCTCCTGGCCTCCCCCTCAGGCCCACTGAGTTGCCACTTGAGCAGCATTCAGCATGTACTCGCTGGGTAACCTATAGCGGTAAAAATAGCAACGGAGGTCAGTTACAGGTGCTTACTCTGTTCCAGGCACTGTGCTATCTATAGTATATGTGCCATATATAGATAGCACTGTGCTATCTATAGACATATCTATATGTCTATAATGGTGAGATAAAAATAGAAATAAAAAGAGATTTGGTCTCTATTTCCATGAAGCTGAAGCCCCTGTGTTCTCTTTCCCATTCTGTCTTCTTGTATCAGTGTGAAGTGCCTACAGGGTTGCAAGTGTCTTATTCTGTAAAATGACTGCAGTGTCCTCAGTGGGCTCCTAAGTTTGGCTCCGCCTTGAAAAGGCAGGGCCTTTCTCTTCTTTCCGTTGAGTAGCTATTTTGTACTCTGGTGGCGGTTTCTAGTTGCTGAAAGTTGTAATTAATCTGCAGTGTCCACGGTGTTATTTGTGAGAGAAGAGTGGGGAATCATGGAAGAAAAGCAAGTCCCCAGTGGTCCCTCTTACTCTTGGGGGTCAAGCATATTCCAAGAATGTGGCTAGTTCCCAAAGGATAGTAGGCGTGCTGTGCGGAGTGGTTTGGCGTTTAAAAGCAATGCTAACAGCCCAGTTATGTTAACTGACTTCCTGATGTTTTGCAATTCTGCAAGGCATCTTGTGCTGAATAAGATGGTCTGTGGAACAAAGGGGAGAATGATGGAAGAAGTTTTCCAGTCATTGAGTTTATTAAGTTTTTTCATTCTGAACAGCACTCATTAATCTCTAGCCTAGTCGATATGTTAGTTATGAAAATGGGCTTTCTTTAAACTGACAATTCTAGTTTTGTGTTCTCTTTTAGGAATGCAAATCATTCTAACTTTATCTCAAATTTATCTAACCCTGTCTAGTAAAGTCAACTTGAGAGTTTTATAGTTCTATAAACATTGGAGAAAAACAGTGGACTCATTCTAGTTACTTTTTATCCTGTGTATTTGCCAAAGAAAGGAGAAAGTAATACCAGAAATCTTATCACCAAGTACAAATTGCAATTTATGCCCACGTCAAAATCATCAGCCTCTTCAGAAGCCGTATTTCTTGTCATATCTCTATTATACCATACAGATTAAGGTAGTTACCAGACCCCAGTGGGTTCATTTATCAGAGTTCAGCTTACTCCTGGAAGTACAAATACTTTGTTACACTTTTTTTTTTTTTTTTTTTTTTTTGAGATAGAGTCTCACTCTGTCACTCAGGCTGCAGTGTAGTGGCGCAATCTTGGGCTCACTGCAACCTCTGCCTCCTGGGTTCAAGTGATGCTCCTGCCTCATCCTCCCGAGTAGCTGGAACTACAGGCATACACCACCACACCCGGCTAATTTATTTTGTATTTTTAGTAGAGATGGAGTTTCTCCATGTTGGCCAGGCTGGTCTCAAAACTCCTGACCTCAAGTGATCCACCAGCCTTGGCCTCCCAAAGTGCTGGGATTACAGGCATGAGCCACTGTACCCGGACGTTTGTTTTTTTGTTTTTGTTTTTTGGGTGTTTTTTTTTTTTTTTTTTTTTGAGATGGAGTCTCGCCCTGTTGCCCAGGGTGAAGTGCAGTGGTGCAATCTTGGCTCACTGCAGTCTCTGCCTCCCAGGTTCAAGTGATTCTCTGCTTCAGCCTCCCTAGTAGTTGGGATTACAGCTGCGCACCACCACACTCAGCTAATTTTTGTATTTTTAGTAGAGATGGGGTTTCATATGTTGGCCAGGCTGATCTCAAACTCCTGGCCTCAAGTGATCCACCCACCTTGGCCTCCCAAAGTGCTGGGATTACAGGTGAGAGCCACTGCACCCAGCCGTTTGTTACACTTTCATCTCATTACCTTGACACTAATACAGAATTAGCTGATTCATTAGCTGATTCCTAAATCAGGAACCCACAAAATTTTAATGGCAAACAATACCTTTGATTGTATCATGAAACTGTAAGTGCCCAGAGCAAGCTTCTTAATTTGTACAATTACTTAACCACTATAATAAATGAATCAATGCCATTGTCAAGCTTCTGTCAAGGAAAGTCATTAACTACAGGAATAATTTCCTATTGTTTTTGGGGATGATAACCACCCCTGGCCCTGTGAGCTGACAGGTTCCATTAGTTGGCTACACACATTTGGCCGCCTTGTGGACTTTTTGACAGCTGAATAGCAGACCTGTACTTAAAGCTTTGTAATCCTTTTTCTTGAAGCAAGAATGCTAGTTTTATCACCTTTCAGGTCGCTGCCCTCCTCAGGAAAGGTACTGACTCACAGAGTATGAACCAGCTCTCCAAGGGAATTTTCAGGAGAACCAGCTCCAAGGTGATCACCTGAGATATCCTCCAAGGCAAAACTGCAATTCTAAACAACATTTATCATAAGTCTATTAATATTCATAAGGCAAGGATTTCCCTCTGCATACTGTAATGTCATACACACCCACATATGGTAGGATAACTCAAAAAAACAGAGCAGCCCAATAAATGGACGGAAGAATAGGCCAGGCTTGGTGGCTCATGCCTGTAATCCCAGCACTTTGGGAGGCCGAGGCGGGCAGATCACTTGAGGTCAGGAGTTCAAGACCAACCTGGCCAACATGGTGAAACCCCCATCTCTACTAAAAATACAAAAAATTAGCTGGGCATAGTGGCGCGCACCTATAGTCCCAGCTACTGGGGAGGCTGAGGTGGGAGAATCGCTTGAACCTGGGAGGCGGAGGTTGCAGTGAGCCAAGATCATGCCATTGCACTCCAGCCTGGGTGCCAACAGTGAGACTTTGTCTCAAAAAAAAAAAAAAACCCACAAACAAACAAATGGAAGGAAGAGTAAACATGAAAATTCCAAGGAGTAAGCCCTCTAATATATGGACTCCATGAGAGCAAGGTCTTGGCCTGTTTCGTTCACTGCTGTGTTACCAGCACCTAGAACAGCACCCAGCACTTTGTAGCCCTTCAAAATCAAATAGTTTTGAATGAATCACTTTGGTCTTTGACAGTGAAGTTGTTGGTTAGCTTATGAGACTCAGGCAAGGGATGAGATTTGCACTGGGATTTCAAGAATAGAAGGAGCCAAACAGCAAAATTGAGAGGCTAAGACTCTAAAGGACACACTCTGGTGGACTGAAGTGGGTATAAATTCATTTTTAAAAATTTTATTGCTGTATAATAGATGTACATAGTTTAAGGATACATGTGATAATTTAATACATTCATATAATTTGTAAAGAACAAATTAACATACTTGGGGTATCCATCACCTTAAATGTTTGTCTTTTGTTTATGCTCAAACCACTTGAATTCTTCTAGCTATTTTGAAATATACAATAGATTACTGTAGACTATTGTCACCCTACTGATGTAACAGGCGGTCTTATTTCTTCGATCAAACTGTGTATTTGTAGCCATTAATAAACTTTTCTTTACTCTCCATCCATCCTTCCCGGCTTCCGGTAACCACTAATCTACTCTCTACCTCCAGGAGATTCACTTTGTTAGCTCACAGGTATAAGTAAGAACGTGTGATAATTGTCTTTCTGTGCTTGGCTTATTTCGCTTAGCATAATGACCTTCAGTTCCATCCATGTTGCTGCAAATGACAGGATTATGGCTGAATAATATCCCATCGTGTAAATATACTATGTTATCTTTATCTATTCATCCATTGATGGGCACTTAGGTTGATTCCATGTTTTTGCTATTGTGAATAGTGTCTCCATAAACATGGGAGTGCTGATGTCTTTTTGATATATTGATTTCCTTTCTTTTAGGTATATACCCAAGAGTGAAATTGCTGGATCAGTCATATGGTGATTCTATTTTCAGTTTTTTGCTTTGTTTTGTTTTGTTTTTGAGACAGAGTTTTGCTGTTGTTGCCTAGGCTGGAGTAAAGTGGTGGGTTCAGCCTCCCGGGTTAAAGTGAGTCTCCTGCCTCTGCCTCCTCAGTAGCTGGGATTACAGGTCCATGCCACCACACCCAGCTAATTTGTATTTTTAGTAGAGACAGGGTTTCACCATGTTGGCCAGGCTGGTCTCGAACTCCTGACCTTAGGTGATCCACCCACCTTGGCCTCCCAAAGTGCTGGGATTATAGGAGTGAGCCACTGTGTCCAGCCTATTTTCAGTTTTTTGAGGAATCTCCATACTGTTCTTCATAGTGGCTGTACTAATTTATATTCGCACCAACAGTGTATGAGGATTTCTCTTTTTCTGCATTTTCACCAGCTTCTGTTATTCCCTTTTTGACAAAAGCCATTTAAACTGGGGTGAGATGATATCTCATTGTAGTTTGATTTGCATTTTTCTGATGATTAGCAATGTTGAACATTTTTTCATATACTTGTTAGACATTTGTAGGTTTCATTTGAGAAATGTCCATTCAGATATTCTGCCCATTTTTCATCATAATTAGTCTATGGCTGTGGTCTGTACCCATTCTGATAAATTTCATTTGAAAATGTGAGGCATGTAGATGTTGCCCACAGTGAATTCTGTTTGGCCGTGTACAGAATCACAAAAAAAGGTCCTGACTGAACTCATTCCCCTCCCTCCAGGTTTTTCTGACATCGTGGACTTTCAGGTTGAGCCCTCCCGTGTTCAGACCTACTCCCATCAGTTGTAGATTACTTGCAGTGTTTGCAATCTTGGACTTGCAGTACTGCCTGACTTTGTCATACTAAGTCTTTGAAAGCCATTGTGTGTTTTAAATTTAAGTTTATAGCATATCTCAGTTTAGACTAGCCACATTTCAAGTGTTCACTAGCCACGTGTGGCTACTGGCCACAGCATGGGACAGTACAGGTCTAGATAGTCCACATATTCTTCTATTCAAAAGATGTTGTTCTGAGTTATTCTTCATCTTAATTTCAATTAAGTCAATTAATTAAGGGGTGGTAATAACTTATTCATGGAATCATGGTTTTGTTTTTGTTGTTGTTGTTTTGAGACAAGATCTTATGCTGTCACGCAGGCTGGAGAGCAGTGGCATAATCACAGCTCATTGTAGCCTCCAACTCCTGAGCTCAAGTGATCCTCCTGCCCCAGCCACCAGAGTAGCTGAGACTACAGGTGTATGCCACCATGCCTGGCTAATTAAATTTTTTTTTCTTTTTGTAGGGACGGGGTCTTGCTAAGTTGATCAAGCTGTCCTCCTGCCTTGGCCTCCTAGAGTGTTGGGATTACAGGCATAAACCACTGAGCCCAGACCTGGAATCATGTATTCTAAACCTAACAAGTTGGGTTGTTGCACTGCCCGTGTCTCTGCCAGAGTGCTTATATATTGTTGTTTTTACTGTTTTAATGCTCCTCACTTAACTGTGTGTTTCATAAAAGAATTAATAAAATGTGTGGCTGCAAAAAATAGGATGAGTCATGACAAAGACTCTCTCCTTTAACCAAACTAGAGTCAGGCTCCCCTGAGTTCTTCTGACTAATCACCAGTGTTGGGCTCTGTCCTTGGTCCAGTGACTCTGCCCACTTAATCCAGTTTTAGCAAGAATCCTGCTGCGTCAGTTTAGTGAAAATCCTTCACACTTGCTATCTGACCATTCTTTTTGTTTTTGTTTTTGAAACGGAGTCTTGCTCTGTTACCCAGGCTGAAGTGCAGTGGCGCAATCTCCGCTCACTTCAACCTCCGCCTCCTGGGTTCAAGTGATTCTCCTGCCTCAGCCTCCCAAGTAGCTGGGGTTACAGGTGTGTGCCTCCACTCCCGGCTAATTTTTGTATTTTTAGTAGAGACAGGGTTTCTCCATGTTGTCCGGGCTGGTCTCCAACTCCTGACCTAAAGTGATCTGCCTCCCTGGGCCTCCCAATGTGCTGGGACCACAGGTGTGCGCCACCATGCCCAGCATATCTGATCCTTCTTGATAGCTGATCAAATTCCTTATCCCCCACCCTCAATATCTTGTCACCCTTGTCTGCCTTACATAATAATCCTGCCAAGGTGGTTTAGCCAGAATCCCAACTTATCCCTGGTGTTTTCTGTTAGTAATTTTCCCTCCACTGACACTCACCATACTCCTTGGCTATAAATTTCCACTGGTCCTTGTATTCAGGGTTGAGCCCTATTTCTCTCCGTTACTACAAAACCCCATTGTCAGAGCCTGCCTTGAATGAAGTCTCCCTTACCATCTTTAACAAGAGTTGTGACTAATTTTTTCTTTACAAGTCAAAAGGTTGCCAATGGAAGATTGTGACTGAAACATGACCTCCTATAATGGACATGTGTTGGGTTTTTTAAACCAATAAACTTTTCCTGTCCCTCTGGGGTACTACCATCCCCAACTGCAGGTGGTCTCAGTGGAACTAAGTGAATGTGGACAAGTGAATCAGAGTAGGCCAAAATTAAAAGTCTGTTCTGAAATTGAACCTTGAGGATTCAAACCAAGAATGCAAAGGGACTGTTGGTGTTCCATTATTCTGATGACCCATTGATTCTTGCTTTCTTGGTCTGTAGATCTACCGAACTTCCTTTCTTTTTTATGTTTTATTCTTTTAGAGACGGGGTCTTGCTCTGTTGCCCACACTGGAGTGCAGTGGCTCCATCACAGCTCACTGCTGCCTCAACCTCCCAGGATCAGGTGATTCTCCCACCTCAACCTCCTGAGTAGCTGGGAGTACAGGTGCATGCCACCATGCCCAGCTAATTAAAAAAAAATTTTGTAGAGATGGGGTTTCACAGTGTTGCCCAGGCTGGTCTCAAACTCTTGGGCTCAAGGGATCCTCCTACCTTGGCCTCCTAAAGTGTTGAGACTACAGGCGTGAATCACCTGGCCCAGCCACTTCCTGCCTTTCTGAAGATAATGACCACTTGTTTGAGTCTATTGTTTGCAGAGTGTCTCTATAATGACCTATGGGGACCAAGGTGTGGAGCATATGATAAACCTCTTTTTAAAAAGATATCTTTGTCCCTGTTGTACATGACCATTCAAGATAGAAGGTCTGGGTGTGGGTGGGAGATGATTGATAAAAGGTGAAGTTCTAGCTACTGGGTAGGCTCACTGAGCGTGTGATGGTGGGGGAGGAGCAACACTCAGGTACCTGGAGAGGGAACACCCTTGACCCCAAGTGGTGTCAGGGAGGGATTGACGTTAGTGATCTTTTGCCTTTCAGAAATGTACCTGAAGCCATCCTCACATAGGAAAATGCCCTGTGCAGGTCTCCTAAACCCTGACAAACCCTTGACATGTAACTGACTGTTGTACCTCCCATCCCCTGCCAGATAGCTCTAACCATGGTTTGATTGTCATGCCTCTTCATTTGACCAAAAAGGCCACTGCAGGGGATGGCCCAACTCCTGCACCTCCCACACAAAACACCTGTCAACACCTGTGGTCATCTTCCCCACCCTATTTCTGTAGATGTTGCTTGGTCATCCCTTGGGTAGATGAACACTGCCTGGTTGGTGACGTGGACAAACTGGATAAACTGGACTTGAAGCAAAATAAGGACTAGACTCAATTACTCAAACTAAGCTGGGAACTCCAGGGTTTTCAGCCTGCCAGGAAGCCATGTTGGAGGCACTCAACCTATGCCCTTCAACTGATATGGGTCTTATTTGGGGGATCCCAACAATTGTTACTTTTCTTCCCAGGGGAACCGTGTGGTCCCCTGACACTGCACTTCCGGTGTGGAAGCCATGCATTGATTTGCCTTCCTTCAAAAATACATGGATTTGTATTTTAGGTGTGGGCCTAAGAGACCTTAAGGGTATTTAAGAAAACACCAGGAGGGAATTAAGTTGCCCTAAGGTAACTGCAGAGATCTCTCCAAAATGAGGCTATTCTTGGTGTCTTGGGGGAAACTTCCAAGGGGATAACTGACCCATTTTATTTATTTATTTATTTATTTATTTATTTATTTATTTATTGAGACAGTCTCACTCTGCCGCCCAGGCTGGAGTGCGGTGGCGCTATCTCAGCTCACTGCAACCTCTGCCTCCCAGGTTCAAGTGATTTTCCTGCCTCAACCTCCTGAGTAGCTGTGATTGCAGGCATGCGCCACCACGCCCAGCTAATTTTTGTATTTTTAGTAGAGACAGGATTTCCCCATGCTGGCTAGGCTGATCTTGAACTTCTGACCTCAGGTGATCTGCCTGCCTTGGCCTCCCAAAGTGCTGGGATTACAGATGTGAGCCACCACGCCCAGCCAAGCGACCCATTTTAATGCACACATTACAGGCTGTTTTCTCTACCATGGGAGTCATCTAGTTAGAAAAAGTGATACAAATTTGTCCCTGTCTTTAATTATCACCACTTTGGACCTGTCAGGTCAACCTCGACCCATCAGCCAGGTGTCAGAATTGCTCTCGATTTCTTTCGTGTGGGCCAAGGCAGAGACTGTGCCTCACTAATACATCCTGCTGCACCTGGGCTAATGTCTCAAGCCACGTGGAGAGGTCAGTACAGAACCTTAGTGATAATGATGGTTTATGAGATTTGTTTAGCTGGCTCGGTCTAGGATCTTGGGGGAAATGGTTGAGGTCAATACTGTAAGTTGGCCTCATCCTGATGCTTGGGTCCTGTGGATACTGGTTTTAAATGCTGTGTCCGATAAAATGAATAGATTTGGTCCCAGCCTCTATTGGTCAGAGCAATCAGAGTGGCTGACAAAGTGACTCACTTATGATGAAATTCACCAGAAGCCAAGAGTGTAGAAATAAGAAGTGAATATTGTTTGGAGACAATTCTCCATCAGTCGCTCCATTTCTGCACATTTGGTAAGCAGAGGCACTGAAAGCCTTTGTTCTAGACTATATTGTCAGTGATGTTAATACAGTAAACATTCCTGGACTACAGAGGGAATATCTCTTTCCAAAGCAGAGGGCAGATTTGTTTACTGCCTAGTGCAATAAAGATCATGTCACCCTCTGGTGAAAGATCATCAGACAGGCTTACTGTCGAAAAAAAAATTTTTTTTTTTTTTTGAGATGGAATCTCACTCTGTTGCCCAGGCTGGAGTGCAGTGTCATGATCTCAGCTCACTTCAACCTCCATCTCCCGGGTTCAAGTGATTCTCCTGTTTCAGCCTCCCAAGTAGCTGGGATTACATGTGTGTGCCACCATGTCCGGCTGATTTTTTTTTTTTTTTTTTTTGTATTTTTAGTAGAGACAGGGTTTTACCATGTTGGCCAGACTGGTCTCGAATTCTTGACCTCAAATGATCCACCCACCTCAGCCTCCGAAAGTGCTGGGATTACAGGCGTGAGCCACCGCGCCGGCCTGCTGTCAATTTTAAAAGATTTGGGTTCCCGGTGCTCAGAGTTCCTCACTGTGATGCAGACCTATTGCAAGTGCAGCTTCCACCTGAGCTGCTCTCTGTTATGTGGGGAGCCAGGGGAACTGACATAAACAGGAAGCTCATGCTACCTGCTGTGCTATGAGGAATAAAGTTCTTTATTTCTGACTTCAACACTTTGTGCTTTCTGTCAGCATCCAAGAAACTATGGCAGGCTAGCTTCTTTGCTAGCAGATTGGGCAAAGTCTCAGACCCTTCACAGTTCTTGATATAAAGTCAAGTAGGTAGTTGAATTTCCAAAATGGAGTTCACAGGAATGGCCTGGGAATCATATGTCCTGGAACATCCCTAATTTGCAGACAAAGAGCCTGAACCTTAGGCATAAACAACCTATCCAACGATATGGCAAGGTTACAGCCAAGCTGAAGCTGGAACCAGGTCTATATGTTTATTGGTTAAGACTGAATGTGAAGTCAGACATTCTGGATTCAAATCTTGGTTCTTCTTTTTGCTACTTCTTGTTCTGTGTCCCTGTTTCACAATTTATGAAATCGAAATAACAGTACCTGCTTTAGGCTGGGCATGGTGGCTCACACCTGTAATCCCAGCACTTTGGGGGGCTGAGGCAGGTGGATCACTTGAGGTCAGCAGTTCGAGACCAGCCTGGCCAACATAGTGAAAACCGGTCTCTATTAAAAATACAAAACTTAGCCGGGCGTGGTGGCGGGCACCTGTAATCCCAGCTACTCCTGAGGCAGGAGAATCGCTTGAACCTGGGAGGCAGAGATTGCAATGAGCCGAGATCACGCCACTGCACTCCAGCCTGGGCAACAGAGTGAGACTCTGTCTCAAAAAAAAATGGTACCTGCTTCAAAGGGTTATTCTGAGTTTCACATGTTTTAGATTTTGTCAGGCATTTATCACAAACTTGGTGTGTGCACACACACAGAAATGCCTGGCACCCAAAAAATGTTCCCTCATATTAGGATAACTTATCAGTGCACTTTGTACCCAATATCGATGGACTCTTTTGTCAAGAGCTCATTAAAACAGTTGTCCTAAGAACTGGCACCTGGAGCCCTGTGAGAAACTGGCACCTGGGAGGGTTTATCTTGGCTGTGCCTCCTGATTAGAAGGTGGCAAAACAGGCCTCAGAGAAGCGGCTCACCCCTTCATGATCCAGTCTATTGGGAAATTTCTCAAAGGTATTAAAGCCGAATCTTCCAAAGACCACCAGAGACAAGCCTGTAGCCTGTTCAAATCGAACTTTTTGACTCGGTGCAGCGAGAGGGACATTCCATAGGAACCATAGCATCCTGCTCAAAATGAGGGAAGAGAAATGCATCTTTAGCAAGGTTTAGGATCCCACTGTAGGAGTCTGAGGCAGATCTAAGGGAAGCAGAGATCAGTTCTGGATTGTTTGTGGTGTCTAAAGTTGGATTCATAGAAGCAGGGATCGATCAGGACGTGGGTGCTGTTGTAAACCCTTCCCAGTTGGGTATTGCTAGTAATAGACAAGATTCGCAAAACAGGTCTGGGGGCGTCATTGGTGAGAAACCAGTAGTCACTCAAAGAGAGGATCCTTGTGACCCTTATGGCATTTCAAACTGCAGCATGACCTTGGAGCAGCAGTCCCCAACTTTTTTGGCACCAAGGACCAGTTTCATGGAAGACAATTTTTCCACAGACAGTGTGTGGGGTGGCAGGGGGGATGGCTTCCAGATGAAACTGTTCCACCTCAGATCATCACGAATTCGAGTCTCATAAGGAGAATCACATGTACAGTTCACAGTAGGGTCCGTGCTCCTATGAGAATCGAATGTGGCTGCTGATCGGACGGGAGGCAGAGCTCAGGTGGTAATGCGTGCTCACCTCCAGCTGTGCAGCCCAGTTCCTAACAGGCCACAGACTGGTACCAGTCTGCAGCCTGGAAGTTTGGGGACCCCTGCCTTAGAGGAATGATGATTCTCGTGACATTTGCAGCTGGTCTCTCTGCCTGTTCTCTGAGCCTGATTCACAGCAGAGCCACTTTTTCCTTTCTCATTTCAAACTGATTTCCTCTTTCAGTGCTGACATATTGTGACCCTCTCAGAGTTAGCGCGTTGTCCATCAGAATTTAGCAAGTTTGTTTGCACAGTTGTGGAAACTGCCAAAGGTCCAGGGTCACTGGTCTCTGAAACCAGCCTCTGTCGGTGTTCACGAGTTAGGGAACTCTAGTCTTGTTCACATCCTGTGCTGCCACCAATGGGTTCATATACATTGGCTTGTTTTTGTTTTTTAAATTTAATTGCTTATATGTGTGTTTATATATATGTGTGTGCGTGTGTGTGTATTTTTGTTGTTGTAGAAATGGGTCTCGTCACGTAGCCCAGGCAGGTCTTGAATCCTGGCTTAAAGCGATCCTCCCACCTTGGCCTCTCAAAATGCTGAGATTATGTGTGACCCACCATGCCTGGCCTTACGTGTGTGTTTAAATAGTAGTGATAGTGAGAGCCCTTAATTGGGCTTTCAGTGAAAATGCAGCAGAAGCTGCCCCTAGAAGTTGCTAATGAAACTTCTAAGAACTCCCAGTTGGTATGAGGCTAAAGAGTGAAAGAGAGAGAAGCACTTCTGCCTCTATTTTTTGAAAGTCTGGGCCAAGTGCCAGGGCTATGGGTGGTCCCAGGACAGGCTAAATTAGCTAAAGAACTTTGGAGACTCCACGCAGGGAGGTCCTCCTAAGCCTCATTTATTTGGGCTGTTCCAGGAGCAAACTTTAGTTTAAAGCCTAGGCTTGGGAAGGAGGAGTAGCAGGCCAGGATACAAAGACCAGGACCGCACCTCAGACCATGTGGCACAAGAGGGCAAGGCTGGGTGCAGTGGCTCAGGCCTGTAATCCCAGCACTTTGGGAGGCCAAGGCAGGCAGATCACTTGAGGCCAGGAGTTCAAGACCAGCCTGGCCGATATGGTGAAACCCCGTCTCTACTAAAAATACAAAATTAGCCGTTGTGGTGGTGCACAGCTATAATCCCAGCTACTGCGGAGGCTGAGGCAGGAGAATCACTTGAACCTGGGAGGCAGAGGCTTCAGTGAGCCGAGATTGCACCACTGCACTCCAGCCTGGGTAACAGAGCAAGACTCCATCTCAAAAAAAAAAAAAAAAGAGGGCATGCTCTCTGGCCAGGCTGGTACCTCCTCAGCTCTTCAGGTGTGGTGGTGCCTTTGGCCCCTATAATGGGGTGTGCAATACCTCAGATCCAGGGAAGAGAAAAGGCTGGCTAACAGAACTTATTTTGGGTAAGAAGAAAAGCAAGAAGCCGGTCTTTACTTATGACAGTCACATCAGCAAAGCAACTTGGGAATGATGGAATTCGAGGATCTGTCCCTCCTATCTTTTAACTTTTCTTTCATAACTTGCCTCTCGTTGTGTGTTGTATTCTGAAAGAAGTCCTTCGCTTCATATTCTAGTTCACTGACTTGCTCTTGGACTGTGTCTTATCTGCTATTCGGTCCATCTGTTGAATTTTTTACCTTTAAAAGCTATTTTTCTCATGAAAAACCTTTTCTTATCATCCAGTCTACATTCTGCAGGTGGTACTGGCTCTTAGCCCTCCAAAAATATTAACTCTAGTTATTTTAGAATCCCCTTCTGCTTCGTTAAAGTCTCCTCATGTATAGAGATTACTGTCTCTCAGGACACTGGTTTTCCTCAAATGTTTATGATTGTTGATTTTTAACAAATCTAAGTTTGAGAGTTCCTAATAACTTGATATCTTACTGTCCACATCATTGTGGGAAAAACTCTTGTCTAAAAGCTGGCCCTCCATGTGCTGCTACCTAGCTCAAAGAAAGGCGTGAAGCATTCTGGTTGCATTTTCCTCATCTCTATGTTGTGATGAGAGGATGATTTAATATGTCAAAACATTGAATTTTTATAGTCTCTTCATAACTGAGACTTAAACAGGCATATATTCTGGGAATGTCAAAGAACATAAAAAATATTAAGCATTAAATTTTTTACAGAAACCACTATTTTGCATAGTGGTTTTTAGTGGTAAATCTTATCATAAAATAAGATTTATTATGTTGTCGGAGATACAAATAATTAAATATATATTTTTAAAAATTAGCTGGGTGTGGTGGCATACGTCTATAGTCCCAGCTACTCAGGAGGCTTAGGTAAGAGGATTGCTTGAGCCCGGGAAGTGAAGGTTGCAATGAGCCGAGATTGCACCACTGTACTCCTGCCTGGGTGACAGAGCAAGACCCTGCCTCAAAAAAAAATCTATATGTATTTAGATAGAGAGAGAGAGAGAGAGAGAGATAGATAGATATAAAGAATTAATTTTTTAAAAATTATGTTTTAGATATGAGAGTAGGTTGCAGATAATCATATAGCGTATTCTTTCATTTCCAAACTCATACTTAAAATAGCAACAAAAGGGCCACCTCTCATTCTAGCTTCTCCTCAAAGTTTTTCTAATACTGGCCCTTAAAAAAACATTCTCTGAAAACTGGCGAAATGCAATTAATAGTTTAAATCCTGTTAGTACCATCAATCCCTGGAATGACGGGTCCACATAAAATTGAATTTTTTTTTAAGTTGAGAAAGTTGAGGTCAAATGTCTTTAGTTTATCCAATTTTGACTTCTCAACATTCTTCAGGTAAATAACCAAGGGCACATAGAGTTATCCAAAGCTCAAATGTATTCTTACAGAAAAGTATGATATGAAGGTGTATAAGATTTGAACTAACAGAATTAGAATATTATATTCCTATTTTATATTACTGAACTTTAGATGAATTAATGTTTTCTTTCTTTTTTTTTTTTTTCTGAGACAAAGTCTTGCTCTGTCACCCAGGCTAGAGTGCAGTGGTGCGATCTTGGCTCACTGCAACCTCCACCTCCCAGGTTCAAGTGATTCTACTGCCTCAGCCTCCCGAGTAGCTGGGATTACAGGCACCCACCACCACGTCTGGCTAATTTTTGTATTTTTAGTACAGACAGGGTTTCACCACCTTGACCAGGCTGGTCTCGAACTCCTGACCTCATAATCTGCCCACCTCTGCTTCCCAAAGTGCTGGAATTACAGGCGTGAGCCACCGTGCCTGGCCTGTTTTCTTTTATAATATCCCCAGGATCATAGTAAGCTTATTTCAAAGACAGGCTATGATAGTATCAGACCTCACCAGACTTTAAAATATGATGTTTCCCTTTATAAAAATTCTCATTTTCTTCTTTCCTTAAGACAAGAAAAAAAATTTTTTTTTCTTTTTTTTTGAGATGGAGTCTCACTCTGTCGCCCAGGCTGGAGTGCCGTGGTGCCATCTCAGCTCACTGCAACCTCCACCTCCAAGATTCATGTGATCCTCCCACCTCAGCCTCCAGAGTAGCTGGGATTACAGGCCCATGCCACCATGCATGGCTAATTTTTTGTATTTTTAGCAGAGACAGGGTTTCATTATGTTGGCCAGGCTGGTCTTGAACTCCTGACCTTAAGTGATCCATCTGCCTCGGCCTTCCAAAGTACTGGGATTACAGGTGCGAGCCACCGCGCCTGGCCAACAACAGGAAAATCCATAAAACTAGACAAAATATATAGGGCAACGGTTTCAAGGCACTAGGCAAAACAACATAGACTGCAATCCCTGAGGGAAGGGAAACTCAGACAAAGACTTCTACAGTTGCCCAGCACTCTGTCTAGGAACAACTTCCTGACTGCATTGCAGGAACCTGGAACCCAAGCAGAGCCTGGTGGTCCCATGGAGCTGAGGAGGGACTTTAGAGTTTGGGGCTATTGATATGGTTGGATTCTGCAGAGCAGGACACTAGAAATGCAGGAACTGCACGGTGAACAAAGGCAGAGTTGTGTGTGGGAGTTTTCTGAAAATCCATGCCAGGCAGAAATCTGAATGGGTTTCCTGCAAATCTTTGGCAGAGGGATGGGATTTATATGCACAAAGACAAATCAAGGATTATCTGATAGTGGCTGCTATGGGTTTGAGAGTGGAACAGAGATATTAGAGGTTAAGAGTTGCTGGAACAAAAGCCAAAATTGACAAATGGGATCTAATTAAACTAAAGAGCTTCTGCACAGCAAAAAAAACTACTATCAGAGTGAACGGGCAACCTACAGAATGGGAGAAAATTTTTGCAACCTACTCATCTGACAAAGGGCTAATATCCAGAATCTACAATGAACTCAAACAAATTTACAAGAAAAAACAAACAACCCCATCAAAAAATGGGTGAAGGACATGAACAGACACTTCTCAAAAGAAGACATTTATGCAGCCAAAAAACACATGAAAAAATGCTCATCATCACTGGCCATCAGAGAAATGCAAATCAAAACTACAATGACATACCATCTCACACCAGTTAGAATGGCCATCATTAAAAAGTCAGGAAACAACAGGTGCTGGAGAGGATGTGGAGAAACAGGAACACTTTTACACTGTTGGTGGGACTGTAAACTAGTTCAACCATTGTGGAAGTCAGTGTGGTGATTCCTCAAGGATCTAGAACTAGAAATACCATTTGACCCAGCCATCCCATTACTGGGTATATACTCAAAGGACTATAAATCATGCTGCTATAAAGACACATGCACACGTATGTTTATAGTGGCACTATTCACCATAGCAAAGAGTTGGAACCAACCCAAATGTCCAACAACGATAGACTGGATTAAGAAAATGTGGCACATATACACCATGGAATACTATGCAGCCATAAAAAATGATGAGTTCATGTCCTTTGTAGGGACATGGATGAAACTGGAAACCATCATTCTCAGTAAACTATCGCAAGGACAAAAAAACCAAACACCGCATGTTCTCACTCATAGGTGGGAATTGAACAATGAGAACTCACGGACACAGGAAGGGGAACATCACACTCCGGGGACTGTTGTGGGGTTGGGGGAGGGGGGAGGGACAGCATTAGGAGATATACCTAATGCTAAATGACGAGTTAGTGGGTGCTGCAAAACAACATGGCACATGGATACATATGTAACAAACCTGCACATTGTGCACATGTACCCTAAAACCTAAATAAAAAAAAAAAAAAAAAGAGACAGTTGCTGGAAGACCAAGTTCTGGCCCTGTTAGTTAATGACTTTTACAACACCTCGTGCATCAATATAAAACAGAAATCCCGTACCTTAGGAATAAAGTCCATGCTCTGGAACACAGGTTGGCGACCTTTTTCTGTAAGAGGCAAGATAATAAATGCTTTAGGCTCGTGGGACTAGAAAATATCACTGGATGGCCCAGATGTCAGATTTCATCAAAGATATTAAACCAGCTAGTATAAATGTCCAATCAATTAAAGGAAAATATGGTTTTATAAATAAACACATTAGATAAAAAATGTCAGCAGAGAAATTAAAATGATAATAAATCCTATAATGTTAATTTGAATTGGGACTAGCAATATGAATTCATGTGCACTGAAAGGGTCTAAAAGTAGTGATATCCTTTAGCAATATCGAATAGCAAGCAGATTGGTATTTCTAAATACCATTTTTTACCTATAAAAAATGGCAAATTCAAGGTCTAGAGCAACAAATACTGTATTGCAGATAAGCCTGCAACTTTTGTGCCAGAAAGTAAGGAAGCTATAAAATACTGTGAACACAGCTGACTTAAAGGGACTCTCAGTGGTGAAAGCGTCAAGTTGAGCATCAAAAGAATAAACTACAATTCCTGAATGATATTCCATTGTATGTATATATCACATTTTGTTTATCCATTCATCTATTGATGCAGAATTGGGTTGCTTCCACTTTTTATTTTTGTTGTTGTTGTTGTTGTTTTGTTTAGATGGAGTCTTGCTCTGTCGCCCAGGCTGGAGTGCAATGGAATGATCTTGGCTCACTGCAACCTCTGCCTCCCGGGTTCAAGTGATTCTCCTGCCTCAGCCTCCTGAGTAGCTGGGATTACAGGCACATGCCACCAGGCCCGGCTAATTTTTCTATTTTTAGTAGAGATGGGGTCTCACCATGTTGACTAGGCTGGTCTCAAACTCCTAACCTCAAGTGATCCGCCTGCCTCAGCCTCCCAAAGTGCTGATATTACAGGTGTGAGCCACTGCACCCGGCCTGCTTCCACTTTGTGACTATTGTGCATAATGCTCCCATGGGTGGACAAATATCTGTTTGAATCCCTGCATTCAGTTATTGGGAGGTGTGTTTCACAATGGGCAGGTCTATGCAAACCTACCCCAAAGTCCAAGGAAGCTGAGAGGCTCAAGAGGTGGACAAATCCAGTTTCTTAGGAAGAAACAATAGAGATTTGTGAGAATCTCTATTTGTGAGAATGCTCTGATTTACGGTGAGTAGGTGGTCTTACACAAGGAGCAATAGACAAATTGGAAATCTCAGAGGCCTTCCCAGATTTGGGGTTAATCAGAAGGTAATATGGCATATGAGCATCTAAGATGGAGTTGCTTCAGCCTGCACAGGGTATATACTCAGAAGTGAAATTACTGAATCATGTGCTGAAATTGCTGAATCATGTAGTAATTCACTTTTTAATTGATTGATTTTCATATGCTGCACCATCCTTGTATTCCAGAAAACAAATCCCATTTTCTCAAGGGGTATAATCCTTTCAATATGCTGTCGAATTTGGTTTGCTAGTATTTTGTTGAGTGTTTTTTACATTAATATTCATAAGGATTATTGGTCAGTAGTTTTCTTGTATTGTCTTTGTCTGGCTTTGACATTAAGGGTAATGCCAGTCTCACAGAATGAGTTAGGAAGTGTTCCCTCATCTTCAATTTTTACATTATCCAATTTGTTGGGATAACAGTTGTTGATAGTACTCTCCTATAAATCCTCTTATTTCTGTAAAATCAGTACTTATGTTCCCACTTTCGTTTCTGGTAGTAGTAATTTGAGTCTTGTCTCTTTTCTAAGTGTATCTAAAGGCTTATAATTTTGTTCAAAATTTCAAAGAATTAACTCTTGGTTTTTTATTTTTTAAATTGTTTTTCTATTCTCTATTTTATTTATTGCTGTTCTCATCTTTATTATTTCCTTCCTTTTGCTAGCTTTGGATTTCATTTGTTATTTTTCTAGTTTCTTAAGGTGTAAACTTAGGTTTCTGTTGATTTGAGAGTTTTTCTTTTTCTTTTTTTTTTTGAGATGGAGGCTTGCACTGTCGCCCAGGCTGGAGTGCAATGGCGTGATCTCGGCTCACTGCAAGCTCTGCCTCCTGGGTTCATGCCATTCTCCTGCCTCAGCCTCCCGAGCAGCTGGGACTATAGGCGCCCGCCACCATGCGTGGCTAATATTTTGTATTTTTAGTAGAGCCGGGGTTTCACCGTGTTAGCCAGGATAATCTGGATCTCCTGACCTCGTGATCCGCCTGCCTCAGCCTCCCAAAGTGCTGTCATTACAGGCGTGAGCCACCGTGCCCAGCTGAGTTTTTCTTTTTTAATGTAAGCATTTCCAGCTATATATTTTCCTCTTAGCACTGCTTTCACTGCATTTTATAAGTTTTGATATGCTGTATTTTGATTTTCACTTTCATTAGTCTCAAGATATTTTCTAATTCCTGTCGTGATTTCTTCTTTGACCTTTGGTTGCCTAAGACTGTGTTAATTAATTTCCACATATTTATAAATTTTCCAGTTTTCCTTCTGCTACTGATTTCTAGTTTAATTCCATTGTGATCAGAAAAGATGCTTTGTATGATTTTATTCTTTTCAAAATTTTTAAGACTTGGTTTGTGACCTAATATATTAACCTATACTGGAGAATGTTCTACATACACTTAAGTAGAATATACATTCTGCTCTTGTTTGGTGGAATGTTCTATGGATGTCTTTTATTATTGTTGTAGAGCTGTCTATTTCTCCCTTTAATTCTATCAATGTTTGCTTCATATATAGGAGATTTGATGTTTATTGCATACATATTTATAATTGTTATGTTTTCTTTGTGAATTGAAGCTTTTATTATTATTATTATTTTATTATTATTATACTTTAAGTTTTAGGGTATGTGTGCACAACGTGCAGTTTTGTTACGTATGTATACATCTGCCATGTTGGTGTGCTGCACCCATTAACTCATCATTTAGCATTAGGTATATCTCCTAATGCTATCCCTCCCCTCTCCCCCCACTCCACAACAGTCCCCAGTGTGTGATGTTCCCCTTCCTCTGTGCATGTGTTCTTATTGTTTAATTCCCACCTGTGAGTGAGAACACGCGGTATTTGGTTTTTTGTCCTTGCGATAGTTTGCTCAGAATGATGGCTTCCAGCTTCATCCATGTCCCTACAAAGGACATGAACGCATCGTTTTTTATGGCTGCATAGTATTCCATGGTGTATATGTGCCACATTTTCTTAATCCAGTCTATCGTTGTTGGACATTTAGGTTGGTTCCAAGTCTTTGCTATTGTGAATAGTGCTGCTATAAACATACGTGTGCATGTGTCTTTATAGCAGCATGATTTATAATCCTTTGGGTATATACCCAGCAATGGATGGCTAGGTCAAATGGTATTTCTAGTTCTAGATCCCTGAGGAATCACCACACTGACTTCCACAATGGTTGAACTAGTTTACAGTCCCACCAACAGTGTAAAAGTGTTCCTATTTCTCCACATCCTCTCCAGCACCTGTTGTTTCCTGACTTTTTAATGATGGCCATTCTAACTGGTGTGAGATGGTATGTCATTGTGGTTTTGATTTGCATTTCTCTGATGGCCAGTAATAATGAGCATTTTTTCATGTGTCTTTTGGCTGCATAAATGTCTTCTTTTGAGAAGTGTCTGTTCATATTCTTTGCCCACTTTTTGATGGGGTTGTTTGTTTTTTTCTTATAAATTTGTTTGAGTTCATTGTAGATTCTGGATATTAGCCCTTTGTCAGATGAGTAGGTTGCAAAAATTTTCTCCCATTCTGTAGGTTGCCCGTTCACTCTGATGGTAGTTTCTTTTGCTGTGCGTAAGCTCTTTAGTTTAATTAGATCTTATTTGTCAATTTTGGCTTTTGTTGCCATTGCGTTTGGTGTTTTAGACATGAAGTCCTTGCCCATGCCTATGTCCTGAATGGTATTGCCTAGGTTTTCTTCTAGCGTTTTTATGGTTTTAGGTCTAACATTTAAGTCTCTAATCCATCTTGAATTAATTTTTGTATAAGGTATAAGGAAGGGATCCAGTTTCAGCTTTCTACATATGGCTAGCCAATTTTCCCAGCACCATTTATTAAATAGGGAATCCTTTCCCCGTTGCTTGTTTTTGTCAGGTTTGTCAAAGATCAGATAGTTGTAGATATGCGGCATTATTTCTGAGTTGAATGGGCAAAAACTGGAAGCATTCCCTTTGAAAACAGGCACAAGACAAGGATGCCCTCTCTCACCACTCCTATTCAACATGGTGTTGGAAGTTCTGGCCAGGGCAATCAGGCAGGAGAAGGAAATAAAGGGTATTCAATTAGGAAAAGAGGAAGTCAAATTGTCCCTGTTTGCAGATGACATGATTGTATATCTAGAAAACCCCATCATCTCAGCCCAAAATCTCCTCAAGCTGATAAGCAACTTCAGCAAAGTCTCTGGATACAAAATCAATGTACAAAAATCACATGCATTCTTATACACCAATAACAGACAGAGAGCCAAATCATGAGTGAACTCCCATTCACAATTGCTTCGAAGAGAATAAAATACCTAGGAATCCAACTTACAAGGGACGTGAAGGACCTCTTCGAGGAGAACTATAAACCACTGCTCAATGAAATAAAAGAGGATACAAACAAATGGAAGAACATTCCATGCTCATGGGTAGGAAGAATCAATATCGTGAAAATGGCCATACTGCCCAAGGTAATTTATAGATTCAATGCCATCCCCATCAAGCTACCAAAGACTTTCTTCACAGAATTGGAAAAAACTACTTTAAAGTTCATATGGAACCAAAAAAGAGCCCGCATTGCCAAGTCAATCCTAAGCCAAAAGAACAAAGCTAGAGGCATCACGCTACCTGACTTCAAACTATACTACAAGGCTACAGTAACCAAAACAGCATGGTACTGGTACCAAAACAGAGATATAGACCAATGGAACAGAACAAAGTCTTTATTATTATTCAATATTCTTCTTTGTCTCTTGTGACAGTTTTCTACTTATAGTCTATTTATCTATATTTTTTTAGTATAGCCACCCCTACTCTCTTTTGGTTACTATTTGCATAGAATCTTTTTATCCTTTCATTTTCCATCTATGTGTGCCCTTAAATCTAAAGTGAATCTTCCATAGACAGCAGATAGCTGGATCCTGTTTTGTTTGTTTGTTTTAAATCCATTTTGCCAATCTATGTCTATTCATGGAGGAGTTTAATCCATTTACATTTAATGTAACTACTGACAGGGAAAGACTTACTTTTGGCATTATATTGTATGTTTTCTGCATATTGCACAAATTTTTGTCCCTCATTTCCTCCATTACTGCTTTTCTTTGTTTTCAGCTGATTTTTTGCAGTGACACATTTTGATTCCGTTTTCATTTCCATTTGTGTGTATTCATAGATACTTCCTTTGTGGTGACCATGGTGATTACATATAACATCCTGAAGTTATAACAATCTATTTTGAATTAATGTCAACTTCAATCACATACAAAAACTCTATTCCATTATAGCCCTATTGCCACTCCACTTTATGTTGTTGATGTTATAAATTACACGTTTATGTGCCCATTAACATAGATTTATGATTATGCATTTGTCTTCTAAATTATTTAGAAAACAAAAAGTGGAATTACAAACCAAAATTATAGTAGTATGGTTTTTGCATTCATCTATGTATTTACCTTTACCAGAGATCTTCATATTGTTGAATTATAGTCTAGTATACTTTCATTTCAAACTGAGAGAATCTCTTTAGCATTTATTGCAGCGCAAGTCTAGTGGTAATGAATTTCCTCAGCTTTTTAAATCTGGGAATGTCCTAATTTTCCTCATATTTTTGAAGGACAGTTTTGTTGAATATGAAATTCTCAGTTGACAGGTTTTTTTTTCTTTTAGTATGTTAAAGATGTTAACCCACTGCCTTCTGGCCTGCTAAAAATATGTGTATAGTCTAATTAAAGATCCCTTGTATGTGACAAGTTGCTTTATTCTTGCTGCCCCTCCCCATCTTTTTTTAAGATAGAGTCTTGCTCTGTTGCCCAGGCTGGAATGCAGTGGCATGATCATAGCTCACTGCAGCCTCAAACTCCTGGGCTCATGGGGCTCATGTCATCCTCACACTTTACCTTCTAAAATAGCTGGGACTACAGGTGCATGCCACCATGCCAGGCTAAATTTTGTATTTTTTGTAGAGACAGGGTCTCACTGTGTTGCCCAGCCTGATCTCAAACTCCTGGCTTCAAGTGATCCTCTCACCTCAGCTTCCCAAAGTGCTGAGATTACAGGCATAAGCCACCACACCCAGCCACTCTTCCTGCTTTCAGGATTCTCTCTTTGTCTTTGTTTTTTGACAGTTCTATCACAATGTGTCTCAGTGTGGGTCTACTTGGGTTTGTCCTTCTTAAAGTTCACTAGGCTTCTTGGATTTGTAGACTTATACCTTTCATCAAAATTGGGGAGTCTTTTGTCCATTACTTTTTCAGATAAACTCTACTCCTTTCTCTGTCTCTTCCACTTCTTAAATTTTCATAATGCCTATGTTGGTCAATGTGGAGGAAAAGTTAAATATCAAATCTGAACTCAATTGAACATGGACACAAACAATGGTCACCAAGTCCTGGAACAGGTTGTGTAAGCCCCTTGAAGCATTCATCTAACACTGTTTCGGAGAAATCTCTACTTCGATCTATTCCTATATATTAGTTATTGAAAAATAACAGACAATTACAAAAACAAGTGACCTTTTTGTGTTCCTTGAGCCCAGTGTGAAGGGCCCTCATGACTGGGCCTTGTGCCAAACAATTTGTTACAAAAAGAGCTAGGGTCCCAGACTACGTCAAAGCTTCATGAGAACTCTCCTCATCTGTGCACGGACAAGTGGCCGACTCTGGAGTCCAGGCTGTTGCTTCCTGGCCTGGTGGTGAATCCTCCATAGTCTAGTGAGTGTAAATATATATATATATACACATTTATACATATATATACATTTATACATATATATATATATCTTTTCCCTTCTCCCCTTCCCATTGCAGTTTGCTTATTATATCAGTTTGCTTATTATATCATTTGCTTATTATATCTCCATTGCCATTTATGTGGGATAAAGGTTGTCTGCCCTTAAAGGTATTGTGTGTGTATCTTTTCTTCTCCCCTCATGCGTTTCAGGCACAGAATAGTCTGCTAGATGGTGTCCCATAAGTTATACTCTGTTCACTTTTTAAAAATCATTTTTCTTTTTGTTCCTCAGCCTCAATACTTTAAAATAACTTGTCTTAATTGTTTGAACCTGGGAGGCAGAGTTTGCAGTGAGCTGAGATCACGCCACTGCACTCCAGCCTGGGCAACAGAGCAAGACTCCATCTAAAAAATAAATAAATAAATAAATAAATAAGTAAAAAATAACCTGTCTTAATGTTCATTGATTCTTCTACATGTTCAAGTTTGCTGTTGAACCCCTCAGCTGTATTTTTCAAATAGTTATTGCATTTTTCAATTCCAGAATTTATGTTTGGTTTTTATTTTAATAATTTAAATCTTTTGTTGTTGTGGTTGTTCTCATTTTGTTCATATGTTGCTTTCCTGGTGTCCTTTAGTCTTTCTCCATGTTTTTCCTTAGTTCTTTAAACATATGTAAGATCTCAGGTTTAAAGCCTTTGTCTAGTAATTCCATTGCCTGTGCTTCTTCAATTACAGCCTCTGTAGATTTATTTTGTTCCTTTGAATGGACTATGTTTTTTTCTGTTTCTTTGTATGCCTTGTGATTTTGTTTTAATCAGGCATTTGCTAAAACAGCCACCTCTCTCAGTCCTTGCAGACTGGACTGTGACAAGGAAGACCTAATTAGCAGTATAATTTCTAAGATTCGTGATCAGCTTGGGAGTTCTCAGGTCTCTTTTGGACATGTACCCTGCCTAGGCGTGTGTGTTTGCATGTTTTTTATTACCCGCAGATACATATCTCTTTTTACATGTCTTAATTTCCCAAAGAGTCTCACCACAGCTTCTTCTCAGGGCCTTAGATGTTCTCATGTATTTATCCACAATCTCTTGCCCCAGGCATCTAAAGATCTGTAGTCCCCCTATAGCTTTCACATGCTATGATGCCTGTCACACTTCTTTCTAGCCTGCACTCTGAACTATTCTGCCTTTTCCCATCTGAAAATTAATACACCTATCTTGATGTCATTCAGTTTGGAAAATTTTAATTTTAAGCAAGGATAGCTGGCAAGGCTTTGAACAGGGTAGAGAGGCTTGAGAGTTCTATGTTATGGGAAGACCAAATCAATAGCGACAGCATATGGTGATTCTTAAGCAAATGTTTACCAGAAGGCCAGCTGCCAAAAAGACATTACAGAATGTTCTCCTTAAGAGATCATTTAGAACCAGCTGCACCCTGAGAAATTCTGTGCTTTGATGTAAATTAAAGATTACTGTCTCACTCTCTAATTTTGTGATCTTGATCTGCCCATTATTCTTGAATTCTGTAACCATATGACTTGAGATATTCATTTATGGCAGTCATATTCACCAGCCATGCTCCTTGATACCTCATCTATTCACCGACATGGCCTTCCTCATGTATAAAACACCAGAACTCAATAGCTTTTTTACCTCAGCAAAGTTCACTGCTGAGAAAGAGCTGTATATTTCTTTCACCTGGAGTAGAGGGTGGTGGAATGCCTGATTCCAAGAATAATGAGAACATTATTCCCAAGTGGCATGGGCTGCCACCATTGATTATACCCTAATGACTACTGAATTCTGTTGTTAGAGTCCATACTAGCCACAGAGTGAAGATGGATGGGGACAAAGGTATGACAGCAATAGGCTTGAAGAACAAAATTCCCCAGAGGGGGCCCTTGTCCTGCTCTACACAGTGGAAGCTCCTTGGGAAATATTTGTGACTTGTTTGAGTTAATGTGTAAAAATAAACAAAATATTTTAAACTAATATTTTTAAATTTTAGGTAATTGTCAATTCTCACTTGAAAATCATGATAAATAATATGCATTTCCCAGAATTCATATATACAGATTAGAAGTTATTAAAAAGACTGAATCCTAGATATCAAAGGAGATATCAAATTATCAGAAGAAAACACCCTGCAGATAAAGAGGCCACTGTATGTTTAATATTAACATACAACATGATTTATATAATCTTGATATTTAAAAAAACTTGTCTCCTTGTTTTTATTTTTCTCATCTTGATAAAATGGCCACTATTAAGGTTCTTATTTTTACTGCCAGCTCTGTAATGGGCCTTGGTCTAGAAAAGAGCTAAGATTGAGGCACCAGCACCAGATGAGGCCGTGATATGGGGTCCACTGTCTTTCACCTTGTATCACTAGTTTCCACTTCAGCGATTTTTAATACTATTAATTTTATGACTTCTCCAAAAATTAAAACAGCAGCTAATGTGGATGTTTCCTCTGTATCAAGGAAGGCTCATGAGCTGTGGATCTAGTAGAACGAGACTAACATCTTCCATTTAAGGAAACTCAATAAAGCTGACTCTTGTCTCTGTCCTTTTTTGCCTCCTTATGGGCATTACTTAATAGCATTGGGTGCCTTCAGATTTAAAAATAGCTACTGGTCCTGTTTCTTATTTCGTAAATTCATAAAGCTATACCTAAATTGGCTGGGTGCGGTGGCTCGCACCTGTAATCCCAGCACTTTGGGAGGCCAAGGTGAGTGGATCATTTGAGGTCAGGAGTTCAAGACCAGCCTGGCCAACATGGTGAAACCCTGTCTTTACTAAAAATACAACAATTAGCCAAGTGTGGTGGCACCCTCCTGTAATCCCAGCTACTCGAGAGGCTGAGGCAGGAGAATCACTTGAACCCGGGATGCAGAGGTTGCAGTGAGCCAAGATTCCGCCATTGCACTCCAGCCTAGGTTACAGAGCCAGACTCCATCTCAAAACAAAACAAAACGAAAACCCCACAGGATATATAATACAAAGAGTTAACCCTAACATAAACTATGAACTTGATAATGATGTGTCAATGCTGCTTAATTGATTGTAACAAATGTACCCCGGAGGTGGTGATGTTGACTGTAGTGAGGCAGTGTGCACAGGGCCCAGTTATAGGGGAACTCTCTGTACTTTCCACTTAACTTTGCTAGGAGACTAAAACTGCTCTAAAAGATAAAGTCTATTTTTGAAAAATGACTACACAAAGCTTTCAGATATAAACGTATGGCTTCGAATAAGCACACCTTCTGATTTTCAAAAATGGTTTTTTCCATTATTAAAAGTCTCAGAGCCTTTTTTTGATAAATTAGTAAATTTTATGTATGGTGATTTCAAAAGTACAATGAAGTCATTTGGTAGGAAAACCTCTTTGGTAAGTTATTTTGTATGGTGAAGAATCACTCTAATGTGGTGATATGATAAATCCAGAGATCCCTTTAAAAAGCACTACCGGGAGGTGGGGTGCGGTGGCTCACGCCTGTAATCCCAGCACTTTGGGAGGCCAAGGCAGGTGGATCACGAGGTCAGGAGATCGAGACCATCCTGGCTAACACGGTGAAACCCCGTCTCTACTAAAAATAAAAAAATTTTTTAAAAAATTAGGCTGGCGTGTTGGTGGGTGCCTGTAGTCCCAGCTACTCCGGAGACCGAAGCAGGAGAATGGCGTGAACCCAGGAGGC
This sequence comes from Symphalangus syndactylus, assembly GCF_028878055.3. Classification (NCBI taxonomy): domain Eukaryota; kingdom Metazoa; phylum Chordata; class Mammalia; order Primates; family Hylobatidae; genus Symphalangus; species Symphalangus syndactylus. The sequence continues at coordinate 80,763,199 of NC_072434.2, read as the reverse complement.
AGAGCTTGCAGTGAGCAGAAATGGTGCCACTGCACTCCAGCCTGGGTGACAGAGCGAGACTCCATCTCAAAAAAAAAAAAACAAAAAAAACACCACCAGGAACATCAGACTTTTAAAAACATCATTAAAACAGTATCTGGGCCGGGTGTGGTGGTTCATGCCTGTAATCCCAGCACTTTGGAAGGCTGAGGTGGGTGGATCACGAGGTCAGGAGTTCAAGAGCAGCCTGGCCAAGATGGTGAAACCGCATCTCTACTAAAAACACAAAAATTAGCTGGGCATGGTGGTGGGCACCTGTAATCCCAGCTACTTGGGAGGCTGAGGCAGAGAATTGCTTGAACCCGGGAGGCGGAGGTTGCAGTGAACTGAGATTGCACCAATGCACTCCAGCCTGGGCAGCAAAGTGAGACTGTCTCAAACAAACAAACAAACGACCAAAAAAACAGTATCTGAAAATTGGGGAGAAGATACTCCCAAATAATTATAATCTCTGAAATAATTGGGCATTTTCTCTTTGTTTTCTGATTGTTTTATAACTTGGTGGCAATGCAGACTGGTGAAAATATTCCTAAGAAATAGCGAGATGATTTCATTGGAAAACAGAATAGAAAGCAAATCCCTGGAATCACGGGAAAAAGGAGACACATAAAATGGCCTTTTTCATTCTTGGGGACTAGAACGATTCTGTCACGTAAGTTTACTATGGTGGCTCATCCTGCTCCTGTGGGTGACTGTGGATAATCACAAACAAGAATTCCAGTGGGATTCCAACCTTGAGAAGTATTAGGTAAGAGGCACTTTTAATGCCTTGCAGATTATATGATAAGCTTGTCTTTTCCAGAAAAAGAGCACAGCATGCTTAAATACAATTCTATATGCAAGGCCATCCTGCTCAAGTAGAAGAAAAAGATCCTTGAAGAATGTGTATCTCTGAGAGATCATCAAAAGTCCCTAAATGGAACAATGGAAATTATATAGAATAAAACCAGCAAGCAGGTGATTCTGTTAAGGCCAAGTGGAATCCAAATCTGAGTCCAGATGTGGGCAAGTGAGAGAGGATAACACACAGGAGGTCGGGATCTTACCTCACTGAGGCTGCACAATAAAAACCAGACTCTCAGCTGGGCGAGGTGGCTCATGCCTGTAATCTCAGTACTTTGGGAGGCCGAGGCGGGGGGATCATGCGGTCAAGAGATAAAGAGCATCCTGGCCAACATGGTGAAACCCTGTCCCTACTAAAAATACAAAAATTAGCTGGGCATGGTGGTGCGTGCCTGTAATCCCAGCTACTTGGGAGGCTGAGGCAGGAGAATCGCTTGAACCCCGGAGGTGGAGGTTGCAGTGAGCTGAGATCGTGCCACTGCGCTCCAGCCTGGTGACAGAGCGAGACTCCATCTCAACAACAACAACAACAACAACAACAACAAAACCAGACTCTCCTGGCAGGTGGGTGGGGAAGGGGGACAGTAAGGCAATGGTGGCAGAAAAGCAGCAGCAGCACAAGGCACGGATGACGCATCTGACTGCAATCCATATACATACTCAACTGAACTCACGAAAAAGTAGCTGAATGTAGAGAAACTAAACTTATTGAGGCTCCCAATGACTTGGGGTACAGACCAACAGGAGGGAAGAACTTAGTACTAGCATAGAATACCCACTGACCACCATGTCCAGCTGGACTGTGCAGTCAGCCTTTTCCTATTTGCTGTCACCATCTCTATGACCTTGGTCCTTTCTACTTCCTGTGATGTTCGTGGTATTAGCTGTCACTGTGATTTACCCTGGACCCTATGTGGAATGGAGTGGATAAGGAGAGTGGGTAGAAGTCAAGTGGTCCCAATGTGCCTTACAATACTGTGGTTATGTGAAGGCATTTTTTTTTTTTTTTTTTTTTTTTTGCATTATAGAAGTTATGTGGGGGGTGGAAATTGGTAGAATTATGTTTCTAGTTTTTCCAATTATTTAGATTCCTTGTCACATCATATATTAACTTCTAGCATAGTATCACGTTTGTTATAGAAAAGGTTTTATCCAAACTATATCACCATGTCAAATAGAATTAATTCTAACTGATTCAAGTTTATCAGCTTTAATGCTCTTAAGTGAAAATACTTGAGAATGACACAGCTGAGTAAATATTAAAGAAAAACAAGGAATACTTAAGGTAGCATAACTAATAACAAGCCACAGGCCAGACAAGTTATTTGATTTTAACAACTTTTAATCCCTATTAATTGTCAAAAGACAAGGCAAAGAAATCCCCTCAGTAAAATTCAGAAATCTAATCACCACGCCAAAATTCCCCTATAACTATGTCACAGATGGAAATCCAGTTTTAAGAAACTGGCAAGGTCAGTTGTTAATACACCAGTACTATCTACAAACACAGTTGTTTAAACACAACAGATTGCCATTACACAGCAGGTTCATTAGTCACAATTCAGCTTGCTATTAGGAGAGAAAATTACTGGTGTTTTTAGTTTCCATCCCATTACCTTGACTTTTATTTAGAGCCATTCATCAACAATTTCCTCCTTCATTAGAAGTCGCAAGTTAACCAAGCCATACAGTCATCAAAGAAACACAATACATTTGATGACATCTAGAAAATGTAAATGCTTAGTGCAATTTTGTTAATTCACAACGTTTCTTAAGCATTACAGCAATCTATTCAAGATAATTCTCAAGCCTTTACTTCAGAATCCATTAGCTACAGACATTTCAAGTACTGCTTGAGGCAAACTCCTGCAGTAATGGTTTCCAGCAATGGGCCTCCACCAGTCTGAGGAGTCTGTTACTCCCTCAGTCTTTTTCATAGCCCCCAAGTGCACCTCTGTTGTAAAAAAACTGTAATCCTTTGCTTTAATGGAAGACTGTCGGTTTCATTTTACTGCATTCTCCAGGAATATTTCTTTCTAACAAAGCCACTTCCCAGCCCTCCACAGGAAATGTTCAAGGGCCCCCACATTCAGGATCGGTTCTGAGATATTATCTCCTAAGATAAATTGAGATAGTAAACAATATCCAGTCAATGAACAAGTGTTTACTGACTATTGTTCTTAGGAATAGTAGCCACTAAAGAGAATATGGTACAAATAGAGTCTACTAAAACCTTGCACTCTAGATGGGCTATAATACACATACACAGTACACAGAAAAGCTAACTCTAATACAGAGTGGCAGATTGTTAGTGCTAGGTGAATACCATGTGTAGGAACTGCCGTAGGACTCCATTGATTCACTCTGGACTATAGAGATGAGATGATTAGCCATCCTTCCACAGAAAAGGGGAACATGGAACGGGAAGAAGGGAAGAGAAGCATAGAAATAAGGAGATGAGGGGAATCATTTCTATTTGAGAGTAAAACAGAGTCCATCTGTAATAAATGTAAATCTGTTTTTGTTTTATTTTTTCTGTTCTTCTGGCTTCTCAACATCAATCTGTTTTTGTACACGGTGCCAGTGTGACTACATTTCCAATACAAATAAGGTTAATCTTGATCGAAACACTTTTTGAAGCGGCTTCTTTGTCTGGGGTAAATACCCAGGATTCGTCGTCGTGCGCCAGGAAGATTTAGGACAGGAACACACATGAGTTTAGGAGCAGAGGCTTAATAGGCAAAAGAAAGAGAAAGGAGAGTAGCTCTCTAGTGAGACAGAGGCTTCTGCAAGGAAAGACCGGTGGGTGGTGGAGTGCGCTGGATTTTATAGTTTGGCTTGAGAAGGCAGTGTCTGATTTACATAAGGCCCACAGATTGGACGGATCAGGTGTGACATTTACATAGTGGTCGGGGAAGGCTGGCTACCCCACCCTAATTTTATTATGCAAATAGACTTTCCACTTGAGCAGGCCATCTTGCCTGCTCCTTTCTGACAAAGAAAAGGGAAGATGGGGCCGCTAATTTGAAGATGTCTAGTCCCAGGTGGCTTTTTTCCTACCGGTATTCACTCCTGCAGCTTCTGGCTTGATTGTCTATGTCTGCAGCTCGATTTTGCAGGCTGCTGTTTGTTAGAAAATGATTTGGGGGCTGCTTTTCATTAAAAAGGAAAACCTTACTGAGGACTCCCATACTCTCACTATCTGCCTAAGTAGTTTCTTCTTCACTCCTCTGTCATTTTGACACTATCCATTTGAAAAGGTGAAGCACACTGAGGTCATCCATGGTTGAGTCTGTTTGGCTTCATTTAGAATCACAGGAAATACAGTCATGGCTGGTCAAGCTTGTCCAACCCGCCTTCTTCTGTCGTTGTTTTGTTTAGTTTAGTTTTAGGCTTTCGGCGGCCTGAAGCCACGGTTTTTAGTTTCTGTCTCTAGTGATAAGCAGAAAAAAAGGGATGAGGAAGGCGCTCGTTAAAAGAAAAACTTCAGCCGAACTAAATTTAAAAGAGTTTGAGCAATGAACGATTTGTGAATTGGGCAGTCCCCAGCATCACAGCAGATTCAGAGAGACTCCCGTGCTGCCACGTGGTGGAAGATTTACGGACAGCAAAAGGAAAGTGACCTACAGGAGATGGAAGTGAGGTACAGAAACAACTGGATTGGTTACAGCTTGGCATTTGCCTTATTTTAACACGGTTCAAACAGTTGGCTACATTTCTTTGGCCAAAACTTAGTGACTGGCACAGATGTGGGCCACTGTTGGTTTATACCTCCAGTTGTTATAGTTCATGATGTATAGAAAGACGTATAGAAAGACCTTTTTTTTTTTTTTTTTTTTGGAGACAGAGTCTGGCTCTGTCTCCCAGGCTGGAGTGCAGTGGCACCATCTCGGCTCACTGCAAGCTCCACCTCCCGGGTTCACGCCATTCTCCTGCCTCAGCCTCCCGAGTAGCTGGGACTACAGGCGCCCGCCACCACGCCTTGCTAATTTTTTTGTATTTTTAGTAGAGACAGGGTTTCACTATGTTGGCCAGGATGGTCTCGAACTCCTTTAGGCTGAAATTAAATATGTAAGGAAGCCGCTTGAGGCTAAACTTAATAGGCTTTAGTGGCTTAACCAGAAACAAAGACTAAGAACCCATGACTGTATTATCTCTCTCCGACACCTCTGCGACCCACTGTCATAATTGATCTTGGCCAAGTCAATTATATATTATGATTGCTTACAATGAAGGAATTGCACTGATTGACATAGCTAGCCCTGATCCATCTCAGATTAGGAAATATAAGAGGCTCATAAATTCTTCCATTCAAAAAATGTGGTCAGTTTTCGTGTAAGTCGCTTCCAGGTAACTAGGTTCATCTAACCTCGGTGGTGATAGTAAATCATAAATTACATAAGCTACAATAGGCATACTGTTGCCATTTCTGGTCAGCCAGTGTCCTGACGTGTGCTTTTTGGTGTACCACAATCAAGACATCTGCAGGAACTGTGGCTGGCTGGCTCAGTGAGGCACAGGCAGCGGGGGAAGATGGCAGTGGCTGTTCCACTGCAGGCATGAACCCTGGAGCAGCTGCACAGTAAGCACCTGCCCAAGGGGGACTTTATCAAGTTTCTGCAGGACCACAATTCAGATTCATTTCTTGCAAAACATAAATTATTAGGAAACATTAAAAATGTGGGCAAGACAGCTAACAAGGACCATTTGGTTACAGCCTATAACCATCTTTTTGAAACTGAGTGTTTCAAGGGTATCAATACTGTAAGTGTTTGCAAGTGAAAAATGTGAAGCTTAATGAAGATACACCCAAATAAACCCAAAGTCTGGAGAGACTCTGGCTGAGGGTCCATCAAAATATGCAAAATCTGTTCTAAAAACCCGAGATAAGGCCACGCGCATTTGCTTATGCCTGTAATCCCAGCACTTTGGGAGGCTGAGGCAGGCGGATCACCTGAGGTCAGGAGTTCAAGACCAGCCTGACCAACAGAGAAACCCTGTCTCTACTAAAAATACAAAATTTACCGAGCAAGGTAGCACATGCCTGTAATCCCAGCTACTCGGGAGGCTGAGGCAGGAGAATCGCTTGAACTCGGGAGGCGGAGGTTGTGGTGAGCTGAGATCGCGCCACTGCACTCCAGCCTGGGCAACAAAAAGTGAAACTCCATCCCCCCCGCAAAAAAAAAAAGGAGATGAACAGCAGTGAATAACGTCTCTCCTTTTTGGGAGATGGGGAGATGTTGTTCACGGCTGGTATACAGGAACACTACAAGATGGGACTGTTTTTGATACTAACATTCAAACAAGTTCAAAAGAGAAAAACACCAAGTCTTACAGTTTTAAGGTCACAGTAGGCAAAGTTATCACAGGATGGGATGAAGCACTGTTGACTGGGTAAAGGAGAAAAGACTCGATTGAACAGTGAAGCAGAATGGGCTTATGGAAAGAAAGGGCAGCCTGATGCCAAAATTCCACTAAATACAAAGTTCGTTTCTGAAGTGGAATTAGTGGATACTGATTGAAATAGCAGTGCTTCAGCTCTAAGGATATCAGCAACAGTGATAAAACTTGGCCTTGAAGAAACTTATGTAACTAACTAGAGCTTGTTACTATTGGAAGGGAAGAGTCACCTGGAAAATTCAGGGTTAAAACTTGTTCGAGGTGGGTGGATCACGAGGTCAGGAGTTTGACGCCAGCCTCGCCAGCATGGTGAAACCCCATCTCTACTAAAAATACAACAAATTAGCTGGGCATGGTGGCGCGTGCTTATAATCCCAGCTACTCGGGAGGCTGAGGAAGGAGAATCGCTTGAACCCAGGAGGCGGAGGTTGCAGTTAGCCAAGATTGCGCCATTGCACTCCAGCCTGGGTGACAGGGCAAGACTCCGTCTCGAGAAAAAAAACTTGTTTAACCTGATCCTAACTTTTCAGAAATGTAATCCCTTATAAATCCGTGAAGTCCAAAATGTTTTACACTACAACTGTGTAAAATACTGGTCAAGGAGAACTTTTTCCTTTTACCTCATGTTGTAAACTAAATGGCTGAATAAAAATATATCCACTTGCGGGGGGCGTGGAAAGACATCTGTGATAATTTAATGAATGTGTGAATACAAGCTGAGGTAAAGGAAGTGATTTCGAATGGAGTACTCAATAAAAACTCAGCATCCTGAAGGAGACATCTGTTGCCTTTGTCTGACCAGCATCCCTTTCCCCTCTATTAAAAATAGAAAGTTGTTTGAGGCCAGCCTGGCCAACATGGTGAAACCCCATCTCTTCTAAAAATACAAAAATTAGCCAGGTGTGGTGACACACTTTTGTAATCCCAGCTAATCCAGCCTGGGCGACAGAGTGAAACTCCGTTTCAAAAAAAAAAAAAGGAAGAAAAGAAACAGAAAGTAGTAGTTTGTGCAACTACCTCTGGCTCATTTCTTGTGGTCTGTAGGACTGTGAATCAAGGTGCTCACATTCTACCTGCAAGCTAACCTCCAGAAAGAATGTGAATTTTGATAGGAGGGACAGAAGACTAAAAGCGATGGGAATTGATAAGTATAATGGCAATGCCCTAGAAGAGACTGTTCAATCATGAGTTGTACTCTAATTTAGAGTCCCTGAATTCTGTCCTGATGGACTTACCTTTCTAGAGGTTTGTGGTGAAATCTGCCTCAGTACTGTAAGCAATTTGACATTTTTTTCATTTGCTATTTCAAAAAAAATTAGAGCTAGAGCTGATTTTTGTGGCGTGCAATCAAAGGGGTTTAGTGTATGCACTTTCTTCCTGTTTCAACTTCTAACCACAGCCTTAGGAATGGGAAGGTTCTAACTGAACATCATCTGCAGGAAGCATGGGTGATAGCACATCCCCAGGGCCTCTCACTATGCTGGTTTCAGTGTAGCTGATTTTAGGGAAAGCAGAGGTAAATCAGCCAGAATGAGAGAACAAAGAGGGGGGCTGCCTGTTCACAAAGGAACAACCCCGTCATACCACTCTTAACAGTGAACACTAAAACAGATCATGACAGACACCACTCTAAGTGAGTCTTGGTATGCCCATATCTCATGACAAACACCTGCTATTTCCAATTTCATTCACCAAGAAAAATCTCATTTGTCCCTAGAAGTTATGTGTAAGTCTTCTGAGCTGAAAACAAAAGCAAACGGGGAGGTTTGTTGCTGTGACTTTCTGGATTAGGTAACTAAGGACAAAAGCTATCTGACCCCTGTCTGCATTAAAGTTCCCTGTCCACTTTGTCTCTCTCTCTTTTTCTTTTTTTCACTCCACCCCCGAACCCACTTTCTTCCTTTGTTCTTTAATAACAAATATTTCAAGCCTCTGGAAAGCCATGAATTCTGCCTTTGATATCCAGGTACTAGAGATTCCTTAAAGAACCCGAGATTTTATAATAGGAAAATTTATAACCCACAATTTAAAAAAGAAGTTTTGCATAACAAAATTCCAGGAAGTATGTGTTATTGACAACCTCAAATACAGCACAGACATGGAATCTTTTAAAAAGTCTACCAAACTTGATAAAAAGTTTGTCGTATCAAAAGCACACTTATATGAAGGGAAGAAGGCAGTGAGCACATAGGAAGTATAGGTTTGGAAGAGAAAAGGAGACATGGAAGAATAGCTGGAAAAATCAAGCAACAATTTTTTTTTTTTTTTTTGAGACAGAGTTTCGCTCTTGTTGCCCAGGCTGGAGTGCAATGGCGTGATCTCAGCTCACCACAACCTCCGCCCCCCGAGTTCAAGCGATTCTCCTGTCTCAGCCTCCCAAGTAGCTGAGATTACAGGCACGTGCTACCTTGCCCGGCTAATTTTGTATTTTTAGTAGAGACAGGGTTTCTCCTTGTTGGTCAGGCTGGTCTCGAACTCCCAACCTTAGGTGATCTGCTCGCCTCAGCCTCCCAAAGTGCTGGGATTACAGGTGTGAGCCACCATGCCCAGCCAATTTTTTTTTGCTTTTAAGCTAGGGAAGATCTGGACAGTTTGGAGGCAGAAGGGAAAGAGTTGCTGGAGAGGAAAAGGACAGGCAGGGCTGGCTTCATGGGCACGTGACCTATGCAGTCAGCCACCCCAGGACCCTGCATTTGGTTTAATGCTCTGCTGGTTCTGAAAGGTATAAACCACTATGTGGTAGGCTGATTAATGACCCTCTATTTATAAATCCTCATCCTAATCTCTGGAACCTGTGAATATGTTATCCTACATGGCAAAAGGGACTTTGCAGGTGTGATTAAGGATTTTGCGATAGGATGGTCTGTAACCAATGTAATCACAAAGGTCCTTATACAAGAGAGACAGAAGAGTTAGGGTCACAAGAGAAGGCATGTGACGAGGGAAGCAGAGAGAGTGAAGGAGATGTGACCATAATGTGAGGTCATGAGGTAAGGAATGCAGGTGGCCTCCGGAAGCTGGAAAAGGTAAGGAAACACATTGTCCCAGAGAGCCTCCAAAAGGAACACAGCCCTACAGGTCCATTTTGGACTCCTGATCTCCAGTACTATAAAGTAATGCATTTCTTTTGTTGTATGCAACTAAATGTGTGATAGTTTCTTACAGCATCAATGAGAAACTAATACATGCTACATAAACACAAGGGACATGGATTGTTTTGTAGAAATCAAAGACATTAATAAAACTAATAGCAGTTACCATTTATTGAGTGCTTCCTAGGTGCTAGGCACTATACTCAGCTCTTTCTGTATCTAATCTTATGTAGCAGTAGAACAAGACATGAGGTGGGAATTAAGGCCCAATAACTAGCTAGAATGTTTTAGAGTTGGGATCTGCGCCCAATCTATGTAACTCTTAAGTTTTTTTGTTACACCCCATCCCCATATTTCATCATAAGCCTTTGGGTTTGTCTTCATTCTTTAGCATGCGTTATACTCGCACGTGTCAACCTAGGAGTCGGGCTGGGGCGGGGCAGGAGATGACATCCACATCTAGGGTGCATGAAATTAAAAAAGAGCCGAAGCCCCTCTACAAGTCACAGGTAGCTTACATAGGCACCCACAGCAGATGTGAGGCTACAGAAAAATGAATGAGACAGAGAACACGCTTCAGACCGAAAGTCAAAGATCCCGCACCGTTCGTTCCTAACTCGCCCGCGTACTGGGTGAATCCTGGAGCCTGGCGGCTGCGAGGACTCCGGGAGCGACAGCAGGGACCGACCCAGAGAGGTCCTCAGCCTGGTTTCCCGGAGAAGAGGTCGCCCCGCTTTCCCCGCCCGCACCTCCCGGAGTTTTGGAGGCCCGCGTGGTCCCGCCTCATTGGCTGCCGTGGAGCCCGAGGCCTCGGGGAGGCGGGGCGGCCTTCGCAGTTGTAGTTTCGAGTCCTCCTGTTCAGCGGCTCCGCCTTCCTGCCGCGGCGCCTAGGCGACCGCCCAGGACCACAACTCCCACAAGGCCCCGCGCTCGGGGGGCGTGGCCGAGGAGCCAAGCGAGCCGGGGGCGGGGCCGCCTGGGAGATGAAGTGGGGGCGCTCGCCTTTCCTGCCTCACTCGCAGCTGTCGGGTGTTAGGGGAAGAGTCGCCTGCCTCCGGACCGGAGTGCAGACCTCTGACCCTGGAGTCGCTTGGCCGCTGGGAACCGTTCTCTTGGGTCGTCGCCTGGGCCTCCCGCCGTTTCCCGGCCCCGAGGGGCCCAGCTGGCCGCGGCGTGGGGAGAGGTCAGCATGAGCCAAGGGGTCCGCCGGGCAGGCGCTGGGCACGGGGCAGCGGCCGCGGTGCAGCTGCTGGTCACCCTGAGCTTCCTCCGGAGCGTCGTCGAGGCGCAGGTAAGCCCGAGTGATGGCGGGCCAGGAACCCCCGGCCGAACACCCGCGGCCACTACACACGGGCCGCGGCTGTGACGCGGGGAGGGCCGGGCCTGGCCGGGCCAGAAAAGAGGTGATTTCTGGAGAGCAGAAAACCCGGGGAGCAGAGACCTGACCGTCCAGTGCGGGAAACATCTGCGAACCGCCCGCAGGGTGGGGGGACGGCGACACTCCGGTAATGGCAGTCAAAAGAGGAAGATGGTGACGGTCCCCCCGAGCTGTTTTCGTTTTTTCCTCTCGGATGTTTTAAGCGGCTGGGAGTGTGGCGGGAGATGGGACGGGCATGAACCACCTGGGCTGTCTTGAGAAGGGAGCGAGGGCCCAGAGAAACGGTGACGTCCTTCCCTTCAGGAGTTAGCGAGGGAGGGAGACTGAGAGTAGGGGGCACTCCCCGCAGACCCCCGAGGCCCCGCCAGGCGCAGGGGATTGGGAGGGGACAAGACTTCGCTCGAACTGTCGGACTAGAGCTTTCTGGGCTTTTACCCTTCCTCGAGCACCTTCCCTTGCTCAAGATTGCTTTATTTTTACCCAGCTGAGCTGTGTCTGCCAAGTGGCATCGCCAGGTAAGTCCCAATACGAGACTGGGTGGGGGGTATGAGTCTGGCGTTGTGGCTCATGGATGGAGGCTCTGGCTCTGGCAGTCGTGAGGTGCTGGCTGGTTGTTGATGTGAAGCGATGATTGCAAGTGTTCTCAGTGTGCTAGAAATCTGAGGCTTAGCTGACCAGATCCTTTCGCCTTCAGAGAGGTGTTTGCTTCTATTCAGTAGAATTTGAATTGATTGCCAGGTGCTGCTGCCTGTTGTCTGCACCTGCTGCAAGGTGGCAGCACTGCTAAGGGCCAAAAAAATAAAACGAAGGTCTCAGGTGGCCTGATAATGAGGGGCGATGTCATTTGAGGCAATTAGTGCTCATCTAAGAAAAATTGAAGGTGACTGTGAGTGTAACCGTGAAAACATATTTTTCTGAGTTCAGTCACTTTATTTCATGGTTTTATGGTGCCCTGCACTAAATCCCAGAGTGCCTGAATAGTCCGTTTGTGTCTGTGTTTGAACCATAAAAATAAAAGGGGCAAACTTTTGGTATTGGGGAACATGTTAAAATGCAGATTCTCTGGCCCTACCTCCAGATGTATTGATTGGATCTGGAATGTGGCCCAGATATCAGCATTTTAAACAAACATTGCAAGTACAGTAACTGTAGCAAAGTTATCTTTTGACTACCGCTTGACCTCACTTGGAAAACACTGAGATGGAATAGATAGTGGTAATCTGGGCAGACTTACGAAAGTAAATTTTCCAAATTGTCTTTGGCAAAATTATTTTCTAGTCACTAGTTGAGTGTTTCTGAGTGAAATTTACAATTAGATATTTTTCTGAAGTGAGATTTCCCATTTTCTCTTTTTATATAGCACATATTTATGCTTATCTGTCTAGAAACTTCATTTTAGATTTTTTTCGTTTACCACTAATTATGTGTAATTAATGTTTTATAATTTCATCTGTATTTTTAAAATCCTCGTGTAGAGTTGGGGACTTACTATGTTGTTAGGCTGATCTTCAACTCCTGGCCTCCAGCGATCCTCTTACTTTGGCGTCCCAGGTGCTGGGATTACAGGTGTGAGCCACTGTGCCTGGCCTGCCCCTGTACTTTTAATTCCATTATGTCCAAATGAATATAAATATAGTTCGACAGTTAAAGATTTGTGAATATTTGAAGTAGCATTGTGCCAAACAGTCTTCCGAGTGAATATATTTGGTTTTTGTTGCCAGCAGTACTTTCTTTCTTTTCTTTTTTTTTTTTTTTTTTTGAGATAGTGTCTCACTGTGTTGGCCAGGCTGGAGTGCAATGGCATGTGTTGGCTCACTGCAACCTCTGCCCCACGGGTTCAAGCAATTCTCTCTGCCTCAGCTTCCCAAGTAGCTGGGATTACAGGTGCTTGCCACCGCGCCTGGCTAATTTGTGTGTGTGTGTGTTTCTTTTGTTTGTTTGTTTGTTTTTTTAAGTAGAGACAGGGTTTTGCCATGTTGGCCAGGCTGGTCTTGAACTCCTGACCTAAGGTGATCCGCCTGCCTCGGCCTCCCAAAGTGCTGGGATTATAGGCGTGAGCCACTGTGCCCAGGCCGCCAGCAGTACTTTCTACTGTGCTGTTTTTTGTTTTGTTTTTTTTGAGATGGAGTCTCGCTCTGTGTCACCCAGACTGGAGTGCGGTGGCACCATCTTGGCTCACTGCAGCCTCCACCTCCTGGGTTCAAGTGATTCTTCTGTCTCAGCCTCCTGAGTAACTGGGACTACAGGTGTGTGCCACCACACCCGGCTAATTTTGTATTTTTTATTAGAGATGGAGTTTCACCATGTTGGCCAGGCTGGTCTCGAACTCCTGACCTCAGGTAATCCACCCGCCTTGGCTTCCCAAAGTGCTAGGATTACAGGCGTGAGCCACCGTGCCTGGCCTGATCATCTTTTAGATAGTACTTTAATCTATAACATGGTTACACGTACATTATCTCATTTTATTTGATACATCTCTCCGAAGTGGGACCATTGAGGTAATTGAAGTTCAAAGAACTTAAATGTCTTAATTGAGTGAGTGACTTTACGGTGGAGCCCTAATGTGGAACCCTTTCTGGTCTATCAGTATGTTGGTATTTTCAGTTCTCTCTAGTATAGAAAAGGAGAAGGAAAATAGGAAAATCATAAAGTGGAATTCAGCCAGTTCTTTGACTTCATCCATATAATAAATTGGTAGAAAACTGATAAAGGGAAGAACTAGAATTTTTGAAAACTACCTCTGTTCACAAGAAATCAAAGTCATTTAAGGAGATACATATTTTAAATGTTATCTCCTTCCAAAATAAAAGCAGAAAAATATTTTTGAGCACACAAAATGATACGCGTTTGTATATCTCATGCCCCATTATTGTATAAATGAAATGTAAATATACTTTGGTAAAGCACTGGAAACTAAAGGCATAGTGCATACAAGTGATATAACAATCTTCCTTTAAAAAGTAATTTCAATTAGATATATGTAAGTTTTTCTAAATGCATTTCTGAGGTGGCATAAAATTGAGGAATACACAGAGCCCCTCAATATATGAAAAGCCAGAAACTTAGAACTCAAATAGTGCTATACCAGTCCATTACTCTGAGGGCTTCTCCTAAACCCTAAAGATCTTGAGCTACTTTAACAGTTGCATGGAGTGGAGTGGGCAAGAAATAACCCTGTGTCTGCCCAGTGAGAGGAAACTAATAGGAGGCTCCACCATAATTCATTTCTCGTTTACCCTTATATTGAGGATGTAGCTGTTTGGAGCCTGGACTTCAAACAATTACATCCTCAGTATAAGGATAAATGAGAAATGAAACCCATTCTAAGTAAGGGGAATAAAAGAACTTGCTGGGAGAAGCAGGGAAGAAACTTTGAGAATTTGTAACCATGAGGCAGTCCTCACACAGGTTTGCAAGCCAAATATTCTGGGAAGATTCATAGCAGTCTCAAATTTGTATGCCCCGGGTTACCAATAAAAGCAAATATCCATCACCTCTGGAGGAATTTGTTTTCATCTCAAACCTTGAAAAATTATTGAAGATAAAGTGCCAAGGAGAATAAACAGCTAGCAGTAAAATATCACAAAACACACAAGGAAACAGGGCACCATGAATCAGATATTAGACACAGACAACAGAAACAAACACATAATGACCTTAGGTTCTGAAATTATCAGATAGATAATTTAATATCACTATGTTTAATGTGTTCAAATAAAAAGAAACGAAGTATAAAAGGGAAAAAAGATTTTAAAGAGTGGCCAAAAGATTTTAATAATAATGAATTAGAAGTTCTAGAACTGAAATTTAAAACTCAATGGATGGATTAAATAGCTGATCATATCCAGCTGAAGAAATGATTATTGAATTAGACAACCATTTCATGTCTTTTTTCTTTCTCCTTAATCCTCCATCACCTTTTCATCTATCCTTACTCTCAGTTCATACCTTACTAAAATTGGAGCAATCAGAAGAGAAATTCCATAGAGTAACCCACATCTATCCATTTACTAGTCTCTGTACCCACAGATTTTGACTTCCTGTTGGTTACCATTGATGAACTGTGTGCTTTTATCAAAGGCAGTCCCTTCACTTGTAGGTTAGGTCTCATTCCTTCTTTCCCACTCACGGACATGGCTCCAGTAATCTTCTCTTTCTTTCCTGGATCATCAGTTTTTCCTTCTCAAATGGAATTTTACTGTCATCATGTATTAGTCCATTCTTTTTTTTTTTTTTTTTTTTCCTGGAGTAGAGTCTCGCTCTGTCACCCAGGCTGGAGAGCAGTGGCTCAATCTCAGCTCACTGCAACCTCTGTCTCCCAGGCTCAAGCCGTTCTTATGCCTCAGCCTCCCAAATAGCTGGGATTACAAGCTCCTGCCACAATGCCCAGCTAATTTTTGTATTTTTAGTAGAGATGGGGTTTTGCCATGTTGGCCAGGCTGGTCTCAAATTCCTGACCTCAAGTGATCTGCCTGCCTTGGCCTCCCAAAGTGCTGGGATTACAGGCATGAGCCACTGTGCCTGGCTTAGTCCATTCTTGTATTGCTATGAAGAACTACCTGAGACTGGGTAATTTTTAAAGAAAAGAGATTTAATTGACTCACAGCTGTACAGGAAGCATGGCTGGGGAGGCCTCAGGAAACTTACAATCGGGCAAGTGCTGCACACTTTTAAACAACTAGATCTCATGAGAACTCACTATCAGGAGAACAGCAAGGGGGAAGTCCGCCCCCATGATTCAAACACCTCCCACCAGGCCCCTCCCCAACACTGGGTGTTATAATCTGACATGAGATTTGGGTGAAGAGATAAAGCCAGACTATACATCATAAAACACGCTGCTAATTCTACTGTTTTAAAGTTATCTTTTGATCCACATATTCCTTCTGCCTTTGCCTATTTTTTCTGTTCCCTCTAGAAAATTCAAGAGTTAGATTTAATTTATTCTTCCTATGCTGGTTCTTCTATTTTTCAGCCCATTCTAATCAGACTTTTGCTCCTACCACACCTCTGAAACTGCTCTTGGCAAGGTCACCAATGTCCTCCTTGTTGCTAAGGCTAATGGTTTGTTCTTAAACCTCAGCTTTACCTATTGGCGGCATTTTTTCACAACTCATCACTCACTCCTTAAAATAATTTTTATTCTGACATCCTGGATACTAAACTTTTCTGATTGTCTTCCTGTCTAGTGGACCAGTCTGTCAGCATTCTTTCTTTGTTCTTCCCCTGCCCTTGACCGCTAATCATTTGAACCTCAGGGTTCAAATCTTGTACTCTTTCTTCTCTTTATCTTAGTCATCTCTTCTGGTCTCTTAGCTTTAAATACCAAATGTACAGTGGACTCTCAGTATTAGTCTCCAAGACTAGGATTCTCAGCTTTAGATCTATGTATCCAACTTCTTTTTCAACATCTCCACTTGAATGATTAATAGATATTGCAAACTTGATATAGAAACCACATTTCTGATCTTTTCCCCCAAATCTAATTTTTCCACAGTCTTCCCCCCATTATACATAAGCTCCAGCCAAATTGGCCTCCCTGTTGTTCTTAAACATGGCAGATACATTCTTGCCTGAAAGCCTTTGTACTGTTTCTTCTACCTAGCACACACTTTTCTCGTGTATTCATATGATTCACTCTGTTAGATTTCTGCTAAAGTGTCACTTTATCTGACATGTCTCTTGTCTTAAATGTCCCTGGCCATACCAATATAAAAGAGAAACCTTCTATCCTCACCAAATTCCTGTCACCCTTTGCTTAAAACTCCCCATTGGCTGTCTCACATGGTGTCATCCAAAAATATATTTGGTCTTTATTTCTGATTCCTGACATAGAGCCCTTTAAAACCCTTGGATTTTCTTGTGTCATAGGCGTGCCTTTTGTTACTCATAATGAGCCCCTTTCAATCACACTCATGTTTATAGTAATGAAATGACTTAAGACAGGGACCCTACATAGCCTCAGGATTGGGGGCTGGTCACCACAAAGACCCAAGTGATTAGAAAGTTGAAACTTTTAGCCCCACCAATCTGCAGGAAGGGGAGAGGTGGGTGCTGGAGATCTAGCTCTGTAAGAACTCTTGAACAACTAGGTTTGATGAGCTTCTGGTTTGGGGAATACATTAACTTATTGGGAGGGTGGCATGTTGAGAGAGGGCACGGAGGCTCTGCACATCGCTCTGCCTTAGTAGCTTGCCCAATGCATCTCTCCCATTTGGTTGTTACTGAGTTGTATCCTTTATAGTAATTGGTAACTGTAAATAAAGTGTCTTTCTGAGCTCTGTAAGCCATTCTGGCAAATTATCAAACCTGCAGTGGAAGTGCTAGGAACCCCTAATTGACAGCCAGTCAGAAGAACAAGTGGCTCAGGACCTGAGATTTGTGTCAGGAGTGGCCATCTTGTGGGACTCAGCCCTTAATTTGTGGGTCTGCACTGATGGTGGATAGTGTCAGAATTGAATTGTTGGACACCACCCAGTTGGTCTCAGAGTTGGAGAATTGGTTGGTGTGAGAAAATAACTCAGATTCAGTAAAAGCTAAAATCTTAATAGTGGTCTAATTCTCCTTCTTGCCTATTGCATAGTCCTCCTTATTCCTCAAAAACACTGGGCAAGCTTACTGCATTAGGATCTCTGCAGTCACTCCCAGTGCCTGGAATGCTGTCCCCCCAGATACCTGCGTGTCTTGCTCCTTGCCAAAATTTCATGACACCTTCTGTAACTGTCCTATTTTAAATGGTTAGCAGCCCCAGTTCTGCAGTCTGTTTCCAGTCCCTAGTTTTCTTCTATATCACTTTATTACCCTCTGACATTCTGTACTTTGTTCATTCATTTTGCACCCCCTTTTCCCTATGAGAATGTAAACTCCTTGAGGGCAGAGATTCTTGTCTGTTTTTTTTTTCTTCTAATTTTATATCCCCAGCACTTAAAGCAGTGCAGATCTTATGTTGGGCCTCAGTAAATAGGCTGAATTAATGAATAAGTGAATGGAAGATAGATGTAAATAAATTATTCAGAATGAAATCTAAAGAGACAATGGGATAATAAATATTAAAGAGAACTTAAGATACCTGGAGAATAGAGTGAGAATGTCTAATATGTCTAATTGGAGTTCTAAAAGAATATAATAGAATAGGGAAGAAGCAGTATTGATTTCTGCAGATGAGTATGAAGAAGATAACCTAACAGAAAAGTGAATCAAAGATATAAATAGACATTTTACACAAGAAGAAATATAAATGTGTCATAAAACATATCAACATTGTACCTTATTAGTGCAAATAAGAAAAAAGATAACCTTTCATGCTAACTAGATTGGCAAAAATTAAAGCATAGATTAATATTAAGTATTGGTGAGGATATGGGCTGGCACAGTGGCTCACACCTGTAATCCCAGCACTTTGGGAGGCCAAGGCAGGCGGATTACTGGAGGCCAGGAGTTTGAGACCAGCCTGGCCAACATGGTGAAACCCTGTCTCTACTAAAAATACAAAAATTAGCTGGGCATGGTGGCATGTGCCTGTAGTCCCAGCTACTCGGGAGGCTGAGTCACGAGAATCACTTGAACCCGGGAGGTGGAGGTTTCAGTGAGCCAAGATTGTGACCCTGCACTCTTGCTTGGGTGACAGAGTGAGACTCTGTCTCAAAAAAAAAAAAAAAAATTCATGAGGATATGGCTCAACAGTAACTCCCATTCATTGTTGGGGGGCTGGTAAATTGGTACAACTGTTTTGGAAATCACTTTGCCATTTTCTGAAAAAGCTGAACATATACTTTCAGCGGTTCCATTCCTAAGCATATAACCTGGAGAAACTCTTTTTTTTTTTTTCTTTTGAGACAAGGTCTGGCTCTTTTCCCCAAGCTGGAGTGCAGTGGTGTGATTTTGGCTCACTGCAGCCTCGACCCCCTGGGTTCAGGTGATCCTCCCACCTCAGCCTCTTGAGTAGCTGGGACTACAGATGCTCACCACCAGAACTGGCTAATTTTTGTACTTTTGTAGAGACAGGGTTTTGCCATGTTGCCCAGGCTGGACTCAGTTCTCCTGTGTCCACCTCCCAAAGTGCTAAGATTACACGTGTGAGTCATTGTGCCTGGCCCAACCTGGAGAAACTCTTGCATGTGTTTTTACACCAGGATATGTGTCCAGAAACATTTGTGTAGCAATGTTCTTTAGCCAAATCTGAAAACAATCTAAATATGGATTGTGGTAATTTTCTATTGCTGTTGTGACAAATTGCCACAAATTTAATGACTTAAAAACAACATAAATTTATTATGCTGTAATTCTGGGGGCCAGAATTCTGAAAATGGGATTTACAGGGTTAAAATCAAGATGTCAGCAAGGTTGCATTTCTTTCTGGAGGCTCCTTTTCAAGCTTCTAGATATTGTCATGATTTTTGGCTTATGACCTCTTTATTCCTTCATCTTCAGAGCCAGCAGTGTAGCATCTTCTAGTCTCTCTCTGACTCTGACACTCCCGCCTTCCTCTCTCATGAAGAACTTTGTAACTACACTCGTCTCACCTGAATAATCCAGTATACTCTTTCTACCTCAAGATCCTTAAATTAATCACATCTTTGAAGTCCCCTTTGCCATGCAAAAATAATATATTTGCTTATTTCAGGAATTAGGGACATCTTGGGGGTGGGGCATTCTGTCTACCGTATGCATCAAGAGTAGAATGGATAAATTATGATATTCTAATAAAATGTAACACTTGCAACAGGGAAAATGAATGAGGTACTACAAACCTCATCATCATAGATGCCATAATAAAGTGTTAGCAAAAGAGGCACATCACAGAAAAATTCACAGATTAGATTCCATTAATATTAAAGTTCAGAAATGGGGGGAAAAACCTCAAGCATATTGTTTAGGGATGCATTACCAGAAAAGGAAAAATTGATAACAAAAACAAGATTTACTTCTACCTTTAGGGAGAGGGAGGTAGATGTAATTAAAGAGGAGCTTAAAGGATACTGGCAGTGTTTATTTTTATTTTTTATTTTTTTCCTAAGATTCAGGGGGTACATGTGCAGGTTTGTTACATGGGTATAGGGAATTTTTCAGCTCTTGTCCCGCTCTCTCCTCACCTTTTGGGGTCCGCAGTGTTGTTTCCTTCCTTATGTTCACATATACTCAGTGTTAGCTCCCACTTACAAGTGAGAACATGCAGTATTTGATTTTCTGCTTTTGTATTAATTCACTTAGGATAATGGCCTCCAGCTGCATCCATGTTGCTGCAAAGGACATGATTTCATTTTTTTTAAATGGCTACTTAGTATTCCGTGGTGTACATGGACCACATTTTCTTTATTCCATCCACCGTTGATGGGCACTTGACTATGTGATGATTGCATGACTTCACTACTGTGAATAGTGCCATGATAAACGTTCAATGCAGGTGTCTTTTTGATATAATGATTTCCTTTGGGTAGATAGATGTCCCGTAGTGGGATTGCTGGGTCAAATGATGGTTCTACTTTTAGTTCTTTGATAAATCTCCATATTGTTTTTCATAGGTGTTGAACTAATTTACACTCCCTCTAACAGTGTATAAGCATTCCCTTTTTTCCACATCTTTGCCAACATCTGTTTTTTTGTTTTACTTTTTAATATGATACTGGCAGTATTTAAAAAGCTTTTGGTGATACACAGGTTTCTGTCTCAGTAGTCTTTTAAAGGTTACAAATATGTACCTGGCAACTTTGTTAACCCATCCCCTACCACAATTAAAATGTTTTAAAGAAGTAAAATATGGTGCTTTATAAACTAAAAGTCAACAATTTAAGAAAAATTTATAAGAACAAAAAAACTCAAGCATATTGTTTAGGGATGCATTACCAGAAAAGGAAAAATTGATAACACAACAAAACCAAGATTTATTTCTACCTTTAGGGAGAGGGAGGTAGATGTAATTAAAGAGGAGCTTAAAGGATACTGGCAGTATTTATTTTGTTATTTAATTATATATATATATATATATATATATATATATAAAGAACAATCACTAGATAAAATATTTTTAAAACCTAGAGAGCTTTTTGGTTTGTATTTTTTTCCTATTTAGGGGCTAACATTTGAAGTCTTTACAAACATATTTCAGACTGGCTGGGGAGGAAGGAAAAAATAGAACTCGCAGTCTTGTAAGTAGTAAGTGAGAGCAATGGAATGAAATTTGGGAGTTAGTGACAGGATCCTAGTGAGTCGGACAGCAAAGTAAATGTAACTCTAGAGCCAAAATTCTTGATAATGATCACTTATCTCAAGATAATATAGCCCTAACTCTGTTGAAGGGAGTCTGGGGACACATTTATACTCCTAGGGAGAGAGAATGAGAATGAAACAGCTTGCAAGGACTGGTTTCCAATTTCTGATCATTACTTGCATATATTCCTCCTATGGACCATATAAATAACCTTTAACAGGCTGAGACCCATTTTTTGTTTTTTGAAAATTTTAGTTGTAAGCTCATATGCGGTTGCAAGAAATAACACAGAAATCTCA
Source organism: Symphalangus syndactylus (assembly GCF_028878055.3). Lineage (NCBI taxonomy): Eukaryota > Metazoa > Chordata > Mammalia > Primates > Hylobatidae > Symphalangus > Symphalangus syndactylus. The sequence goes on along the minus strand of NC_072434.2, from coordinate 80,741,941 downwards.
TATACTCTTTATCTATTTATCCCAATGCTAACATCCTGTAAACATGTAGTACAGTGTTATAATTGGGACATTGACAGTGATAGAATCTACTGATCTTGTTCAGATTCTCCCAGTTTTACTTGTTTTGTTTGTGTGTGTATGTATTAGTTCCATATAATTTTATCACATACATAGGTTCATGTATTTACCATCACAGTCAAAATACTGAACAGTTTTGTCACCACAAATATTCCTTCTGTTGCCCTTTTATAACCACACTGTTTCCTTCCTACCCTACCTACCCCACCGTCCATCCGCTACCCCAGTCCCTAATCCCTGGCAACAAATATGCTTTCCATTTCTAAAATTTTTTCATTTAAAAAGTGTTCTGTAAATGGAATCATATAGTGTGTAACCTTTTGGCTTGGCTTTTTCATTCAGGATAATTCCTGGAAGATAAATCCAGGTTGTGCATATCAGTCAATAAGTTCCATTTTTAATTTAGCCGAAGATTGTTTTATGGAATTTCGGGACTCTAAATTCACTTTGAAAATACCAATTTCTCTTCTTGGATTAGCAAATAATCTTTGAATAGTGGTTAAGATCATGATTTTAAAGTCTGATAGATTGGGAATAAGTTTCATTTCTACTTTGGAAAAATTACGATAAGGCTGCTAAACCTTAATTTCCTTATATATAATATGAAGGTTATAATACCTCATTCATGGAATACTTTTAAAGAGGAAATGAGATAATGTGAAGCTCTTTATGCTGCGCCTATCATGTAAGTGTTCCATAAATGGCCACCTGAAGGAAAGATAAAAGACCATGGGTTACTATAGCAGTATTATTACAGTCTGTAACTTCTAGGTTAGTTTGGGAAGATATTGCTTTGGTATTCCAGTGGCCACTTGGATTTCATATATGTTTAAGTAGAGGAAGGAGAATTCAATATTCTCCAAGTGCTAAAGAAAAATGTTCTTCCAAATGGGTATAGCTGATCTTTCTATTGTTTTTTATTTCATGGACCACAGTAAAAAGTAAGTTGACTGCTTTAATGTTGTATCTTAATCAGCAAGTACTGGCTAAGTTGAATGAACAAATCACATTTTTATATAATAGTGTAGATTTGTTAAGGTTGAAACATCAGTAGTTTACATATTTTAAATTATATAAATTCTAGGTCACTGGAGTTCTGGATGATTGCTTGTGTGATATTGACAGCATTGATAACTTCAATACCTACAAAATCTTCCCCAAAATAAAAAAATTGCAAGAGAGAGACTATTTTCGTTATTACAAGGTAAGGTTGTAATTTTTTATTCTGTTGATATCAAAGGTTTATATGTGACCTTTATGATCCTTTTGAAAGCCCATTTCAGTTCCTCTCAGCATCCTGTGTATATCTTTCATCATTGAATTTGTTATGTATCGTAGTGAAAACCTATTGATCTTTTTAAACAGTACAAATCTTAGCCCCCTTCCTTTGTATGGGGAGTTCCTCATTTTTCAGTTTTGGTTTTTAGGCAGAGACTACTCTCTCTACAGAAGCTGAAAATGCCACAGACTTATTTTGTCAGCCTCTCTTATAACATAGTTCTGCCATCTGGACACACCTACTCAGCCTTTGAGTTCTGCTGATGGCAGTGTGCTAGCATTGTTAGCAGTGGAAAGGACCACAGCAGCATCTTTGTTGGATCTCTTTCTGAGAGGGCTGGCAAAACAGGCTGAGGCTTCAAGTAGACCACTACCAATAGTAATGTTCCAGAATTGGTTCTTAAATCTAGTAATAGTCTACTCTAGACCTTTACAAAATAACTGGTGATAGTTTAAAGGCAGCAGCAATCTTTAAATATAGCAGTAAGGCAATATTCAAAAGAACAGTGTTTTAAATTTTAGAACAACATTTTATTTTATTTTTTATTATTCTTACTATTTTTGAGATGAAGTCTTGCTCTGTCACCCAGGCTGGAGTGCAGTGGCACAATCTCAGCTCACTGCAACCTCCGCCTTCTCGCTTCAGGCGATTCTTCTGCCTCAGCCTTCTGAGTAGCTGGGATTACAGGCGCCCGCCACCATACCCGGCTAGTTTTTGTATTTTTAGTAGAGACGGACGGGGTTTCGCCATATTGGCCAGGCTGGTCTCAAACTCCTGACCTCAGGTGATCCACCTGCCTCGACCTCCCAAAGCGCTGGGATTACAGGTGTGAGTCACTGTGCCTGGCCTAAATATATATATATTTTATTATTTAATAATATAGGTATGTTTTTGTTTTTGCTTTTTTTAGAGACGGGGTCTTGCCATGTTCGTCCAGGCTGATCTCGAATTCCTGGCCTCAAGTGATCTCTCTCTCTCTATATATATATGTATATTTGTTTCCTAGGCTTAAGTCAGCTAAATTAAATTTTGTTTTTTTTTAGGTGGAGTCTCGCTCTGTCGCCCAGGCTGGAGTGCAGTAGTGTGATTTCAGCTCACTGCAACCTCCGCCTCCCGGGTTCAAGCAATTCTGCCTCAGCCTCCCGAGTAGCTGGTATTACAGGCGCCCACCACCACGCCTGGCTAATTTTTGTATTTTTAGTAGAGACGAGGTTTCACCATGTTGGCTAGGCGGGTCAAATTAAATATTTTTGAGGCTTAAAAAAAAGCTAGTATCTTGTGCAGAAAGATAACAAATAAGAGAATTAAAGATTTGGGAACACATCTCTCTTATCAGCACCAGGAATATCCAAAAAAGGTTATGTATGTTTCTCCTCTGTAAAAAATCCTTTAGGAAAGCATATTTCATGAATTTATTTCAAAGAGTAATCTATACCTAAATAAACTATTGAGTGTCTGTTACTCTAGGCATTTTACATACGAATAAGACATGTGCTTTTTTTTTTTTTTTTTTTTTTTTTTTTTTTTTTTTTTTTTTTTTTTTTTTCCGGAGGGGTGCACGGTTCCTGGAAGTACTGCAATACCAGGTCGATGTGAGGAGTGGATGGAGCAGGCTCCTATTCCATCTCCCTACTCCAAAAATCCATTTAATATATTGTTCTCGGATAGAGGACATATCAGGTATTAACAGATACTTCACTTGATCTTAGCCAAAAGGCCGGGAAGTGATTGGAGAGACAGGTGCTTCTTTAAATTCCCACCACTAAATCTATAAATCTAAGTGCATTTGTAGCTGCTTTCTCTTATTTCTTTTCTACCATAACATTGAACTATATGAAATATTTACTTTTATATTTCAAAAATGGTTGAACATGCCAGTTTCATATGGCTCAATGTAATACAATGGGGGAAGTGTTTCTTGTATCAAAAATCATCTCTTCACAAGAGGTCCAGTTCACATCTCTACATAATGTTATGTCCCTCACTCTTTCACTCCTTCACTTTGGGTTTGTATCTTCTGTTTCTCTATCCCTAGCAGGCTTGGTCAGTAGAAGTACTCAAATATTTGAATGTTTGAATGAATGTCTCATTTAATCTTCACACAAAAATTTTCTCAATATTAGTCACATTTTTCAAATGAAGAAGTAATAGTTTAGGTATTCCAGGTAGGGTATTTTTGTTGGCTAACAAACAAAACAGAAGTTTTATTAAGAAAAGATATGAAGTAGCTAACAAAATTGAAAGACAAGCTGAGGAAGCATACTTCAGAAAAGATAAAACTAAAGCTGGAACTAATTACCAAAATTTTCTTTAAGGAACCACTGGGATTTTGTATCAAGTTAACTATTTTCCCATATTTTCCAAACTTTATGCAAGAGTTGTATTTCTGTCCAGGTAGGGTCATATGACCCCTTGGACCAAAAGAAGGAAGGACACTTTGGTTAACAGTCCCATTTGCATGAGTAAAAGTGGAGTCATTGTTTCCCAAAGGGAAATGAGGGACTGTTACAAAAGAAGGAATAATGGAAGTTGGATAGGCAAAAGTGACAATGTGACTCTTGGCTACTCAACAATATCATTCTTCCTCTTACACATGCAGTTTAAAAATGTTCTGATCAACACAGTGAAATTATTCCATATGAAACCAAAACATGCTCATACCCTCTCACAGAGGAGGGTTAATGCCATGATCTAGTTAATGCATTCAGCTCTAACTCTAGGATATTTGGGTGATACCTACTCCTCTTTTTGTTCTGTCAGCCTATAAAAGAAATAAAAAGGAATATACTCTACTCAATATACTCTACCTACCACAGTGGCAAAAGAAAGGAAAGCTTTAAAAAGAAAAAGCTAAGAGAAGAGGTTAATTTATTATTATGTTTTTTAATTTTAATTTTTTTTTTTTGAGACAGAGTCTTGCTCTGTTGCCCAGGCTGGAGTGCAGTGGTACACTGTGGTTCACTGCAACCTCACCCTCCCAGGTTCAAGTAATTCTCCTGCCTCAGCCTCCTGAGTAGCTGGGACTACAGGCCCACACCACTACACCCAGCTAATTTTTATATTTTTAGTAGATACGGGGTTTCACCATGTTGGCCAGGTTGGTCCGCAACTCCTGATCTCAGGTGATCCACCCACCTTGGCCTCCCAAAGTGCTGGGATTACAGGCATGAGCCACCATGCCCAGCCAAAAAGAGGTTAATTTTAAACACATGATTCAGCAAGCAAGGAATACAGGTGGAGGTAACAGTCCGCCTTTATGCAGTTGGGCAGTTGGCTGCTGTAGCTGGTATTTCTAACTTCTCTTGTTTACTTCTTATTCCATTCCTTTATGCACTAAATATTTATTGAATGATTAGTTTGTGTCAGGTACTATGGATATAGTAGTGAATAAGACAAAACTGTTCTGATGAGACAAACAATAAACAAGTAAACAATAAAATATAATTTCAGATGCTTATAAGGTAAGTTCTATGGAGAAAAGTAAAGTAGGAGAGAATGAATATTGGGGAATTGGAGGGTGGGAGAGGTAGGTAGCCCTACATTAAAGAAAGCATTTGGGAAAACAAGGTATTTATGCTAATGTAACATTTGAGCAAAGTCCTACCTAATGTGAAAGAGCCATGAGAAGGTTTGGGGAAAGAACATTCCAGGGAAAAGATGTAGAATACCAAGTAAATGGTCTTGAGATAGAAATAAACTTGGTGTGTTGAATAGGCCGAAAGCTGGTATAGCTGGAGGAAAGTGAATGAGAGGGAGAGTTGGAAATATAGGTAGTCACCAGATTTAAAAAACAGTAGGATCGTATTGACCATGTAAGGATGCTGGATTTTATTTTAAGCAGGATAAGAAACTACTGAAGGGATTTTTGTGCAAAAAAGACTGTAAGGGTAGAAGACAAGAAATAGAGGAACCATTTAGGAGACTGTTGCGTTAGTTCATATAAAAACAATACAGATTTGCAATAGAATGCTAGGGCTGAAAAATGTAGAAAATGATCAAATTAGGGTTGTACACAAAAGGTAACACCAGCAAGCTTTTCTGGTGAATTGAGTGTGAAGTATGATGATAGAAATGAAATCAAGGATGATGCCTAAGTTTTGAGTGCACATATACAAGCGCAAATATACATATATGTAAAATCATGACCAAATAGATTTTATTCCAAGAATGCAAGGATGATTCTTGCACTGATGTTGATCATCAACAAAATTCAATATGTGCTCTTGATTTTTAATAAGAATGATGTATATTTCTTAACATGATGATTTCAGTCCTAACATCAGCATAGCTAACATGTCTTGCATATGGGGAAACACTAGAGGAATTCTCACTTAGGTCAGGAACCAAGGCAAGGATACCCACTATCTCCATTAACTGTTGGATATACTACCCAGCACAGTCAAATAAGAAAAAAACAACTATCCAGTGTGATGGCTCTGATTTAAAAAAAAAAAAAAAGAAGAAAAAAAAATAACTAGAGCCATAAAATTTTATTTTACTTTTTTTTTGTATAAATTTAAGGGGTACAAGTGCAGTTTTGTTACATCGATATATTGCCTAGTGGTGAAGCCTGGGCTTTTAATGGAACCATCACCCGAAGAGTGTGCATTGTACCCCTTATAAAATATCTCATCCCTTACTCCGCTCCCACCCTTCTTTTTTTTGGAGACAGTCTCACCTTTGTTGCCCAAGCTGGAGTGCTGTGGTGTGATCTTGACTCACTGCAATCTCCACCTCCTGGGTTCAAGTGATTCTCCTGCCTCAGGTCTCCCAAGTAGCTGGGACTACAGGTGTGTGCCACCATGTCTGGCTAATTTTTATATTTATAGTAGAGATGGGTTTCACCATGTTGGCCAGGTTGGTCTTGAACTCCTGATCTCAAGTGATCTGCCCACCTTGGCCTCTCAAAAGTGCTAGGATGATATGCATGAGCCACCATGCCTGGCCCACCCCACCCTTCTGAGTCTCCAGTGACTACTACTCCACATTCTATGCCCATGTGTACACATTATTTACCTCCTACTAATAAGTGACAATGGAGAGGCATACAGATTTTAAAGGAATAGGTATAACTGTTTCCATTTATAAATGAAAAAAGTTGTCTGGGCATGGTGGCTTCTGCCTGTAATCCTGGCACGTTGGGAGGCTGAGGCAAGTGGCTCAGTTGAGGCCAGGAGTTCGAGACTAGCCTGGTCAACATGGCAAAACCCTGTCTCCACTAAAAATACAAAAAACTAGCTGGGCATGGTGGCGTGTGCCTGTAATCCCAGCTACTGGTTGGGAAGCAGGCAGAGGCATGAGAATTGCTTCAACCCAGGAGGTAGAGGTTGCAGTGAACTAAGATCACGCCACTGCACTCTAGCCTGGGTGACAGTGAGACTCTGTCTCAAAAATAAAAAAAAATAGATAACATGAAAAAAGTTATATGTAAAAAGTGCAAAAGAATAAAACATATATTAATATAGCAAGCCATAAACTTGATATACAAAGAATCAATATCCTCATAAATGTAAATAATAACCATTTAGAAGTTATAACAGAAAGGAAACTACCATTTACATTAGCAATGAAGCCAGGCATGGTGGTGCATGCCTGTAGTCCCAGCTACTTGGGAGACTTAGCTGGAAGTATCGCTTGAGCCCAGGAGGTCGAGACAAACCTAGGCAACATAGCGATACTACTGACTCAAAAAAAAAAAAAAAAAAAAGCAAACAAAATAAAACAAAAAATATATTAGCGATAAAACAGATAAGATACATAGGAATAAGTACATCAAGAAGTATGCAAAACCTAAAGGAGGAAAGCTTTAAAACATTCTTGAAAGACACAAAAGTAGATTTGAACAAATGGAAAGATATCCTTTGTAGCCTAACAATTTTAATTCTCCTCCTAGTTAATATGTAAATTTAATGTGATCCTAATAAAAATACTGAATTTTGGCCTGGTGCAGTGGATCACACCTGTAATCCCAGCACTTTGGGAGCCGAGGTGGATGGATCACTTGAGGTCAGGAGTTCGAGACCCGCCTGGCCAACCTGGTGAAACCCAATCTCTACTAAAAATACAAAAAATTAGCCAGGTGTGGTGGAGTATGCTTGTAATCCCAGCTACTTGGGAGGCTGAGGTGGGAGAATCTTTTGAACCTGGGAGGTGGAGGTTGCTGTGAGCCGAGATCATGCCACTGCACTCCAGGCTGGGTGACAGAGCAAGACTTCATCTCAAAAAAAAAAAAAACAAAAAACTGAAGTTTTTGTTTATTTTCCTGGAGCTAGACAAGTTGTCACAGGTTAGGTTCTCTGGGAAGCATATGCTGAGACAGTGATAAGTGTACAAGAGCTTAGTTAGGGACTATTCTTGGGACCAGCAGTTTGGGGAAGGCAGGGAATCAGGATTGGGCAAAGGGAGATGTCAGGCTGTGATGCAGCCTCAGTGGAAACCTCAGGTAAGCCTGTGGGGAATTCTTAAGATGGAATAACCCTTCCGAGTTAGTCGTCCCCATTTGGGGTGAGAGGTCTAGGCCTTTATATCTCTCCATCAGTTGGTCATTGGATGAAGGCCACCAGAGGAAATAAGGATCCAATCTTGGGTATGGTGGTTCTTTCCACCCGAGGTTGTCTAACTGCAACATTTCCACAACTGAGGTAATTATAACCCCTTTATTCTTGAAGGGTGATCTGAGTAGTATGTTACAGTGTCTACCACAGTCCACTCCTTGCACTGTGTATCTCTGTTGCTGAATCAAAAAATTAGCTTTAAATTTAGCAGCTTAAAACAGCAGGGCTCGGCATGGTGGCTCACACTCGTAATCCCAGCACTTTGGGAGGCTGAGGCTAGTGGATCGTTTGAGGTCAGGAGTTCAAGACCAGCCTGGCCAACATGGTGAAACCCCATCTCTACTAAAAATACAAAAAAAAATTAGTCAGGCAGTAATGACATGCAACTGTAATCCTAGCTACTTGGGAGGCTGAGGCAGGAGAATCACTTGAGCCTGGGAGGCAGAGGTTGTGGTGAACTGAGATTGCACCACTGCACTCCAGCCTGGGCGACAGAGTGAGACCCTGTCTCAAAAAAACAAACAAATAAAAAAAGACTGAAAAGATGCCATTTCAGGAAGACCTAAAGAGTGTGAGAAGGCAAGCAATGTGGATATCTGGGGAAAGAGCATTTTTGTATGAGGTAAGGATCCAGCTTCATTCCTGTGAATGTGAATATCCAGTTTTCCCAACACTTTATCAAAGAGACTATCCTTTCCCTGTTGTGTGTTCTTGGCATTTTTGTCAAAAATCAATTGACCATACCATACTTGGGATTCTTAGGTTTATTTCTGGGCTTCCTAACTTGTTCCATTGGTTGATGTGTCTATTTTTATGCCAGTACCATGCTGTTTTGATTACAGTAGCTTGTAATATATTTTGAAATCACAGTGTGCAGTGAGTCCACCTTTGGATTTTTTGCTCATGATTCCTTTGGCTATTCAGAGTCATTTCTGGTTCCATACAAATTTTAGGATTGTTCTTTTTTTGTTTGTTTTTGTTTTTTTTTTTTTTTGAGGCAGAGTCTTGCTCTGTTGCCTGGGCTGGAATGCAGTGGCACAATCATAGCTCACTGTAGCCTTGAAAACCTTGTGCTGACCTCAACTTACCCTCCTACCTCTGCTTCCTAAAGTGCTGGGATTACAGATGTGAGCTGCTGTGCCTGGCCGGATTGTTTTTTATATATCTGTAAAGAAATGATACAGGAATTTTGATAGGAATTATATTGAATCTGTAGATCACTTTAGGTGATATGGACATTTTAACAATTTAATTCTTCCAATCAGTGAATATGGGATATCTTTCCACTTATTTATGTCTTCAGTTTCTTTCATTAGCGTTTTAGTTTTTAGTGCGTAGATCTTTCACCTCCTTGGTTAAAGTTACAACTATTTCATTTCTTGATGTTATTGTAAATATGATTGTTTTCTCATTTTGGGGGGGATTGTTCATTGTTAGTGTATAGAAATGCCATGGACTTTTGTATGCTGACTTTGTAACCTGCAGCTTTGCAGAATTTATCACCAGTTTATTACTAGATTTTTCGGTGGAGTCTTTAAAGTTTTCTGTCTATGAGATCATGTCATCAGCAAACAGACATTTTCATTTCTTTTTCTATATAGATGTCTTTTATTTCTTTTTCTTGCCTTATTGCTCTGCCTAGAACTTCCAATACTATGTTGAATAGAAGTGGCGAGCATGGGCATTCTTGTCTTGTTTGTAATCTTAGAGGAAAAGCTTTTCAGTTTTCACCACTGAGTATGATGTTAGCTGTGGGTATATGACCTTTATTATGCTGGGGTACATTTTTTCCATACCTTATTTTTTGGGGGTAGTTTTTATCATGAAAGGATGTTGAATTTTGTTATGTTTTTTCTGCATCTATCAATAATCATGTGGCTTTTGTCTTTAATTTTCTTTTTTTTTTTTTTTTTTTTTGAGACGGAGTCTCGCTCTGTTGCCCAGGCTGGAGTGCAGTGGCGCAATCTCGGCTCACTGCAACCTCCGCCTCCTGGGTTCACGCCATTCTCCTGCCTCAGCCTCTCTGAGTAGCTGGGACTACAGGCACCTGCCACCACGCCCGGCTAATTTTTTGTATTTTTAGTAGAGATGGGGTTTCACCGTGGTCTCGATCTCCTGACCTCGTGATCCGCCCGCCTCGGCCTCCCAAAGTGCTGGGATTACAAGCGTGAGCCACCGCGCCCGGCCCATTGTCTTTAATTTTCTTAATGTGTATTATTTTTATTGATTTATGTATGTCAAACTACTCTTGCGTCTCTGGGATAAATCTCACTTGATCATGGTGAATGATCTTTTTAATATGCTGTTGGATTTGGTTCACTAATATTTTATTAAGGATTTTTGCATTTTTTTTCATCAGGGCTGTTGGCCTGTAGTTTACTTTTTTTTTTTTTGGTAGTGTCTTTGACTTCGAAATCAGGGTAAGTACTAGCTTTCTAAAATGAGTTTGGAAGTATTACCTTCTCTTCAATTTTTTTGAAAAGTTTAAGGATTGATTGCTGTTCTTTATGTGTTTGGTAGAATTCAGCAGTGAAGCCATGAGGTCCTGATCTTTCTTTTTTTTTTTTTTTTTTTTTGAGACCAAGTCTTGCTCTGTCGCCCAGGCTGGAGTGCAGTGGCGTGATCTCGGCTAATTGCAACCTCCATCTCCTGGGTTCAAGTGATTCTCCTGCCTCAGCCTCTCAAGTAGCTGGGATTATAGGCCCATGCCACCATACCCAGCTAATTTTTGTATTTTTAATAGAGACAGGGTTTCACCATGTTTTCCAGGCTGGTCTTGAACTCCTGACCTGACCTCAGGTGATCCACCTGCCTTAGCTTCTCAAAGTGCTGAGATTACAGGCATAAGCCACTGTGCCCAGCGCCTGGTCTTTCTTTGATAAGATATTGAATCAGTCTCCTTAATTATTATTGGCCTATTCAGATTTTCATTACTTCCTTACTCTGGCTTTGGTAGGCTGCATGTTTCTAGTAATATCTTCATTTCTTCTAGGTTATCCACTTTATTGGAATATAGTCATGATTAGTAGCCTCTTTTTCTTTGATATCAGTTGTAATGTCTCCTCTTTAATTCTGATTTTGTTGGCATCTTCTCTTTTTCTTTGTTAGTCTAGCTAAAGGTTTGTCTATTTTGTTTATCTTAAAAAAAAACTTTGGTTTCATTGATTACTGATTTCTAGTTTCATGTTAGTGTGGTCAGAAAAGATACTTGGTATGATTTCAGTGTTCTTAAATTTGTTAAGACTTGTTTTGTGGCCTAACATGTTCTATCCTGGAGAATTCCATATGCACTGAGAAGAATGTATATTCTGTTACTGTTGTATGGAATATTTTATAAATATCTGGTAGGGCCATTTGGTTTAAAGTGTAGTTCAAGTCCAGTGTTTGGGCTTGAATGTTGGACTAGATGATCTAATGTTGAAAGTGGAGTATTGAAGTCTTATTGTATTGCAGTTTATCTCTCTCTTCAAAGCTATTAATATTTGCTTTACATATTTACCTTTTCTGAAGTTGGGTGCATATATATTTAGTTTTTGTCACTTCTTGATAAATTGACACCCTTATCATTTTAAATGACCTTCTTTATCCTTTTTTACATGTTTGACTTAAAGTCTGTTTTGTCTGACATATGGATAGCTACCCCCGCTCTTTTGGTTTCTAGTTGCATAGAACATCTGTTTCTATCTTTTCAGTCTGTGTGTGTCCTTAGAGGTGAAGCAAGTCTTTTATAAGCAGCATATAGTTAGGTTTTATTTTTTAACCCATTCAGCCACTAGATGTCTTCTGATTGGATAATTTAATCCATTTGCATTCAAAGTAATCATTGATAGGTAAGGACTTACTATTGCCATTCTGTTAATTGCTTTTTTTGTTAATCTGTAATTCCTTTGTTCTCTCCTCCTCTCTTGCTGTTTTCCTTCGTGGTTTGATGATTTTTTTGTAGTGGTGTGCCTTGAATCTTTTATCTTTTCTGCAACTACTAAAGGTTTTTGCTTTGTAGTTACCATGAGACCTACATACATCTTGTGTTAGTAGCAGGCTGTTTTCAGCTGATACTGACTTAACTTTGATCACTTGCATAAATGCTATACTTTTACTCGCCTCCCTGCCCCAATTTGTTTTTAAGGACATGTCTTATATCTTGTATAGTTTGCATAGTGTATTATAGCTATAGTTATTTATTTTTAATATTTTGTCTTTTAACTTTCCTATTAGAGATATAATTGATATTTACACCACCAGTACAGTATAATAGTGTTCTGAGTTTGACTGTATGCTTACTTTTCTAGTGAGTTTTATGTTTTCTAATTTATTTATTTATTTATATTTGAGATGGAGTCTCGCTCTATCACCCAGGCTGGAGTGCAGTGGCACGATCTTGGCTCACTGCAACCTCCGCCTCCCAAGTTCAAGTGATTCTCCTGACTCGGCTTCCTGAGTAGCTGGGATTACAGGTGCTCACCAGCACACCCAGCTAATTTTTGTACTTTTTGGTAGAGACGAGGTTTCACTATGTTGGCCACGTTGGTCTCGAACTTCTGGCCTCAAGTGATCCACCCGCTTTGGCCTCCCAAGTTGTTGGGATTACAGGTGTAAGCCCCTGTGCCCAGCTGTTTTCATATATTTTTAATATTGCTAGTTGGCAGCATTTTTCTTCAGCTTAAAGGATCCTTTTAGCATTTCTCATAAGGCAGGTCTAGTGGTGATAAATTTCCTTACATTTTGTCTGAGAAAGTTTTTATTTCCCCTTTTTGAAGAACTGGATCACTGGATACAGTATTTTTGGTTGATAATTTTTTTTCTTCCTTTTCTTTCGGCTTTTTGAATCTAACATTCCACTCCTTTCTGGCCTACAAGGTTTCTGTTGAAAATTTTGCCTATAATTTATTGGAAGTTCCCTTGTTTGTAACAACTCACTTTTCCCTTGCAGCTTTCAATATTTTCTCTGTCTTTAACTTTTGACAATTTGATAATAATGTCTCTTGGTGTGTGAGTCTCTTCAGATTCCTCCTATCAAGTTTTCATTGAACTTCCTGGATCTGGCTGGGTTTTGTGTTTTTTTTGCTTCGTTTTTCATTTTTTTCTTTCTCTTTCTCTCTTTCTGCCCTCCTTTCTTTCTTTCATCATAACCAAGCTAACAGGAGGGATCTGGCTTTCTGTTTCCTTCCCCAGACTTGGGAAGTGTTCTGCCACTTTTTCTTTGAATTTTTTTTTGTCCCTTTTTTTCTTCTCCTTCTGATAATGTGTGTAATTCTGCTTGGTGGTATCCTAGGAGTCCCTTAGGCTGTCTTCACTCTTTTTCATTCTTTTTTCTTTTTGTTCCTCAGATTGGATGATTTCCAGTGAACTGTCTTCAGGTTTGCTAATCCTTTCTTCTGCTTGATCTAGTCTGCTGTTGGACCCCTCTATTGAATTTTTTTAGTTTGGCTATTGTGTTCTTCAGCTCAATGATTTCTGTTTGATATTTTAAAAATATTTTCTACCTCTTTGTTGACATTCTCAGTTTGTTCATGCATCGCACTCCTTACCTCAGTGAGCATCTTTATGACTCCTCCTAAATGTCCTGTTAGGTAAATCACATATCTTCATTTCAGTAGGGTTGGCTTCTAATTGAGATTGTCTTGTTCTTTTTTTTTTTTTTTTTTTTTTTTTTTGGAGCATATTTCCCTATTTCTTCATTTTTCTTAACTTAAGGCGCATAGAATGCTGTCCCTTCTGTTTAGGCTTGAGGAGGTTTATTCTTTATTTGCTGTGTAGGCTCCTAGATACTGGCTTGTTAGAAGCCAAAGCTGCAGGGAGTTGCTGGAAAGGCTGCCAAGATTTTGGCTTGAGGAACTGGAATAATGGAGTTGCTGTTTACTCAGATGATGAGTATTACTAGAAGGAGTAATTCTTCATTTTTCTTAACTCTGTATTGGTTTCTGTGTATTATATAAAAGAACTACCTTCTCTAGTCTTGTTAGACTGGTCTTATGTAGCAGGTGTTTCTTCCCAATCAGCCTGGGAAGTATTCTAGTTCCACAAAACTTTGTGCTTGTCCAGCCTGCTGTCTTTGTTCTTAGTGGCCTCCAAGAAATTAGAGTCAAGTTGTACTATTGCCTTGAGAGAGGTGGTATAGAAGCCATTCCCTTTGGATATAACTAGAGATATTGGGATGTTAGATGTGTGCTTTGGCTTCTTCTTTCCTTGCAGAGAAGCTGAAAGCCAGAGTTTATCTCCCACTGATTCTGCTCTGCACCAAAGAGAGCGTCTGAGGCAGATGCCTGTCTTCTTGATCTAACTGCTGACTTTTAACTTGGAGGAGATAGCTGCTGTTTGTTCTCCGTGGTCTAGGAGACTCAGGAGTGTAGGGCTTCATCACCTCCCAGAGCTAGGTGATTTAGCAGCCTATCCCTCCAGTGAAGGCTATAAAAGTTGGGGTTCTCGATGTGTTCAAAAACTATTTTCATGGAGAGTTTGAAGACCTGGAATTATTGCCAGAGCCTGCAGGGAAAAAGGTGCAGGCAGCCCACTCTACTTTTTGGGCCAGCAGGTCTCATGCCCCCCTAGCAGGGGGAGACTTCTGATCTGAAGCTATTACTGAAGCATGCCAGGAGAAAGGCACAGGGAGTGCTGACTTTCCTTTTCAGGAATGGGGAGGTCCCCCGCCTCCTTCCACTGAGAGACTGTGGGAGTTTATCTCTAGAGCACATGGAGGCAGAAGGCATGAGAAGTGCGGTCCCTTCCATTCGTGGTGGCAGAGATTTCAGAGCTGGTATTGTGTCTGGAGCAAGCCAGGGAAGGAGGTGCAGAGAGTGCTCACTCTCCTGTTCAAGCAAGAAGTCTCACATGCACCTTGCAGGGGTAACCTTTTGGTCTGGAGTTCCCTGAAGCAAGCCAGGGAAGAAGATACAGGGAATGTCCCCTTCTCTTTCTTGTCATGGAGAGGTCCCCTTGCCTCCTTCTAATGAGAGGTTGCAGAAACTTATCTCAGGAGCAAGCCAGGGAAGAAAGCGCAGAGAGTGCTGTTCCTCCTGTTCTTGCTGGCAGAGGCCTCCAACCTTTTTCCAAGGAGAGAGTGGATGGCCGGGATTAGCGCCTGAAGTAAGCCAGGGGAAGAAGGCACATGGAGTGCTGTCCCTTCTGTTTAGGCTCAAGGAGGTTTATTCTTTATTTGCTACATGGGTTCCCAGATACTGGCTTGTTAGAGGCCAGAGCCTCAGGGAGTTGCTGGAAAAGCTGCCAAGATTTTTGGCTTGAGGAACTAGAATAATGGAGTTGCTTTTTACTCAGATGGTGAGAATTACTAGAAGGAGGAGGTGCAGTTTTGGATATGTTAGTTTTGGGCTACCTATGAATGCCTTGTCCAGGAAGAGATAATCCAGGAAGCAGATGGGTATACAGGCCAGAAGTTCAAGGGAGGTGTCCAGGCTGAGAACTTGCAGTCCCCAAATGTGCCATGCTGTTTTAAGGTTCTTCGTTTATGCACATCATGCCCCACTGCCTATAAATCTCCCTCAAACACTTCTAGTCATACCCATTTTACATATTACCAAAAGTCACAGTTGATCACCCTCTCCTCTATGTTGCCAATCTACCTATTTTTGCCGCCTTCTCTGTAATATAGATATTGTTTACTTAACCATATTAATTAGGTGTCTACTATGTATTATACCACTGTTCTAAGCACTAAGGATAAGATGATGCAAAATTCTGATCCTTATGGTGGGAGGCGCAGACAATAAGCAGATAACATTCAGGTAGTGGTAAGTGCCATAAAAGAATGTAAAACAGTACGTTGGGATAGAGGTTGCATACTGAGCACTACTTTAGCAAGCCTGGCCGGGAATGGTCTCTCTGCTTAGGTGTGATATGTGAGAGAGACTTGAATGAGGTGAGAGTGAGCCGTCATAAGATCTGGAAGAACAATAATATAGGCAGAGAGGACAGCAAATATAAAGACCTTGAGGCCGGGCATGGTGGCTCACACCTATAATCTGGGAGTCTGAGGTGGGTGGATGGCTTGAGCCCAGGAATTCCAGCCCAACCTGGGAAACATAGTGAGACCTTGTCTCTACCTTAAAAAAAAAAAAAAAAAAAAAAAAATTAGCCAGGTGTGGTGGTACATCTGTGGTCCCAGCTACTTGGGAGGCTGAGGTACAAAGATCGGTTGAACCCATGAGTTCGAGGCTGCAGTGAGCCAGGTTCGTGCCACTGCACTCCAGCCTGGGTAACAGAGCAAGACTCTGTCTCAAAAAAGAAAAAAAAAAAAAGATAAAGACCAGCCAGGCACGGTGGTTCATGCCTCTAATCCCAGCACTTTGGGAGGCCAAGGCAGGTGGGTCACCTGAGGTCAGGAGTTAGAAACCCGGCTGGCCAACATGGCGAAACCCTGTCTCTACTAAAAATACAAAAATTAGCCAGGCGTGGTGGTGGGTGCCTGTAATCCCAGCTACTTGGGAGGCTGAGGCAGGAGAATTGCTTGAACCCAGGAGGCAGAGGTTGCAGTGAGCCAAGATTGCACCATTGCACTCCAGCCTGGGTGACAGAGCGAGACTCTGTCTCAAAAAATAAAAAGAAAAAAAAGACCTTGAGACATAGGGAGCATGGTATGTTCCCAGCAATCCCAGTGTGGCCAGAGGAGCATAATAGAAGTGGTCAGAGAGGTAGGCCAGAGGCCAGGTTATGGAGGGCCTTGTGGAGCTTGCTGCAGAGTTTATAAACTCTAAGGGTGATGGGAAGCCACAGGAAGGTTTTGAGGAAGGATTGATATGATCTGATTTGTTTTAAATAGATAACTGTAGTTGCTATATGGAAATAGAAGTAGAAGCAGGGAGACTATTGCAGTAGTGTAGGCAAGAGGTAGGTGGTGAAAAATGGAAAAATGAATTGTTTGATGGGGAACAAGAAAAGGGAGGAAAGAGAATAAAACCTAGATTTTGGCATGGGCAATCTGCAAGTCCTATTGAATTACTGTCTTCCTGTAATGTGTAGAATAGGAAAATCCAGAGTTTTTACCATGGTTAAAATGTCCTGCATGATCTGTCCCTTGTTTACCTCCATCCTCGTTCTCTGCCACCCTCCACCTTCTACATTAAACATCAGCCCAACGGGTGTTTTTTAGTTCACACAAACTGTCCAGGCTTTTTATTGCCTTATCCAAATGCACACTTCCTCCATCCTAAAATATTACCGCCTCAGAGGCCTCCATCCGCCAGCCCCGCTGTTACAATTCTCTGGATTTTTTTTGTAGCACTGACTACAACTCGTACTAAACATACAAATATTTAATTTGTTTCCTTCAATAGATTTTTAAGTTCCAGAGGGAGAGGGGAGTTCTTTTTCTGTCCATTTTTTTTCCCCCAGAGCCTACCCAGTGCCTGACACATAGTGTATGCTCAGTTCTTATTTGTTGAATAAATGGGTGCATGAGAGAACTCTCATTAATAAGATAACATTAGGAGGCTGGAAGACATTAAAGTAGTTCTAAATGCTTTCTCTGTCACCCAGGCTGCAGTGCAATGGCATGATCTAGCTCATTGCAGTCATTTTAAATTCTGAACCATATAGGTGCCACGAGTATAGGAAGTATTCCTTCTTACTCACCACCATGTCACTGGTGCCCAACACAATGACACTTTGAGAGCATCCCATAACTCTAATATGAGTTTACTAACTTTGTTCTTTCTTTCAAGGTTAATCTGAAGCGACCTTGTCCTTTCTGGGCAGAAGATGGCCACTGTTCAATAAAAGACTGTCATGTGGAGCCCTGTCCAGAGGTATAATAAATAAAATAACAGGGCAAAGCCAATTTTCTCTTGGAGTTTTAGAAAAGCATAACCTCTATTTTATTTCAGGCTAATGGCAATGGATTTGGATGTGTCAGCAAATTCATATGCTCTCAGCTCTCTCCTTTAGAACCAGATTATTGAAGATTCTATACTTGACACCAAAATGGGTTTGAAGACACTTGTATCCAGTGATACTGGTGATCGAATATGGAAATATAGTCTTATTCTAAAATGGAAGGAAAATCAGAGGCCTGTTCTAGGATTGGATCTGCAGTTGTCTTTTATTTCATGCTTTATTGAATCAGCATCTTGCTTCATAGGAAAAAAAACAAAATAAAAACAAGCTACTGGACCCTATATTTCAAATTTATAGTGATTTAATTGGGGAAGTTTCAGGCTTGGAATTAGATTTTCACTTGGCCTTGCTACATTTACATTTTTTTAAAAAAACCTATACTTAATACCAAGAGAATGCTACATTTTAGATTTTGATTTTTGTTATCTAACATAATTAATTATAGTCCTCTCCTTCAGCAGTAATTAGTTGTAAGCTTTGTTTTCCTTTCACTTTCTGCTTTTCTTACCTAATCAGTTAGTCTAGTTTGTTGTCCTTAAAAATCCGTACCAATGTCCTTCCTAAAGGGAAAATTCTTTAAAAATTTATAATATTCAGTTTCCTTTAAGAATAAAATATGTATTAAGTATTTTGTTTAAAGTTCTGTTTGATAAACCGGTTGTAATAATTCAGATACATTTATTAAAGCCTAACACTAATTATTGGCCTTGTGAAAAAGAATGTTCCAGCCACATGCAGTTCTCCCATTGGTAAACCCTAGATTAGATTGGTAAACTCTAGGTTAAATCATGTGGGCCAAAAAAAGCTTTCTAGGAATCCAAAATTGCCTACACTTTATTAGAGCAGAAGTTAAAATTGCACATAATACATTGCAAATAATTTTGAACTTTTAAAACTTTCTTTTCTATGGTAACAAAGTTTGTGGAAGAAATGATTATCAGTGTTTTCAACCTAAATTATATAAACTATAAAAAATACTGCAGTAGGAGGTATTAGAGCTGCTTTTGGCTTTCTTACTTTGTGTATGTCATTCAGCTTTCTATACTTTGATTTATAAGTCTGTATATTGGGATAACACTTTGAGATAGTGTGAAAACAGAATTTGAGTGAGTGTATATTTGCCACTCATAGAATAAAATGCTTGATGAATTAGAGCAATGCATTGAGAATTTGTGAAGAAATTCCAAAAAAAAATAAAGATCACTTAAAAAATTTTTTGTTTCTCTTGTTTTTTTAAGAGTAAAATTCCGGTTGGAATAAAAGCTGGGCATTCTAATAAGGTAAGTCCCTCCTCTTCCTTGAGTGTTTCTGCTTTACATTGTGAAACTTACCATTTACTGACTGACAGTGGCTGTAATAAAGAACCACATTATGCTTTGTTGGGAATAGAGACATTTTGCCTCATAATTCCAAATCCCTAACTTTTGCATCAAGCAGATAGGTTGTACATTCCTAGATTCTTTTGAAATTACTTCAGTACTGTTTTTGGAATCTCTGGAACAACTATTAAATGTAACTATAGTGTCAGATCACCTAGTCAGCAGGTGTTTTATCACATAGCTATTTTTAGTCTTTTGTTTCAACTAGTTAGCCTGGCAGGTTCAGAATTATATTGTATAGAGTAAATAATTATCAAGATATTTTGGGCAGAGTACTTTCAAATGGTGTTAAGATACTCATTTTTAATGATTGTTCTTGTCCTCTTATGAGAGTATTATAATTTATTTTGCCATTGATATGTTTTTAGATAATTGTTTATTTCCTGTTTTTCACTACTGCGCATCCATAATAAAGATCATCATACCCTCTCTCTCTGTCTCCTTCTTGTGCCTCCTTTGCATTTTCTTCTTGCGCTCTCTCCCATGTAATCTTTTGTTTTTACTTTATTGTATTTATTTTTGCTTCAGATCTGAAATAAATAAAACCATATAAAAGCAGTTGAAACCCCCTCAGCTCTTTCCCAGTTCATTTTACTTCCTTCCTCCCAGAGCAAACCATTTTTCTGAAGTATCCTTCTGTGATTTTATATTCTTATTGCAGGTGTATCTACAAGTAATATATTTTACACTTTTATTGCATGTGTATCCACAAGTAATATGTAATTTATTGTGTGTAAAATTTTTTTTAATTTAAATAATATTAAATAATATTTTTGTATTTCTTTAGGTTACAAACTTTTTTTCAGTTTGTGCTTTTACTCAGTCTTACACTTTTGAAATTTCCTCTGTTGGTATATGTGGATTTTGTTCATCATCTTAATAGCTGTAGTCAGTTGTATGACTATAACACATATTAGCCATTCCTCTATTGATGGACATTTCAGTTGTTCCTAATTTTTGGCTATTTCAAACAGTA
The DNA here is from genome assembly GCF_028878055.3 of Symphalangus syndactylus. NCBI lineage: Eukaryota > Metazoa > Chordata > Mammalia > Primates > Hylobatidae > Symphalangus > Symphalangus syndactylus. The sequence continues at coordinate 80,721,829 of NC_072434.2, read as the reverse complement.
ATGCACTAGCATTTTTGTCCTTTGTCTCATTGTGCACACATGTAAGAGTTTCTCTAGGTCTACATGTAAAGGCAGGATTGCTGAACCATAAGGCGTGCCTATCTCAACATTACAAATAATACCAAATAATTTTCCAAGGCAGTTGTACCTTTTTAAAAAAATGGTTGCCCTGGGATATGGTCTCACTAGTGGGACTGCAGGTTCAAAGGTTTGGGCATTTTGCAAACGTGTGTGTGTGTGTGTGTGTGTGTGTGTGTATATGTACGTGTGTATATGTATGTATGTATATATATGTGTGTATATATAACTTTTGTATAAAAACCCTCTTTGGAACTAAATTTGACCATATATATATATACACACACACACACACACACACACGTTTGCTATATATATATATATATATAGAGAGAGAGAGAGAGTCAAATTTACTTCCCAAGAGGGTTGTTTTTTCATTTGATATCATCAACACATCAGTGCTAATTGTTAACTTTTATTTTTAAATTTTTATTTATTTTTTTTGAGACAGAGTCTTGCTCTGTCATGCAGGCTGGAGTGCAGTGGCGTGATCTCAGCTTACTTCAACCTCCATCTCCCAGGTTCAAGCAATTCTCCTGCCTCAGCCTCTCCCGAGTAGCTGGGATTACAGGCGTGTGCCACCACACTCGGATAATTTTTGTATTTTTAGTAGAGATGGGGTTTCACCATGTTGACCAGGCTGGTCTTGAACTCCTGACCTCAAGTGATCCCCCCGCCTTGGCCTCCCAAAGTGCTGATTACAGACGTGAACCACCGCGCCCAGCCTAATTGTTAAATTTTAATATGTTGTTGATGGAAATAATATTTAGTTGGTGGAAATTTCTGCCTCATTTTCATTTGTATTTCTTACATATGATAGGGATTTTTATAATGGAATGTATCTATATTTAGTGTATATCATTGTTGACTGATTATTCTGCCAATAGAAACTGAAATAAAGAATAAGGTAATAATTTTTACTAAATTTATAAACTTCTTTGCAGTACTTGAAAATGGCAAACAATACCAAAGAATTAGAAGATTGTGAGCAAGCTAATAAACTGGGAGCAATTAACAGCACATTAAGGCAAGTTTTATTTTGGTAGTATTAAGAAAATATTCTCTTATTGATATCAAGAATCAATTTTATGATTTTGGTAAAACATTTTTGTGCCCATTAAAGTTTTAACTAATATATTTTTAAAAGGAAGAAAAAGTTTTTATCCTAAATAATTTTTTTTTTTTTTTTTTTTTTTTTTTTTTGAGACAGAGTCTTGCTCTGTCGCCCAGGCTGGAGTGCAGTGGCACGATCTCGGCTCACTGCAAGCTCCGCCTCCCAGGTTCACACCATTCTCCTGCCTCAGCCTCCCGAGTAGCTGGGACTACAGGCGCCTGCCACCACACCTGGCTAATTTTTTTGTATTTTTAGTAGGGACGGGGTTTCACCGTGTTAGCCAGGATGGTCTCGATCTCCTGACCTCGTGATCCACCAGCCTCGGCCTCCCAATCTTTATCCTAAATTTCATAATAGCTTTGCCTCTTCTTGGCTGATTTATCTTTAAATTTCTAGAATGTATCATCCATAGTAAATCTTTTAAAAAGTAGAAATTTACAAGATTGTTCAGCTAACAGGGTTTATGGATCCATTTTTCCTGATTACTATGGAAGAAGGGGCTTGAACTCCTGAATCTTTTTAAATAGTGATTGAGTCTGGATGTTACATTTTGAATGATAAAAGTTATTAGCCTGTTAAATTTCATAGATTTTTTTTCTGTTAACTTTTCCTTATTTGTTCTAAACAGAAACCAGCATAAACAATATATAAATGGCCTCAAATTGTGTAGTATAAAATGACTAGACATAATCAGTAGTTGGGAATGAGATATTTCAGAAATTCCTTTACATTCCCATTTGATTAGATTTGTATTTATAAGCCGGGCATGGTGGCTCATGCCTGTAATCCCAGCACTTTGGGAGGCTGAAGTGGGCAGATCACCTGAGGTCAGGAGTTTAAAACTAGCCTGGCCAACATGGTGAAACCCCGTCTCTACTAAAAATACAAAAATTAGCCAGGCGTGGTGGCGGGTGCCTATAATCCCAGCTACCTGGGAGGCTGAGGCAGGAGAATTGCTTGAACCTGGGAGGTGGAGGTTGCAGTGAGCTGAGATTACACCAATTGCACTCTGGCCTGGGTGACACGAGCGAGACTCTGTCTCAAAAAAAAATTTGTATTTATGTACCATAATTGCTAATGACTCAGTATAAGTTACCAATTTTATTGAAGACAAAATTTAATATAGGAAAATAAAAGATAATAAACACCCACATATATATCCTCCATTTCAAATAAATAATCCTCCATTCCAAGTAAATAAATATTAACATTTTTTGCCATATGTTTTAAGGAACAAGAAACATCACAGATAAATTTAAAATCCCTTATGCTCTATTCCCTAGTCCAGTAGAGGTAACTATTGTCATGAATTTGGTGGTGTATATCCAGTCTGTTTTTGTTTTTGTATATTTATATGTATAAATAAGATAGTTTTGTGTATATGGTTTTATTTTTCTTTTATATAAATGATATCCTATATTTAACATTCTGCAACTTTTTTTATTGTACATTTTGCTTTCTAGATCTGTCCATGTTGAAACACAGATTTATTCTTTGATGAATGATTTTCATCATATAAATATACCATATTTTACTTAGCTATTCTCCTATTGATGTTTAGCTATTTCCAATTATTTACTTTTACAAACATGCCACCTTGAGCATTCCCAAATTTTTTTCATATTAGAAGTAAAATTGTTGAATCTTAGGATTGTCTTTTTATACCCATTCTTGGTATTGCCTGATGACAATATCAAGTACTTGGTGTGAATGTATACTGACTCCAGTGCTGACAGCTTGTATCATTCTCTGCATCCTTACCAAAAGTTGATAATGTTTGATGAGTGTGAAATAGTACCTCATTTTTATTTTATACTTCATAATTACTAGTGGATTTGAGCATTTCTTATTTATTGGACATTTGAGTTTCTTATTCAACAAATGAATGTCTACAATGTGCCAAGCACTGTTCTAGGGTACTAGGAATCCAGTAGTGTAACTGATAAAATTTCTGCCCTCATGTAACTTGATCCTTGTCAGAGGAAATAACATGATAAACAAGTAAAATATATGAGAAGTAAGTAAAATGATGATGAATGCTAGGGAAGACAGGCAGGGAAGAACAAAGAGAGCTAGGAGTGAGAGAGTGGCACTGTTTTAAATTGGGTGGTCCGAAAAGACCTAAGTGATAATACGACATTTGAACAAATTGCTGAAGAAGGTGAAGGCATGAGTCATACTATGGTTGGCTGGGGGATGAGCATTCCAGGTATATATAAATGTTAGCTGAAAACCCCCATGGCAGGATCGTGCCTAGACTTAAACACAATAAGACCAGTGTAACTGGAGCACAATGATCAAGGGCAAAGTAGCAGAAGACAAGGTCAAAAGATGCTAGGGATGGGGCAGAGGTGGGGTGGGTAGAGATCTTGTGGAGCCTTGAAAGCAATTATAATGAGTATTTGCTTTTAGACTGGGTGGAATAAAAGTCACGGGGAGGTTTTGAACAGAGGAGTTAAGGGCATGTGTTGAAGGAGCCTGATATGTTGCAGAAGCCTTATTACGTGATTATTGTAGTAATCCAAATAAGACATTATGGTGATTTAAACCAGGGTGATAGCAGTGGAAATGATGAGAAGCGGTCAGATTCTGGATGTATTTTGAAGATAAAGCTAACAGGATTTGCTGCAGTATTGGATATGTGGTATTGAGAAGATACGAGCTTTTGGATGACTACAAGATTTGGAATTATAAAAATGGAGTTGCCATTTACTGACCTGTGGACAGCTGCAGGAGGAGCAAGTCTGATACAAAGTTATAGTCAAATTTGGATTTGTTAAGTTTGAGCTGTCTGTGAGATATTCACTTGGAGATTTCAGGTAGGCAGTTGGATATACAAATCTGAATTAGGGGAGAGGTCTGGAAGTCAGTCAGTGGATAGATGGTGTTTAGCAGCCATAAACCTGAATGAGATCACCAAGGAGAGAGTGTAAATAGAGGAATGATCTAGGGACTAGGCTTAAGTCATTACAAGATTTTGGGGTAAATTGCCAGTTTATATTCTTTGTCATTTTTTCCCCATTGGGTTGGATTTTAAAATTATTACTGATTTGTAAGCATTCTTTATATAATGTGATAATTCTTTGTTGGCTGTGTTGTTAGGACTTGTCCTTTAATTTTGCTTATAGTTTTTTGTTGTTGAACAGAAATTATTCTTTAAACTTAAAAAATTTAAGCATAATACACATACGGTAGAGTAGAAAATTCTTAAGTGTAAAGGTCAATTTAACTTTACAAAGTGAACCCAACTCCATAGCCACCATCCAGAGCATTATACTTGCTGTCCAGATGACTATGTGTACTTTCCTAGTCATTATCACCTTCCAGAGTTAACCGTGATTTTGAGATACTGACAGAGATTGGTTTTGTTTATAAATAGAATGATATAGAACATATTCTTTTGTATCTGGCTTCTTTTTGTTAACATGTGTCTGAGATTCATTCATGTTTTTGGGCATAGTAATGTTTAATTCTTTTTTATTGGCACATAGTATTCTATAGTAAGAATGTGCCACGTTTCCATTCTGCTCTTGATAGCTTATACTTTGGGGCCATTTCAGAAATATTTTGGTGGATACAGTTGGACATGGTGGCTCATGCCTGTAATCCTGGTACTTTGGGAGGCCAAGGCAGGAGGATTGTGTGAAGCCAGGAGTTCAAGATCAGCCTGGGCAACAAGTGAGATCCTGTCTCTACAAAAAAATTAAAAACAAAAAATAGCCAGGTGCAGTGTCATGGGCCTATAGTCCCAGCTACTTGAGAGGCTGAGGCAGGAGGATCACTTTGAGGTCATGAGTTTGGGACTGCAATGAGCTATGATTGTGTCACTGTACTCCCCAGCCTGAGTGACAAAGTGAGACACTATCTGTAAAAAAATAAAAAATAAATTTGGTGTATACATATGTATATTTTTATGGAGAATATACCTAGGAATGAGATTAGGTACTGCCAAATTGTTTTCTAAAATTGCTACCAAATTATATTGCTACTAGCAGTGTATCAGTTATCTGTTCTACAACGTCTCCAGTGATTGCTACTATGAGTTTTAAACAGCTTTACTTTGAGGTGTAATGAAATATGATACACTGCACATAGAGTATACAGTTTGATGTTTTGACATGTGTCCACCCATATAACATCATCACAATTAAGATACCATAGGCTGGGTGTGGTGGCTCATGCCTATAATCCTAGCACTTTGGGAGGCTGAGGCGGGGGGATCATGTGAGGCCAGGAGTTCGAGACCAACCTGGCCAACATGGTGAAAATACTACTTAAATACTACTAAAAATAAAAAAATTAGCCAGGCGTGGTGGCAGACGCCTGTAATCCCAGCTACTCAGGAGGGTGAGGCAGGAGAATCACTTGAACCCAGGAGGCAGAGGTTGCAGTGAGCCAAGATCGTGCCACTACACTCCAGCCTGGGTGACAGAGTAAAACTGTGTCTCAAAATATAGACTGGGCATGGTGACTCACACCTGTAATCCCAGCACTTTGGGAGGCCAAGACAAGCAGATCACTTGAGCCCAGGAGTTTGATATCAGCCTGGGCAATGGAGCGAGACCCTGTCTGTACAAAAATAAATAAATAAATAAATCAGCTGGATGTGTTGGCATATGTCTGTAGTTCGAGTTACTTGGGAGGCTGAGGGTAGAAGGATCACTTGATCCCAGAAGGTCAAGGCTATAGTGAGCTATGATGTCAGTGCACTCCAGCCTGGGTGTGGTGAGACCCAGTCTCAAAATATATATATATACATATATATGTGTATATGTATACACACACATATATATGTATATACGTATATATGTATATATGTATATATATACACACATATATGTACATATATATGTATATATGTATACACACATATATGTATATACATATATATGTATATATGTGTGTATATACATATATGTGTGTATACATATATACATGTGTATATATATGTATATATATGTGTGTATATATATGTGTGTGTGTGTGTATATATATATATATTTATCACTCCCAGAAAGTTTCTCATTCCCTATTCCATCTTTTATGCTCCTCATTTCCCAGTTTGAAGAGTACTACTTTAACCTCGGGACACTACCTTGAAAGGAAGTGCTGAGTTAAGCCTGAGAAATTCTCGTGCAAATAGTGTTGCATCCATCTTCAAACTGACGTTTAGAAAAGCTGAAGTAGATAACTTCTGAGGTCCCTTCTAACTCATTTATAAATCAAACCGAACCAGCTTTATTAGCATTAGATGCACGTTCAATGTTTTTTCAGGCTTAGGCATGGATTTACTGTGGTTTTAGGCAGGGGTTAGCTGAAAGAATCAGCAAAGCCTCTTCAAATGAGGATGCTCAAAGAAGAAAGTTCCTGAAAGTCAGTCATATTGTTAACAAGAAAATAGGAATTTATATCACTATTGATTTGTTCTTCACTACTTTCAACATAAGATCTATCTTATTAAACACAAGTTTAGTTAACGTCATTTTAGCTGTAATTAGGCATTATTGTTTATGGCATCACGTATTTCAGTTGAGTCAACTATGATACAATATTTTTGTTAATTTTTATTGTATTCCATAGGGAAAAAAATTCCACAGTAAGTTGAACTGGAAAAATGTATTGATAAAGTTGATGTAGTACAGCCACGCTTATACACTTCTTTGTAGTGGCTTCTCAAATACCAAACAAATTCTTGATTATGACAGTACCACATTTAGGAATTACCTGACTTTTACCTTTCTATACCTGATTTATACAGTTTTTTGTACCTTGTTTTTTCCTTTTGTGTTATGAATAAAGAGGGTAGCAAAATGATGCCTGTCTGATAGATCGTACCATCATGAGTATTCAGTACAGAAAAGGCCTGAATATAGGTTCAAGTTAATGTAGATCAAAGTTGATTTCAATGAATGTAGTTGTCCTTATCAGTTCTTCAAGTTAGAAATCTTGATCATGGATTGTGTTAAATGTTAACTAGGCTGTGAAATGAATGATACACCATGATAAAAGTGGCATTGTTGTAACCAGTGAATACCACATTGGATGGGAGATTATAGAAATACAGTTATTGGTATTTTAGATCTTGTAAGTATAGAAGCAATTTAAATTAAAAGAATTCTGAAAGTAAGTTTAATTACTTCAGGAAAAAATACATTTAACATTTTAATTTCTAAGTTAATTGAAAAGTTTAGCTTGAGTTTTGTGTTTAACTACGTTATATGTAAGTTAATTTCTAGTCAAAATAATTATTGACTAGTCCTAATATTTCAGTGTAGTTAAGAAATATAAATTACTCAAGGAAATTAATATATATATATATTTTCATATAACTTGTTTTTTATTATTCCTTCATGTAATCACTAATAGCAGAATTGTGACATCATCTAATCTTTAACTGACCTCAGAGTATCTATTTTAATTACACTAGAATACAGTGTTAAAATTTTCAGCTCCAAATTTAATAATTTTTCTTTTTTATTCCTCCTTCCCATAGTAATCAAAGCAAAGAAGCTTTCATTGACTGGGCAAGATATGATGATTCACGGGATCACTTTTGTGAACTTGATGGTAATGCAATAAACTATTATAATTAAATTATTTTAACTTTAACCCTTTTATAAGACATTTTAATCAATGAAAATATAAACTGAATTATAGCTTCAGTACTGAATTTTGCTATGTAGACCTTATTATTCATAATGGCATTTATTGAGAGCCTATGTTCCAGGCCCTGTGTTAAAGTGCCTTCAATACATTATTTCTGGTCTTTGCAGCTACCTTCATAAGTGTGTATTATTTCATATCTGAGAAAATGGAGTCTGAAAAAGACTAAATAACTTGCCCAAGATCACACAATAGCAAGAGGCTGAGGCAGGATTTGATCCCATATCCGAATCCAAAACCTGTATTCTTTCCATTATGATACACCATCTGCCATGGACCTTCAATTGAAGCCACTTAGTTATAGATCTGTGAACATTTTGTAAAAATATTTATACTGGAATTTGCTAGAGGTCTTAACAAACTCAGGTAGAGATGCTTTCTAATGCTGGGGAGGACTCTAATTCGACTTCTCCACAGCCGTTTTTCCAAGAGTCCCCTGGAATGGTAGAAAGACTGGACACTCTCCACCAGAGTAACTACCACTTCTCTTAACAGAAGGTAATTGCAGTGACTCAAAATTTTTTATCTGTAGGATAATATTCCCAAAGAATTGTGCTGAGTAGGCATAAATCATTCATTTGGTTTCTCTTCACCTTTTTCCTTGGTATTGTTACATTTTTCATAGTGGAAAAGAATTTGGGGATTAAGTATGCGTAGTTGGAAATAGTAGTTCTTTAGAACTTTTCAAGCATCTAGAGTGATCTGCATTCTGAAGTTTTAAAAAAGATTCACAGGTAGAATTGTGCTATAAATCCAGCCCATAGTGGAGTAAGTTAGAGTGAGCTTCTACGATAGTATGGTAAACCGAGAATAATACTGGGAGATGGAATGTTACCTTGGCTTATATGGTTTCAGTAAGGAAATTTTAAAGGAATCTGAGTGAGGTTATACTAAGGGGTAATTAATGAAGTATCTGTCCTCTCTATGATATAGAGAATTGGTAAAAGTCTTATCAAAGCAAGCCAATGAACCTCTCCTTACTCTCGCATTTGCTCTTTGGTTGCCATTTATATTTGAGTGCTTAACACTCATAGTCATTTATTTCTAAATTGTCCATTTACCTATTCTTTGATTAAAGTATAAATAATAGTGCTTATTTAATAGGTTTTCAGATTAATAATTTGTGTGAATATTTATTACTCTTGTGGTAAATAGATATTTAATAAAAATACTTAATTGCAGGAAGTACTTGCTATAAATAAATTGATATGTAGATTACCTGCCATCAGTATAAACAGTGTTAACTATTTTTTTTTTGAGACAGAGTCTCACTCTGTCACCCAGGCTGGAGTGCAGTGCGTGATCTCGGCTCACTGCAAGCTCCGTCTCCCAGGTTCACGCCATTCTCCTGCCTCAGCCTCCCGAGCAGCTGGGACTACAGGCGCCCGCCACCATGCCCAGCTAATTTTTTGTATTTTTAGTAGAGACGGGATTTCACCGTGTTAGCCAGGATAGTCTCAATCTCCTGACCTCGTGATCCGCCTGCCTCGGCCTCCCAAAGTGCTGGGATTACAGGCTTGAGCCACTGCGCCCGGCTGTGTTAACTGTTTTTTAAAATATTAGTTTCTTAAATTGTAAAAAGTAAGGAATATTTTTTAAGAATTTATATGAAATCATCCCCTTAAGATTTCCAAGATTATATTTAAAATCAGTTATTTTTATATTATAAAACCATGGTACCTACTAATTGGTTTACCATGACTCTTCTGAGTTGTAATGTTCATATATATTCCAATGGTTTATATGCAGTTTGTTCTTGTTTTGTTTTGTTTTGAGATGGAGTCTCACTCTGTTGCCCAGGCTGAAGTGCAATGGCACACTGCAACCTCTGCCTCCTGGGTTCAAGCAATTCTCCTGCCTCAGCTTCCCTAGTGGCTGGGATTACAGGTGTGCACCACCATGCACAGCTAATTTTTTTTTATTTTTAGTAGAGACAGGGTTTCGCCATGTTGACCAGGCTGGTCTCGAACTCCTGACCTCAGGTGATCCGCCTGCCTTGGCCTCCCACAGTGCTGGGATTACAGGCATCAGCCACCGTGCCTGGCCTATAGTAGTTTTTAAAATTACTGTCAGGGTAGCTTTAGAATCATTGTTTAGTTAATTGCTGTTTCCCAAATTCAGTGGATTAAAACAAAAATATAAAGAATATTCACCCAGTTTACTAGGGAATATATCCATATACCCATTTCCTGCTGTTTTGTTGTTGATAATGACTTCATTTGCATGGAAGATGATCCCTATAGATCAAATAGTAGTTTTTAAAATAATTTAGTAATTTAATATCCTTTAAGGTAAACTGCTTTCCCTACCACTCTTTTGTCGTTGTTACTGTCTTTATCATGGCTTGCTTCTTGTTCATGTTTCTCCTCAAATCACTTTATCAGAAAAGCCTGCTCTCATCTCGCTATATAAGATAGTAGCCACTATCACTCCCTGTCCCTTTGCTTTGATGGCCCCCACCCTGCCCAAGCACTAACAACTGTCTGGCAGTATATGGCATATTATTGAGTGTATCGGTTTCTTGTCAGTCTTCCCCAGCTAGATTGTGAGCTATTTGAGGGCAAGGGCTTTGTTTTTGGTTCACTAATGTATCCCTGGTGTCTAGAATGGTGCCTGGACGTGGTAGATGCTTAGTAAATACTTGCTGAATTAACTAGTTGGTTCATAAAAAGCCTAAATAGCATGATAGATTTTTAGTTTTATTTTTTCCCTTAAAATATATTCATTAATAAATTTAATGTTTAAAACAGTAGTTTCTAAATCTGGTTGTGTATCAAAATTTCTTGAGAGCTTTATAAACTGTAGCTTCTCCTTGACTGTAAATCATGTTTTAACAGTGAGTTAGTAGCAGTTTGGGGTAGGGTTGGTGATGGAGGGCTTTAAGCTTAATCCTGAGTCTATAATACAGTCAGTATTTTTTTATCTGTGACCATAGCAAAGAGCTTGCACACTAAGTTGTCCTGTATGCTACCATTAATGTTTAAGAGATATATGAGTTAGGAAGTAGGGAGGAAAGTTTAACATCCTGGAAAATGTGGTATGACCTCATGACTCTATTAAATTAGGACAGTGGAAAGGAAATTCAGTTAGAAAAAAATCGTATACTGGAGGCCGGGCACGGTGGCCCATGCCTGTAATCCCAGCACTTCGGGAGGCCGAGGCAGGTGAATCACCTGAAGTTAGGAGTTTGAGACTGGCTTGGCCAACGTGGCGAAACCCTGCATCTACTAATAATACAAAAACTAGCCAGGCGTGGTGGTACATGTCTGTAGTCCCAGCTACATGGGAGGCTGAGGCAGGAGAATTGCTTGAACCCGGCAGGCAGAGGTTGCAGTGAGCTGAGACCATGCCATTGCACTCCCCACTGCGCCACAGAGTGAGACTCATCGCAAAAAAAAAAAAAAAAGTATACTTGCGGAGGAAATAACACTAGTTCAACTGCATGAATTCCAAGAATAAGGAATTATGAAGCTGCTTTGTAGAGGCAGAAAGAAGATAAAACTTTTGTGGTGGAGGTCATAGTAGAGGGCCAGATAATTTAGAGAGAATGATCTGAATGAATGATGCAGCTGTGCAAACTGAGACAAGTTGCAGTTGAGGAACAAATGAAAATCAGTGTCACAGATGGCCCAGGGATAAGGATGGGCACTACCAGCTAGTGTGTTTGTAGAGAACTTGGCCTGTAGATGCTTTCTGCCACACACGTTGCTCACTCTGGATGTCGGTATAGAGCAGAGGTTGGTAAGCTTTTTAAGAAAATGGACTAATGGTAACTATTTTAGGCTTTATAGACTGACTATGGGGTCTCTGTTGCAATTACTCATCTCTGCCATTATGGTGTGAAAGCAGTATGTAAGCAAATGAACATGGCTGTGTTCCATGAAAACTTTATTTACAAAAATAAGCAGCAGGCCGGATTTGGCACGCAAGCTGTAGTTTGCAAACTCCTTGTTACAGGTTAACAAAACCCACTCTTTTCATGATTTGAAAAAGTATTACAAGATTTTTTTTAAAGTATTGATTGAACTAAGGGAATAAACATTAAGAACATTGAAAATGTAAGTTTTACTTAAGTAGTTATAAAAACTGATATAATTGAGCTGCGTGTCATGGTGAGCACCTGGAGTCCCAGCTACTTGGGAGGCTGAGGCAGGAGGCTTGCTTGAGCTCAGGAGTTCGAGTCCAGCCTGCACAACAAAGTAAGACCACATTTCTTAAAAAAGGACAATGAAAAACCTGATATAATTGATTTTCCTCTTGTGATTTTTTAGCTCCCTTAAAGTATATTTTAAATCATCATGCTTTAATATCTGAATCATGGTTTTTCTCCTTTATTGGTTATTTGGCTGGTTTTCTTGGGAGAAGAGGTTGGTACTAGTCCAATTTGCACGTTTGTAGAGGATTCTATACACATGTAGTCCTACATGTACACACACACATACACAAATTATTTATAAATATGTACATATATATGCATCAGAGAACATAAATTAATGTTATATTTAATTGTGAAGCTTATATATAATTCAATTTTGCAGACGAATTTATTCAAGAGCAGCTTATGGAGATTAAAACTATACAACTTAGAGATTAAATACTGAATTTTAAGATTTTTTTTCTTTACTAAAAGCCATACTTTCTTTTTTTTTTTTTTTTTAAAAAGCTGTTGCCCAGGCTGGAGTGTAGTGGTGCCATCATAGTTCACTGCGGCCTCCGACTCCTGGGCTCAAGTGATCCTCCTGCTTCAGCCTCCCAACCAACTGGGACTAGAGGCATGTGCCACCATGCCTGTATCAAAAGCCATACTTCAAAATTTGAATTTTTATTTTAAATTAAGATTTTAAAAGTTATTGTTTTTGAGCCCTGAGTCAATCTGTGTTCTTGGACAGTTTTTTCTATCCATCTGTAAATTGTTTTCTTTGCCTTGTTTTTTATAGTGGAGTATCTTTACAAATTTAGAGCTAGAAATAGAGCCAGTATTCTTATAGTCTGCAAAATCATGTTTCCATTGTCTAAGTTATATACAACCCATTTAATATAGTAAATTGTTAGTTATCCTTGTATTCTTCCTACATCATGAAAGTGCCAGGCGGGTGGATCACCTGAGATCAGGAGTTCGAGACCAGCCTGGCTAAGATGGCGTAACCCTATCTCTACTAAAAATACAAAAAATCAACCAGGCATGGTGGCGAGTGCCTGTAATCTCAGCTACTTGGGAGGCTGAGACAGGATAATTGCTTGAACCCAGGAGGCGGAGGTTGCAGTGAGCTGAGATCTCACATTGCACTCCAGCCCGGGTGACAAAGCAAGACTGTCTCAAAAACAAAAGTGCCAGGTAATTCTTGGAAGGCATGGATCAAGATGCTGTTTTGCCCTTGTGATCATGGATAATCCCAGTATGTGGTCATTGACTGTCCAGGGAATACTGTTTACTGACAGGAAAATATACTATCAGGTAATGAAAGAGAGACATTTAATGACCATATTTGACTCCTGTTTTAAACCAGCTGCCTCTGTACTATTGTTTAAATTCATGACAACAAAAGGTAGTAAGTATATAAATAAAGGAATATATCTGTGCCGTCATATATAACACTTGAGCATGTATGTATTATGAGCATATATGTGTGAGGCATGGTCATTATAATTTTTCTTTAGCTATGGAAAGCACGTTTCCCATTTCTATTCAGAATGTGAGCTTCAATAATTAAGATTTTTTTAATCTTTTGTATTCCTCAGAGATCTCAATTAAAACGTCCAAATAGGGCCGGGCACAGTGGCTTACACCTGTAATCCCAGCACTTTGGGAGGCCGAGGCAGGCGGATCATGAGGTCAGGAGTTCAAGACCAGCCTGGCCAACATAGTGAAACCCCATCTCTACTAAAAATACAAAAATTAGCCAGACATGGTGGTGCGCGCCTATAGTAATGGCTACTTGGGAGGCTGAGGCAGGAGAATTGCTTGAACCCGGGAGGTGGAGGTTGTGGTGAGCTGAGATTGTGCCACTGCACTCCAGCCTAGGCGACAGAGTGAGACTCTTGTCTCAAAAAAAAAAAAAGTCCAAATAGTGCAGATCAGGTAAATACTCATTTGGGTTTCAATATGGAAAATGGTTATTTAGTTTTAAATATTTCAACAAGTTTGTGAAAGTTGTGCCTACTATGTTTTAGTTTGAGAGCGAAAAAAGCACTTCAATATGTTAACATCAGTAAAAATAGTAATATATAACTTTTAAAAACTAGAGCATGGTATATAGCTTTATGAATAATCAGATTTGGATCACAAAGTTACGGAGCCATTTACTTCATAAGTCCAAGCAGAGAGTAGCAGAGAAATCTCTATTTTTAGTACAATATATGTTACAAAATGTTCCCAAGTGCATGGTTAGGTAGGTATATTCTTAGAGAAGAAATCATATGAAATATTAAAGCAGGTTATGATTCTGTTTGGTCTTTTCAATCCTGGGTGGTTAAAACTTAAGAAATGATTCATGTCTCTAATAAGGTGAAGGGGATGTTACATTACTTAAAAGAGCACTGCATATCCAAAGGAAATGGAAGAGTTGTTTTTTCTTGTCTTAAGGAATTTGTCCAAGTTATTACAAATCTTGCATCAAGTACAGTCACAAGTATACTAACCACTATACCATTTAAGTTGGAGAATACTTGAAAAGCATGACATTTTTCTTACCTTTGAGTAGTCCGGTTTGCTTTGTACTGTTAAATCTTAGATAAATGGTGAAATATAGATGGTTTTTATGAATTGTTTCTTGTTCAGATGAGAGATCTCCAGCTGCTCAGTATGTAGACCTATTGCTGAACCCAGAGCGTTACACTGGCTATAAAGGGACCTCTGCATGGAGAGTGTGGAACAGCATCTATGAAGAGAACTGTTTCAAGTAACTGGAGGGGGTGGGGGAAGAAGGAACGACTGATAAAGAGAGGGTCGGGGGAGGCCGGGTGCTATGGCTCACGCCTGTAATCCCAGCACTTTGGGAGGCCAACGTGGGTGGATCATCTGAGGTCAGGAGTTCAAGACCAGCCTGGCCAACATGGTGAAACCCCATCTCTACTAAAAATACAAAAAAATTAGCCGGGCATGATGGCAGGTGCCTGTAATCCCAGCTACTTGGGAGGCTGAGGCAGGAGAATCGCTTGAACCCGGGAGGCGGAGGTTACAGTGAACAGAGATTGTGCCACTGCACTCCAGCCTGGGTGACTAAGTGAAACTCTGTCTCAAAAAAAAAAAAAGAGGGTGGAGAGGGGAGTATTTGTTTCTATTGGAATAAAATTATACACTATAAAAGTTAAAACATTTTGTGTTCAGGTATTATGCTTTCTTTTTCAGGCCTCGATCTGTTTATCGTCCTTTAAATCCTCTGGCGCCTAGCCGAGGTAGGTTTTTCATATGTACATTTTCATGCTTTTCATTGTTTATAAAATGTCTTTATAACTAAACTTTATATTGAAAAAACTTTCATTTTTATATTTTGTTTAATTTGAATGATGAACAAAAAGTGTAAGATTAGTTCATAGTCAAGTCTCGAGATTTCTAGGCATGTTGTTTTACATAATTACTGTCATTTATTGAGTTCCTGCTCTGTGTCAGACCCTAAACTAGGAAGTTTATGTAAAATAATTAAAATATGTGACTAATCAATATATATCAAAGATTTCCTGGGGACTTATTAAAAAATCTGGATGCTCAGGCCCTATGCTATACTAATTAAGTCAGAATCCTTGGAATGAGAACACCAGGCATTGGTATTTTTTAAACTCTCCACATGGTTCCAGTATGCAACCAAGTTTGACAGCCAATGTCTCGTAACAGTGCTTCAAGACTTCAGTGTGCATACAAATCACCTAGGAACCTTGGTAACATACAGGTTCTGATTCTGTAGATCTTGGGTGAAGCCCAAGAGTCTAACACACTCCCAGGTGCTGCCTCAGGTACCGACTCTTGTGCCACTTTGAGTAGGAAAAATGTACAAAAATATTAGAAACTTTAGCAGTGCTCCATATCTGTACTGTCCAATAAAGTAACCAGTTTCCACATGGGACTGTTGAACACATGAAATTTGGCTAGTGTGAAACTGAATTTTAAATTGTATTTAATCTTAGTTTATTTAGATGTAAAAGCTGTATTGTCGTTAAACAGAACCTTATTGTTTTGGTAAGACTACTATAACCTACGCATCATGTAACATATTTTTGTTGTAGTGTGCGTATACTTTTGAATTTTTAAAGTGTGGCTATTAGAAACATTTAAGTTAACACTTGTGTCTGGCGTTATATTTCAATGGAACAGCATTACTGTCATCAGTGGGGTACATCCTCATTCTGTAGGAACCAAACCCTGGGAGCAACTCTGTCTTGACCTGCCATTCCAGTGTTCTCTTTAGACGGGGAATGTTTTAAGAAATTTGATTTGCTGATCTAAATTTGTATCTTTAGACCTTTCTGAGAACCAAATAGACTTGGAAGGGCTGACTGCATAGACTGCTTTTTCATGCTTACTCTGTCACAATGTGGCAAATACTCATTTTCCCCAAATTCACATTGAAACTGCCTAGAGAAGGAAGTTGCTTCTGAAAAAGATGTGCCTGGCTTCTTATCCTTTGTCTCTTTTACTACCTTTGCCTCACAACTTTGCTATATTCAACTTAAAGGTTTAATTATACAACATTTTATAAAAATTGAAGCAATATAGTAGTTATATAAAGTGAAAAGGGAAAGCTCTTCTATTCCATAGTACGGAGTTTGAAAGACCTTTTCTACAGCCACTTAATACTTTCAAAGCAGAAAATACAATTTTTCACTTAAGAAAACCATCAAGTCCTAAGAAACACTTCACTTCCATGTTAGTGATATATCAGAGACATAACATTGCTGGAAAGGTGAGGGAAAGGAAACTACTACATAGAAAAAGGGGAAGGGAAGAGGAGAAAAGAAGAAAACTGAAATAGGAAAGAAGACAAGACTAGGTAAAGAGAATGGTTCCTAGCTGTTATAGGAGTACTCTATGAAGTAATTAATAGCTCTTGCTGATGCTATTTACCTGCTATCTCCATTGAAATTGGTTGATTAATAGTTCTTTAATCTTCTTAACTCTTTCTTCCACGTTTCTGAGTCATAACCCCTAGGCTTATACAACTATTTTCTAACAGATTTTGAGCAATAGTAACTTTTGTCCAAAAATGAAATCTTATTTCAGAACCCACATAATAAAGCTGATAGGCAGAGCTGCTGTGTCGCCCTAGAGCCCAACCTCTGGCCTCTTCCCCACCTCTAGGCCTCCTGGAAGCAGCACCCTGCCCAAAGGTTTCACTGATTACAGTTTGGGATATACTCTTATTGAGGCCTATCTCTGCTGAGGAGCAGTAATTTAAAAAGAGAAAAATATTCCAGGTTGGAAACAGTAATGTTCAGAGAGGATTGTGCGCATAATGATTAAAGGAGCAACTTTATACAGGAATTAATTAATTAATTATTGAAAATAGTGGTCTTTATGACTATTTTTAGTTGCTTTCTGATATTATTTATTGTATTTTAAAATGTGCAAATCTTTTTTTTTTTTTTCTTGAGACAGAGTCGTGCTCTGTCACCCAGGCGGAGTGCAGTGGTGTGATCTCGGCTCACTGCAACCTCTGCCTCCTGGGTTCAAGCAGTTCTCTGCCTCAGCCTCCGAGTAGCTGGGATTACAAGGTGCCCATCACCATGCCTGGCTAACTTTTGTATTTTTAATAGAGATGGGGTTTCACTATCTTGGCCAGGCTGATCTTGAACTCCTGACCTCGTGATCCTCCCAAAGTGTTGGGATTACAGGCCTGAGCCACCGTTCCCAGACTTCTTTTTTTTTTTTTTGAGACAGAGTTTTGCTCATGTTGCCCAGGCTGGAGTGCAGTGGCACGATCTTGGCTCACTGAAACCTCCACCTCCTGGGTTCAAGCGATTCTCCTGCCTCAGTCTCCTAAGTAGCTGGGATTACAGGTGCATGCCACCATGCCCAGCTAATTTTTGTATTTTTAGTAGAGACAGGGTTTCACGTGTTGGCCAGGCTGGTCTCAAACTCCTGACCTCAGGTGATCCACCCACCTCAGCCTCCCAAAGTCCTGAGATTGCAGGCATGAGCCACCATGCCTGGCCAAAATGTGTGCAAATCTTATACTCTTTGGCCTATATTCTGATTAAGAGGACTCATTTGCAGGATGTCTACTCAGTGACCAAGGTTCGTGATATAATTAATAGTTTAACAGTTTTAATCTCAAAAAATAGTACTAGGATCTGAGCTATGTAAGACATTTTCTAAAATCTTTTCTATTATTTTCTCTTTTAGGCGAAGATGATGGTGAGCAAAACTCAAGTTTGTTTGCTTCAAGTGTAGAGGAAATTTTTTGTAACAATCAGAATTTGATTTTTCCTTTATGTAATTCAAAGAAAGTATTCTATTTTCTAAGAAAATAGCTACTAATGAATGGTGACCAAAAAAGAGATCATTTTATATATATAAAGTTATCGTATGTTAAGAAAAAAAAAAAAGACCATTTTTCCTAAATGCTTAGTTTGTAAATCAGTTCACATTACAAGTTCCCCGTTTTCTGGTTATTATATAATTTACTTGAATATGTTCTGAGGAAGTGGGGAGAAGGAGTTAAGGTAGTTTTACCAGATAATTTGTCTTGTGACCTCTTTATTTTCTTATTGACTTTGAAATTTCTAACCTCAGGTATCAATATAATAATTTGATGACAAGCAATTTATCAACAATTGATTACTGAATGAATGTTGGTTAAAAGATACCCCCAAAATAGCCAAAATAATTATTTCAACTGAATGTTTACCTCTCTGTGTTCAGGGGCACTGATGGGCATTGTCCGGGGTAGGAAGATGTTTAAAACATGGTGCTTTCCCTCTAGGAGCTGAGGATATATAGGATAGTAGGAAAGATAAGCACTGTACATAAACAATGGTAATGAGGTAAAGAAATACTCCATACGTGGTACAAACGGTAGGTGATATATATAGCTCCTTAGAGGAGAAACAGATCGTATCACGGGAGCAATGTGGGAAAGCTTACTGGAGGAGGGGTAGCGTTTGAGGTGAATTTTGAATAAAGGGACAGATTTAGATCCGTATAATTGGATAGTGCATGTTGGAGGAAACAGCATGCAGCTGGGAGTTGAGAAAGGCATGTTTGGGGAGACAGTAAAGAGACCCTTTTAGTAGTAGGTAAGACTATATAGTGGTAGTTTAAATTAGATTGATAGAGGCCATATTTTTTAGTACGTTGGGTACTGGACTTTTCCTTTTGGCACTTGAGCTATTTTGAATCACAAGTGATATAATGATAAATGATCCTTACCATATGCTGAATGAATTAATTTGTTAGATGTTTTCACTGTTGTACAAAGTATGAAGACTCTCTCAGTAGGCAAAGTAATTCCCCACCATCTAATTTATCCCTAGACTCCTTACTCAGCTCATCTGAGTGTTTGGTTTTTCTATAATTTCTATCGTTCTCAATTTAAAAAAAAAAAAAAACAGTAAGAATAGGTAACTCAGGAAGTGCATTAACAATTTTGATTCTTATTGCTTGTTCTCTTTTCTTTCTTTTTCCCCCACTCAGAAGAAGGTTACAGGGCCAGGAATGGTTCTTTTTTTTGTTTTTTAAGTTGACAAAAATTATATATTTTTATCATGTTTAACATGTTTTGAAATATGTATACATTTTGGAATGGGTATATTGAGCTAATTAGTTCACATACCATTTTTTGGCGAAAACACTTAAAACTGCAGCAATTTTCAAGAATACAATACATTGTAATTAACTGTAGTCACCATGTTCTACAATAAATCTCTTGAACTTACTGCTTTTCTTTAACTGAAATTTTATATCCCTTGACCAGCATCTCCCCGACCCCAGGAATGTTCTTCAGCATTAGTACACAGATTAGTCAAGCCCTTCTATATTCTATTAATATTAACTTTCCTGAAGAATTATATTGAAAATTAAGAGATTTTTTAGCTGTCCCCTAAAACTTATTAGTCTTAGAAAATTGAGGAAATATTCTTAGTTTTATTGGATTAGGAAAAATGGAATAATAGTTCGATGTTTGTGTTAATTACAATTATTTTTTTGGAATATTTAAAAAGCACTGTGGTTGTTATGAAAAGCAAATTTGAGATTGTTAAAATGTTTGCCCGCATGTTTTCAGATATTTACACCTTCAATGAATAAGATTTATATACTTTTTTTTTTTTTTTTTAAAGAGGCAGGATCTCGCTGTGTTGCCTAGGTTGTATCCGAACTTCTGGGCTCAAGCAATGCTTCCCCCTCAACCTTCTGAGTTAACTGGGACTACAGGTCCAAGCCACTGTGCCCAGCTCATAATATTTTGAGTGAAATGTTTTCTTAAAAAATTTAATAGTCAAAATATTTGTAAAAACGCTCTCTTAAAGTTACTTAAATTATTTGTAGGCTTTATTTCCTAGAACCATATGGCTATTTTTCTATTCTACCTGAAGCAGTAGACATTTTAGAGAGATTACTTAATCTGTCATAATTTTTTTTTTTTTTTGAGACAGGGTCTCACTCTGTCACCCAGGCTGGAGGGCAGTGGTATGATCTCGGCTCACAGCAACCTTAGCCTCCTGAGTCCAAGCAATTCTCCTGCCTCAGCCTCCCGAGTAGCTGGGATTACAGGCCTGCACCTCCATACCTGGCTAATTTTTTGTATTTTTAGTAGAGATAGGGTTTCGCCATGTTGGCCAGGCTGGTCTTGAACTCCTGGCCTCAAGTGATCCACCCACCTTGGCCTCCCAAAGTTCTAGGATTACAGGCATGAGCCACCATGCTCTGCAGAAATATTTTATAAACCTAATTTATTCTACTATATAAATGACCATATAATATTTTAATCCACTTTTCTCTCTCTCTCAGGAGAATCATTCTACACATGGCTAGAAGGTAAACAGTCTGTTCTAAATTTATTGGATTTTTTTTGTAAAAAATCCTGATTTATTTGGCATATTTTTGTAAGGTCTAGGATTTTATTACCTAGTCAACTAATTTTGACAGTGTTTGAAAAAAATAACGTGTTTTAGGTTAACATATGGGGATAAAATTATGTGAAAATTTTGAAGACAGTGGTCAGCTAAACCAGGTTTATATAAATACACAGGCCAAATACTGTCATCAGGTTTTCATAACTGGTTCCCTAATCTTATTTCTGTTCTGTATGTAATGTTCATTCAAACTACTTCTCTAGTAATGAGTATGCAAAATATTTTAAAAGTGGAGACATTCCTTTTGGAAGGAAGTACTTTTTAGATATAAAATTAATGGAAGATAAATATGAATTCAAAAAGTTCAAAACATGTTTGCCACGTTAATATAGTCTAACCTTGTCTAATTAAAAGGTAAAGCAATATAGATCCTGATGTATTAGATGCTTTTGCATTCTTATACTTCCAGTGTTGAAAATATCAAATGCTATTAATGGAAAGGTGAAATGTTGGAGGATTTTAATAACTTAGGTTCATAACTGGATATATGATGCTTTTAAAAATTTACCTTTCCATTGGTATATTTTGGAGTGGAATTGCTGGGTCATATAGTACATGCATATGTTCAGCTTTAATAGATATTGCCAAATAGTTTTCAAAAATGGCTATACCAATTTATACACCCTTCCCCTACCCTAAGAAGGAAATGAGTTTCATTTCTGGTTATCTGTTTTAAAACCTTCTTCATGCAGCCTCCTATTTGGAATTAAGTTATACAGCTTTCTCTCCAATACCTGTATCTTTTACCTCAGTGATGCTTCGCTTCAGTTTGCCTTGGACGGACTCTGGATATACCAAATTCATACTGTTTTTCTTGCATAATTATTATTAGTGCTCCTTTCATTTTCAATTTGTCCTCGGTTAGAGGGAGATGAAAAAAATTCTAAAATTAGATTGTGGAGATGTTTGCAGAACTCTATGAGTGTAATAAGAAAACATTGTGTACACTTTGCTTGGGTAAATTTTTTGATATATGAACTATATCTCAATAAAGCTGTTTTGATGATTTTTTTCTAGTTTGGATGATAAAAAATTACCTTACCAAATTGCTATTAGTTTATGAAATTAAAAATTAAAATATATTAGTAACAGATAAGCAAGTAGAATGACATAGGAAAATTGATATTTCATAGCCATAACCTTATAGGAATACTACAGAGTAAAACTAATTCTATTTTATGCATGTCAATTGGTCATGTTATCTTATGAATATTATCTTTTTTTTTTTTTGAGTCAGAGTCTCGCTGTCGCCCAGGCTGGAGTGCAGTGGCACCATCTCGGCTTGCTGCAACCTCTGCCTCCCAGGTTCAAGTGATTTTCCTACCTCAGCCTCCCAAATAGCTGGGATTACAGGCACCCGCCACCACACCTGGCTAATTTTTGTATTTTTAGTAGAGATGGGGTTTCGCCGTGTTGGCCAGGCTGATTTGAACTCCAGGCCTCAAGTGATCTGCCTACCTCAGCCTCCCAAAGTGCTGGGATAACAGGTGTGAGCCACCAATACCTGGCCTATTTCTTTGTAATGAACTATGCGCATATGTTGGCCATTATTAAGGTGAACATTATTGATGTGCAAATTCTGTTAGGAGTTATATGAGAAAATCACTTATGTAGAAGATGTTTAGCTTTGTTTAATAAGCTCTACTCTAAAGACACAAATTGTGGAAAGTAGCATTTAGGCTAGAAAAGGTAGTCAGAGACTCTTGAGTGTTAGTAATGAGAATGAAATTTAGAAACAATATTGGATTCTGTGTATATTATATCAACCATTCTTCCAGTCTTACTGTTGTATCTGAATATTGATACATGGTTCCAAAGAGCATTCCCTTATTATAGGCAACTGACTCAACCTTTTCTGAGATTCAGTTTCCTCATCTGGAGCGTGGAGAGGAGCAACAGGAATCCTACTAACTTACACTGTGAGTGTAGATGATTCCTGTAAAGGTTCCTTTGGAAACCATGAATCCATGTCCAAATGCCAGATATTACTGTTACAGTAAATGCAACCCCTTTCTGAGAGTTCAGGTGCTGAAAATGAATTTTAATGAAATTAAATCAAAACGAGGAAAAAGAGAACCATTTTCTAAATTGTGTGATTGAATTCCTCTATGTTGTTAGAAGTTGGTGGATTCTGCCTTGGTAAGTCAGCTTTTGCAGATGTCACTTCAGAGTGAGATTGAGAAGGCTTTTGCCTGGACCTCAGTAATTAAAGATACCATCC
Organism: Symphalangus syndactylus; assembly: GCF_028878055.3. Taxonomy (NCBI): domain Eukaryota; kingdom Metazoa; phylum Chordata; class Mammalia; order Primates; family Hylobatidae; genus Symphalangus; species Symphalangus syndactylus. The sequence goes on along the minus strand of NC_072434.2, from coordinate 80,698,688 downwards.
AGCCTGGCACAGACTGTATGTAGGCCAGGAGAAGCTCTCCAGCAATTTCCTGCTAAGTGTGTTGTGTGTCTGGGTGCACTTAGTTGGTGCATATTTTATTATTAATTTGGTTGAAGTTACCTGTTACCTGTTTTTCACAGTTTATGGAAATACATTTTTATTCCTCTCCGCTCACTTATCCCCTACCTCATTTCAGTGTAGGGCTTTGGGGGCTTTGCAAATTATAACTGCCTCACAGTTTTCCAGGTCCTGGTTTGTAGGCAAATGGATTTTCATGAGTTTTGCTTTGCTTACTGTCCCTTCTCTAGTCTTTATCCATTTTATTGGACATAAGCACTGCCTAGAGAGAGAGGTTGGGAAGAAAACAAAGTGAACTTCAAATCTGATATTTTGTTGCTTGATAATAGATTTGATGAAAAGTTTTAGTAGAAGAGAAGTTAGTACTTTATGTATTAAATATATTCATATTGTTTGTATCCATTGTTATTGTAAATATTCAAAATTATCATATACTTTTAGGGAGGAAGCTACAAAATAAAATTGAATTTCTTTTGGTCCCCATCCATGACAATTTGAATATTCTAACAAGAATTCCCAATTAGGGAACGAGATCTCAAAAGAATTATTTTTTCCAATTAGAGGCCACGTGCTTCAGAATCATCTGTGATAGGACAGAAAGAGTGAATTGCTGAAAAATCTTAATAGACACAAAACCACATAAATACTCTTACATTAAAAAAAAAATTCCCCCAGCATATAAATGAGACTATTTTACTTTCCACTATTAAAGCCCATTTTCATGCATGGGGAAAGTGTTAAAAACCTGTTGGATGAAGGAGGGAAAAGCTCATGGCCCTGTATCCAGTGACTTCTTAAAATTTTCTGCATTTTTATTTATTTAAGAAATTACCGTCTTAATCATTTTTAAGTTTATTGTTTAGTGGCATTAAATACATTCACAATGTGTATTACTCCTGTTATGAGAGAAAATCTTTTAAAATGGGGACAGGGGTTAGGATAGGATGACGGGCTATCTTGACCTCTTAAGTTCTCAGCAAAAAAGCCCCTGTGGCTTAAGAAGGCTACATCAAATAACGTTCTATTATATTCCTGTACTCCACTGATATGATTCCACTGAAGTAGTAATGGTCAACATTTTTTTTAAATTAGTTGAAATTCCTGGATTTCTGTTTTCCAAGTTTCAGCTCCTTACAAGTAGAATGTATGGTTAAAAAATTAGACAATTCCACGGCAGAAAGTTAATAAAACCCTTATTTCTCTGCTAGGAAATAACACATATAAGGAAGGGGAAAAAAAATCCAGCAGTGACTTTATAATTACATTTACTTTATAATTACATTTACTTTAGTAAGTTCTTAGCCTAAACCACAAGAAAACCTGTGCTGTTGCTGTCTGAAGTAACATAGGAACTTGCCAACTTCATCCATAGTGTTTTGACCCCTAGTTGCTCAAACTTTTCTGCGTTTTTCAGCATTAAGTTCTCATCATATTCGGTTAACTCCATTCTGAAGCCAAAATCTTATTTTGCCTTCTAGTGAATCTTGATCTAATCAGTTTTATATTATTCCTTGATTTATTTTAATGTTCTTCAATCAAAAATAAGCCTACATACTGAACGTCCTTGAGTCGATATTTCTGATATCTAAATAGGTGTGATTTCTCTTTCAATATTTTTCTGAATAGGTTTGTGTCTGGAGAAAAGAGTCTTCTATAAGCTTATATCGGGACTTCATGCTAGCATCAATTTACATCTATGCGCAAAATATCTTTTGGAAGGTAATCATATTTTTAAGTGGAGATTTTGCCTTCTATTGGTGTAAAAATTATTGGAGGAAGAAAATCCTATTTACTAAAAGAATGTAATGTATTTCTCTTTCTCTTTAGAAACCTGGGGTAAGCCCAGTTGGGGACCTAATATTAAAGAATTCAAACGCCGCTTTGACCCTGTGGAAACCAAGGGAGAAGGTCCAAGAAGGCTCAAGAATCTTTACTTTTTATACTTGATTGAGCTTCGAGCTTTGTCAAAGGTGGCTCCATATTTTGAGCGCTCAATTGTCGATCTTTACACTGGAAATGCAGAAGAAGATGCTGACACAAAAACTCTTCTACTGAGTATCTTTCAAGATACAAAGTAAGAAGTGACTATCTGTGATTTGAAATTATCCTCTCTGTATTCAAATGAGGTAGCATTTAAAGTACACAAAAACTGACTCCTAAAAGTTAAGCGAGGGGAGATGTAGAACAGAAAAGGAAAGTGATCAATAGAACAACAGAATTTAAAAATATTTCTGAAAATGTTGATGAAAAAGCATCAATAAGGCTTTCTTTTGCAGAAATTTTCACACTTGAGAATAGTGCTTTAAAATATCACTAAATTTTATGTAGTATCAAAATTTAGTGCTGCTTTAATGGTCTTTCTACCAATTTTGTATTCTTCTAGTCACTTTATTTACTTACTTATTTTTGAGACAGAGGCTTGCTCTGTTGCCCAAGCTGGAGTGCAATGGCACGATCTTGGCTCACTGCAGCCTCTGCCTCCCAGGTTCAAGCAATTCTTGTGCCTCAGCCTCCTAAGTAACTGAGATTACAGGTGTGTGCCATCATACCTAGCTAATTTTTGTATGTTTAGTAGAGATAGGGTTTCACCATGTTGGACAGGCTGGTCTCAAGCTCCTGGCCTCAAGTGATCCACCCTCCTCTGCCTCCCAAAGTGCTGGGATTAGAGGCATGAGCCATCGCGCCTGGCCTCTAGTCACTATATTTAAATATAGATGATAATATACGTGTGTTTGCATTGGGATGGATATGTAAGGAAACATTAGCCTTATCTTCTAGAATATAACCTTTTAAACAAAATGCTTTGTCAAGAAAACTTGAGTTTACTGGTTTTTAAAATAAGCCTGGAGGAGAAAGATTAAGAAGTGTTTAAATTATGTATTAAATTTTTAAAGAATATTAAGAAAATATTGCCTATTTTTTACATAGATTGTTTTCAGTTAATTTTTTAGATTACCTTATGTCATTTATTTAAAACATTACAGTCTTACTAAATTTAGCAGCCATCTGTGTCTTGCTTTAGTCTTCTATGAAATAGTTTATGTGTGAACTGTTTGCCACTTTTCTACATTACCAAACCTTACATTGGAGTAAATAATGAATTTTAAATATTTGTAAGGATAGAAAATTTTATCAGATTTCTGATACAGAGTATGTGGATTTTTCATGTGTAACTTATTACAATACTATCATTTTATCAGGTCTTTTCCCATGCACTTTGATGAGAAATCCATGTTTGCAGGTGACAAAAAAGGGGCCAAGTCACTAAAGGTAAAAAGTTCTTGATTGGGACATGGGGTTAGGAGCAGTTTGCTGGTTATGTTTTAATGCTATGCATCCAAACTATTTTCTTTCCCAGTTTTCCAGCTTGTCAAAGTTGATCTGATTGGATTTTACTACAAACGGTACAAAAAGCCTTTCCATATTTCTCAGTTCCATTGACCAACTGCTTAGTGAATCGTTGGTCATTAGTTTGTCCTATAACACCTTTATAAATGTCTTTTTAAAAGATACTAGTTGAGGGAAAGTTTTCTTAGTTTAAAATCAGTGTATATTGTTGTTTTGATGCAGCTTTCAAAATACCATGAGCTTTTAGCCACTTTGAGGACAATAGATAATATATTTTTCTAAAGTTTATTTTATGGAATGTTACAGTTTTTGAAACATATATTATGTTTTTGTCCCTTTGGACTAACTTAAAAGGTAAAAACTACTTGTTAACATGTGATATCAGAAGGAGAATATGTTTTTGGAACATTACCAAACTTCATGTTAGGTGTTCTCTATTTTCATTTGCTTAAAGTACATTAAGAAACAAATTGTACCCTTAAAACGTTCATAAAAGTATTTGAAATTGGCAATTTTTTTTTTTTTACTTTTAAATTTATTTTTTGAGATGGGGTCTCGCTGTGTTGCCCAGGCTGGTCTCAAATTCCTGGCCTCGAGCTGTCTTCCCACCTCAGCCTCCCAAGTACCTAGGATTACAGGCACAAGCCAGCACACCTGGCCACAAATAATCTTTGAGTACAGCTTCACAGTCTTTTATATGCACTTCTGAAATCCGGGTAGTTTCAAAAACAAACATTTTCTCGTGTTTAGTGCAAGGTAATTTTTTAGCAAAACCTGACCTAAACTGATGTAAGAATATAGCAGATATTCATAGTTTTGTGGGGTTGTTTTCAAATTCTGCTTGGTATGAATTTTTTATATTTTGCTACAGAAACATTAATGGGTTTGACTGCAGGGTGTTTCCTCACACTCTGGTGAGATGTTTCATAATATATAGTACATGTACTGTATTTCTAAAATTTAAAAACTTCTGAATTCTAAAACACATTTGACCCCAAGATGTTTTAGATGTGGATGTCCTATAGGAACCAATAAATCAATACTGAGTGATTCTCCTTTGGTGAGACTTTCTTGGTATTTCTGAAATAAGTAATTTAGTCACAACTATATTTTAGTGTTGGGAGGTTGTTTTATTTTACAGTTGTTTTAGAGGTATATTGCCATTTTGGTATTTAATATGTTAATTCATTTTTATAATGCTTCCTGTTTTCTAAGTATCGACACATATGTTCTACTTTTAATCTTCAGAATGATCTTGTGTAATAGGGCAACTATAATTCCGTATGTTTTTGTAGATGAGGAAAGTGAGACTAAGCAAAGCCTAAGGGTCTCACAACAAGCTTTTAACTACACAATGCTGGGATTTTGTTTGCTGTTTGTCAAGGATGTATGAAGGAGAACCTATGTGCATTTTTCATCTTCTGCAAAGAACTTACATTACATGAGAATATGACCAGCACAGGAGTTTTTGTGTTCTATTTATATTGTCTTTCTTTGCCAAGGTATTGATTCCTTTCAACCCTTTGGCAGCTGGTCAGGGCTTGTGGTAGCCAGAGTTTACAGGCTACTTGCCTCCAGCTTCATGCAATAAAATATTTCCCTCAGTGCAATAAAATGATTTTTATTTTCTACAGTTGCCATGTGAAACAAATGAGGAAATTTTCTCATAAGCAATCTTATCCGCAGATAAGGTGAGACCAACCTTAAAGACATGTTGCATACAAATGCTTACAGGCGGAAGAATTTCCCCAGTGTAGGAAACTTTTTTTTTTTTTTTTTTTTTTTTGAGATGGAGTTTCACTCTAGTTGCCCAGGCTGGAGTGCAGTGGTGCAATCTCGGCTCACTGCAGCCTCCACCTCCCGGGTTCAAGCTATTCTCCTGCCTCAGCACTTGGGATTACAGGCATGCGCCACCACGCCTGGCTAATTTTGTATTTTTAGTAGACATGAGGTTTCACTATGTTGTTTAAGCTGGTTTCGAACTTATGACCTCAAGTGATCCACCCACCTCGGCCTCCCAAAGTACTGGGATTACAGGCGTGAGCCACCGTGCCTGGCCAGTGTAGGAAACTATTACAGCAAAATAGAGGGATCCAGTAAGCATCTCCATAAAAACTGCATTAGCGAACGTAGAGGACTGTGGGACCATATGTGTCACACAGGCCTGTTATCATTCATATTGATTGAGCAACCATGACAAACATAGTGTGGTACTAAGGAGTGATACAAAAATTGATCATTGTTCTCGGACTAGCTTTCTGATACAGGCTTACACAAATCAAAGGTTCAAAAATAAGTGAAACATAAACTAGACATATTTATTGTTGGTTGTATGTAGATAACAAATGGAAGCAGCAATTAAGTTCCTTAAAAAAGTAAAGACCATGTATTATTTACTTTTGTGTCTCCCGTAGTGCATATTTTGGTGCTTTGCATAAAGTAGCCCCTCAGTGGAAAGTTTATTGAATTAATATGCAGAATGAATTTTATAATTTCCATTAATGTCAGTATTTTATGTACCATGTTAGAGTATACGAGTTCAAATATTTTTCTTTACTGTTGAAAAACACAACTCGGGTTGGGTATGGTGGCTCACACCATAATCTTAGCACTTTGGGAGGTTGAGGTGGGCGGATCATTTGAGGTCAGGAGTTCAAGACCAGCCTGGCCAACATGGCGAAACCCCATCTCTGCTAAAAATACAAAAATCAGCCGGGCATGGTGGCATGTGCCTGTAATCTAAGCTACTTGGGAGGCTGAGGCAGGAGAATCCCTTGAACCTGGGAGGTGGAGGTTGCAATGAGCTGAGATTGCACCACTGCACTCCAGCCTGGGCGACAAAGCAAAACTCCTTCTCAAACAAACGAAAAACACAACTGATTTATTAATAAGCATCAAAACTTACTTATCGTTTAGCCAAATGGAGTTCAATTTTAAAAGTCTAATTAGACTGAAAATATTTTCTGCTTGCTAGGAGGAATTCCGATTACATTTCAAGAATATCTCTCGCATAATGGACTGTGTTGGATGTGACAAATGCAGATTATGGGGAAAATTACAGGTACGTGTGTTGTCTTCTCTTTTGAAGCCATTACTAACCTTTATTTTTTCCACTGAGTGCAAGCTTTTTATTAAAATGTCCTCATTGTTCATTGAATTAGAATTTAGAAATAGGCAAATCCAAAGTGTTTTTTCTGTTGATGAAAAAATTAATATTATTAAAGTATATGTGTTACATGTATGTGAAAGGATGTTTCTCATATTCTTTAGTGATTTTAATTTTATTGTGTCTATGTTTCTATTGGTACAATACCAGATTCATTTGTGAAGTTGGTAGTCATTACAAACCGAATATATTCGTATTTTACATATGTATATAGAAAGGCAAAATGTAATTACATAAAAAGATTGAAATATCAAGTCTTGGTCATTGAATTTGTTTAAATGAGCAAAAGAAGGTCACTTAGTCAAAGTAGGAAAGCTCCGCAAGACAGATCCATTACTCTGTGTAAGCCAGTGTCAAAAGGATTGTTGAATATTTTAAGAGACAGAATTATTACAATGGAGACTACACTGAAATCAAATCTGTCTTTTTCTATAGTGCTAATAATTGAGAAGTTATTAAGTGTAGGTATCATTAATAATCTCTGAGTTTTGAATTGCTAAAAGCTGTAAAAAATCCTTTATGGTTATAAATTGAACACTGTAATCTTAATATATTTTCAAGGTTAAAGGCATTTGAATAATTTGGAATAGCATGATATGTATTCAATAAGTGTTAGACTATTCAGGTTTCCTTAACAGCTCAGATATGTTTATCATATGCATAACCTGTGAGAAAGTAGAAACTATAGTAACATTTTTGTGAAAAGCTCAGTTCATATGAATTTCCTGTCATAACAGTGGCTATACCTTTAAGCCTTTATACTAGTTATTATTATATAAAGTTAATTATGAGTTTATTGGTATTTTCTTTAGACTCAGGGTTTAGGAACTGCTCTGAAGATATTATTCTCTGAAAAAGAAATCCAAAAGCTTCCAGAGAATAGTCCATCTAAAGGCTTCCAACTCACCCGACAGGAAATAGTTGCTCTTTTAAATGCTTTTGGAAGGTAAGAACCATTGTATGTTGAAGATTTTTGATTTCCCATTGGGTTTCAACAAACTGCAAAGATAATCTTCTCTGCTAAAAGGAGGGTTTGTTTTGTTGACAAAAAAATATTTTATATTGTATCTGTAGTAACTGAGGCCTTAATGCTGACAAGTCAGTTTCTCTACAGGTCATAGGAAAAACTAAGTTTCCAATTGCCAGTGTTTTTCAGTTTGCTGCCTTAATTTTGTGAGGAAGATATTCTTCTAATATTCTTTTTACTTGGCCATAACTTGTTCAACTACAATAGTAGGAGTAAGAAATGCATGATTGAGAAGGTGATAAAAGAAAATTAAAACCTTCATCTGCTCCTTATTTTTCTTAAATTTTCATTACTAATTTTTTCTTTTCTCACCTTTTTCCTGCAGTATGCTCTTTATTTCTGAAGCTCAGAGGGCATTTTTCTTTCACTCATTTCTACATGACTTAACTTCTGTATACAGACATATAATTTGCTTGCTTGTTTATATCACCAGTGGTTTAAAAAATAATTTGAATTTGCCAGCAGAGATACATGTAATGCCAACTGAGGAATACAGAACAGAAGGAAAAGAATCACAGAAAATAATACTATGCTTCCTTGGGGAAAAACAGAAAAAAGTCAACTTGAGGAAGAATTTAAAAAAAAAAAAATGGGGGACTAAGTAATACAGAGATTATTTCTTGTTTTTCTTAACATGTGTTTTAAGTTAAAAAGAAGCAGTTAAATTAAAAACAGATTATATGTCTCCCCGCTTTTTTTTTTTTTTTTTAAAAGAGGTATGAGGGTCTTGCTTCTGTCCTCCAGGCTGGAATGCAGTGGTGCGATCATGGCTCACTGCAGCGTCCAAATCCTGGGGTCAGGCGTTCCTTCCACTTGAGCTTTCCAAGTAGCTGGGACTACAGACACATGCTATTTTGCCTAATTAAAAAAAAAATTTTGTAGAGATGGGGGTCTCACTTTGTTGTTCAGTCTGGTCTCAAACACCTGGCTTCAAGTGATTCTCCTGTCTTGGCCTCCCAAAGTGCTGGGATTACAGGCATGAGCCACTGTACCTGGCCATTTCCCATCTTAATAGCAAGGATTTCACCTGTTGCTTCCCTGTATTTAAAGATGACTATGTAGGTTGAGATTTCAGACACAGGATGGATATAGACTATCCATTAATTGGTATTTCATAAAAAAATTCAGTCCATCCACTTATGAGGCCTATAGAAAGATAACACAGGAGATACTGAATGAAATTTAAATAAATTGAAATAAAACATATTGTAAATAACTTAAGCATCTCTTAAGTCCAAATTAAATTGAGAAAGATGAAAACAATTGAGAATTTCAGAACAATTGAAAATTTCCTTCGGTGTCATAAAAAAAATTCACAAATGCAGCCTTTCTTGTTTTAGTTCTATATCTAGAGCTTATTACCTTTTATTGTTCCCTGGAGTAATGGACTCAGAATCAGGGGTCCCAAAGTTCTGGAATCCTGGCCTGCTCTTTAGTAGTGGTATGAACTCAGGCAAATCACTGCTTTCCTAGTTTGTTTCCTGATAATGAGATCATATATGTGATGGGCTTAGAACATTGCCTGTCCTCCTAAGTGATCAAGGAATAACTTTTCTTCTATAAAATAGTTAAAGATTTTTCTTCTATCACCCCGAATTGTACATAGGGATTATTGAGCTTTTAGAATTACTTTTTTATATTTCCCATCCCAGAGTTTTACTTTTTGGCCTGGGCTGAGAAGCACTTCATTTAATCAGTCAGTAATCATTTATTGAATACTATAAGCATCAATGGGTATGGGGCACAGGAGAGAGACTCAGCAGGAGACAAACTAGAGTCTTTGCCCTTAGGGAGCTAACAACATAAGACAAATTAGTGTGTTTGGGGAACATTGAGTAAAGAGCAATCATTTGAAGAGGAATGTGCAAAATAAATTTATTAGACCAATTATAAGTGATTTGAGATTCTTTATTAAGAATTATTCACATCACTGTTCCCATTATTAATCGAATGTCTGTATAGTATGAAGTAATAGGCTTCCTTTGCCCCTTCTAAACCAATCTTAGTGAGAATACTAATTTAAACATGGAAGCTTCAGTGTTTGATGTTTTTTATTTTAGATTTTGCTTTCAAATTATAGCTTATGTAACAATATAAATAATTTGAAATAGTATGCATCATGTTAGCCTTACTAATATGCTTTTTCTTTTTTCTATAGGCTTTCTACAAGTATAAGAGACTTACAGAATTTTAAAGTCTTATTACAACACAGTAGGTAATAAAGGCTTTTATGTGTCTAACTAGAGACATAAAGTGACTGTGGAAAGCCTTTTAATTATGGACATTCAGCAGAAAGAGACTAATCTGACTTCAAGAATTCTGAACTCTTAAATAGAAAATTTAAATGCTCACTTGAATATTTATGATTCTTAATAGATTATTATCAACTAGAGATATTTATAAATGAAGTATATACTTTTAAAACATGTAAGTTATACTAATTTTGTGTTTAATTTAATGTGTTTTCATGTGCTGAAAATTCTAGCTTTTTTTTTAGACTTGGTTAGGTTTTTATTCTATTATCCTTTATTTCTAGTTGTCAAACTTTAAATGGCTGTGTCTGCATTCTAATAACACTGTTCACAGTCTATTGGAAAAGGAGAACTAGGGAACAAATGTTGCTTAGGGCTGGTGTCAGTGATAAAAATTTATCAATGCTTTTTAATGTGTTTTTACCCTTGCCTCACTCTGTGTGTGTCACTTTCTATAATATAAAGAAATATTATAATATTTCTAGGATCTGGAACTGTCACCATGATGAATGGCCCTTTCAATGCATAGTTACAGAAATTCCTTAAGATTCCCCAGGACTTCAATTTCATTGGTTTTTATTTGCAGTTTTTAGTTGCTGTTGTTGTTGCAGTTTCCAGTCTAAAGGACCTGCTTTGATAAAGGTGAACGAGACCTCTCCCCTATGCTACCCAGCCAGATTTCATGTGTGTGTAATGGGCTGGCCCAAGAGTGTTCTTTTACTTAGAACTCCTTTTGATTTTGCATTTCTTTGCCCCTAGAAATTTTAGGGACAAAGACATTTTGGAAATTGTCAGTTACTTTTAGAAAGAAAACACTGCAGAAATATTTAACAGATTACTTCTTGATAAAATTTAAATGGCATTATATGAATTTATGCCAATTGAAAATATTATATACACAAAATGTGCTATTTTCACTTAAAGTAAGCATTTTTAAAGGATTTATTTTAGAATACAATCTATGCAATTCTCGGACTCAGTATGCTTTTCCCTGACAGGATATATAAAAAGGTAGATTAGGTCAACCCTCCTTTAAGCTTCCTCTCCCCTCACCTTTTCTTTTCACTGTATATAAACGGTACTTTCTGTGATTCATACCAACAGAGGACTTTCTGTGATTCATACCAACAGTCCTAAACTGTCATTTTCTAAATCTGGGATTTAAAATCTTTAAACAATATTTAAAATCTTGATTTTTTTAAATGTCAGCAGATACAATTTGGAAGATTGCATCTGTGTAAAAGTAATGCAGGTACAAGATCTAGAGTTTTTCCTTAGACTCTTTAGTCTTTTCTGAATTAAAGAATAAGTGCTCTTAAATCCATATTTTATCCTGTCAAAGTCTGAAATGTGTTCATTGATGATTTGGTGACATCTAAAAAATTGTATTTAGTTGGCTTGGCTCACCCCTCTTAAAAATACTTAGCCATTTCTTGGTGGGATGTGGTGAGGGTATTAAGGTCTCAGAGTTATTTATTTTCTCACCTAATTTCAAACCTTTGTAAACTTGGGGTTTTGTTGTTGATGGTGGTGGTATTTTTTGTTAAGTTGTTTAAAAGGCTGACTTGATTGGAGCCTCCTCTACTTTTTCTTGAGGGTTGCAAGTATTGTATGGTGGGGGAGGGGGGCCTTAAGGCAAACTGTCTAAAAAGTGACTATCCAATTAATTTAACTAGTAAATTAGTAAGAATTATTCTTAGTATTCATTCAGAGTTTAAGATGTGAAAAATTTGCACTTTGTTTATTACTCTAAATGTGAAGAACTTTTTGATAGTGTTATTTCACCATTCCCTCAGTTAAAGATAAAGGCTATTATTTAAACTGTTTACTAGAGAAAATCCTTGCTCATGTCCATTTATTGTTTTTTTCTGTACTGTGATTTGTTTCAAGCTTAGGAAAGCTAGTATATTAGAGTATGTTCTAGGAAATTAAAAGATCTAGTTAGAGTAAAAAGTTCTTTTTAAGGTTCTTAACTAATTTTTTCACAACTAAGAAAATAAATGAAGTATTCTTAGGCTGAAATTCATCTTGATTAACTTTATCATAAATTAGATTGTAGGGGCAGCCTACATTTTTGTGTATGTTTTTATTTCTTAAATGATTGTGTGAGCCTGGTGACATTTTATGGTTCTGGTGATATAAACTGTTTTTCCAATTCACATCTTTTGTTGTGAAGTGATATTATATTAGAGTACTGTTTGCATTGTTAAAATGCTTTGCTGGTGCTCTGGCATTTTGTCTTTATCTCATCACCTAATTTAAAAACCCAGCACTTGATAATATAACTGACAGAAATGATTGTACCCACTGATGCAGTAATGAAAATGAAGAAAAGGAAAATATCCTTCCTTCAATGGCATAGGTTTATTTTTTACTTAAGTGGCATCTATGTAAGTTAGACAAACTATGTATTAAAACTGGTAAACTTTGAATGTTTCTCCTGTTTTGATTCTTAGATTATGAGGAGGATCAGACAGAATAAGGCTCCACAGTTTTGAAATTTGATAAGTCAAAACGTTTTGATATTTTTAACATTGTGAATTATTTGATATTTGTAATCTCTGTATGTATATGAAACTCTGCCATGTTTTTCAACTTTGCCTATGTGCCACTGTATATAAGAAAGGACAGGTATTTTGAGCTTCATAAGCATTGCCTTCAGCTGAAAATTTGGGAACAGTTCACAGTAAACCTCTCAGTGGTTTGCAAACTGAGGTACCTGCAGAAACCATAGCTACTCACCAAAATACACAGATTAGGTGCATGGTATGCAAATTATTTGGTAAAAACACACACACACACACAAATCTATGTGTACTGTATTTTAAGTAATATCTACAGATGCAGCTTTGATTCTGAACAGAATTCCAAATAATTTACTGTTGTACCCACCAGAATCTAGAAAATGGGAATTAAAGTACATGTTTCTACAATCTTTTCTGTCTTGTTTTTCCCCCCATTTTAAGTGTTTCTTTTTATGGCATGAAAATTTGATTGTAACCTGTGGAGAAGGGAGAAAATGTATTTATAAGTAATCTGAGGTTGTTTCTTATCATAATGGCAAGCATTGGCTGGCACTGTATTAAGGGCTTTTACATGCATAGTTTGGCTTTAAATGAATACACCGTTAATCTTCACAATAGCACTAATAGGTAGGTACAATTACTTCTCTGTTTTGTAAGTAAGAAGACTGAGGATAAAAAAGTCTAAGTAACCTGTCCATAGTCACAAATTCTAGGTTGTGGAGCAAGAATTTGAGATGAGAAAGACTGATTCTAGAACCTTTGTGACGTTTTGTAAGTTGGCCTATTTCCATTCAGCTACAAAGTGGGAACGATTAAAAGCATTGTTTGATTTGTATTGAATCATAAAGCTTATAAAATGCTTATTTTATTTAATTTTTTGAATACGTAATACATTCACATGGTTAAAAGAAACAAACAATATAAAAAGTTATTCAGTGAATGTGTTCCTCTGTCCTTGGCCCAGCTTCCTCCACTGCACACTCATCTCCCACCATGAATAGCCTGTGCTCTTGGTTTCTTAGGTTTCCATTCACACTGTTGTAGACAGGTACAAACATATACAAATGGAGAGTCTTATTTTTTTCTCTCATTTTTACTCAAAAATTGACATCATATACATATGATTTCATTTTTTTCACCTAGTATTTCTTGGCAGTCTTCACATATGACTAGATAGTTTCCTCATTTTTTTAAGTAGATACTTGGTATTCTGTTATGTGAATGTGCCAGTGTTGAATTAACCCATCCTCTATTAATGGGCAGCTGGGTTGTTTCCAGACCTTGTACATATGTCATTTCACATTTATATAAATATTGTACCTGTAGAATAAATTCCCAAAGATAAGAATTTTGGGGGCAACGACTGTGTGCATTTATAATTTTGAAAGATACTGGCATATTGTCCTTCATAGGGGTAGTCATCAATTCACACACCATCTAAAATTTATGATAGTACTTGCTAACCTGCAACATTACCAATGTAGATGTTATTAAAATGTTGGATTCTGGCCATTCTGATAGATGAAAATATATATCAATGTGTACATTCTTTTATTTTCCTTTTTTTTTTTCTTAAAAAAGAGACGGGGTCCCACGTTATCACCCAGACTGGAGTGCAGTGGTATGATCATAGTTCACCGTAGCCTCAAACTCGTGGGCTCAAGTGATCCTCCAGCCTTAACCTCCCAAATAGGCTGGATTATAGGTGCACACCACACACCTTACTGCTCAGTATGTAAATTTTTATTATGCCCAAGGTTGACCAGCTTTTAATATGTTTAGGAGCCATTTGTATTTCCTTTTGTTTCCCATATTTTGTTCCTGTCCATTTTTCTACTATATCATTGATATTTATAAGGGATATGAACGCTTTGACAGTAATGAGTTGCAAATATTTTCTTTCCAATTTGTCATCTGTCTTTTGCTTATGATGGTTTTGTTATGAGTTTTAAAAAATTTTTATGTAGTCCGAATTACCAATTTTTTAGTGGTTTCTGGATTTTGAGTCGTAATTAGAATGTTTTTCTCAATCCAGAGCAATAGAATAATTCACCTAAATTCTACATCTAAATTTTGAACCTCTGAAGTATATTCTGGCATAAGATATAAGTTATGGATCTAACCTAATTTTTTCTGCAGGTGATTAACCCAGTTGTTCCAATATTGTTTATTGAACTGTTTGTTTTTTCCTGATGAGTTTGAGAGGCTACATTAATCTTATCTTAGAACCCCCATATGTATTTAGCTCTGTATCTGCTTCTTCTATTTCTCTGTATCTGTTTCTATTTCATTGCTCTATTTAGTCATGCACTAGAGTACCACACTGTTTTAATTACTCAGGCTTTGGTTTAAATCTAGTGCATTGGTCCTCCCTCATTCCTCCCCCCACCTTTTTTTTTTTTTTTTTTTTTACAGTTTTTCTAACTGTACTTATTTTTCCATATGAGCTTTAAAAAATTCTTAACATATAGAGCATACTAAAACTGTCCAACTCAAGTTCTCTCCCAAGGGTTGCACTTTTAACCACTTATTTTGTCACTGTTCTTTTGATACTTTACCTAATAAAGATACACTTTTTACTACTTTTAAATTATTACAGTGTTCTATTTGGCAGTGCCCAAACAGGTGATGGCAGATAGAGGAAGGATGCAATGCCTGTGTGGACACAATGTCATCTCAGTGCTTCTATTTTAAGATAGTCTCTAGGAATGATTTAAGGACTGTTCTCATGTAAAGTCCCTATTTCTTTTTTTATTCCATTATGAATTATTTGCCCAAAAGTTGGATATCTGTCAAAGATTCATAAGACAAGAGGGAGAGACCCTTAAATGAGTAATAAACTTGTAAAATCAATATGTGGATAAAAGTGCAAGTGCAAGAAGTTACTTTGAAAAAAAAATCTACCAAAAAACAGGATTTGACTATTCATTCACTGTTATAGGAGCTGGGACTATAGCAGTGAACAAAACAGACAAACATTCCTGCCATCA
Source organism: Symphalangus syndactylus (assembly GCF_028878055.3). Taxonomy (NCBI): domain Eukaryota; kingdom Metazoa; phylum Chordata; class Mammalia; order Primates; family Hylobatidae; genus Symphalangus; species Symphalangus syndactylus. The sequence continues at coordinate 80,683,302 of NC_072434.2, read as the reverse complement.
TATAACTTAAGACATTATATCCTACCTAGATTGTAGTGAGAATGCACCAAAAGAAAAAATACATCAACCAAAGGGGAATGGCCAACTAGACACCTATCTAGTGCAGAAAGTGTCCTCAACGTGAATGAATCTTAGTGTTGACAATGCCGTCAGATTGTCATAGAATGAGGCTATTAAAGTCATTCCCCTAACACTGGTCAGAGCGGAGTTAACATTCCAAGCAACATTCTGGTATCATTTAACTTCCGCTATGGCTTTCCTTCATAGAATATACCTCCAAATGGGTGTGTGTTCTGTTCCCTTTAATGAGCTTAAACCTGCAAACCTGGAGCCCAGACTCTTGGCTAGTGAATTCACCAAGGAGACAGCACTCAAAGGATACTAAGTTACACATATTTAATGGCCCTGGTAAAGCACTATTTGTTTAGGATAAATGCACGCTAATCCATTAATGCAGTTAATCCATTCAAGGAGCACTGTAACTTGGGCCTGCCAAGAGACTGGAGGGACTGTTGTAGGTTAGTGCGATTGATGGGGAAAAGGTCGTAGTAACAGGAATCAATAGAAAAAGGGGGCAATTTTGGGAATCTTATAGGCATCTGATCTCAAGTTCAGGGGCAGAAAATCTGTTCTGGACATAGAAAGTCTAATATTTTGAGTGGTAGGACATCCAAGGTCCAAAAAGGGCAGACCAGGTTTGGAGCTAGAGAATTAGTATTAGCAAGATGTTAATCAGTTTGAGAAAACAGAAGACAGGGTCCAGCCATAGCTCAAGGACTAAAGGTAGAGAATCCAGACTTGGAGGAACCAGGTAGATGTCATTAGGAGTTGCTGAGTCACTGGATTTAGAGCTTACGACCCTGAACCCATAATTAATGACCTGGGCAGCCAATCTCAGAACTCCACATGGAATGAATGGAGTTCAGTGTCCTGGCCCATAGAAACCGGGCAACAGGTATAGGGACTCTGACACAGATCTAGGTTATGGGCACAGGGACATCCTCAGAAGACTTCAACATATTTGGACCCTTGGTGCAAGAGTTCTTCCTGTATCCTTGCTAAGGGCCTAGAGTAACGTTAATATGTGGGTGTTCCTGAGTATAGACTAGGATCCACAGAAATGGGACAAGTGCCTAGTCTAGCGTCTCACATATAATAGGTACTGAATAGACATTGAATCCCACTCTATCCTCACTGTTCCTTGTTAAATGTTTCCTCACTTTAATCCGTTTATTAATTGAATCTTTTTGATGAGAAGAATTCCACAATTTTAGCCTGATCCTTTTCAGCAGCTCCTCCATCTGGACCCATGTCTTAAGTAGCATGATATACGGTTAGAAATGTCCTTTAATACAATTCTCACATAAGAAGAAAACTGGGAATGCATATTAGATGTGTCTCTGCTCAGATCTATGCTAGTCTATTCTTCATCATGCAACAATCTAAAGTGAAAGAATGGTATTTTCTAAAGTTTGTCTGGTTGGAAATATCGATAAAAGTTTCAAATATTTAGACCCATTTAGTTCTAATATAAGTTTACCTTTACTGTTAAAAGATAAAAGCAAGTAATATCCAGTATGTAAATATAAAAATGAGAACTTTTTTCTCACAGTGCTTCTCAAGTTCTAGGGTTTACTAATATGTATTCCTTTCTTCTTAATAAGGTTTCCATGTTCAACTAGGTGTTGGCCCAGCACTAAGGTCAACAAAGAGCAGTTGACTTGGATTTTGGTGAAAGAGGAAATTTGAGGAGGCATTAGTGAGTGTGCCTGATCTAAGCAGCTAAATTTAACCAGCAAAGCTTTTAATTTGCCTGATACATTCAAGAGAGAATTGGCATAAATATGTATATTGTAATAGTCAAACCTTCCTACAGTCACAACTGTGTGTAACATACTCTAGATGTTTTAATCAGCAGCTCAACTGAGTTCATTGTAAAAAGGATAAAGAGCCAATGAAAAATATCTATAAAATATTCTTAGACAATTAGCTGCAGAGGTAGACACCTATTCCAATAGTCAGAGAAACTATTTCCAATAGTTACCCAGAAATGTTCACATGAAACTTTTCAGTGTCACATCAGACTTAGCTAAATGGTGGCACAAAATTTTCAGTGATTCCCCCTTCCCCATACACTTTAACTTTCTAATCATCAGGGCTTTAATTTCATCGTGTTGCTTTAAAACAAAAGGACATTTGGGTATTTTGCAACCAGTAATCACCATTCCGTTTCCTCTTAGCATTTAATATTCTACATAAGTAGTTTTTTTTTTTTTTTTTTTTTTTTTTTTTGAGACTGAGTCTCACTCTGTTGCCCAGGCTGGAGTGCAGTGGTACAATGTCCGCTCACTGCAAGCTCTGCCTCCTGGGTTCATGCCATTCTCCTGCCTCAGCCTCCTGGGTAGCTGGAACTACAGGCACCCGCCACTACGCCCGGCTAATTTTTTTGTATTTTTAGTAGAGACGGGGTTTCGCCGTGTTAGCCAGGATGGTCTCTATCTCCTGACCTCGTGATCCTCCTGCCTCAGCCTCCCAAAGTGCTGGCACTACAGGCATGAGCCACCGTGCCTGGCCATAAGGAGTTGTTTCGTTAGTGTACCTAGCAGAACAAGTAAATTAGAAAGCCAAAGGGAATTTTAATTTTCCTAACAGAGGAGTTCGATGTAACCAATCATAGTTTTTTTGTATTCTGTGTTTAGAACACTTCTAGAAATTTTAGCATTATTACATTTTTAAAAGGGGAATGAGAAAAATAGGCACTTAGAACATTTTTATACTATCCAACAAAAATAATAGTTCAAATAAATCCCAGTAGCTTCATCATAAAAGTAGATTGACTTCTATCAGTTAATGCTGGGTATTCCAATTTTTCTGCCAGTAACAACAGAACTGTGTTTACATATTACAGGATGAGTATGACATTAGTGATAGTCTTATCACTATTTTTAAAAATATATCTTCCCTTAGCTGACCAAATACTGAAGGACTGTAGGACTTTCTGAAGATGTAACTTAAAGGAGTTTAAAACATGCTGAGTCTGCCTTTAAATTAAGTATTAGTAATACAGTGTGACCACAATAATCTGTTAAAGCTATTTAGAATAATAGCTTATAATGTGTTAAGGTAACTTGAATAACAGTGTAGGGTTCACTTCAGTGTAGAATTTTCCCTGACAACTACTTTAAATGCTATGTTACCCCAATTTTTTCATGTACTGAAAGACGAGAATGTTGTTATGTAGGATTATGCAGAGTGAAGGTGTTCTATACAAATGAAAAGCCCAATGATGATCGATTTGAAACTTGAGATCCCAATTTCAAATACTACCAAAACAATAGTAGACTTCATCTCTGTGAAATCAATGCCCAGAGATCAGTTATTCCTGAAGATGAAAATGAGAAGTCATCTGAAATGGGTTGCATCATGTAGCAGGACTTGTTAATATAAGTTCCTTTTCATTGGACCTTCCCTCTGTCCCCAGATGAGCATTCCTAAGCAGAGAAGAAACGTGCCTTGTTTCTGGTAACAGTACTTCCTCTAGAACCTTATCTCTGTTTTATAGAAAAGCAGAGCATTTAGCCTCCCAATAGGCAGTTTTATGGCTCCAGGATATATATAGTGGAGTTTTTAGAATGGCACTTCTGGTCTGGGAGGTAGTATTTCGTAACATGTTTTTTACTTAAATGAAAGATGACTTACAAGGAATTGTCTGGAACATGGCTGACAGGCATCATGTTCCAGCATATTGCAGTGCTATTGCCATTTTTAAATGTGCAGCTTCCAACAGGCTCTTTACAGAGCTATTTAGAAGTAAGGGCATTATTTTAAATATAGTTGGAGATTACAGAAAAAACTATTAGGATTCCATAGTCTTAGCTCTTATTTGTAAGACCACATAGTCTTAGCAGGTATTTGTTATTAATGCTCTTTATGGACCCTCTTATTTTCTCCTTGAATGTAATGAACATTCAGTGAGTTGGAAAGGGGTGTACTCTTGATGTGGCCCTGAGGTAATGCATATTAGATTTCATTAGGCTGAAAAAAAAAAAAAAAAAACTATGCAGAATCTGTGAATATAGCAGAGGAGGTTTAATAGGATAAGTCAGCTACATTTTTAATGTTATCAACTTATCATCATTAATGTGTATACATTAGCGCCCTACTGAAAGGAAGTACCAGTCTTTGGGCAAAACTTAAGAGATTCTTTGAGGGACCTACTGCCCGAACCTTAAAAAAAAAAAAAAAAAATCTCTGAAGACCTTACAGTCTGCTGCTTTACCGTTTCATTTTAACTATCAACACTGGAGTTGCAATTGGCTAAGTTGTCAGTTGTATTTTAGGAGTCTACCAGTGTGGCACTCAGAATCGGAGTGACCATCAGTGACCTGAAGAGGTAAGATTTGAGGAATACTTTAGTCCAAAAGCTTTAAAAAACTATTAGACCATATATTCTATATTTTTAAAGTGAATTATGCATAAAAGTCTGTGCAAACTACAACATAATTGCAGTAACATTCTCAAGAAAAAAAAACCCTAGTATACTTTAGCATTATTATTTAAGTTATACAAAATACATCTTTATAAAAGTACAGATTTTCTTTAAAAAGTTTAAATTATACCCACTGAAATAGCAAGGCTCCCTCTTTAGTACTAAAATAAGGGTTTATCAATCTACATTATTGCTTAGTCCTATGGAGCCATTGGAAACCTGTAACAAATAAAAATCAAGTTCTATTTCGTAAGGAAAAGTGCCCTAAAAATTCAGCTGTCACTACACTTTTCTGAAGCTTTTCGTCTGAGGAATCGTCCATAAAACTGTTAACTGATGCTACCCAAGGCTTGGTTTGTCAGGATCCAAAGTTGAGTCTTGCAAAGTTCCTGCTTGTGCCAGGAAGCTGTTAGTTTGTTGTCCCCAATCATAGTAATCTGGAGCAAAACTTAAAAAGAAGAAAACATTTCAGTGACTTGAAACATTATATAGTATGTATGACATAGTAGACAGAGCTGAGATTTTTGTGTAAACTATAGATAACTCTAAAGTTCTTTAAAATGGCTCTTAAAGTCCATTTTCCCACAAAACCATGCTACACACAGAGCTAAAATGCCCACCCACAACTCTATTGAACTCTTTAGAGCACAGAAGTATATAGCATTACTAGAGAACCCAGCCAGTCATTATGTATAGGAAGTGTTTTTAGCAACAAACTGTATCTGAATCCTAACATGGAATACAGCTCACAACCTGTGGTGTCTTTGGACAAATAACTTCTGTGCCTCAATTTCCTCATCTTAGAATGGGAGTAATATTAGTAACTACATCATGGGCCTATTGTGGAGACTGAGTTAACACCTGTAAAGTGCTTAGAACAGTATCTAATATATCGTTAATTCTCAACACAGGTAAGTCGTTTTCATTATAATTATGTTCCTCTGTGTAGTAGAAAGGGGGTCTTTTCTTCACTGATATAGGTAGTGAGGACTCCCTCAGCTCTAAGTCATTTCTGGCAGGTGAGAGGGTAAGACAGCTCCAGCAGAATATGGGTTTAAAGGGGAAAAAAAAACTAATAGGAAATGCAGTGGGGTAACTGGAAAAGAACAGTTTTAGGGAAGAGGTGGAGCTCAAAATTTGAGTGACCCAAAGGACAGCTTTTGACTTCAAGAAGTCCTTCTTTGTTGGCTTGCTTCTAGCTTATGTTCTTTACATCTGCTGGCTCAGCGGATTGGGCAGCTTGCTTCTTTTTTCTCAGCCACCATCTTTTATCCTATCTGACCAGGATTTCTCTGCTCCCTGATCACTGAGAAAGCATGTATTCTCCCAGCTTTTCTTCAGTACTTCTGTCCCTAAAACAAGGGCTCTTTTCAGAGTTCTCTTAAAGTTTTCTAAAGACTTTCACTGTTATTAACAAGGAGTAAAAAGGCAAGCATATATTTTTTATCATTTCATCCCAGAGGGAAAAAAGTTGTAAAGTTGTTAATGCCAAGTCTTTAATCTCACAAAAGATTACGTAAGATAAGCTTTCACTTCTAAGAAGCTCCCCTTTCCCAGGAACAGGATGGGGGTCCTGGGAGGACAAGCAGAGAGAAGACAGGCTCGGCAAGCACTATGTCAGCCCTTTTGGCTCCTCTCACCCCTGCTGGCCTTGCTGGCCTCACCGTCTCAGAGCCACAGGCTGAAAGGGGGAACATGATAGTCATCGGGTAGTGGAGTATGGCTGAGCACAGCAGGCTGAGGGAAAGGGAAGGGAATCTGGATAGCTACTACCCTTCCTGTTTGCAGACCATGCCCATGCTGAGGTAAGCAAAACTTGGAATCCTGGGGTGGATCTCTGCTATGGTTGCAATTTCAGGTGCTTCCCTCTTTTTGTCTGCTTTCCCAATTCACTAAAAATTAGGCGATGGCAGCAGACTGGTAGTTCTTGTATTGTCTTACACCCTCTATGTATGCTGCTTTGAACTCTTAGTATTAAACTGCCCTCTCCACATTTTCTGGGCCAGATCTGCATGTGGATTCAAGGAAGGAGACTCCTCCTATTAAAACTTACATGAAAGTATAACATAAGCATAGGTGAGACTAAGACACAGGGTACTTACATACAAACTGTTTACACAGTATAGTGATTCAGAAAACAAATTTGAACAAAACTGCCTGAGTTAGAATTGTAGCCTAACCACTTGCTAGCTGTGTGACCTTGGACAAGTACAAGTCACCTACCCTCTAGATACCTCAGTTTCATCTGTATTATGAGGCTAATAAAATAGTACTGACCTCTCAGGACTGTTAAGACTAAATGAGTTGATATTTGTGAATCTCTTAGAACAGTGTCTGATACAGAGTAGATGCTATAGAAGTATTTATTAAATAAGTATTCATGAAAATTGAGACCAAAGTAAATACCCTTCATGTACATGAAATTTTAAATTAAGAACTGACATCATTCAAAGTTGAAAACTTGGTCCTTTATAATGTATAACTTATTCTAATAAGTAAATACTACTGCATTTACTCTCTAGCTTTAGAACATGTGATTAAAGATATCATGTTCCATTGAGTGATTCCATAGACAAGTGCTATATTTCCCTCTTGGAGATTGAGAGCACACATTAGCATATTACAGGCTCTCTTGGCATTTTCTAAAAAGTTTATTTTCTGGCTGGGTACAGTGGCTCACACCTGTAATCCCAGCACTTTGGGAGGCCAAGGTGGGCAGATCACTTGAGGCCAGGAGTTCAATCCAGCCTGGCCAACGTGGCAAAACCCCATCTCTACTAAAAATAAAAAAATTAGCTGGGCATGGTGGCACACACCTGTAATCCCAGCTACTCAGGAGCCTGAGGCCTGAGAATTACTTGAACCTGGGAGGGGGAGGTTACAGTGAACTGAGATTGCACCACTCTGCACTCCAGCCCGGGCAACAGAGCAAGACCCTGTCTCCAAAAAATAAAAAAGTTGATTATCATTTCCTTTTGCACAGCATAGCTGTTAAGAAAATAGTGTTTCATGGAATGTTGTTTAGGAAACACTACTGTATACAATAATGCTATGGGGCTTTAAAAAAATCGGATGTCCTTTCTCACTCCTGAATGTTTCACATAAGTAAAATGATCTACTGATAATCCAGTCTTATACCATCTAAGGCTGCGCAGTTTTAATGTAGGAATTTTCTTTTAGCGTGAATCTATTTAACTGGTGTAACCCTTCCCTCCTAATGAGGTTTGTCTAACATGAAGTAGGGTCTTACCCTCCCTGAAATCCCTGAGGGGCAATGTTCCAGGCAAGGTCATCATCACTGTCATATCTTCGAGGGTTGTCAAAGAAATAAGATCTGGGACTGAATCCATGGCTGGGGACCATTCCAGGATTGGTCTAGAAAGACAAGTAATCATTCAGCATACTTACAGACATCATGCCTTGCACTAGACAAAAATAAGATTTCTTGTAGGAGACTAAAGATGTTCTATTCATTTGAATGTAGGCTATATCTGTTCAGCTGGAATATTCATTTCAGTTACTCTTATGTTTGAGAGGGATTTGCCTTGCCTTTTATCAGTATGGGCAAAATCTTCTATCAGAGTCTTGCTTGTAACAATGAGTCATCATTGTTTTAATCCCTTATTGAAAAGCTAGATGATGAGTAACTATATGCCAATAAATTGTAAAATCTAGAAGAAATGGGCAAATTCCAATACACATACAGCCTACCAAGACTAAACCAGAAGTCTAAAACCTGAACAGACCAATAACAAGTCTTTTATTCTACCTGACTCGAATTTCTCTGCTCCCTGATCCACCGAGAAAGCAATGTTTTATCCCAGCTTTTCTTCAGTTTTTCTGTCCCTAAAACAAGGGTTCTTTTCAGAGCTCTCTTAAGGTTTTCTAAAGACTTTCACTGTTTGTTAGTAACAAGGAGTAAAAAGGCAAGAGATCAAAGCCATAATAAAAATTCTCCCAGTAAAGAAAAGCCTGGGACCCGATGACTTCATTCTACCAAACATTTAAAGAAGAACTAGTATCAGTCCTACTCAAACTATTCCAAAAAAATAGAGGAAGAGGGAATACTTCTACACTCATGGAGGAGGCCAGTATTACCCTGATACTAAAACCAAAGACACATAAAACTGTAGGCCAATATCTCTGATAAATATTGATGCAAAAATCCTCAATAAAATACTAGTAAAACCAAATTCAACAATGCATTGGAAAGATTATTCATCATGACCAAGTGGGATTTATCCATGTGATGCAAGGATGGCTCAACATAACACAAATCAATGCGATATGTTAACAGAATGAAAGATAAAAACCATATGATCATTTCAACTGATGCTAAAAAAGCACTTGATAAAATTCAATGTTCCTTCATGATAAAAACCCTCAAACTGGGGAAAGAAGAAACATACCTCAACATAATAAAAGCCATATATGACAGACCCATAGCTAGTATCATACTGAATAGGGGAAAACTAAAAGCCTTTCCTCTCAGATCTGGAACACACAGTCACCACTGTTATTCAACATACTACTGGAAGTCCTAGCTAGAGCAATCAGACAAAAGAAAGGGCATCCAAATTGGAATAGAAAAAGTCAAATTAATGACTCCACAAAGTATGAGAACTAATAAATTCAGTAAAGTTGCACAAAAAATCAGTAGCATTTCTATATACCAACAGTGAATAATCTGAAAAAGAAACAAAAAGTAATCCCACTTATAATAGCCACAAATAAATACCTAGGAATTAACCAAAGAAGTGAAAGAGCTCTATAATGAAAACTATAAAACATTTAAAGAAACTGAAGAGGACACCAAAAAAATGGAAAAATATTTTCTGTTCATGGATTGGAAGAATCAATATTGTTAAAATGGCCATACTACCCAAAGCAATCTACAGATTCAATGCAATCCCTATCAAAATACCAACGATATTCTTCACAGAAATAGAAAAAACAATCCTAAAATTTATACAGAACCACAAAAGACCCAGAATAGCCAAAGCTATTTTAAGCAGAACAAAACTGGAAGAATCAACATGACCTGACTTCAAATTACACTACAGAGTTATAGTAACTAAAACAGCATGGTACTGGTATAGGAACAGACACATAGGGCCAGGCGTGGTGGTTCACGCCTGTCATCCCAGCACTTTGAGAGGCCGAGGCAGGCAGATCATGAGGTCAGGAGATTGAGACCATCCTGGCTAACATGGTGAAACCCCATCTCTACTAAAAATACAAAAAATTAGCCAGGTGAGGTGGTGGGCGCCTGTAGTCCCAGCTACTCGGGAGGCTGAGGCAGGAGGATGGCGTGAACCTGGGAGGTGGAGCTTGCAGTGAGCCGAGATCACGCCATTGCACTCCAGCCTGGGCGACAGAGCAAGACTCCATCTCAAAAAAAACCCAAAAAACAAAAAAAAAAAGACACATAGACCAATGGAACAGAATAGAGAACCAAGAAACAAATCCACACACCTAGAGTGAACTCATTTTCAACAAACTGCCAAGAACATACACTGGGGAAAAGACAGTGTCTTCAATAAATGGTGCTGGGAAAACTATCCATATGCAGAAGAATGAAACTAGACCCCTATCTCTCACCAGATAAAAAAAATCAAATAAAATGGATTAAAGACTTAAACCTAAGACCTCAAACTATGAAACTACTACAAGAAAACATTGGGGAAAATCGCCAAGACATGGGTCTGGGCAAAAATTTCTTGAGAGTGTCCCTATGGGCACTGCCATCATGGCAGAGGTTTGGGGCTAAAGAGCAGAGAATTTGTTTCCTAAAGAAGTGAAAGTGCAACAGGCAGGGAATGGATCCCAGATTTGCATCTGGATCTAGATTCTGTTCATCTGTTCTATTTACATATAAATACTTTGAGGGGAAGACGGTGGATAGGAGACAGGGCTTACATGCAGCTCCCACTTGGACAGACAGAACAGTGTGTGGAAAGTCACACCATGGACTTTTGCTCCAGGAACCACCACAGGAGCATACCAGGAAAACTGAAAGAATTCACAGACACTTGGAAAGAAGCGGCAGGCCACTGCAAATTCTGAGAGACAGGTGAAAAACTCTGGTGCTCTCTTGAAAGTGCCACCTCCTGGCTGGAGGCCAACCAACTCAGGACATTACAGCAACTTACGACAGATCCCCTTCTCCAAGGAAGGAGAAAACAACAGCTAATTCTACTGCCTCCAACATCCTGGCTAAACAGTGATCCTGAGTCCGTCCATAGTAGCAACTTCATTGCTAGCATAAAGCATTTAAGAAAGCCAGCACACTAAACATACTCACAACCAAGGACTCTCAAAGAGTCTACTTCAATCCCCTGCCACCTCCACCGGAGCAGGTGCTGGTATCTACAGCTGGGAGACCTGAAGATGAATTGCATCACAGGACTCTTTGCAGACATTCCCCAGCACCAGTCCAAAGCCTGGTAGCCCTGCTGGGTGACTAGACCAAGAAGAGCAATAACAATCACTGCAGTCTGGCTCACAGGATGCCCCATCACTAGGAGAAGGGGAAGCACCCCACATCAAGGGATCACCCTGTGGGACAAAAGAATCTGACCAGCAGCTTTGAGTTCTAGATTTTTCCAGTGAAACAGTCTACCCACATGAGAAGGAATCAGAAAAGCAGTTCTGGTAATATGACAAAATAAGGTTCTATAACACCCCCCAAGGCTCATGCTAGCTCTCCAGCAATGGATCCAAACCAAGAAGAAATATCTGAATTGCCAGATAAATAATTCAGAAGGTTGATTATTAAGCTATTCAAGGAGATACCAGAGAAAGGTAAAAACCAACTTAAGTAATTTTTTTAAAATACAGATATGGATGAAAATGTCTCCAGAGAAACAGATATAATAAAAAACAATCACAACTTCTGGAAATGAAAGACACACTTGGAGGATAAAAAATTCACTGGAAAGTTTCAACAATAGAATCAAGTAGAAAGGAAAGGACTTCAGAATTTGAAGACAAGGCAATTACCAAATTGACAAAGACAAAAAGAATTTACAAAATGAACAGAGCCTCCAATAAATTTGTGATTATGTTAAATGGCCAAACATAAGAATAATTGGTGTTCTGAAGATGAAGAGAAATCTAAAGTTTGGAAAACGTATTTGATGGAGTAATCAAGGAAAACTTCCCTGGCCTCACTAGAGATCTAGACATCCAAATACAAGAAGCTCAAAGAACACCTGGGAAAATAATCGCAAAAAGATGATCAGGCACAGTCAGGTTAGCTAAAGTCAAGACAAAGGAAAGAATCTTAAAAACTGTTTAACAGCAGATTTCTCAGGAGAAACCGTATAAGCCAGAAGGGATTGGGGTCCTATCTTTAGCCTCTTCAAACAAAATAATTGTCAGCCAGGAATTTTGTATCCAGCAAAACTAAGCTTCATAAATGAAGGAAAAGATAAAAAGTCTTCAGACAACTAAATGCTGAGAATTTGCCATTACCAAGCCAGCACTACAAGAAATGCTAAAAGGAGTTCTAATTCTTGAAACAAAACCTCAAAATACACCATAGTGGAACCTCCTTAAAGCATAAATTTCACCAGGCCTATAAAACAATGAAAAAAAAAAGTATTCAGGCAACAACTGGCATGATGAATAAAACAGTCTCACATCTCAATACTAATGTTGAGTGTAAATGGCCTAAATGCTCCATTTAAAAGATATAGAATGGCAGAATAGATAAAAATCCACAAATCAAGTATCTGCTGTCTTCAAGAGACTCTCAACTAATGCATAAGGACTCACATAAACTTAAGGTAAAGGAGTGGAAAAAGATACTCCATGCAAATGAAAACAAAGTAAGCAGGAGTAGCTATTCTTTCATCAGACAAAATAGACTTTGAAGCATCAACAGTTAAGACAAAGAGAGACATTATATATCAATAAAAGGATCAGTCCAACAGGAAAATATCACAATCCTAAATATATATGCACCTAATACGGGAGCCCCCAAATTTATAAAAATTATTATTAGACATTAATAGTGGGGTACTTCAGTACTCCACTGACAGCACTAGACAAGCCATCAAGACAGAAAGTCAACAAAGAAACAATGGACTTAAATTATACCCTAGAACAAACGGACTTACTTAACAGATACTTACAGAACATTCTACCCAACAACTGCAGAATATACATTCTTTTCATTGGCACATAGAACATTCTCCAAGATAGACCATATGATAGGCCATGAAACGAGTCTAAATAAATTTAAGAAAATTGAGATTATATCAAGTACTCTCTCAGACCACAGTGGAATATAAAATTGGAGATTAACTCCAAAAGGAACCCTCAAAACTATATAAATGCATGGAAATTAATCTGCTCATGAATGATCTTTGCATCATCAATGAAATCAAGATGGAAATTAAATTCTTAGAACTGAATGATAATAATGACACGACTTACCAAAACCTCTGAGGCCCAGCAAAAGTGGGGCTGAGAGGAAAGTTCACAGCATTAAATGCCTACATCAAAAAAGTCTGGAAGAGCACAAATAGAAAATCTAAGGTCATACCTCAAGGAATTAGAGAAACAAGAACAAACCAAACCCAAACCCAGCAGAAGAAAAGAAATAACAAAGATCAGAGCAGAACTAAATGAAATTGAAACAAAAAGGCAATACAAAACATCAATGAAACAAAAAGCTGATTCTTTGAAAAGATAAAATAGATAGACCATTAGTGAGATTAACCAAGAAGAGAGAAGATCTAAATAAGCTCAATTAGAAACAAAATGGGAGATATTACAACCGATACCACAGAAATACAAAAGATCATTCAAGGTTACTATGAACACCTTTACACAAACTAGAAAATCAAAATATACAACCCTCCTAGATTAAATCAGGAAGAAACAAACTGAACAGACCAATAACAACTAGCGAGATCGAAACAGCAATAAAAACATTTCCAACAACAAAAAAAGTCCAGGACCAGGTGGATTCATAGCTAATTTCTGTCAGATATTCAAAGAAGAACTGGTACCAATCTTATTCTGAAACTGTTCCAAAAGAGAGTGAAAGAGGGAATCCTCCCTAAATCATTCTATGAAACCAGTATCACCCTAATACCAAAACCAGGAAAGGACATAGCAAAACTATGTTTATCCCTGATGAACACAGATGTAAAAATCCTCAACAAAATATTAATAGCTAACTGAATCCAACAGCATATCAAAAAGATAATCCACCATGATCAAGTGGGTTTCATATCAGGGATGCAGGGATGGTTTAACATACATGAGTCAATAAATGGGCTATATCACATAAACAGAATTAAAAACAAAAATCATATGATTATCTCAATGGATGCAGAAAAAGCATTTGAAAAAATCCAGCATCTCTTCAGGACTAAAGCCCTCAGCAAAATTGGCATAGAAGGGACATACATCAAGATAATAAAAGCCATCTATGACAAACCCACAGCCAACATTATACTGAATCAGGAAAAGTTGAAAGCATTCCACCTGAGAAATGGAACAAGACAAGGATACGCTCTTTCACCACTTCTATTCAACATAGTACTGGAAGTCCTTAGCGAGAGCAATCAGACAACAGAAAGAGAGCATCCAAACCAGTAAAGAGTAAGTCAAACTGTCACTGTTTGCCAATGACATGATCGCATACCTAGAAAACCCTAAAGACGTATCCTAAAAGCTCCTAAAACTGATTACCAACAACGACCGAGCTGAGAATCAAATAAGGAACTCAACCCCTTTTACAACAGCTGCAAAAACAAAATACTTAGGAATATACCTAACCAAGAAGGTGAAAGCTCTCTACAAGGAAAACTACAAAACACTGCTAAAAGAAATCACAGATGACACAAACAAATGGAAACACATCCCCCATGCTCATAGATGGGTAGAATCAATATTATGAAAGTGACCATACTGCCAAAAGCAATCTACAAATTCAATGCAATTCCCATCAAGATACCATCATCAGGCTGGATGCAGTGGCTCACACCTGTAATCCCAGCATTTTGGGAGGCCAGGCAGGTAGATGACTTGAGGTCAGTAGTTCGAGACCAGCCTGGACAACATGGCAAAACCCGGTCTCTACTAAAAAATACAAAAGTTAGCCAGGTGTGGTGGTGCCTACTTGTAATCACAGCTACTTTGGAGGCTAAGGCACAAGAGTTACTTGAACCTGGGAGGCAGAGATTGCAGTGTGCCAGTATCACACCACTGCACTCCAGCCTGGGCGACAGAGCAAGACTCTGTCTCAAAAAAACAGAAAGATCATCATTCTTCACAGAAATAGAAAAAATTCTAAAATTCATATGGAACCAAAAAAGACCCTGCATAGCCAAAGCAAGACTAAGCAAAAAGAACCAACCTGGAGGTATCACATTACCCAGCTTCCAACTATACAACAAGGCTATAGTTACCAAAACAGCATAGTACTGGTATAAGAATAGGCAGGCAGGGCCAGGTGCAGTGGCTCAAGCCTGAAATCCCAGCACTTTGGGAGGCCGAGGCGGGTGGATCACTTGAGGTCAGGAGTTCAAGACCAGCCTAGTCAACATAGTGAAACCTCGTCTCTACTAAAAATACAAAAATTAGCTGGGCATGGTGGTAGGTGCCTGTAATCCCAGCTACTCAGGAGGCTGAGGCAGGAGAATCACTTGAACCTGGGAGGCAGAGGTTGCAATGAGCCGGGATTGCACCACTGCGCTCCAACCTGGGTGACAGAGTGCGGCAGGTGCACCAATGGACCATAATAGAGAACCCAGAAGTAAGGCCAAATATTTACAGACAACTGATCTTCAACAACACAAAAACATAAAATGGGGAAAGGACACCCTGTTCAACAGATGGTGCTGGGATAATTGGCAAGCCACATGTAGAACAATGAAGCTGGATCCTCATCTCTCACCGTATACAAAAATCAACTCAAGATGGATCAAAGACTTAGAATCTAAGACCTGAAACCAGAAAAACTCTAGAAGATAACATCAGAAAAATTCTTCTAGACATTCTTAGGCAAAGAGATCATGACCAAAAATCCAAAAGCAAATAAAACAAAAACTAAGATAAATACATGGGACCTAATTAAACAAAAAGTCTTCTGTACAGCAAAGGAATAATCAGCAGAGTAAACAGACAAGTCATAGAGTAGGAGAAAATATTCACAGACTATGCATCCAGCAAAGGACTAATATCCAAAATCTTCAGGCAGCTCAAACATATCAGCAAGAAAAAAAAAACAACTAATCCCATCCAAAAGTGGGCTAAGGACATGAATAGACAATTCTCAAAAGATATCCAAATGGCCAACAAACATGAAAAAATCCTCAACATCACTAATTCTCAGAGGAATGCAAACCAAAACCACAATGAGATGCCCCATACCTTACTCCTGCAAGAATGACCATAATTCAGAAATCAAAAAATAACAGATGTTGGCATGGATGTAGTAAAAAAGAACACTTTTATACTGCTGGTGGGAATCCCACTTACTGGGTATCTACCCAGAGGTAAAGGAGTCATTATATGAAAAAGACACTTGTGCAGGCATGTTTATAGCCACACAATCCACAGTTCCCAAAATACAAAAATATGGAACCAGCCTAAATGCCCATCAACCAACTAGTGGATAAAGAAAAATGGTGTATATATATATATATACACCATGGAATACTACTCAGCCATAAAAAGGAATGAAATAGCATCCACAACAACCTGGATGGAGTTAGAGACCATTATTCTAAGTGAAATAACTCTCAGGAATGGAAAACCAAACATCATATGTTCTCACTTATAAGCAGGAGCTGAGCTATGAGGACGCAAAGGGATAAGAGCGATATAATGGACTTGGGGACCTGGGGGAAGGGTGGAAGAGGATGAGGGATAAAAGACTACACATTGTGTACAGTGTACAATGCTAAGGTAATGGGTGCACCAAAATCTCAGCAGTCACCACTAAACAACTTTTCCATGTGATCAAACACTATTCCCGAAAAACTTTTGAAATTAAGACTAAAATTAAGAAATAATAATAATTCTTGGCCAGGCACAGTGGCTCATGCCTGTAATCCTAGCACTTTGGGAGGCTGAGGCAGGTGGATGACTTGAGGTCAGGAGTTTGAGACCAGCCTGGCCAACACGGTGAAGCCCCATCTATACTAAAAATACAAAAATTAGCTGGGTGTGGTAGCTCATGCCTGTAATCCCAGCTACTCGGGAGGCTGACGCAGGAGAATCACTTGAACCCAGAAAGCAGAGATTGCAGTGAGCCAAGATCACGCTACTGTACTCCAGCCTGGCAACAGAGCAAGACTCCATCTCAAATAAAAATAAAAATAACTGAATTCATGAGCAATATCCTACAAGCACAAGCAACCAAAGCAAAATGGAAAAACAGGATCATATCAAGTTAAAAGCTTTTGCATAGTAAAAGAAACAACAAAGTCAAGACAACCCACAGAATGGGAGAAAATATTTGCAAACTACCCATCTGACAAGGGATTAATAACCAGAATATATAGGAAAAGGTGTAGTAATCAAAATTGAAAATGGGCAAAAGATTTGAACAGACATTTCTCAAAAGGCGACATAAAATGGCAAACAGGCATATGAAAAAGTGTTCATCAATGATCATCAGAGAAATGCAAATCAAAACTACAGTGAGATATTACCTCACCGCAGTTAAAATGGCTTGCATCTAAAAGGCAGTAACAAACACTGGCAAGGATGTGGAGAAAAGGGAACCCTGGAACACTGTTGGCGGGAATGTATATTAGTACAACCACTATGGAGAACAGTTTGGCAGTTCCTCAAAAAAAACTAAAAATTGAGCTACCACATGATCCAGCAATCCCACTGCTGGTATCTACCCAAAAGAAGGGAAATCAGGATATTGAAGAGATATCTGCGCTCCTGTGTTTGTTGCAGCACTGTTCACAATAGCTAAGCTTTGGAAGCAACCTAAGTGTTCATCAGCAGATGAATGGATAAAGAAAATATGGAACATATACAGAATGGAGTACCATTCAGCCATAAAAAAGAATGAAATCCAGTAATTTGGAACAACATGGATGAATTGGAGATGATTATGTTAAGTGAAATAAGCCAGACACAGAAAGACGAACATCGCATGTTCTCACTTATTTGTGGGATCTAAACTCAAACAATTGAACTCATGGACATAGAGAGGAGAAGGATGGTTGCCAGAGGCTGGGAAGGGTAGTGGCGGGGGGAGAGAGTATGGTTAATAGGGGGGAAAAAAAAAAAAAGAATTTGAGTGAATAAGACTTACTATTTGATAGCACTAACAACAGGGTGGACTATATAGTCAATAATAACTGTACATTTTAAAATAACTAAAAGAGTGTGACTGGATTGTTTGTAAAACAAAGGATAAATGCTTGGGATGGAGACACCATTCTCCATGATGTGATTACTTCACATTGCATGCCTGTATCAAAACATCTCATGTACCCCATAAATATACACCCCTATTATCTATGTACCCACAAAAAATTTTTTTAAAAGCTAGATGATGCCCAGATTAGCCAGAATAAAGTAGATAGTTCAATTTGGATATAAATCATGAGAGCAGTCATAACAATGGTGAAATCATTTGGGGAGGATTTCTCATCCCATTTCCATCTCCTGCCTCTATAATAATTTCATCCTGTTTCTGCCCCGAAACTGAGTTTACCTCTCAAAAAATTTCCAATGACTGGTCTCAGGTACACCCTAGAAATCATTGCCAGTTTTCAAGATCACAGCTGCCCTGGGATGACTGCTGGGGTTTGAAAAACCTTTTCTGCCAGCAGCTTCTAAAGAGTAAAGTTGTCTTTGTCAGGAAAGCCTATTTTAAATAAACAAGATCAGAACTAGATTATATGGCACACCAAATCAGGCATATGTTTTGACACCATTGTACTTAACATCAGTGACCTATTTAAAAGTTAATAGAACATGAACAGAGGTGGCCACAAGATGGCTATCTAAATGTGAATTCCTGCTTTGCTAAGACTAATTGTAGCCAAACATAAGGAGCAAAGTGGAACACAACGTGGATTGCCTTAAAATTTACTCTTTTTAATAGTTTAAGAATACCTATGAGCCACGTGCAAAAGAATGAAGTTGGATCCTTATCTCACACCATATACAAAAAATAACTCAAAATGTATTAAAGACCAAATGTAAGAACAAAAACTACAAAACTCTTAGAAAAAAATATAGGGGCAAGTCTTCAGGGGCAAATACAGATGCTTCTCAAATTATGATGAGATTACATTCTGATAAACTCATTGTAAGTTGAAAATAAATCAAAAATACACACCATAGAGTATTGGTTGTTGACCCCTATGATCGCATGGCTGACTGAGAGCTGTGCCTCAGTGCCCTATACATCTTGAGAGATTATCATACCCCATATTGTTAGCCTAGGAAAAGATTTAAAAATTCAAACTTTCAATTATAGTTTCTACTGAATGTGTCCTGCTTTCACACCATCTGTGAAGTTGAAAAATTGTAAGTTGAACTGTTGTAAATCAGGGACCATCAGTATAGGATGTGGCAAAGGGTTCTTGGGTATGACACCAGAACACGAGCAACAAAAGATAAATACAGTGGACAAAAGTAAAAGCTTTTGTGCTTCAAAGGATACCAATCAAGAAAGTGAAAAGACAGCTACAGAATGAGAGAAAACATGTGCAAATCATATACCTGACAAGGGACTCAGAGTATATTTAAAACATATAAAGAACTCTTACAACTCAATAATAAAAAGACAACCCAGTTTAAAAATGGACAACGGATGTGAATAGACATTTCTCCAAAGAAGATACACAAGTGACCACTAAGCACACAAAAAGATCCTCGACAAACTTAGTCATCAGAGAAATATACATCAGAAGCCAAAAAGAGATATCATTTAATACCCATTAGGATATCTAGAATCAAAAAGTCAACAAGTGCTAGAAGTGTGGAGGAATCAGAACCTTCATACACTGCTGGTGAGAATGTAAAATGGTGCTGTCTCTGTGGAAAACAGTCTGGCAGTTTTTCAGAAAGTGACACTCAGAAATACCATATGACCCAGCAATTCCACTCCTAAGAATATACCCAAGAGAAATGAAAACATATGTTCACACAGAAACTTATACACAAATGTTTATAACAGCCTTATTCATCATAGCCAAATGATGGAAATGACCCAAATGTCCACTCATATCCACAAATGGTTTCCTTAAATGTGTCCTTTTTATCATTTCAAACTAATTGATATGGGTCGTCAAGAAGTTTGAAATTATAGTCCAGGCACAGTGGCTCACACCTGTAATCCCAGCACTTTGGGAGGCCAAGGCAGGTGGATCGCCTGAGTTCAGGAGTTCAAGACCAACCTGGCCAACATAATGAAACCCCATCTCTACTAAAAATACAAAAATTAGCCAGGTGTGGTGGCAGGCGCCTGTAATCCCAGCTATTTGGGAGTCTGAGGCAGGAGAATCGCTTGAACCCAGGAGGCAGAGGTTGCAGTGAGCTGAGATCACCCCACTCCACTCCAGCCTGGGTGACAGAGCCAGACTCTGTATCCAAAAAAAAAAAAAGCTTGAAATGAAATGATAAAAAGGAAACATTTTAGAAAAACTTAAAATTCCTTAAAACCAGTGATGTCATACAGGGATAAAAACATATCACCTATTAGATGGCCGAATAGGAACAGCTCCAGTCTGCAGCTCCCAGCGAGATCGACACAGAAGGTGTGTGATTTCTGCATTTCCAACTGAGGTACCTGGTTCTTCTCACTGGGACTGCTTGGACGGTGGGTGCAGCTCAGGGAGGGCGAGCTGAAGCAGGGTGGGGTGTCGCCTCGACCGGGAAGCGCAAGGAGTCAGGAAATTTTCTCCCCTACCTAAGGGAAGCCGTGAGGGACTGAGCTTGAGGAACTGCATGCTCCGGCCCAGATACTGCACTTTTCCGACAGTCTTCACAACCCGCAGACCAGGAGATTCCCTCTGCTGCCTATCTCTCCAGGGCCCTAGGTTTCAAGCACAAAACTGGGCAGCCATTTGGGCAGACACTGAACTAGCTGCAGGAGGTTTTTTTTGTTTTGTTTTGTTTTCCCATACCCCAGTGGCACCTGGAACACCAGTGAGACAGAACCATTCACTCCCCTGGAAAGGGGGCTGAAGCCAGGGAGCCAAGTAGTCTGGCTCGGCAGGTCCCACCCCCATGGAGCCCAGCAAACTAAGATCTACTGGTTTGAAATTCTCGCTGCCAGCACAGCAGCAGTCTGAGGTTGACCTGAGATGCTCAAGCTTGGTGTGGGGAGGGGCATCCGCCATTGCTGAGGCTTGAGTAGGTGGTTTTACCCTCACAGTATAAACAAAGCCGCTGGGAAGTTCGAACTGGGCAGAGCCCATGGCAGCTCAGCAAGGCCACTGTGGCCAGACTGCCAGATTTATCCTCTCTGGGCAGGGCATCTCTGAAAAAAAGACAGCAGCCCCAGCCAGGGACTTATAGATAAAACCCCCAAATCCCTGGGACAGAGCACATGGGGGAAAGGGCAGCTGTGGGCACAGCTTCAGCAGACTTAAATGTGCCTGCCTGATGGCTCTGAAGAGAGAAGGAGATCTCTTAGCACAGTGTTCAGGCTCTGCTAAGGGTCAGACTGCCTCCTTCAGTGGGTCAATGACCCCTATGTATCCTGACTGGGAGATACCTCCCAGTAGGGCCTGACAGACACCTCATGCAGGAGAGCTCTGGGTGGCATCTGGCAGGTGCCCCTCTGGGACAAAGCTTCCAGAGGAAAGAACAGGCAGCAATCTTTGCTGTTCTGCAGCCTCCGCTGGTGATACCCAGGCAAACAGGGTCTGGAGTGGAACTCCAGCAGACCTGCAGCAGAGGGGCCTGACTGTTAGAAGGAAAACTAACAAACAGAAAGGAAGAACATGTCCACTCAGACTCCATCCAAAGGTCACCAACATCAAAGACCAAAGGTAGATAAATCCACAAAGATAGGGAGAAACCAGCATAAAAAGGCTGAAAATTCCAAAAACCAGAATGCCACTTCTCCTCCAAAGGATCACAACTCCTCACCAGCAAGGGAACAAAACTGGACAGAGAATGAGTTTGATGAACTGACAGAAGTAGGCTTCAGAAGGTGGGTAATAACAAACTCCTCTGAGCTAAAGAAGCATGTTCTAACCCAATGCAAGGAAGCTAAGAACCTTGAAAAAAGGTTAGATGAATTGCTAACTAGAATAACCAGTTTAGAGAAGAATATAAATGACCTGATGGAGCTGACAAACACAGCACAAGAACTTCCTGAAGCATACAGAAGTATCAAGAGCCAAATCGATCAAGTGGAAGAAAGGATATGAGATTGAAGATCAACTTAATGATACAAAGCGAGAAGACAAGATTAGAGAAAAAAGAATAAAAAGGAATGAACAAAGCCTCCAAGAAATATGGAACTATGTGAAAAGACCAAATCTACGTTTGATTGGTGTACCTGAAAGTGACGGGGAGAATGGAACGAAGTTGGAAAATACTCTTCAGGATATTATCCAGGAGAACTTCTCCAACATAGCAAGGCAGGCCAACATTCAAATTCAGGAAATACAGAGAACACCACAAAGATACTCCTCGAGAAGAGCAACCCTAAGACACATAATCGTCAGATTCACCAAGGTTGAAATGAAGGAAAAAATGTTAAGGGCCGCCAGAGATAAAGGTCGGGTTACCCACAAAGGGAAGCCCATCAGACTAACAGCAGCTGTCTCTGCAGAAACCCTACAAGCCAAAAGAGAGTGGGGGCCAATATTCAACATTCTTAAAGAAAAGAATTTGCAACCCAGAATTTCACATCCAGCCAAACTAAGCTTCATGTAAAGGAGAAATAAAATCCATTATAGACAAGCAAATGCTGAGAGACTTTGTCACCACCAGGCCTGCCTTACAAGAGCTCCTGAAGGAAGCACTAAATATGGAAAGGAACAACCGGTACCAGCCACTGCAAAAACATACCAAACTGTAAAGCCCGTCAACACTATAAAGAAGCTGCATCAACTAATGGGCAAAATAACCAGCTAACGTCATAATGTCAGGATCAAATTCACACATAACAATATTAACCTTAAATGTAAATGGGCTAAATGCCCCCATTAAAAGACACAGACTGGCAAATTGGATAAAGAGTCAAGACCCATCAGTATGCTGTATTCAGGAGACCCATCTCACGTGAAAAGACACACATAGGCTCAAAATAAAGGGACGGAGGAATATTTACCAAGCCAATGGAAAACAAAAAAAGAAAAAAGCAGGAGTTGCAATCCTAATCTCTGATAAAAACAGACTTTAAACCAACAAAGATCAAAAGAGACAAAGAAGGCCATTACATAATGGTAAAGGGATCAATGCAACAAGAAGAGCTAACTATCTTAAATATATATGCACCCAATACAGGAGCACCCAGATTCATAAAGCAAGTTCTTACAGACCTACAAAGACACTTAGACCCCCACACAACAATAATGGGAGACTTTAACAACCCACTGTCAATATTAGACAGATAAATGAGACATAAAATTAACATGGATATTCAGGGACTTGAACTCAGCTCTAGACCAAGCAGACCTAACAGACATCTACAGAACTCTCCACTCCAAATTAACAGAGTATACATTCTTCTCAGCACCTCATCTCATTTATTCTAAAATTGACCACATAATTGGAAGTAAAACACTCCTCAGCAAATGCAAAAGAACAGAAATCATAACAGTCTCTCAGACCACAGTGCAATCAAATTAGAACTCAGGATTAAGAAACTCACTCAAAACTGCACAACTAATGGAAACTGAACAACCTGCTCCTGAATGACTACTGGGTAAGTAACAAAATTAAGGCACAAATAAAGATCTTCTTTGAAACCAATGAGAAAAAGACACAATGTACCAAAATCTCTGGGACACATTTAAAGCAGTGTGTAGGGGGAAATTTACAGCAAAAAATGCCCACAAAAGAAAGCAGGAAAGATCTAAAATTGACACCCTAACATCAAAATTAAAAGAACTTGGGAAGCAAGAGCAAACAAATTCAAAAGCTAGCAGAAGAAGTAACTAAGATCAGAGCAGAGCTGAAGGAGATAAGAGACAGGAAAAACCCTTCAAAAAAAATCAATGAATCCAGGAGCTGGTTTTTTGAAAAGATCAACAAAATGGATAGACCACTAGCCCGACTAATACAGAATAAAAGAAGAATCAAATAGACGCAATAAAAGATGATAAAGGGGATATCACCACCGATCCCACAGAAATACAGACTACCATCAAAGAATACTATAAACACATCTATGCAAATAAACTAGAAGATCTAGAGGAAATGGATAAACTCCTGGACACATACACCCTCCCAAGTCTAAACCAGGAGAAGTCTAATCCCTGAATAGACCAATAACAAGTTCTGAAATTGAGGCAGTAATTAATAACCTACCAACAAAAAAAAGTCCAGGACCAGAAAGATTCACAGTCGAATTCTACCAGAGGTACAAAGAGGAGCTGGTACCATTCCTTCTGAAACTATTCCAAACAATAGAAAAAGAGGGAGTCCTCCCTGACTCATTTTATGAGGCCAGCATCATCCTGATACCAAAACCTGGCAGAGACACAACAAAAAAAAGAAAATTTCAGACCAATATCCCTGATGAACATCAATGCGAAAATCCTCAATAAAATACTGGCAAACCAAACCCAGCAGCACATTAAAAAGCTTATCCACCACGATCAAGTCAGCTTCATATCTGGGATGCAAGGCTGGTTCGACATACACAAATCAATAAACGTAATCCATCACATAAACAGAACCAATGACAAAAACCACATGATGATCTCAATAGATGCAGAAAAGACCTTTGACAAAATTCAACACCCCTTCATGGTAAAAACTCTCCATAAACTAGATATCGATGGAATGTATCTCAAAATAATACCTATTTATGACAGACCCACAGCCAATATCATACTGAATGGGCAAAAACAGGAAGCATTCCTTTTGAAAACCCGCACAAGGCAAGGATGCCCTCTCTCACCACTCCTATTCAACATAGTATTGGAAGTTCTAGCCAGGGCAATCAGGCAAGAGAAAGAAATAAAGCATATTCAAATAGGAAAAGAGGAAGTCAATTGTCTTTTTTTGCAGATGATATGATCATATATTTGGAAAACCCCATTGTCTCAGCCCAAAATCTCCTTAAGCTGATAAACAACTTCAGCAAAGTCTCAGGATACAAAATCAATGTGCAAAAATCACAAGCATTCCTATACACCAATAACAGCCAAATCATGAGTGAACTCCCATTCACAATGGCTACTAAAAGAAGAAAATACCTAGGAATACAACTTACAAGGGATGTGGTGGACCTCTCCAAGGAGAACAACAAACCACTGCTCAAGGAAATAAGAGAGGACACAAACAAATGGAAAAACATTCCATACTCATGGATAGGAAGAATCAATATTGTGAAAATGGCCATACTGCCCAAAGTAATTTATAGATTCAATGCTATCCCCATCAAGCTACCATTGACTTTCTTCACAGAATTGGAAAAAACTACTTTAAACTTCATATGGAACCAAAGAAGAGCCCACATAGCCGAGACAATCCTAAGCAAAAAGAACAAAGCTGGAGGCATCATGCTACCTGATTTCAAACTATACTACAAGGCTACAGTAACCAAACAGCATGGTACTGGTACCAAAACAGATATATAGACCAATGGAACAGAACAGAGTCCTCAGAAATAATACCACACATGTACAACCATCTGATCTTTGACAAACCTGACACAAACAAGCAATGGGGAAAGACTTCCTATTTAATCAATGGTGTTGGGAAAACTGGCTAGCCATATGCAGAAAACTGAAACTGGACCCTTTCCTTACACCTTATACAAAAGTTAACTCAAGATGGATTAAAGACTTACATGTAAGACCTAAAACCATAAAAATCCTAGAAGAAAACCTAGGCAATACTATTCAGGACATAGGCATGGGCAAAGACTTCATTCTGAAAACCAAAAGCAATGGCAACAAAAGCCAAAATTGACAAATGGGATCTAATTAAATTAAAGAGCTTCTGCACAGCAAAAGAAACCATCTTCAGAGTAAACAGGCAACCTACAGAATGGGAGAAAATTTTTGCAATCTGTCCATCTGACAAAGGGCTAATATCCAGAATCTACAAAGAACTTAAACAAATTTACAGGAAAAAAACAACCCCATCAAAAAGTGGGCAAAGGATATGAACAGACACTTCTCAAAAGAAGTGCAGCCAATAAACATGAAAAATATGCTCATCACTGGTCATTAGAGAAATGCAAATGAAAACTACAATGAGATACCATCTCACACCAGTTAGAATGGCGATCATTAAAAAGTCAGGAAACAACAGATGCTGGAAAGGACATGGAGAAACAGGAACGCTTTCACACTGTTGGTGGTAGCGTAAATTAGTTCAACCATTGTGGAAGACAGTGTGGCAATTCCTCAAGGATCTAGAACTAGAAATACCATTTGACCCAGCAATGCCATTACTGGGTATATACCCAAAGGATTATAAATCATTCTACTATAAAGACACATGCACACGTATATTTATTGCAGCACTATTCACAAGAGCAAAGACTTGGAACCAACCCAAATGTCCATCAATGATAGACTGGATAAAGAAAATGTGGCACATATATACCATGGAATACTATGCAGCCATAAAAAGGGATGAGTTCATGTCCTTTGCAGGGGCATGGATGAAGCTGGAAACCATCATTCTCAGCAAGCTGACACAAGAACAGAAAACCAAACACCGCATGTTCTCACTCGTAAGTGAGAATTGAACAATGAAAACACATGGACACAGGGAGGGGAACATCACACACCGGGGCCTGTAGTGGGGTGGGGAGGTAGGGGAGGGACAGCATTAGGAGAAATACCTAATGTAGGTGATGGGCTGATGGGTGCAGCAAATCACCACAGCACACGTATACCTATGTAACAAAACTACACGTTTTGCACATGTGCCCCAGAACTTATATATAATATACATATTATATATAATATTTATTATATATGTATATATTATATATAATTATATATTATATATGTATATATTATATATATGCCAAATATTTCATTGTATGGATAGAACACATTTTGCTTACCCATTCATCCATTGATGGACATCTTTTTTTATTATTATACTATATATTATATATATGATTATATATGTATTTTTATACATAATATATATTATGTATATATACATAATATATAATTATATATGTATGTATTATATATACATACATATATACTTATATATAATATATAACATATATTATACATAATTATACATAATATATACACATATACAGTATATATACTTATATATAAT
This sequence comes from Symphalangus syndactylus, assembly GCF_028878055.3. Lineage (NCBI taxonomy): Eukaryota > Metazoa > Chordata > Mammalia > Primates > Hylobatidae > Symphalangus > Symphalangus syndactylus. Next base: position 80,656,373 of record NC_072434.2, on the reverse strand, counting down.
ATATATTATATATATACTGTATATGTGTATATATATATTATATATAATTATATATGTATATATAATTATATATAATGTATATATACATAATATATATTATGTATAAAAATACATATATAATCATATATATAATATATAGTATAATAAAAAAAGATGTCCATCAATGGATGAATGGGTAAGCAAAATGTGTTCTATCCATACAATGAAATATTTGGCAATGAAAAAGAATTAAGTACAAATATATGTTACAACGTACATGAATCTTGAAAAAAATATTCTGCTAAGTGAAAGAAGTCAGTCACAAAAACCCACACACCATATGATTCCATTCATATGAAAGTCGAGACCAGGGAAATCTACAGACACAAGAGATTATAGTGGCTTATGCCCGGGGGTAGGGCAGGGACAGAAAGGAAATGGGGAATGACAGATGATAGTATGGGGTTTCCTTTTGAGATGATGAAAGTGTTCTAAAATTGTCTGTGGTGATGGTTGCACATATGTGAATATCCCCCAAACCACTGAATTATATACATGAAATGGGTGAATTATATAAGTGAGTTACATCTCAATAAAGCTGTTTTTAAAAGAAAAAAAAACAGCCAGGAGTTTGAGACCAGCCTGGGCAACACAGCTCACGCAAGTAATCCCAGCTACATGCGAGACTAAGGCAAAGAGAATCGCTTAAGCCCAGGAGGTCAAGGCTGAGGTGAGCTGTGATCGTGCCACTGCACTCCAGCCTGGGTGACAGAGCAAGACGCTGTCTCAAAAAAGAAGAGGATAAGGACAGAGATTCTCAAACTTTACAGTTCATTCAGATCACTTGGAGTGCTGATTAAAAATGTACATTCCCAGAACCTACCCCAGAGATTCTGGTCTGGGTCTCCAACATGACCTAAGAAGCTTTACACCAAGCGCCCTGAGGGATTCTGATTCAGATGGTAAAGATCCGCACTTGAGTATCTCATTACCTAGACTCTGAAGTTTGGCTCTAATGATGCCAAGTCTAGAGACCTGTTTGTACCAAATGAATTATGGATACAAATGTTAGATGACATTTTTTAAAAAATGCCCCAACTGCAGTGTATTCCTTTAAAGTTGATGGGTATGAGTTATAGATTTCCCCCCAAAAGAGTATTAGACTTTTTTCCTATGTAATTACAGAAGTTATAGATAGGACTATTATGTCATCTATATTGGCCGGGCACGGTGGCTCACGCCTGTAATCCCAGCATTTTGTGAGGCCGAGGCGGGCGGATCACGAGGTCAGGAGATCGAGACCATCCTGGCTAACACAGTGAAACCCTGTCTCTACTAAAAATACAAAAAAATTAGCCGGGCGTGGTGGCGGGCGCCTGTAGTCCCAGCTCCTCGGGAGGCTGAGGCAGGAGAATGGCGTGAACCCGGGAGGCGGAGCTTGCAGTGAGCCAACATTGCACCACTGCACTCCAGCCTGGGCGACAGAGTGAGACTCTGTCTCAAAAAAAAAAAAAAAAAAAATATATATATATATATATATATGTATATAATTTCTTCTCAAAACCTTATGATGCCAGAGAAAGCTACAGTGTAGCACAGGAATTAAAACCATGGACTCAGACGGGTGCGGTGGCCCACGCCTGTAATCCCAGCACTTTGGGAGGCTGAGGCAGGTGGATCACCTGAGGTCAGGAGTTCGAGAACAGCCTGGCCAACATAGTAAAACCCTGTCTCTACTAAAAATACAAAAATTATCCAGGCATGGTGGCGGGCATCTGTAGTCCCAGCTACTTGGGAGGCTGAGGCAGGAAAATCGCTTAAACCCGGGAGGTGGAGGTTGCAGTGAGCTGAGATCGCGCCACTACACTCCAGCTTGGGCAACAGAGCGAGACTTCATCTCAAAAAACAAAAAAAAAAACAAAAAAACACCATTGACTCTGCAGACTGCTTGGTTTGAAGCCCAGCTCTGTCTCTGGCTTCCAAAAACAAGATAAAAAAACAGATCAGTCATCCGGGTATGAAATAAGAACTGTGAATTATTGGAGGACATTACTCATCTATGCCTTCCTCACCACCCGCTCTTTGCTCACATTGCCCCAAATCCACTCACTGTACTTTTCTATGGGTTTCATAGATCAGTAAGTCAAAAAGCTACCACTAGTGTGTGCGGCTGGAATAATTTACGGAACAAGGCGCCCAGGTGGTTTCTCACGCTGCTTGGTTTTGCATTTTCTGTCCTGTCCCATAAAGACATTCATATAAAGCTGGTTGAACAGCAATGTGACCAAACTAGGGGAGCAGGTTTAGCATTCCTTATGATAATGTTTCTTATTGCCCTATCCTCCCATTCCCTAGTCACCATCCGGCATGCTATTTCCTATGAGTGTTCTCTATTTCCTATTTCTATGTCTCTATTCTCTATTTTCCTTTGCTGTGAGAAAAGCTTCTATATTTGGTTCACAGCAAGTCCAAGTCTCAAATACTAATGAGGCAATGTTGCATTAAAAGAAATAGTTAATCACTTTCCCCAGGCCTTAAGATGCAACTTATAATAGTTTCATTTCTTTTGTAAAATAAAACTAAACTGAAAAACATTTTCCCTCAAAAGATAAGGTAAATGAATGTCTCAATAAAATAGTCAAGGAAACTTTTCATACCACCACAGAAGGAAGAGGCCCTCTTCTCTTCTGAAAAGTGAAGAAAAAGTTCTAATTGCAGGTTTCATGATCAGAATTAGGAGACATTTTCTTACAAATATAAAATGGTTTACTTACAAGGTCCTTTGTAGGATTTCTAACTCGGAAGAAATAAACGACTAAGGTGGTAGGTAAGAGTTCCCAAACAAATAACACCACTCCAAATAATACGTATCCAGCATCTCCCAGCTGATTCTTCAAATCTGCCTGTTAGAAACAGAGAAGGGGAGTCATCAGACCAAGGGAAGAGGAAATAAATTTGATTAATTCTAATGTGAACAGAGAATAATTCTAATACTATAGTACAATTCATTCTCCTATATTTTAGAAAGTACTACAGAATATACTATATTAATACTTCTATTTAAAGTATTAAAATACAGTATAGTACATTCTCCTAAAATATGCACATTGAAATCAGATAATAGTGATGGTCTAGACCTCAGATAGGGATTATTTAAACCATATGGGATAAATGATTATCTTCTTCTTCAAAATATTCAAAGACAGTAACTTCTAACCTCTGATGTTTTAATACCTCATGCCCCCAAAACTCTTAAGTCCAAATTAACACTCTCACTTAAATCTAAGCTGATTTTCTTAAACAATTGAATAGTGAGAAGGTTATGTTGCCTCCTCCTAAATTCTTGAGAGCAGCATATAACTATTATCCCTTAGTCTCATCCCTAGGATAAAGAGGTCAACTTTCAAACTTTTCTTCACATAAACCATATCCTGTTGTTTACCCTTTAAAGCCTACTGTAGGCTAGCTTGTCTAGAAAAACAGTCTGCAGAGCCTAAGGTGTTTGGTATGAGGCCCAGTGAGACGGCCAGAGAGTTTGGTGGAGCAGTGTTCTCTCTTCAGAACAGACAGAAGGTTCGTGAGGAAAGTGCGTGGTTGGGTTTGGGCAACCATATCAGAAAGGCCATTGTTTCAAAGAAAGAATGTACCTTAAAAGGCCCAAACACCCAAACTTAACCCTTTTGCCTTCTCTATAACATTATACTTAAAGCATGGTGACCAAAACTACTCATGCTTCTTTCAGAAAGATCACTCTCCAGGGCCGGGCACGGTGGCTCAAGCCTGTAATGCCAGCACTTTGGGAGGCCAAGGCAGGTGGATCACGAGGTCAGGAGATCAAGACCATCCTGGCTAACACGGTGAAACCCCGTCTGTACTAAAAATATAAAAAAAAAAAATTAACCTGGCGTGGTGGCGGGCGCCTGTAGTCCCAGCTACTCGGGAGGCTGAGGCAGGAGAATGGCGTGAACCCAGGAGGTGGAGGTTGCAGTGAGCCGAGATCGCACCACTGCACTCCAGCCTGGGTGACAGAGCAAGACTCCAAAAAAAAAAAAAAAAAAACAAAAGAAAGATCACTCTCCTACTTCTTCTATATCACATCTCAATCATGTGTTCTTTTTTGATTCCACACAAATAAGGTATACAACTGTGGTCATTTGTTTTGCTTGCTCCTAGATTATTTTAGTGGCAACATACATCTAGATAACCATAAATATCCCATAAAAATAGAAGAATTTTAAAGATTGTCATATTTTAAATCCACTGCAATTATAAATTTTATATATCTATATTTTGTTTGTTTCAGACAGGGTCTTGCTCTGTCACCCAGGCTGGAGTGCAGTGGTGCGATCACAGCTCACTGCAGCCTTCAGCTCCTGGGCTCAAGTGATCCTTCCAAGCAGCTAGGACTACAGGTGTGCACCAACATGCCTGGGTAATTTTTTAATTTTGATTTTTTATTTTTGTAGAGATGAGGTCTTGCTATGTTGCCAGGGCTGGTCTCAAACCTCTGGCCTCAAGTGATCCTCCCAAAATGCTGGGATTACAGGCCACTGCACCCACCCATAAATTTTTCTTGTTGTTTTTAAGTCAAAGCAAGATTAGGAAAGTAAAGAAAGAATGGCTACTCCTCCATATACAAATTTATAGGCAGAGCACCCAGGCATTCTTAATGGAAACAAAAACTGAAGTAATTTTGTTAAAACCAAATCTTTGTTGTTCAATGGATACAGAGTTTCAGTTTAGGAAGATGAAAAAATTCTAGAAATGGATGGTTATGATGGCTGCACAACACTGAGTGTACTTAATGCCAGTGAACTGTACACTTAAAAATGGTTAAAATAGGGCCAGGCGACGGTGGCTCATGCCTATAATCCCAGCACTTTGGGAGGCCGAGGTGGGCGGATCATGACGTCAGGAGTTCAAGACCAGCCTGGCCAATATGGTGAAACCCCGTCTCTACTAAAAACACAGAGAAATTAGCCGGGCATGGTGGCGCTCGCCTGTATTCCCAGCTACTCAGGAGGCTGAGGCAGAAGAATCACTTCAATCCAGAGGTGGAGGTTGCAGTGAACCAAGATTGTGCCACTGCACTCCAGCCTGGCGACAGAGAGAGACTCTGTCTCAAAAAAATAAAAAAGGTTAAAATAGCAAATGTTACATATATTTTACTACAATACAAAATCAAATCCTTTGTGTATTATGATTGTCTCTAATTCATCGTTTAAAGTTCAGATTTTCATATACTTGATTTCCTCAAAATAGTGCACACCCTTGGCAGTGCCTTGCCCAGCTTTCTGCCATCCTGTGTTTGTGGTGTTGGTTTGGGTTCAGAGATGTGGTTTTAATCCTTTCTAATTATAACACAATTTTACCTTGTCCTCACAGGTTTAGCTTATCATGATCATTTTATTCTTTCTTCCACTGTCTAAATCCAGCTCAAGGTTTCAGCACTATTGAGATGTTAGAAGCAGATTTATAGATGGTTAGGTATTCAATACTTTTCCAGGAAAAGCTAAGGAAACTTTGCAAATCAATCTAATAAATTTAAAATAGGGAACTATATTTCTTTGTTAATGGCTAATCCACGTGTCTCTTTTCCTTAGTGGACCCTAAAGCTCCCAGAGGGCAGGGAATGAGTCTGTTCAGTTTTGTATCCCTGGCACTTTGCACAGTGCCCAAGACAAGGAAAAAAAATGCTGTTTGTCAAATGAGTGAATGGTGGTTCATTCTCATTGTGTGAGTTTTTGTGAGCATGGATGGCGGATGACATTTCACTACCTTTGTTCATTTGCTTTATGACTCGTAACTTACACATTTATAGAACGTATTTTTAAAAACAGTATCATATTGCGACAACTAGCGCCATGAGCTTTTATAAAACTTTAATATCCTCAGTCACTTTTGTCTAGATTTTCTCAAATGCTGTGTGCACGCTCCATTAAAAACATTCTCTCCCTGAGGATGATGACAAAAAAACAAAAACATTCTCATAACTTCACAGTCCTATGTATTTTCTGAAATCTGAATACAATTTGCTTAATCTTTGAAAATGTCACCCTTTAATAGTATCATCTTACATTTATATGGAAGCACGTTAAAAAAATTAAGTACTGGCTGGTGTGGTGGCTTCTGCCTGTAATCCTAGCACTTTGGGAGGCCGAGGTGGGTGGATCACCTGAGACGGGAGTTCGAGACCAGCCTGGCCAACATGGTAAAACCCTGTCTCTACTAAAAATACAAAAATTAGCCAGGTATGGTAGCGTGTGCCTGTAGTCCCAGCTGCTCTGGAGATTGAGGCAGGAGAATTGCTTGAACCTGGGAGGTGGAGGTAGGAGTTTGAGAGCAGCCTGGCCAACATGGTGAAACCCCATCTCTACTAAAAAATACAAAATTAGCCGGGTATGGTGGCTCATGCCTGTAATTCCAGCCCTTTGGGAGGCCAACGTGGGTGGATCATCTGAGGTCAGGAGTTCAAGACCAGCCTGACCAACATGGTGAAACCCCATATCTACTAAAAATACAAAAAATTAGCCAGGTATGGTAGCAGGTGCCTGTTATCCCCAGCTACTCTGGAGGCTGAGGCAGGAGAATTGCTTGAACCGGGGAGGCAGGTTGTGCCATTGCACTCCAGCCTGGGCAACAAGAGCGAAACTCCATCTCAAAAAAAAAAAAAAAAAAATTAAGTACTGCTTAACAAAAGCCCTAAGAGGGAGAATGGAGTGAAAAGTATGTGTGTACACATGTATGTGGATACATACATATATGTAATCTCCTGGTTTTCTCAAAGACATGTGAAAGGGAACAAGGCAGGTGCTGTGATCCCATGTGACAGATGAGTTCAGATGCCACACAGGGAAGTGACTTCTCAAGGTCACTCAGTCATTCACCAGCAAAAACAAGGAGCGTGTACTTCTCTGCCAATGTGAACCACTGACATGCAAATACAGTCGGCCCTCCTTATCAGTGGGTTCCACATGTGCAGACTCAACCATCCACGGATCAAAAATATTTGAAAATAAAAAATACTAATAACAATTAAAAACAAATTTTCAAACAATGTAGTATAACAACTGTTTACATAGCATTTGTGTTGTATTTGGTATTGTAAGTCATCTAGAGATTAAAGTATACAGAAGGATGTGTGTAGGTTATATGCAGATACTACACCATTTTATATCAAGGACTTGAGCATCCAGATTTTGGTATTTTCTGGGGTCCTGGAACCAATGCCTCGAGGATACCAAGGGTCCCTGGTCTGGTGACACCTCCTCAGCGCCCCCAACTGACCTGGTCTGATACATTGTACCAGTCGTAATCAAAGGAATGGACGCTCTTGTTCTGAGAAAATGACAGGATGAACAGGTTGTAGCAGGCCCGAGAGGTGTAAAGCAGTATCACGGTGACACCGATGGCAGTCACTTGACACACGGAGGAGCCCTGGAAAAGAGCGAGCAGAAGGTATGGCACACTCCAGGTCTGAGACACTAGCCCCTTCCCCAGCCCCCACCTGGTATCAGCCCTTTGGGATCTCAGGGCACTGTGGTCTCGCTGGGTCTTCTATCAGAATCCTTTTCACACTCCTTCCTACAATTTCAAGTGTCTTCACATGGACCCTGGGACTTTGTTTGGAGATGCCTTTAATGGGGTTAAAATATGCACCATTTTCCTGTGGCCTAGAGTGTGTGAGCAAGAAAGTCAGACGGCTTAGTTGCTAACTCTCTAATGGCCACTGCTCGGCTCCAGGAGGGTCTTCTTGGCTTCTCCACACAGCAGGTGAGCCCAGGCCAGGGCCTCTGGCTCCAGGAGGCAAGTAAACAATCTCACAGGGACAACAGCTGGGGCGGAGCTCAGGATCGCTCTGTCCAGAGTCTCTGAGGCCGGGAATACAGGAGCTCTAATGTGACTCGGGCTTGGAATTACCTGGAAATCAATGATTTGTGCCCCACATGATGAAGCTGTCAATTTCCAAAGACACTTAAAAGACCCCTGGCTCAAAATGGACAGTTAACATGACCAAAAAACTAAAACTGACTTTTGAGTACGGTATTAGACAGTCATTAACTAAATCTACGATATTATTTTCTTTTGCCAGTAGTGCTTTGTTAGCTTGTGTGCCACAGGGGTGAGCTCGGTGGTATTCTGACAACCTATGATTCAACCCTTCCTATTAAAAACCACAGTTCTGTTGTTAAAAGCCTTGAGTAGTCCGGGCACGGTGGCTCACGCCTATAATCCCAGCACTTTGGGAGGCCGAGGCGGGCAGATCACAAGGTCAAGAGATCGAGACCATCCTGGCTAACACAGTGAAACCCTGTCTCTACTAAAAATACAAAAAATTAGCCAGGCGTGGTGGCGGGCGCCTGTAGTCCCAGCTACTCAGGAGGCTGAGGCAGGAGAATGGCGTGAACCCGGGAGGCGGAGCTTGCAGTGAGCCGAGATCGCACCACTGCACTCCAGCCTGGGAGACAGAGTGAGACTCCATCTCAAAAAAAAAAAAAAAAAAAAAAAAAAAAAGCCTCAAGTAGCCCCTGTGTGGGAGACAATAAAACAGAGAAAGTCAAGGCAAAATCAAGTCTAAAATTCATCAAAATGTACTTTTGCAAACCAGGAAACTCTTTTTAGAACATGTTTCATGGGAGGGATCTTGACCACATTTCCACCTACCTTGGACTCCAAGTAAATGTTGGCTAAGGACATCTTAGAGATTTTGTAGAGACAGATGGAGAGTGAGACGGCACACAGCACGAAGAGCGTGTCATTAATGGCCACTCTCACGGAGACGATAACCTTCCTCTCCCAGTTTCCTGTCTTTACCAGCACAGCACAGGTTAAATTCACCAACAGGAAAACAAGGCTGATGAAGAGGGAGGCCAGGTAGAGGGGTAACCTGGAAGGCATGAGAGCAACTTGTCAGCTGCACATCCCAGGTCAGTCTAGAAGGAAACTGAGATGTGTTTTGGTGAACTAGAAGCAGACATACCAAAGGTGACATTTGAGAGCTTGGACTTTGGCAACAGACATTCCCAGATTCAAATTACAAACTGACCCCAAATTGTGCCTCTGGATGGTCCTTTACCTCTCTGAACCCCACTTTCCCCATCTGTGGGATGTTGTGAGGACTGAGAGCTCACACACGTTGGCTGGCGTGGACACTCGCTGAGCGCTTCCTACTCACAGCGAAGAGTGAAGAGCACAGCTCGGGACGGGGTTTTACAGGCATTCTGACAACTCCACATTGTTAGAATTAACTTAGACAAAATGCAACCTCTTTGAGCCTTCGTTCCATCACTTGAAAATAAGACTACATAATACCTACCTTATTTATAGGTCTTTTGTGGGGATTAGGTGAGATAATGAATTTGTATAATGCATTTTACCCCCAAAAGTCATTATTGACGTGGAGGCCAGAGAGCACTCACTAATGTGATTAAAAATCTGCCACAGGCCAGGTGCAGTGGCTCATGCCTCTAATCCTGGTAACTTGGGAGGCCAAGGCAGGCAGATTGCTTGAGGTCAGGAGTTCAAGACCAGCCTGGCCAACATGGTGAAACCCCGTCTCTACTAAAAATACAAAAATTAGCTGGGTGTGGTGGCACACACTTGTAATCCCAGCTACTTGGAAGGCTGAGGCAGGAGAATCACTTGAACCGGGAGGTGGAGGTTGCAGTGAGACGAGATCGCGCCACTGCACTCCAGCCTGGGGGACAGAGTGAGACTCAGTCTCAAAAAACAAAAACAAAAACAAAACTGCCACAGCAACTGCCCAAGGATCAACAGATGCAAAACTCTACTTCACTGGCCATTTTTAACCTGTAGTTTCTCAGAGCTACACACTTCCTAAGTGACCTGTGTAAAATCTATGGAAAGACCCGGACATGGAAACTGGGATTCCAGTCCCAGCTCTAGACATGCCACTGATGATAAGTCAGTGGGGAGGGAGAGGGAGGGGGTAGAGAGAGAAAGAGGAAGACAGAGAAAAAGAGACAGAGAGGGGCAGGGGATATGGCCCAAAGAGACCTTGGTTCCACCCCACCCAGGTCCATGCCCAGCTGCAGTTTTATTTCCTGCCCTCATATTCCAGTGTGACATAACAACCCCCCACTTACTCAGGCTAATCTGAATGGCATTTTATGTCTTGTAATTAATAATTTACTACCCACTGGCAAAATCTCTCACATAACTTTCAGAACCCAGTTCTACCAAAGAACTTTGTCTACCCGGCTCCTGCTCATCCTCTAGATCTTAGCTCAAACAGCACTGCAGCAAACACACCCCTGACCCTCCCTGTACCTCCTCACACGCACACACACCATGGGTACACAGGCAGTCAGGTTTCTCTGACATCTGCTCTCCTGGTTCCCTGTATTTTAACTTCACAGACTTATCACAGTTTATAGCAAAACAGGCGACCATCTGATCAATGCCTGGGTCTCCCTAGACAGAAAGTCCCACAGGAAATGAGCCTCTCCATTTCCACTCTCTCCATCCACACTGTAGGTGGCAGGGTCTCCACGAAGAAGGTTTAAGAGGGAGGGAGGGAAGAAGGAATGAGTCAGTCCAAAAAGCATGACGTCAGCTATCAAGGGCTGCCTGTTTATTTCCTATGAATGCTCTAAGCACAGCAGCTGCTAGGTCTTCCCCTGGCTAGTGGGGAAATGACCTGTCATAGGGGAATTAAACAACTTTCTGGGGAGGCAGAAAGGACTGCAGGCTTCTCCCTGCAGAGCCCTGTGCTGGGGGCTGGCTGCTCATCAGGCCCATGCTGAGAGAGTGGGATGAAGACGAGGCGGCCCGGGCCCCCAAGCAGCTCAAGGGGCAGGAAGGTGCCACGGTAAGGAACGTGTGTGCCCTGGAGGAGGGACAAAGTACTTGCATCGGAGAGATGAGCGAGTCGGACATGCAGGAGGGGAGCCGCCACCCCAGCACGGCTGCAGTGGGATGGGAACAGTGCTCCCCACCCCTCAAGAGCTGTGTGACGTGTGATGAGAGAGAGCTGTGTGATGACGGAGAGCGCTGCGTCATGGTGCACTCAGAGCTTTTCAAACAGAAACGTTAATGATTTGCCATGGACAGATTCTTTTCTAGACCCTGATCGCTGAGCAAGGCCCCTCACTCTCTCATGTCACAGGCCCTGCTGTTCCCTCCGCACCTCCAACCTCTTCCCCACCAGACTGTGGGCATGAGAGGGGCAGCCCCACCCTCCCACATCCCCAGCCTCAAAATGCCATGCCAGGCTCCCACTAAGTGCCTATCCTTCAATTCTATGACACACTCTTTGCTTCATGTTTTCATGGTCAGGATCATCTTGCACTATGGAACACTGTGCATTCAACATGGGAGTGTCTCTTCTCTTCCTGGAACCTGTTGTAAAGCCCTTGGTGTAGGAGGTCAGAATCAGGAAACTGAAATTTGCATGCGACCTTGAGCCAGTCACCTAACCAAGCAAGCCCCGCTGCTTCCTCCTCTCTAGAGCTGGAGGTGTTCCGTGTCAGTCTCTCGGGGCCACGGAGTGGGCCAGGGAAATAATGCCTGTGGAGCTTTGAGGGCGCGCCTGGCTTACAGGGAGGTATTACGGTTTTCATGTGCTCTGCCCCATGTTCTCACAGTGATGGGGGAATCAGGGGAGGGGGGTATGGGCCAAAGGAGCTGTGGAGACAGACAAAGGCAGGGCCACTTGGGAGTTACCAAAAATCTGTATTCCAGATTCTCAAAAGCCCTGCTTTTATTATTTTATCTGCTGTGCTTTTGTGAAGAGTGCTAGATGGAAACATCCAGAACCCTTGTGTACACACACTCCACGCAGCAGCCTCTGGGGGAATGCACTGTCTGGCCACTTACGTTTTCCAGATGATTCCTCGTGGGTGCTGTTTGAAATACAGTTGACCCTTGAGCAATACAGGTTTGAACTGTGCAGGGCCACTTACGTATGGATTTTCCTCCACTGCCACCCTTGACACAGCAAGACCTTCCTCTCCCTCCTCCTCCTCCACTTACTCAGCATGAACACAATGAGGATGAAGACCTTGACAATCACCCACTTCCACTTAATAAGTAGAAAATTTGTTTTCCCTTATGAGTTTCTGTATTTTTTAAGAGACAGCATCTCTCTGTGTCACCCCGGCTGGAATGCAGTGGCACAATCATGGCTCACTGCAGTCTCGAACTCCTGGCCTCAAGTGATCCTCCCGTCTCGGCCTCCCACAGCGCTGGGATTACAGCTGTAAGCCACTGCACCTGGCCTACACTCTTCCTCAGAAAATATGCTTGTTTCTGTAGCTTCAATCATGACTTTTGTATGACTGAGTTCAAACATCTTTTGTCTCAAGCCATGCCTCTGATCTGAGTTCCAGACTCATTTCCCTAACAGCCTGCCATTCGGAGGCCCCGCCCCTCAAGCCAGCATGTCCCAAACTCAATTCCCAATGTCCTTTTTTTCTGAGTTGGGGTCTTGCTCTGTCACCCAGGCTGGAGTACAGTGATGCAATCCTAGCTCAATGCAGCCTTGAACTCCTGGGCTTGAGCGAATGATTCTCCCACTTCAGCCTCCTGAGTAACTAGAACTACAAGCACGTGCCACCACACCCAGCCCCAGTGTCCCTCTTCTAACACGCCTCTAAGTGTTCCTATTTCTGTTAAAGGTGCCATAGCTTCTCATAGACTCTAACTGTAATGTTCGTCTTTGATTCCATCCACCCCCCTATATAATCCATTGTCAAGGTCAGTAGATTCTTCATTCCCACTCTATCCATGCCTCCTGTGCCAGCCTCACACAGTCTCATGCCTCTGACCAGAACTAATGTAGTTTCCTATTCACCTTTGCCCTAAAGCCCCACCCCGCATCTTCCAGAACCCAGCACTCAAGAGGCAGCTCAATCTATGGACAGGCTACATGCTAATCAAGCTGGTCGACTCCATGTTTTAAACATGTCCGGGTGTCTCCACCTCCTGTCTTTCTGCAAGCTGATTTTTCTGCCTGGAACCTTCCTCCTTCTTGATTTTTATCTATCAAATCCTATTCTCAGAGCCTTTAGGAGGCTTTGTTCAGTCTACTAAACAAAAGCCTGTTATTATCTTAGGAAAGGAGGCTGTGTTGGGAGATTTGAAACAATATGGAAAAAATATGTGTGACCTAACATCAAGTTAAAAAGTCAGGATGCAAAATTGGAAATGCAAATAGACATCAACTTTGTCTTGGGCAATCTGTATAAAAACCTACAATGGAAGACATCATTGTATTTCCTCAGGGCTGGAGGGGGTTTATGTTGGGAGGAGGGAAAGTTCAGTGGACTTGCTTTCTTTCTTTCCACATGTCTATATTCACAAAATGTCTATCTTTTTCTATTGTATAATTTTTTCCTAATATGCTTGTTATCACTTTTATAATGCAAAACCATCTTGCAAAACAAGTTTTTTTTCCCTCTATGCCTGCAGCTGTGGTAGAAAGGGAGCGATCTGGAGGTGTGGCGAGAGAGTTTTCAAAGGGGGCCAGAATAAACTGTATCAAAAAAGTATGTTTCCACAGAAACAGAGTTTTGTACACTGCCCCCAAAACTACTTCTTTTTAACCTAAACCATAGGGCCAGGATACACAGCTCATCCTGGCATGATGACAGAAATGACCCAAAGAAATGAAACAATCAGTGTGACCCAGCATCTGGGAAAACCACTTTGTCTGTAGGACCAGAAGGCTCAGTGCTGCTGGTCAGCAAATGCAGGGATGAGGCGAGTCTTCAAGGCAGCCAGCACAACAGTGCCTGACCACCTCCCACTGTGAGGGAACAGAAGCAAGGGGTAAAGCATTGTTTAAATTGATCTCCCAATACCATCGATTCCTTCCTTCCTTTATTCCTGTTTCCCTCCCTCCCTCCTTCCTCTCTCTTTCCCTCCCTTTCTTTCTCTTTCCCTTCCTTCCTTTCTTCCTTTCTCTCTCTCTCTCTTTCCCTCCCTCCCTCCCTTCCTTTCCTCCCTTTCTTTCTTCTCTTCTTTTTGAGACAGGGTCTTGCTCTGTCACCCAGGCTGGAGAGCAGTAGTGCAATCACAGCTCACTGCAGCTTCAACCTCCTAGGCTCAAGCAAGTCTCTCACCTCGGCATTCTGAGTAGCTGGGAATACAGGCGCGCACCACCACGCCCAGCTGATTTTTTTTATTTTGTAGAGATGGGATCTTGCTCTGTTGTCACGGCTGGTCTTGAACTCCTGGGGTCAAGTGATGCTCCCACCTCAGGCTCCCAAAGCGCTGGGATTACAAACATGAGCCACTGCTTTTTCACTTAAAGAAAGGGAAAAGCATGCCAGGCATGGTGGCGTGTACCTGTAATCCCAGCACTCTGGGAGGCTGAGGCGGGAGAGTCGCTTGAGTCCGGGAATTCAAGACCAGCCTGGACAACATAGTAAGACCCTGTCTCTACAAAAAAATTTTTTTTTTTTTTTTTTTTTGAGACGGAGTCTGGCTCTTTCACCCAGGCCAGACTGCAGTGGCGCTATCTCGGCTCACTGCAACCTCCGCCTCCCGGGTTCACGCCATTCTCCAGCCTCGGCCTCCCGAGTAGCTGGGACTACAGGCGCCTGCCACTGCGCCCAGCTAATTTTTTGTATTTTTCGTAGAGACGGGGTTTCACTGTGTTAGCCAGGATGGTCTCGATCTCCTGACCTCGTGATCCGCCTGCCTTGGCCTCCCAAAGTGCTGGGATTACAGGCATGAGCCACCACGCCCGGCAAAAATTTTTTTTTATCAGCTGGATGTGGTGACATGCACCTGTATTCCCAGCTACTCAGGAAGCAGAGGCAGGAGGATCGCTTGGGCCCAGGAGATTAAAGCTATGGTGAGTTATGACTGCACCACCACCACTGCACTCTGGCCTGGGTGAGACCTTGTCTCTTAAAAAAAAAAAAAAAAAAAAAAAACAAAAAAAAAACGGGAAAACCTGGCTCACTATATTTTTTACTTATTTAAAAAAATCACAAAGCTAGAGGGCAAACAGTTGGAAACGTTTAAAATCAACGTGCTCTTGAGCACTCCCATGCCAAATGTTCACATTTCTTAAACCAAATAAATTCAAATACATAGACTGAGAAAGAGAAAGCCCGAATCAAATTGCCTTCCACTCCAGCAAAACTCTGAGCTAGCAGATGTGGGAGGACAGAGGTGATTTTAAGTGAAAAATAAAGTGATTCTTGGCTGAGTTGAATATAAATCATCTTCAAAACCAATGAATTACTACAGGAATAGATTGGAGTGGAAAGTTTTAACTAGTTCTAGGCTAATGGCTCATGTTTTATTTCCAGTGAGTTATGATTAAATTAGGGAAGCCAACATACCAAAGCATCTCAAGGGAGAGACTGTGGCCTGAAATGTCTCTAGCGGCATCTGGTTTAAGAGAACTGAGGAATTCTATAGATGAGACTAAAGATGTGCCTACACAGGAGTAACTCCTAGTATTTCTTTATATTTGGCAACAAAATCACTAGCACTGGATTAACAGGCATGTCCCATTGAAACCTCACCCTCCTGTTTCAAGGAACTCTCCAACTTCGCTGGCCTAAACATCTCACTTTTTTTTTTTTTTTTTTTTTTTTTGAGATGGAGTTTTTGTTCTTATTGCCCAGGCTGGAGTGCAATGGCGCAATCTCGGCTCACTGCAACCTCAACCTCCTGGATTCAAGTGATTCTCCTGCCTCAGCCTCCCAAGTAGCTGAGATTACAGGCATGCACCATCACACCCGGCTAATTTTTGTATTTTTAGTAGAGATGGGATTTCACCATGTTGGCCAGGATGGTCTCGAACTCGTGATCTCAGGTGATCTGCCCGCCTCAGCCTCCCAAACTGCTGGGATTACAGGCGTGAGCCACTGCGCCCGGTCCCAGACATCTCACTTTTAACATCTGGATCCAACTATATTTCTCCCCATCTTCTCCCTTCATTTCTGCAAATCCCTTCCCAATAAAATGCAGCCATACATGTCAGCGCAGCCTGTCTTCGAGGTATACTTTGGCTCAAGGATCAAGGGAGGACTGCCCCACGTGCGTATCTTCTCACCTGAAGACCCCAGTCCCCGTGCTCAGAGGCTGAAAGCTTTTTAAACAATTTCCTTTCTGACCAGTGCTTTCATATTCCACCTCTAGAAGACATCTAATTACTCCAGCCTCAACTGCTTCCAAGATAAAATCAGTTCCACGGTCCGATCAGACAGAATGTTCTCCTCCCATGCCCATCTTCACTCATGCTTTGACCTACATTTCTGGTTGGGGGGATGCAGGACAAAGACTATCAATGCAGGGAGGTTACTATCTTGTTACTGGAGAAGAGAGGGACTGTCTACTTGTACTTTATACAGATTGAACATCCCTAACCCAAAAATTCAAAATCCGAAATGCTCCAAAATCTGAAACTTTTTGAGCATCAATCAACATGATGCCACAACTGGAGAATTCCACACCTGACTTCATGTGATGGATTGCAGTCAAAACACAGTTACAACTGTTTTATGCTGAGTTATTAAAAACATTGTATAAAATTGCCTTCAGGATATGTGTATAAGGTGTATCTGAAACATAAATACATTTCATGTTAGATTTGTGTCCCATCCAATCCCCCCATCTCTCATTATGTATACAAAAATATTTCTTTTTCCTTTTTTTTTTTTTTTTTTGAGACAGAGTCGCTGTGTTGCCCAGGCTGGAGTGCAGTGGCATGATCTCCACACACTGCAACCTCCACCCCTTAGGCTTAAGCGATTCTCCCGTCTCAGCCTCCTGAGTAGCTAGGATTACAGGCACCCGCCACCATACCCAGCTAATTTTTGTATTTTTAGTAGAAACGGGGTTTCACCATGTTGGCCAGACTGGTCTCAAACTCCTGACCTCAAATGATCCACCCACTTCGGCCTCCCAGAGTGCTAGGATTACAGGAGTGAGCCACTGTGCCCAGCCTGTATAAACAAATATTTCAAAATCCAAAAAAAATCCGAAATCTGAAATATTTTTGGTTCCAAGCATTTCAGATTAGGGACACTCAACCTGTACTTTAAATTGCTCTCCTTGGAACCAACATCATCTCACAGCGGACGCTGAAGTTCCACCTGAGTCTGGTAGAGACGTGAACTGAGCCACATGCAAAGCAGTGAAGGGAGACAGCAAGATCAGGTGAGAAACAAAACAAAGCCCGGGACGGTGAGTCTTGGGACTTGTATCTTGGCCCAGGCACCTTCACAGAACTTTCTGAACTTGAGAGAAACTTTCTGAACTGGTTGCCTTGGATATAAACTCAGGATTAAACTATTACACCTTCAGAATTTTAAGTAAAAAGTCTTTACATATGTTTAGATGATATATATTTAAATAAAATATGTATACGATTTAACATATTTTTAAAAATGACAAAATAATTTTTCATTTTGACCCAAGGAGGCAATGGCCAGAGTCACCTTTTCAGAAATGTTTGCTGGTGGCAGTGGAGTTCTCCTGGGCAGAGACGCCAGAACCCCTGGATTCACGCTGCACCCCCTCGCCTCTTCTAGAGGCCTGTTCTCCTCCCCCAACCCCAGTCAAACCTGACCATTCTTTTTTTGTTTTGAGATGGATTCTCACTCTGTTGCCCAGTCTGCAGCACAGTGGTGCAATCTTGGCTCACTGCAACCTCTGCCTCCTGAGCTCAAGTAATTCTCCCGCCTCAGCCTCCTAAGTAGCTGAGACAACAGATGTGCACTACCTCGCCCGGCTAATTTTTGTATTTTTAGTAGAGACAGGGTTTCACTATGCTGGCCAGGCTGGTCTCGAACTCCTGACCTCAAGTGATCAGCCCACCTCAGCCTCCCAAAGTGCTGGGATTACAGGCGTGAGCCACCGTGCCTGGCCAAACCTGACTATTCTTTAAGCCACTGGTTCTTGGCCTTAGGAAAGTCATAGGCCTCTCCCCTCTGCAGAGAGCTAAGAACCCCTCCATAGGAAAATGCAGATCCCCCTCCTCACATAACTTAAGAGGTTCCCTTCCAGATTACACTCCGGCACAAGCCTCTCTTCTTCCACAAAATGTCCATGCCTCCCGGTGTCCATGCTTTTGGCATGTTGTATATCCTGCTCTGCCTGATTCTGCAAGCCTTTGCATTAAGCCATCTTTACAAATATAGAGTGTCCACTTCTCAGCTCGAACACATTCTTCCTCCTGGTGCCTCAATGAGCACTGAATGGTCAGAACGGTATTTCTGGATGTGGATGGACACCCTGCAAGCAGCTGTGTGCAACTTAGGGTTCAATGGGCGCTGAAGTTCTGGAAAACAAGGAGCCAGAGCCTACCAGCAGCTGAGACAAGGCGGGTAAGGCCACCAGGTGGCAGGATGCAGGGGCGAGGCCCTTCCACAGCTGCACCTGCACCTGCACCTGCACCTGCACCTGCACCTGCACCTGCACTGGGAGCGTGGGAGGTGCAGGATGGGGAAGGGGGAGCACCTGGCAAAGCACTGCATCTTCAAGGAACCCTGTTTCCTTCTGCTGAGGCTCTTACTTCTCAAGAGCCTCAGAAAGGTTTAGAGGCAACACACACCTATTTTATTCCCATCTATTTCCTCCTGTTAGGAAAGGCACCAGGCTCTTGTTTCTGAACTGGGTAAGTATGATGAAAGTCTCCATGATTCATGAAGTCATGATTTGATGACCTGACCCTCACCGGCAATGCACATGATGCGCACAATGTGGGCAGCAGCCAGCAGGCAGGACTGCTTCTGGCGGCTCACAGAGCAGTGATGTGTGCAAACCCCGATGGAGAGATGAGATTCATGTGTCGGCACTTTCCCCTTCTACCACAGAAAGAGATGCCCCGCGGTACTTACCGGTATTTGAGTAATTCTGGAGAATATTTTGACTTGGCTTTGAAAATCACCTGCAACGACAGAAAAACATGGCAGGTTGGGGTCCAATATGTTGACAGAACCAGACTGATACCATCACTGGGAATTCCTCTGCCCCTTCATCCCCCAGCACTGGGGCATGTTTTTTGTAATTGAAATGTCCACATTTGTTATGCCAAATATTTCTTATGTTGCACATACAGTTTTAATAGTAAAGGAATTCAAACATGGTTAAAAAAGAAAACAAAAGTAAATATATTACTAGTCTACCATAGCCAAGTACTTCTCTTAAGATTCTTTTTTTTTTTGAGACAGAATTTCACTCTTGTTGCCCAAGCTGGAGTGCAATGGCGCCATCTCAGCTCACTGCAACCTCTGCCTCCCAGGTTCAAGTGATTCTCCTGCATCAGCCTCCCAAGTAGCTGGGATTACAGGTGTCACCACACCCAGTTACTTTTTGTATTTTTAGTAGAGATGGGGTTTCATCATGTTGGCCAGGCTGGTCTCGAACTCCTGACCTCAGGTGATCTGCCCACCTCAGCCTCCCAAAGTGCTGGGATTACAGGTGTGAGCCATCACACCCAGCCTTAAGATTCTTATTTAAGATAAACAGTCCACTCTCTTTATTAGAATTTTTGCTGGCACCAAATTAGTAAGTGTCTGCCTACCCAGGCCTCAAACTTTGCAGTACATTTAAAATAACAAAACATCTTTGGACAAAAGAAGTATCAAATTGGACTGTTTTCTGAAACAGAAATATTGCAGACTGGCATTTCTCAAGCTCTTTCCTAAGTCTTCACAATTGCTGAATTGCCCACACACACTGGATGGCAGACAGCCTGGCAGAGCCTTTGAGAAGGTGAAGAGGAGGCAGAAGGTAGGTGTCCACGCATGCTTCCACTCCCCAGACAAGGAGGCTGCTACTGCTACAGCACGTGCTGGAAATTCAAGCAGGCGTCCAGGCTCATGGGGATCGCAGTGGGGGATCTCTGGGGACTAGGATAGCCTGTGGAGCAGTTACACATGAGCACATGGATCCCTGGTGTTCAACGGGGTTGCAGTACAGTACTGGGAGAAGGAAAGAAAGGGTGTGGAAGACTGGAGGAGAGAGGACACCTTTTCAGAAACAATCTGTCAGGCATATGAAGACCCCCATTCCGGCAAGTCTGGACTCCATTCTCCCGCCGCACCCCTTCATCCCCCAGCCCCTGGCAACCACCACTGTACCACTGTACCACTGTACCACAAGTACCACTGTACTCTCTGTTTCTATGAGTTCTAACTTGTTTAGATTCCACATATAAGCGGGATCTATTTGTCTTTCTGTGACTGGCTTGTTTCACTTAGCGCAGTGTCCTCCAGCCGTGTGGAGTAAGTCCTGGGGAGCTCTCCTGCAGTGTGTTGACTACAGTCAGTAACAATGTATTGTATACCTGAAATTTGCTAAGAGAGATCTTAAGTGTTCTCACCACAAAACAAGGGTGGGCAACTATGTGAGGTGATGGACGTGTTGTTAACTAGCTTGACTGTGGGAATCATTCCATATGTACATGTATTATCAAAACATCACGGTGCACACTTTGAATATATTCCATCTTTGTCAATTATACCTCAGTGAAGCTGGTGTGGGGAAAGAAGACTCACATTCCCCACTTGCAAGCAAACTGCTCTCCATGGAGTTCCTAAACCTACCCTCGGCTTCGGGGCCTTTCTTCCCACAGCCCCCTGAAGCTCCCGAACCCCGGTGCTCTGTGTGCATACCCTCCCGGTCCTCCTCTCCCTCATGAATCCCCCGGTCACATCCACTCTCCGCTGCTTCTCAGGGAGGAGGCTGAAATGGGAGGATCGCTTGGGCCCAGGAGTTCGAGACCACCCTCGCCAACATAGTGTGAGGCCTCAGCTCTTAAAAAAACACCCCAAAAGAGAATGATCTTATGACGGCCGGGCACGGTGGCTCACGCCTGACCTCAAGTGCTCCACCGACCTCGGCCTCCCAAAGTGCTGGGATTCCAGGCGTTAGCCACTGTGTCCAGCCATTCCTAAAGATTTCTAAGTGAGCACCTCTTCCCTTTTATAACCTCCTCCGAGCTTCACAGGTGAGGCTTCCAACCTTCTAGAAGAATTATTTGGTTCTGCTATGAGTTTTCTGTCATAAATCCCTTTTGGAAGTAGGTAGGAGGTAGGGATTTACACCATACATACATTAAAATATGTTTCTCTGGTAACGGCACAATAGATGGCTCAGTACAGTGACCCTCCTTTAAAGGAGTCCTGGTTCCGCTTTATCTGACAACCCACCACGGGATTTTAGGCAAGACACGTCACGTTTGGTATTTCTCTGACATCCATAAAAAGAAACGTTACCGAACAACCTCTCTTAGAAACAAGAAATAGATTAATACATGACTCCAAAGTTCCATTACAAAATATGCTACTGATTTCATGCAACGCAGAACAATGCCTTTCTGTTAAACAGGCCTGAGGGATCTTGCTTTTAATAACTGAGGCTTCTTCACAAATGCCAAAGTGAGAAGAAGAAACTACAGAATTTTTTAAAAAGTGTTTGACCCGTTCAATATCAAAATCTGTTTTGATATTTTGCCCACTTGGTGGGGTTTACTGAGCGGTAGGGTAACCCAGTTCAACACGCCTGGATTACTCTTACCCAACACACGAAGTGGCTGTACTGCAGCGCTCCTGGCCACGGTATATAAATGTTCATATGCTTTGCCCCAACAATTCCACTTGTAAGAATTTATTCTGAGGCAGGCCTTCTCAAGGTGTTCAGCAGAACTGGAAATTGGTAAGAAATATTACTGGAAATAAATGTCACGTGATCAAACAAATTTAGAAACTGCAAGGAAAACTTTTTCCCCCTGCAGGAATTGTAAGAGCCTTTCAAAGGCAAATATATTGTCAATCTTCAAGAGAAGCATACGGTATACAGCGGTTTTCCAAATTTACTTGACCAATTACAGTCTTCCTAATGAGTGTTCCCGGGAATACAGTTTGGGAAGCACTGCGCTGTGGAACCAAGTATGAACAGAAGGTTCACTGCAGCCTTAATAAGAGTAATGATAACAATAACAACAACAAAGGAGAGGCAACAGCAACTTTAAGATGCTCCCCAGCCTTTACCCCATGAACATGAACACAGATCAAGCAATGCACTGAGTACAAGAGAGCCCTGCCTGGAGTTCACCATTCTAGCCCTGAAAGGGAAGGATGACTTACGCCAGCCAAGATGCGGATAACTCACAAGCCCTTACTCATTTCATCACTAGGTCCACCTCCCTGCCTGGAGGGAAAAAGGCATCAGCATATCAGGCACAATCTGATGTTAAATCAGTCATTTTCATCCTCCCAAGCTCAAAGCCATGGTGCAAACATCAAAATAAAAGCATTGACCATGGTTTTGAAAAGCGCTATCCACTTTTTATAATTTGTGGCAATATATCTTGAATTCAGGCTGGGTGCAGTGGCTCACGCCTGTAATCCCAGCACTTTGAGAGGCTGAGGCAGGCGGATCACCTGAGGTCAGGAGTTCAAGACCAACCTGGCCAACATGGTGAAACCCTGTCTCCTCTAAAACTATAAAAATCAGCCGGGTGTGGTGGCAGGCGCCTGGAATCCCAGCTACTTGGGAGGCTGAGGCAGGAGAATTGCTTGAACCCGGGAGGCAGAGGTTGCAGTGAACTGAGATCACACCATTGCACTCCAGCCTGGGCCACAAGAGCAAAACTCCATCCATCTCTCTCTCTCTCTCTCTCGAATTCATCTGGGCACTATTCAAGCTGTGCTTAGAAACTCGTCCTTAATCCTTCAAGTTAATCCCTAAACTTAAGTTCTTTAAAGTTGTGTTTGAATTCCTGGCATGTGAAACTGAAATAATATATATATGTACTTACATTATCTATATAACTTATTACATAGATAACATCAGCACACACACACACACATAATTTCAGTACAACTTTTGCCCTCATTAATTAAAGGGCATAAACCAAGTTTTCAAAAACAAAAATCTAAACTCTCCCACCCACTCCCCTCTGTGTTCTGAGAGACTCTGCTAAAGACTGGTGGGTGTCTGGAACTTGAGCTGAACCTCCTGGCTCACCCTGGCTCTCTGGCCGGCCGGGCTCTCATATCCGGCTGCTCATCTCTGCCAGTCTGCACTGGCTGCCACTGACCTTGGCAGGAACTCAGTTGGGAGAGGCGACGGCTCCTGTGGGGAGGCAGACATGAATTCTGCTGTCATACTCTCTGGTGCTTTGACAGCACGGGCACCCCCTGCTCAGTGTCCCCAGATGTACAAGAATGAAAATGAGGGAGGTGTGACCCCTATGAGAGGCTAGGAACAAATGAGGCCAGATGAAAATTCACATCATCCTGGCTTTCCAATTGGTGGTGTTCAAGTCAGGTCAACTGATACTCAGCACTGAGTCTGCATCAGACCCTGGGTTGGACCCAAGAATTGCAAAAAGGAGGAGAAGCTGGGCCTGTCCCAGAGAAATACACAGGCAGACAGACATGTCAGTGATAAGCACCAGTGGTGTGAGGAGGTGTAGGAAGTGTGAGAGGCATGGGGAGGTGTGGGGAGGCATGGGGAGGTGTGGAGAGGCATGGGGGCTGTGAGGAGGTGCTGAGAAGTGTGAGGAGGCATGGGAGGTGTGAGGAGGTATGAGAGGTGTAGGAAAGCATGGGGAGGTGTGGGAGGTGTGGGAGATGGGAGGAGATGGGAGGAGATGTGAAAAGTGTGTCGAGGTATGGGAGGTGTGGAAAGCATGAGGCAGTATGAGAGGTGTGAGGAGGTATGAAAAGTGTGGAGGCATGGGAGGTATGAGGAGGTGTATTAGTCTGTTTTCATGCTGCTGATGAAGACATATCTGAGACTGGGAAGAAAAAGAGGTTTAATTGGACTTACAGTTCTACATGGCCGGGGAAGCCTCAGAATCACGGTGGGTGGCGAAAGGCACTTCTTACATGGCAGCGGCAAGAGAAAAAAAATGAGGAGGAAGCAAAAGCGGAAACCTCTGATAAAGCCATCAGATCTCCTGAGACTTATTCACTATCACGAGAATAGTACAAGAAAGACTAGCCCCCGTGATTCAATTACCTCCTCCCAGGTCCCTCCCACAACACATGGGAATTCTGGGAGATACAATTCAAGTTGAGGTTTGAAGAGGGACACAGCCAAACCATATCATTCCATCCCTGGCCCCTCCTAATCTCATGTCCTCACATTTCAAAACCAATCATGCCTTCCCAACAGTCTCCCAAAGTCTTAACTCATTTCAGCATTAACCCAAAAGTCCACAGTCCAAAGTTTCATCTGTGATAAGGCAAGTCCCTTCTGCCTATGAGCCTGTAAAATCAAAAAGCAAGCTAGTTACTTCCTAGATACAATGGAGATACAGGCATTGGGTAAATACAGCCGTTCCGAGTGGGAGAAAGTGGCCAAAACAAACTGGTTACAGGGCCCATGCAAGTCTGAAATCCAGCAGATCAGTCAAATTTTAAAGCTCCAAAATGATCTCCTTTGACTCCAAGTCTCACATCCAGGTCACAGTGATGCAAGAGGTGGGTTCCCATGGTCTTGGGCAGCTCCACCCCTGTGGCTTTGCAGGGTACAGCCTCCCTCCCGGCTGCTTTCACGGGCTGTGTTGAGTGTCTGTGGCTTTTCCAGGCAAATGGTGCAAGCTGTCAGTGGATCTACCATTCTGAGGTCTGGAGGACAGTGGCCCTCTTCTCACAGCTCCACTAGGCAGTGCCCAAGTAGGGACTCTGTGTGGGGGCTCCGACCCCACATTTCCCTTCTGCACTGCCCTTGCAGAGGTTCTCCATGAGGGCCCCACCCCCACAGCAAACTTTTGCCTGGACATCCTGGCATTTCCATACATCTTCTGAAATCTAGGCAGAGGTTCCCAAACCTCAGTTCTTGACTGCTGGTACCTGCAGGCTCAATACCACACGGAAGCTGCCAAGGCTTGGGGCTTCCACCCTCTGAAGCCATAGCCCGAGCTCTACGTTGGCCCCTTTCAGCCATGGCTGGAGCAGCTGGGACACAGGGCACGAAGTCCCTAGGCTGCACACAGCATGGGGACCCTGGGCCCAGCCCACAAAAGGGACTTAGGGCCTATGATGGGAAGGTCTGCCGTGAAGGTCTCTGACATGGCCTGAGGACATTTTCCCCATGGTCTTGAGGATTAACATTAGGCTCTTTGCTACTTATACACATTTCTGTAGCCTGCTTGAATTTCTTCCCAGAAAATGGGTTTTTCCTTTCTATTGTATAGTCAGGCTGCAAATTTTCTGAATTTTTATATTCTGTTTCCCTTTTAAAACTGAATGCCTTTAAAAGTGCTGAAGTTACCTCTAAATGCTTTGCTGCTTAGAAATTTCTTCTGCCAGATACCCTAAATCATCTCTCTGAAGTTCAAAGTTCCACAGATCTCTAGGGCAAGGGTAAAATGCCACCAATCTCTTTGCTAAAACATAACAAGAGTCACCTTTGCTCCAGCTCCCAAAAAGTTTCTCAACTCCATCTGAGACCACCTCAGCCTGGATTTTATTGACCATATTGCTATCAGCATTTTGGGCAAAGCCATTCAACAAGTCTCTAGGAAGTTCCAAACTTTCCCACATTTTCCTGTCTTCTTCTGAGCCCTCCAACTGTTGCAATCTCTGTCTGTTACCCAGTTCCAAAGTTGCTTCACATTTTTGGGTATCTTTTCAGCAACACCCCACTCCTGGTACTAATTTACTGTATTAGTCCATTTTCACACTGCTGATAAAGACATACCTAAGACTAGGCAGAAAAAGAGTTTTAATTGGACTTACAGTTCCACGTGGCTGGGGAGGCCTCAGAATCATGGCAGGAGGCGAAAGGCATTTCTTACATGGTGGCGGCAAGAGAAAAAAAATGAGGAGGAAGCAAAAGCAGAAACCCCTGATAAACCTATCAGATCTCATGAGACTTATTCACTATCATGAGAATCGTGTGGGAAAGACCAGCCCCCATGGGCTGGGTCCCTCCCACAACATGTGGGAATTCTGGGAGATACAATTCAAGTTGAGATTTGGATGGGGACACAGCCAAACCATAACAGGAGGTGTGAAAAACGTGTGGAGGTATGAGAGGTGTGAGGAGGTGTGAGTGGGAGGCATGAGGAGGTGTGAGTGGGAGGCGTGAGGTGTGAAGTGTGTGCGGAGGTGTGAGATGTGATGTGAGGAGGTGTGAAAAGTGCATGGAGGTGTGGGAAGCATGAGCAGGTGTGAACCTGCATGTGGACTTAGGAGCGGTGAGGGAGGGGGTGAGGAGAGAAGGTACTGCAGGAGCCTGGAGCTGGGGAGGGCAGCAGAAGGCCGGGCTGGGGTGCGGACCAGCCAGGAAGAGGCCACTGTCCAGGGTAAGGGTGCAGAGAGCTTCGGGGGAGCATTGGCACAGCTAGAATGCAGACCTGTGCTGTGAGAGGGGTCCCTGGGGTACAGAGCAGAGCAAAGGCTGCAGACCATGGGTTGACAGAGAAGGTGAAAATGAAGGCAAATCAGAGGCCCTACGCAGATTCATGATGCCTGGGCCTGGAGGGCATGGCAGGGAAATGGAGGGTGACCACTAAGAGGCACGGGGTTCCTTCTGGGGTGGAAAAGGTCTACAGTGGACTGTGCAGTCACTGCGCAACTCTGAATATGGTACACTTCGAGATGGGGACAGCACAGAAAATGTGAATTATATCTCAATAAAGCTGTTATTTAAAAAAAACAAAAAGACAAAAAAAAAAAAAAAAACTAAGAGTAGGGAGGAGGTCAAAGAGCAGTCCCCCCAGTGGTCAAGGCCTCAAAGACTGCAGGGGAGAGAGGCCCCGGGCAAGAGACAGTCAGGGTGTCCAGTGCGGCTGAGAGGCTGGACCACTTCACCTTAAGCTGCCACAGGGCCTGGCCAAGGGCAGGCTTGGCTGACGGGGAGGCTGGAGGGGGAACGGGCAGGCCCTGGATGGCAGCAGGAGGAAGTGGGAGCAGTGAGTTAATTCAAGAGCATAAACTGCTTTCCAAAAGCGCATGTTTGCGAAATGCAAGAGAGAGGTTATTCAGGGGGTCCGGACCTTGTTTTTAAGATGGGGAGACCTGAGCATGCTTGTGGACAGACAGAAGGAACCTGGGTCCCGAGAAGAGCAGACAGGGAGAGGCAGGAGGCAGGGAAGGGTGGAGGGCCAAGAAACTGAGGCAGCAGGGAGGGGTCTGAGGGAGCATGGCAGGGACAGCCACGGGGGTGCCATCTGCCTAATGACAGGGACCCCAGGGGAAGTGAGGTTGGGTTGGAGAGTCCCAGCTGGTTCTTGGGGAACCCGATCAGGAACTGAATGGTCGGTAAATGAGCCCCACTTCCTTTCCCTCCCCTTCCTTGGGCTCCACACAGCCTCTGAAAACACCAGGGTTTTTCAGGGCTTCCCCCATTATGGCAAAAAGGATGGGAGGACAGGGGAGGGGAGCAGAAGCAGGCGTGAAGGAGAAAGAAGAAATTGCAGCTACTTTCATCAGAAACCCTGAAGCTTGTCATCTGGTGAAAATAAAGCATTTCTCCCTAATGGCAAATTCCTTTCTGTTTTAACATTGTTTCTTCTGCTTTTCAAAGTCCCACCTAGAACCTCAGCAGAACCTAGCATAGATCTGGGGATGGCGCTGTGGGTGATGCTGGCTTTTTGACTGTTGAAGGCTGAGCTGCGGCTGGGAGATGTCCCCAGCTGGCCACTGTCGGGCGCTGGGGAATGTTCAAGAGCCCTCGTGGGCTTTCCGCACCACCCGCTCCCACAGTGGGCCAAGGCCTCCTCATGCCGGACCTATGGGCGACCTGTGCCCCCTCGGTGACCCAGGCCTTCACCCCATCCTTTCGGATGACACAGGAGGGCCTAGAGCTCTGCATGTGACGTACTTGTTTCGACAGAAGCAGAAAGGCCTTTGAGCAGCTGCTGGACTCTGCCCCCTGCCCTCATAAATCAGTCTGTTCACGCGTCACTGATTTGTTCCCACCCTTTGAACTCCTGCTTGCCTGTGTTTCCTTTTTCTTTTTTTTTTTTTTTCCTGCAACCTCTGCCTCCCAGGTTCAAGTGATTCTCCTGCCTCAGCCTCCCGAGTAGCTGGGATTACAAGCACCCGCCACCATGCCTGGCTCATTTTTGTATTTCTACAGATACAAAAAGAGACGGGGTTTCACAATATTGATCAGGCTGGTCTTGAACTCCTGACCTCGTGATCTGCTTGCCTCGGCCTCCCAAAGTGCTAGGATTACAGGCATGAGCCACCCCGCCCAGCCTATTTTTTCAACTACTAACTCAAGTTGACATTTGCTGTCTTACAATCTTTCTGTTTGTTTGTTTGTTTGTTTTTAAGAGACGAGGTCTTGCTGTCACCCAGGCTGGAGTGCAGTGGTGCCACCATAGCTCATTGCAGCCTCCATCTTCCTGGGCTCCAGGGATCCTCCTGCCTTAACCTCCTGAGTAGCTGAGACTATGTACTGGTGCACGTCAAATGCCTGGCTAACTTATTTTATTTTTTAGAGATGATGTCTCCCTACATTGCCCAGGCTGGTCTTGAACTCCTAGACTCAAGTGATCCTCCCGTCTCAGCCTTCTGAGTAGCTGGGTTACAATCATTTTTTCTAATGTCTTAGTGGTGTTTCTGGCAGAAATGTCCCCTGCTATTCTTTGTGGGTATGACAGTGTCTCCTGTGCAGTCAGCAAAACTCAACAGAAGTCACCTCCGATGTCCCTGGAGGCAGTGCCTGTGATGTGCCAACAAAGCACTATGCTTCCAACCTGTGCTTGATTCAGAATCTCTGCAGCCATTTTACTTTATAAATCCTCTCCCCTAAGCCAGGACCCACATCTGGACACCCTAGTGTCTCCACTTCTGTGCCACCACTTGGACACTTCATAATCCCCCTATCCTTAAAAGGGGGTGCATCCTGATCCTAGCTGCCTGTGGGCTGAGACTCCTGAGGTGACCCTCACAGTAACTAAGGGGTATGAAACTCTGCGTTCACCAAGCGCAGACTCCAGATTAAAGAAACCAGTCTCTATCACACACGCTGGTTCAAAATGTATGTATGCAAATTCATCTGAAAATGTTACAAATGCATGGCAGGCTGAAACTTTATATTATAAAATAGCTTATGTATATACGAAGAAACAACAGCAAATACTCATGTACCCAGCACTCCATCCTTAATACTTTGCCATGCTTGCTCCAGCTATGTTTTGTTTGTTTCTGAGGCAGAGTTTCACTTTTGTCGCCCAGGCTGGAGTGCAGTGGTGCCATCTCGGCTCACTGCAACCTTGCCTCCTGGGTTCAAGCAATTCTCATGCCTCAGACTCCCGAGTAGCTGGGATTATAGGCATGTGCAACCACACCCAGCAATTTTTTGTATTTTTAGTAGAGACGGGGTTTCACCATGTTGGCCAGGCTGGTCTCGAACTCCTGACCTCAGGTGATCCGCCCACCTCAGCCTCCCAAATTGTTGGGATTACAGGCATGAGCCACCATGCCCAGCCCAAGCTGTGGTTTAATAAATAAAAATGACACAGCTGGAGCTCCCAGCCTACCCCCTCCTGGTGCCATTCGCTCCCAGGAAATTAATCACTATCCTGAAATTTGGTGTTTTTATGCCTAGGCAGTCTTTCACTAGATAAACCTGGATTCGTGAATGATACAGAGTACTGTCCTGTATGGTTTTGCACTTTATATGAATGCATTAATACCTTCCATAGCCTTCTGCAGTTTGTTTATTCCCCCATGATTATGTGTTTGGAACGTATCTAGGTTGATACACACAGTTCTAGCTCATGCATCTTCACTAAGGCACAGTACAGTTGGCCCCTGGACAGCATCGGTTTGAACTGCATGGGTGCACCTATACACGGATTTTTTTCAACTGAATGGGAATCAAAACTATGATGTTCTCAGGATGTAAAACCTGAGTATAAGGAGGACCAACTCTTTGTACATGCAGGTTGTACAGGGATGTGAGTATGTGGGGCTCTGAGCATACTTCAGGGTCCTGGAACCAGTCCCCCACGTATACTGACAGATGACACTACTCCTATATAACAGGCCACAGCTGTGTAGCCCTCTCTGACAGAGGGACACAGAAGGATGGTTAAGAGTGTGGAATCAGGCGGGGCGCGGCAGTTCACGCCTGTAATCCCAGCACTTTGGGAGGCGGATCACAAGGTCAGGAGATCAAGCCCATCCTGGCTAACACGGTGAAACCCCGTCTCTACTAAAAATATAAAAAATTAGCCGGGCGTGGTGGCGGGCGCCTGTAGTCCCAGCCACTCGGGAGGCTGAGGTGGGAGAATGGCGTGAATCCGGGAGGCGGAGCTTGCAGTGAGCGGAGATCGCGCCACTGCACCCCAGCCTGGGTGACTGAGAAGGACTCCGTCTCAAAAAAATAAAATAAAATAAAAAGAGTGTGGAATCTGGAGCTGGCTTACCTGGGCTTGAATCCTGGCTCCACCAATTATCAGCTGTGTGGCCTTGGAAAAGTCACCTGACCGCTCTGTGCCTCAAGTACCTCACCTGTAAAATGAGACTAATAACACCATCCACCAGGTTTTCATAAGCATTTGGTGAATTCATAGACATGTAGAGCACTTGGACAAATGCCTGCCACCTAGTAAGTACCACGTGGGGTGGCTGCAACCCCTGTTGTTGGTATTATTAGTCCTTATACATGTTCCCAAACCATGATTCTAAACGCACAGTTACTAAACTGTGACCACAGACGCTTTCTTAACCATAAAAGGAACTTTCATACTGAAAAAGGTTAAGAACCACTGACGCATTCGATATTTGCTCTCCTGGTCCCTCTGCGCTACCCACTTCCTGATATATTGGGGAAATTATGCAAACCCCAAGGCCCTGGTCTCCCCAGGCAACAGTCATTAGTCAGCTGCTTCAGTCTGTTCCCACATGCTGAGCATCCTCACTCAGCGGAGCAGGGTGACAAGACAGTCAGTCCCCGAAACCCAGATGCCGGAGTTCTCCTTTCTGCAGGGTTCCCTGAAGACACACAAGGCGGCTCTGCGGTGGGGAGGGGATCTGCACTTGAGGCTGAGTCTCCAAGACAGTGCAAGCCTGGGCGGGGCCCCTATGCCTGCGTTAGGATGTTCTTTCCTTCCAAACGTCAGCTGTGGGCTATAGGTCCAGGGGCTCAGGACCTGGATAGCCACCACCGCAGCCCCATTCATAGTCCTGTGTCCGTGGCAGTGAAGGTAACTGGCCAGAAAAGGCAAGCGAGCACGCTGTCCATGCCATCAAGTTCTGGGAGGTGGTGGCCTGAAGCCAAGGTGTGCCTGGTCTGTGTCCCAGGCTGGCCAGGTGTGAGAGGGGTCACTGGAATACAGGGTCAGGTGTTCACCGCATCACCTCCCACCTTTGACCTTGGCAAGCATGTGGCCCAAGAAGCTGGTCCTGCCTGCTCCTGGCCTCGTGCTGGCCCTTGGGATGTGGGCACCCCAGACTTCAGTGAGCTTCTTCCCATGTGATCAGAGGCCAACCATGATTGCTGCTCTGGATTTCCATAGACCTCGGAGCTCCCTGGATGTGTTTGCAGCCTTCTCTGGCCCTCCTGAGAGCTCTGCTGCGTGGTCCTGTTTGGCTCACCTGGCGCCTATGATCCTTCCTCAGGTGTATGCGTGTGTGTTTGCGTGCGTGTGTGTGTGCATGTGTGTGTGTGCACGTTTGTGTATGTGTGTGCATGTTTGTGTATGTGCACCCCACAAGCCAGGAGCTCAGCTCCCACCCAGAATGTCCCTACCTTGGTCCTCACAAGGCATTCATTTCATAAGTGATAATGGGATAACAGTCTTTACCTTTATAGATAAAGGGCATCTCCACTCACTGTCCCCCTTCCCAACAGCTCCTCTTCTCCTTCCTGCTCCCAGCAGCCCAGCTCTCCGGGCAGCAAGCACCTCTCCCCTCCTCCACCCCTCCATCGGCTCACGAGAGCCTCCCTGAGCCCCATAAACTGAGCTTGACTCCATCCAATGGCGCCAACGCAGGCTGGCCACCCAGAAGGCAGAACTCGGGGTGGCCCTGAGCCCCCACATTGATAAGTCAGCCCAGCAGGCAGCCCGCGAGGAGGCTGGACTCCAGAGAGCACACCTCCCACCCACACCCTCTGTGGCTCTCGAAGTCAACCTAAAGCCACACCAAACGCCGTCCCTCAGTCTCCCTGCTTTTCTGAATTGTCTCTTGTCCCCTGAGCACCTGGATTCAGAGACGAGGCTGGTCAACCCCCAGGAACCTACTTGTCGGTTCCTGGTTAGCTCTGTTGACCTTTCTAGGCCTCAGTGTCTATCTGCGAGGTGAAAGCATTAGGACAAATATTTATTAAGCTGCTTCTACTTTGATAGCTCGATGACTTGAAGTTCCCTCCCAGGGGCAGCCCGTGTCCTCCGCCCTGGAAGCCCCGCAGGAACGGCTGCGGCCCGGCTGATTCAGCCACAGAAGCACACCCACCTGCCCGCCTGCCTATGGCCTGAGTGGAGTCCGTCTTGGCATCAGTTCCGCGCAGAGATGGAGGCAGATAATTCTGACCAGCCTCCCTGGCAGGATTCTCTCTCTTTGGCCTTGGGAATGACAAGGGCTGTGGCCACACAAGGCCCTACCATCACTGTTATGTTTCTTAACTGCTCAGCCACAAATTACAGTTCACAGTTTACCAGCCAGGGCCCTGCCCCTAATTGTTCTAAATGTACTTAAGGAAAGTGACACATTAGAAGCACAGACGAGATGCGTTTCTCCCAGTGGCAAGCGCTGGCCTGCTGGGCCCTATGGCAGGAGGGTCCCAGGCCACATGCGGCAGTGTGCGGTGTCGTACCATTGTGCCCTGATCCTTGCTGGCAAATGATGCAAAACTACAAAATAAATTCGCAGGGAAAATACCCCAGTCTGTCTTTTCCCCTCCTCACAAAATAACTTTCTGCTTCAAAAGTGAGGAGAATTCTGAGGTTTTACGATGCCCTGGGAACTCTTGCCCTTGCCGGACGTGTCTGGTATTAAATGACGCTCCCTGTGTCCTGCCACCGAGAGAATGAACATCTGGCCTCTTCGAGGGGAAGCCATGTGGGTAACGGGGGAAGCTCCTCACTGGGGGTGGGGACTTGGTCTGCTCCTGACACTGTCCCAGCTCACTGGGGCCTTCGGGAACAG
This sequence comes from Symphalangus syndactylus, assembly GCF_028878055.3. Taxonomy (NCBI): domain Eukaryota; kingdom Metazoa; phylum Chordata; class Mammalia; order Primates; family Hylobatidae; genus Symphalangus; species Symphalangus syndactylus. Next base: position 80,623,341 of record NC_072434.2, on the reverse strand, counting down.
CAACCAGGATGGCAGGGGACACACCCACGTTCCTCCAGGAATAATGAAAAAAACTGGGACTAGCTGACCCCAAGCAGAGAGAACTCGGGGAAGACACAATATATGCTGTCAAAGCCGCGACAGGCCACGTGTCCTGGGGGGGACGGATGACGCGTGCTGTGCACGGCCCCAGGGCACAGGAGTGGGAGTGACCCAGCACCACCCTTCCATCCTCACATTGGTCTGGACCCCACGATTCGCTGAGAACAAACCCAGGCAGACCAGAAATTCCAGCTTACCTGGAGCAGGGCCCAGGAGGACACGGAGTCTGGGGGCTTCCACACACACAACCTAAGACTAGCCAGGGGCCCAACCTGGTTGGCCCAGAATCTGGTTCTGGTGAGAATACACCTACTACGTCAACCTAAACCTAAGCCTTCACCTCCTGGTGGCACCCAAGGAAGGGGCCCTAAGAGCAGGACCAGGGCAATGGTGGGTGGAAACCCAACAGCCCAAGTCACAGGTGGCGGCTTCCACCAAGAAGTCCCTCCACAGCCATCCTGGCATCGCTTCATAGCGAATATCTGTGTTTGGGAAATATTTTGATTTCATTACAGTGAGATTTTTTAATTGGATTTGACTTTCATTTAAATAGCAGCAAAAACCACTGGTTCTTTTTAAAACATGTATCCTAGAGGGGGACTCACAGAGATGAAGGAATGAATTAAGTCTTCAACTTTCCACTGAAAACATCTCACTCTTCATATCTCTACTGTAAGGACAGCCACTAAGTCACATCGGCCAGTCAATCGCACAATGGAGAAGTCGTTGACATGAAGTCTGTTTTCCTCGCTCAAGGCTAAGTTCCACGCAGGGAGAATCTAAGTTTGACCTTAAACAGTCTGCACAGTGTCTGGCACACAACAAGCACTCAAACACGTGTGATGAAACAACCTAAATGTCCATCAACGGATGAATGGATAAATAAAATGTGGTCTCTATCCATGCAGCGCAATATTATTTAACCTTATAAAGGAATGAAGTTCTGATAAATGTTACAATGTGATGAACCTCAAAACACTATGCTAGGAGAAAGGAGAAGACGTACAAGAATACACATTGTATGACTCCTTTGATATGAAATATTAAGGATAGGTAAATCGAGATAGAAAGCAGATGGGTGGCTGCCAGGGGCTGAGGCGACGGGCACTGAGGAGTGATTGCTTAATGGGCATAAAGTTTCCCTTGGGGGTGACAAAAATGTTCTGGAACTAGATAGAAGAGACAGCTGCACAATACTGTGCATGTACTGAACATCACTCAGCTGCATGCATTCAATGGTTGATTTCATATTGTGTCAATTTTGCTTCAATACGTCTTTTATTTGGTTTTTTGTTTTTTTTGTTTGTTTTTTTTTTCCGAGATGGAGTATTGCTCTGTCTCCCAGGCTGGAGTGCAGTGGTGTCATCTCGGCTCACTGCATCCTCCGCCTCCCAGGTTCAAGCAATTCTCCTGCCTCAGCCTCCTGAGTAGCTGGGATTACAGGCGCCCGCCACCGCACCCGGCTAATTTTTGTATTTTTAGTAGAGATGGGGTTTCACCATGTTGGCCAGGCTGGTCTCAAACTCCTGACCTCATGATCCACCCACCTCAGCCTCTCAAAGTGCTGGGATTATAGACGTGAGCCACCGCACTTAGCCCAATACACTTTTTTTCTTTTTGAGATGGAGTTTCACTCTTGTCACCCAGGTTACAGTGCAACGGTGTGATCTTGGCTCACTGCAACCTCTGCCTCCCTTCAAGCAATTCTCCTGTCTCAGCCTCCTCAACAGCTGGGATTACAGGCGCCCACCACGCCTAGCTAATTTTTGTATTTTTGGTAGAGATGGGGTTTCACTGTGCTGGCCAGGGTGGTCTGGAACTACTGACCTCAGGTGATCCACCCGCCTCGGCCTCCCAAAGTGCTGGGATTACAGGCATAAGCCACTGTGCCCAGCCCCAGCACATTTTTTTGAGACAGGTCTCGCTCTGTCACCCAGGCTGGAATGCAGTGGTGTGATCTCGGCTCACTGCAGCCTTGATCTCCCAAGTTCAAGCAATCCTCCCACCTCAGCCTCTTGAGTAGCTGGGATTACAGGTGCGTGCCACTATGATTGGCTAATTTTTTAATTTTTTGTAGAGATGAGATCTCACTATATTGCCCAGGATAGTCTTGAACTCCTGGGCTCAAGCGATCCTCCTGCCTCGGCCTCCCAAAGTGTTGGGATTACAGGCATAAGTCACCACACCCAGCCAATACAATTTTTTTAATTAAAAAAAAAAACACCTGTTGAATAAATGAAATGAATCTCCATGTTCCAGTTGAACTTTATGTTGCTTTGTAAAAGCTGGGAGGATGAGGCCCTCTCATATGGATAGATGTGTGCTGTCTTCCCAGAAAATGAGTGTGGTCCTAATGGGGCCAGGCTCACGGCACGCCAAGGTTGCTCACACCCTGCCCACTTCCCTCCTCATCTGCCACCACTCATGCACTACAAACGGACCGTCACACAGCCTGAAGGGACAACATGACCTCTGACAGCTACAAAGAAGCTGTGGCAGCAGAGTCCAAGGTGCCAGGGACAGTAGCCTATGGGGTGGGAGCAGCCCACAGAGCCAACCCCACCGTGTGTGGGGGTTTTTTCACCCTGTGTTTTGCAGACTGTGTAGCTCAGCCTCGCAAGTGTGTATGCCATTTAAAAATCGAGGAGGTAGGCCAGGCGCGGTGGCTCACGCCTGTAATCCCAGCACTTTGGGAGGCAGACGCAGGTGGATCATGAGGTCAAGAGATCGAGATCATCCTGGCCAACATTGTGAAACCCCATCTCTACAAAAATACAAAAATTAGCTGGGCATGGTGGCGCACACCTGTAGTCCCAGCTACGCGGGAGGCTGTGGCAGGAGAATCGCTTGAACCCGGGAGGCAGAGGTTGCAGTGAGCTGAGATGGCGCCACTGCACTCCGGACTAGGCGACAGAGCGAGACTCCATCTCAAATAAATAAATAATCAAGGAGGGAGAGAGTGAGCTGATAATATCACATGATGTCAAGACTGCTCCCCAGCCCAGAGAGCCAGGGTGAGGGTCCCTCCTATGTGCCAAACGTGCAGGTGGCTCCCAGCCCTCTCCTTTCTACTTATGTCTGTCCTTCCCAACAGACTGTGGCCCTTCAGGGAAGAAATCCCAACTTCCTATCTCTGATCCCAGATACCTGTGTGTAGGGATCACTACAGCTTGTTCACTGAATGCTTGAAACCATGAAACTCCCTAAACCATGAGAGAAACCGAAGCCTGTTTCTGACTTGCCTTAGCAAAATAATAAAGGTGGTGATAGTGGAGGGGGATCTTGCTGACAAATAATGAGTCTGTCCTAACCCAGGGGTCAGCACACTACAGCCTGCAGGCTAAGTCCATCCCACAGGCTGCTTCAGTAAAGCCTGTGAGCTAAGACGGTTTTCACCATTTTAATGCATTGCGTTTGCTCTCGTTGTTTTAAAAAAAGGAATATGCGGCCGGGCGGGGTGGCTCAGGCCTGTAATCCCAGTACTTTGTGAGGCCGAGGCGGGCGGATCACGAGGTGAAGAGACCGAGACCACCCTGGCGAACATGGTGAAATCCCGTCTCTACTAAAAATACAAAAATTAGCCCGGCGTGGTGGCGCACACCTGTGGTCCCAGCTACTTGAGAGGCTGAGGCAGGATAATCACTTGAACCTGGGAGGTGGAGGTTGCAGTGAGCTGAGATCGCACCACTGCACTCCAGCTTGGCGACAGAGCAAGACTCCATCTCAAAAAAAAAAAAAAAAAAAAAAAAGGAATATGCAACAGAGACCATATGTGGCTCACAGGCCTAAAATCCTGACCCACATAAGCTTGAGGTAATCAACCCACTTGCAGAGTAAAACCATTTGGGCTTCATCTGTCCTCATAGGTTAATGGACTCTAAACTTCAGCTGCAGGAAACATAAAAAGTGAAATATTTATGAGCCTCTGCAGCCCTCGGGGAATGCCTGCTGTCCCAGGTACTGTCTAAACAGTCTGCTGGGGCTATTTCTGTACTGACAGAACTGGCCGGCCAAAATGTCAGGACCCAGACAGACCTTCCAACCAGGAAGCGGCTTTCCTCTTCTCACTGGAAACGCAAGGCCAACAGGAACAGCCTGACAAAAGCGGCTCTTGGGATCACATGACTTTGTTGTTTGCAAAACCCTAAGACGCTTGCAGTGAGATTTTGTAGAGGGCCTTGGATCTTGCAAATGTTCCTCTCTGGGCAGCCCTCCCCTCACTGTCATGACCCCTGCCCTCCACTCCCCGCCACTCAATGCTGAGCAGCTAGCCTGGGGCTCAGAGGGCGGGCACAGCAGCAGTGGGACAGCCATGGCTGGGCCCTGGAACTCCCCTGAGAACCTGCACTAGCCTCAGGACAGCAATCCGGCCCTGCCTCCCTGCTGGTCACTATCAGTTCTGCCTGTCTGACTACAGAAAGGCACGTGAGCAAGAAGCTGTAGCAAAGCCTGCAAGTGCCACAGTGTTCGGAGCTGACAGTAGGGCCCTCCTGATGGTGACCCGGCAGCAGCCTCACAATAGCCTCTGCTGTGGGGAAGTCCAGGCTTCCTGCGTGGTCACTGGGGTTGGATGCTGAATGTGCTGTGAGGGGTCTAATTGTTCCCTGAGTGCTGAGGGCATTAACAGGATTTAGCTCCCCCTCGGTTGGCAGGGCATCACCGAGGCAATGATGCGGCCACAGCCTCAGCTGCAGAGAGAAGAGCACGCTGCCATGGCTCGAGGAGAGGGCTCGGGCAACTGGGCTGTATATTTAGAAAGTGGCCTGCGGGGAGGTGCTGGGGGTGAATGGCAGACCAAATGAAAATAAGGAAATCTTTCCACACACACAGGCACACACGTGCACAGACACACGCACAGGCACATACACACACAGGCAAAGACACACACAGGCACACACAGGCACAGACACACACAAACACAGGCACACACATGGGCACAGGCATACACAGGCACACACAGGCACAGACACATACAAACACAAACGGGCACACACATGCACAGACACAAACAGAGGCACACACAGGCACAGACACACACAGGCACAGACACATACATGCACAGACACTCAGAGACCCACACAGACACAGGCACACAGAGGCAGGCAAGCACACACAGGTACACACACAGGCACACATAGACCCCACACACACACAGGTGTACACAGGCACACACGCATATGCACATACACACACACAGGTGCACGTAGCCACACAGCACAGGCACACATGTACATACACACACAGGTGCACACAGGCACACATGCACATACAGACACATACAAAGGTGCACACCTAGGCGCACACACGGCTCTGGCTGGCCATCAGCCCACTGAGCTGGCTCCGCAGGGAGCCAGTGCCAGGGGCTGAGGCCATGGGCGCGGGACCCAGAGGCCAGGCTGAGCACAGTCCTTGCCCTTGGCCCGCCTTGTCTGTTTCCTAAGCCTCTTACTTCTTCACAATCACCAACAGGCCTAGAAGCTTCCCTCTTCACAACTCCTAGACTAGGGCCTGGCACACGACACGTATTTGATAAACATGTCTTGACTAAACTGACTGCCAAGAGCCACAGCCGAAGCCCCTTACTCCTACAATCACCCACGTCCCTTTCCTGGTGAGCGTGGGGGACTAATTCCTGGATTCGATTTTCAGGGGACTCTTAATTCCCCACCAGCAAGAATGAGGACTATGACTCACTTCAAGTCAGAGTGTGGCATGTGTAGCAAGCACGGATCGGTCAGCCTGAAACACGGGACTTGTCCTGCCTCTGCACGCCTGGCTGGGCTGCTGGACCCCCAGTGCCTTCTGTTCTCACGTCAGGCACTGCGATTAGGCTTGCCACATGCTCCCTACGGGTGTGTTAAGAGTCACCACCGTTTTACAAACAGAAGAGTTGCTGTTTGGTGGAAAAGTAATTTTGACGGCACAGTGGGCTGGAAAAGGGCAGGGTCGGCCCGGGGATCTGACCTTCAGGACAGTGGCTGGGTGTCGAAGCAAGAGCCCGGGTTCACAGCTGTAGGCAACATACAGCGAGAATCTCAGCTAAGGGAGGAGAAAAGCAAAGGGATTCAGGACATGCGGCATCTCCTTTAACCCACGCCAACCCGTGGGATGAGTATTACGGTTTCTGTCTCCCTGGTGAAGCAGCAGCCTCGGAGAGGTGGTAACCAGCCATGGGACCCACACTGGACGCAAAGCCCGGATTGGAACACAGATCTGCACCCAGGGACCCCGCTCCTTCACTCCCAGGGCTGCCTCTTCATTCATAAGGCTTTGCTGGCCTAGTGCCCATGAAGAGCTCCCAACACCGACCATGAGCCCCTCCCATGAGCCGCAGGCCCTCACCACGAGCCCCTGGCACCATCCCACAGGACCACATGACTCACGAACCATCCCCGCTGCAGCTGAGTGTAGGGTGTGGAAGTCCCTAGCTGAGTTTCAGAACAGAACAGACCAGACCCCAATAAATGTCAGCTTCCCATCTGCCCTCCACGGCGATGTGAGGTCTCAGGTCTCAGTTCCCACATCAGTGTCCATTCATCACAGCACCTCTCCCCACGGACAGAACTCGCTTCTCCATCTCCTTCCGCAAACCACGTGACTGCAATGGCAGGAGTTTGTCATAGGGCCCAAGACAAAGCTGAACCAGCCTGTTCCATTCTGCCCAACTCGGGAACCTGGAGAGTCTGAGTTCCAGGCTGGGAAGTCCGAGGAAGAAGGGCTGGGATACACGGCTGCCGAGGTGTCACCGAGCCCACCGCCACACCAACTTCTGCCCCTGCAGGGCACAGACCTGTCTGCCCAGGAGCTGCCTGGGCACAGAAGCTACCGCTTTTGCTTCTGAGCCTCTATCCTGAAACCTGGAGGTGGAAGGCACCACAATTCCTCATGAGCAGAGACCCCTGCCTGCCTCAGGTTTCAGAGTCCGGCCCCTCTCTAAAGTCCCCATTAAAATGGCGGTTTGACACAGCGCTTAGAACAGGCTCTGAGTCAAAGGCCTTGGTGCAAAGCGTTGGTCCCGCCACTTCCTCATGCAGCCGGGAGCAGAAGTTCAGCTGTTCTCCAAAGCTGGCACAAGGAGCCACAGCTGGAAACAGCAGGTACTCAGCACTCCATGTCCCAAACATTTGGGGCCAGACAGATACTGCATACAGATGGCCTGGAGAGAGTTAGCAGAAGCAGTCCCACCCACAGCCACCTCCCCATGTTCCCAGGCTGAACCAGAAGATGGAGAGTGGAGATAGAGAAAAAGAGTTAACAGCGTGCTACCAGCAGGGCACCTCAGCTCAAGTCAGAAAAGGGAAAGACACATGGACACTGCTCACAGGGATTGGGCAGGAAAGGGGCCCGGGCAGATGCTTGCTGAGCTGGGACTGTTTGCAGATGGAGTCCCAGTGGAGCCTGACCTGTGCCCTGGTGATCTGGAGGCACCAGGCACTTGGAGGGTGATGCTTGCGTCCACCCTGGATTTTTACAGGTGGGAGGGCCCCTAGGCAGGCAAGGAGTGAAAAGCAGCCAGGTGCAGGGTCCTGAAGACACTAGTTAGGCATCCAGCCTGTCACCCATGTGGCCAAGTGGGAGTGGAGGGGCCTCAGTGATCCCATGGCTTTCTAAGAAAAAGCCCTAAAAGGGCTTTTCAAAAAGGGGCCTAAAGCCATGTGGCTGCCCCTTGAAGAAGGAATTGGGATGGAAGGGAGACCAAAGATGGGGCTAGGAAGAAGCTGAAGTCCATCATGTCAACATGGCCACGTGGCAGAGTTACCCACAGAGGCGGTGCCGGAGCAAGACCAGAGGCCGACAGGCTGGCAGTCACGAGAGAGTGTGCCCCCCCCCTGGGCTGCTGGGAAGATGGAAGGGGAGAGGCTCAGAGCATGGGGCACACCCTCTGCACCAAGCCCTGCAGCTCGAAGCCTGGCTGGCCTTGGACACGGTGGGAGAAGCTTTAAATTAGACGTAAAGATGTAATAAAGGAGTATGGGCCGGGCACAGTGGCTCACACCTGCAATCCCAGCACTTTGGGAAGCCGAGGTAGGAGGATCACCTGAGGTGAGGAGTTCAAAACCAGCCTGGCCAAGATGGTGAAACCCTGTCTCTACTGAAAATACAGAAATTAGCCAGGCATGGTGGCGCACACCTGTAATCTCAGCTACTAAGGAGGCTGAGGCTGGAGAATTGCTTGAATCTGGGAGGCGGAGGATGCAGCGAGCCAAGATCACACTACTGCAGCCTGGGTGACAGAGCCAGACTCCACAATAATAACAATAGTAATTACCGAGTATGACTAGAAAGCCACAGGATCTGCCTGAGAGGTCATTAGGGGTGGAAAGAGACTTAACATGGCAGAATTTAAAAGCAGTGATTTAGGGGGAAGTAAATCAAATTGAGCTTGCTCATGATCGCATTACCCTCAGATGTATACCCAAGGGCAGCTGGGGCTGCGTACCGCAGCATCGTTCGCATTGCACAGAGGCTCGGTCGGGGCAGTGTGGGCAAGTATTCTCACCTCTCCAGGCCTCAGTTGGGGGGTAACAGTACCCTCTGGGTCACCAGGGAGGGTGAGATGAGTAAGTAAGGCCCAGGTACAGGGACCCCGCAAAAGGACAAACGACTGACAACAACAGAAAAAAGCTTCCTCCCCATCTCGGACCTCCCATTCCAGTTCATTCCCAATTCCCAAACTGCCCCACAGCTTCCTTCCCATCCTCCTCTCCTCCTCCCCACCCAGCTTCAGCCTCGAGACACCTGCTTCTTCTCAGAGGACTCATGTCTCATTCAAGTCTCCTGATGCTTCAATATCCATTCCCTTCAGTGCCCCAAATCGTGCCTTAACTATGCTGTATGTATACTTTGATTCTCTGCAACCTGATTTTGCGCTCCTGGAGAACACGAGGTTATTTTTAGAGTTCGGTATGTCTTCCCATTGTTCAGAGGTTTCATGGCCAGGAGCGGTGGCTCACGCCTGTAATCATAGCACTTTGGGAGGCCAAAGTGGGCAGATCACTTGAGGTCCGGAGTTTGAGACCAAGCTGGCCAACATGGCAAAACCCCATCTCTACTAAAAATATAAAAATTAGCCAGATGCAGTGGCAGGTGCCTGTAATCCCAGATACTCAGGAGGCTGAGGCAGGAGAATCACTTGAATCCAGGAGGCAGAGGTTGCAGTGAACCCAGATCACCATAAAGCAAGGCTCTGTCTCAAAAAATAAAATAAAAAGAGGTTTCACATACTGTACATAAAAGACAAACCTCACACTCAGCACAGATGTGCGTTGAATCCCAGCTCCACCATGCACTGAGAGTGTGACCTTGAGCAAGTCATCTACAACCTCTCAGCCTCAGTTTCCTCCTCTGGAAAATGGGGACAATATCATTACTTTCTTCAGAGAGTTCTGGTAAAAATAAATATAACCAATTGCTTAGAAGTGTGCTTTCTTGGCCGGGTGTGGTAGCTCATGCCTGTAATCCCAGCACTTTGGGAGGCCGAGGTGGACAGATCACAAGGTGAAGAGATCAAGACCATCCTGGTCAACATGGTGAAACACTGTCTCTACTAAAAATACAAAAATTAGCTGGGCATAGTGGCACGCACCTGTAGTCCCAGCTACTTGGGAGGCCGAGGTAGGAGAATCACTTGAACCCGGGAGGCGGAGGTTGCAGTGAGCTGAGATCGAAAGTATGCTTTCTTAAACATACTTCTTAATTGTTAGCTGTCAGCCCCTTCTCCAAAAATCACATTTACTTGGTCTGAGATGGGGGCCCAAGCAACAGTCATTCTTAAAGCTCCCCACTTTAGGTAATTCCAATGGTTTGTGTAAGAGAAAGTAGGGGTGAGGGGGAGAGGGGGAGAGGAGGAGATGGGAGGCAGAGCTGGGCTGGTGACAAAAGGCTTTATAACTCCCCAGAAGTATCACAGTTTTGTCACTAAGCCAGAAATGGCTTTGTTCTGCCAGGCTCTGAGATGCCAGCACTCAGAGATGGAGACGTGCCACCTTCTCCAGCCAGCCACCCTGTGCCCTCAGGCGAAATGCCTTTGCTGTGGTGCCTGCAGACCTGGGAGATATAAAGAGTACAGGACCGTGACTTTGGGTCCCTGGGCCAGAGTGGCTCTGTCTGCCTGGTCACTGTTTCCCTTGCTCAGCATTTACTCACCAACCAGCAGATGGTGCAGAAAATGTGCAGTCCGGCCCCTAATCCGGCTCTAAGTCCAGAATTTGCATGTGATTACCAGAGAGCTGTGGCAGTTCCCTACATTTTCCTCTTCCTCCACTGCCCCCCAAAAAGGGGACAAATATAAACAGCTCAATGTGCAATACCACCATTGTCACAGTTCCTGGCGTAACATCACCTCACCTGTCTTTTGCATCTTGCTGGAACCACCTCATTTCAATGACAAAACCCAAGTGTCTGTGCAATGCAGCTGACTGCCTGAACTGGTTTGCAGGTTTAAAGCTAGTACTTGGACAGACAATACACATTATTCTCCGACTGGAAAATATGCTGATACACTGGACTTACAAGAAGTCTCTGAGTGTAGACCGATTTTTAAAAGATTATAATATCTACAAACTATCTGGCCGGGCGCGGTGGCTCACGCTTGTAATCCCAGCACTTTGGGAGGCCGAGGCAGGCGGATCACGAGGTCAGGAGATCGAGACCACGGTGAAACCCCGTCTCTACTAAAAATACAAAAAAATTAGCCGGGCGTGGTGGCGGGCGCCTGTAGTCCCAGCTACTCGGAGAGGCTGAGGCAGGAGAATGGCGTGAACCCGGGAGGCGGAGCTTGCAAGTGAGCCGAGATCGCGCCACTGCACTCCAGCCTGGGCGACAGAGCGAGACTCCGTCTCAAAAAAAAAAAAAAAAAGTATCACATATGCTATTTTTTAGCCAAAAGTACTTCTTCCATATTTTCAGTCAGTGGCTTCCACTGTACCAGAGCAATCCTTTTCCTACTTTTTTTTTTTTTTTGAGACAGGGTCTAGCTCTGTCACCCAGGCTGGAGTGCAGTGGTTCAATCTCTGCTCACTGCAACCTCCGCCTCCTGGGCTCAGCCTCCCACCTCAGCCTCCTGAGTAGCTGGAACTACAGCCTACAGGCGGGCACTACCACACCCAGCTAATTTTTGTACATTTTGTAGAGAGGAAGTTTCGCCATGTTTCCCAGGCTGGTCTCAAACTCAGGGACACAAGCGATCCTCCCGCCTCCGCCTCCACAATGCTGGGATTACAGGCATGCGCCACCGCATACGGCCTCTTTCTTTTTTGAAATAAGTGACTTTTTCTCAAAAAAAAAAAAAAAAAAAAAAAAAAAAAAAAAAAAAAAAACCCACTTAAAAGGAATGAGATGCCTGCTTGCACAGGGTCTCTGCCCATCCGACAGTTCTTAAATTATCCTCACCAGGTGACACCGTTGGCGCCTTCCCCTTCGGCAGAGTCCTAGTGAAAATGGACATCGTAGTGCTTGGAAAGCTAATGGGAATCAGAGATGATGATGACGATGATGACGGCGGCACCGCGTTATTAAACCTTTGTGCAACGCTATGCAAAGTATTTGCAAAATGCTCAACAATTACTGCACTCTCATTAAGTCAACCATCACCAGCAAAGCAGCAGTCAAGTTAATTCACGCACTCTCTCATTAGCTTATTTAATATTATGCCCCATAAAGTGATTTTTGTGTGGCTGTAAAAGAGCCCCAATCAACTTCTATGGCCTTTTCTTGGGGCCTCTCAGATGAGCTCAGATAGTAAGTCTGATGAGCGGCAGCAGCTCGGAGCTGGGTGTTACCCCAGCCTGCCGTTTAGCAATCCGGTGGAATGAGTTAGTAAGCGGCAGTTCGGTAGAGCTCCTAAGCCGGAGGTTCCAAACATCTCATCAAAACCAACACGGTCTCACCCTGCCAACGCTCAAAAAAGCAGTGTCAGGCCCAAATCTGGAGGCCAACGTGCAGAAGACCTTTCCAGGCCGGGAGTTAGGTGCCTTGGGAGGCAGGGCAAATTCTAGAGTTCAGGCCTCCCTTGGGGGCACACCTTCTATCCGTACTAACTGGCGTGTGCAGGCGCTGCTGCTTCGCGCTGAGCACTGAGAAGCGCCCCGAATCCACCGCACGATGCGGAGCCAGGCGCAGCGAGTGACCGGCGGCCCCCAGCCCTCCCCTTCCTTCTCCTTGCCCCTTTTGGGAATGGCAGGGGGGTTCCTATGAGAAATGCCCGCAAACAGGACAGGGTTCGGACAACCCCAGAGCCGGCGCCTTCTCCCTACACTCTCAGCCCTGGGGCCGGATCCGCCCCCGCGGCTGCCATCGCCCTTGCCTCGGGCGCCCCGCGGGGACCACCCCGCCAGGTGAGCGCCTCCAGGAGCCTCTCTGAGACTCACCTGCGTGAAGTACAAGTTCATCAGCGTGAGGGTGAAAAACTGCAGGCACACGGGGAAGCAGTAGAGCAGCCAGAAGACGAAGGGGCTGAGCGAATTGGCCGCCACGAAGTCTTTGAAGTAGAAGGAGAAGAGGACGGTCCGCAGGGAGGCCCAGAAGAGGCAGAGAAAGAGGAAGACGCTCTGGTAGCTGAGCCGCTTGTGGCGGTAGCGCAGCACCAGCCAGAGCTGCACGTAGATGAACACGAAGAGCAGCGCGTAGAACACGGTGTAGACGATGGTGAGGCCGAGCTTCACGTAGGGGGGCACGGCCGGGGTCAGCGTGGGCGGCAGCGAGTCGTTGCGGGCCGGGTCCCACGGCGGGGTCTCCATCGGGCCGGGGGCGCTGCCGCGCGGCCGGGGGCGCTCCGGCCTCATCGGGGCTCACGGCCGCCGCCGCCCCCGCGGGGGTCTCCGCGCATCGCGCTCAGTCTGCAGCCCCGAGCCTGGAGGAAAGAAAACAAGCCGCACTTCCTCCCCCGGCACCACATGATTCACTGGGGCGGCCTTTGTCTGCGATTGGCAGCGCCGCGCCCGCCGCCCCCGCGCGCCGACCGGCTCCGCGCGCCCCCGCCCCAGCCCGCGCGCCCCGGCCCGCCCTCTCCCGGGCACCGCTCAGCTTCGCCCCGCGAACCCCGGCCCCCCATCCTCGCCACCGCGCGCTCCCGCAGTGAGGGCCCCCAGAGCCGCACGCCTCCTCCCGGCCCCCTCCCCATCCCCGGGGCCGCGCGCCTCTTCCCCGCCTCCGGCCCCCTCCCCATCCCAGGGGCCGCGCGCTACCCGTCCCCGGCCCCTTCCCCATCCCCGGGGCCGCGCGCTCCCGCACTGCGCGCCCCCAGAACCGCGCGCCTCCTCCCCGGTCCCGGCACCGCGCCGCGCGCCCCCAAAACTTCCCAGCCGCGCCCCGCGCCTCGGGGGTTCGCACTTCTGGCCTCGCGCATTCTGCTGCTGATTGTTTGTTTTGCAGAAGTTAATTCCTTTCTTTAAAAACAAAATTAAAAAAAAAAACTTTACAAGTCCTTTCCGTCCCTCCCTTTAAAAATAAAACTTTACGACTCTGTGGCTATGAACTGGCCGGCGTCTGGAATGATGTTTATTTCTAAATGCAGAAATGCCAAAGACAGGGTTTGTGTTTTTGAGGGCAAATCTGTATACTCAGAGTGAGGAAATAGACGGTGCCTGCGGCTGCTCTCTCCTCTCCGATGCAAGCTGGGCTGTTTTCTCCCGGAGAGCCTCACGCGCTCCCAGCGCCTCACCTCCCAGCGACGCAGCTGGTGCCGGGAGGCGCGCGGGACGCGGGGCAGTGGATGGAGCCCACTGGGCTTCAGAAAGAAGTGGGGCAGCTGACGGCACACGGCCTCCCTTGTCCGATCCAACCCATCCCGAAGGAGGGTCTGTCCCCGCTACCCGAGAGCCCTTCTCTTTTGCTTTTGCTGAGCAGCTCGCTCCTCGAGGCTGTACATCGACTTAGTTTTTGCCCCGGGGCACCACGCCACCCTTGTCTTAGGAGAGCTGGGGAGCGCTCTGGGAAAAGAGGGAAAGCCGGGCTGCCCTCTGGAAACATTGCTGGGCAAGCGGTTCTGGTAAACAGAAGAAAGAAACCCGGATTTCCGAGGCTCCAGTAATTGTGATTTTTTTTCTTACTCCACTTCGTGCCTAATTGTGTGTTCTTTTTCCAAAAGATGGCCTGGCATATCCAGAATTCACCCTGGCTTTTGCTCAGAATTACTTAGTCGCTACAGCGCTCCCAGCGTATTCCAGGTGGTTCACTGGGGCCAAGTGTGCCTTTGGCGCGGGGCTCCTTTTCTAGTTTTTCTATCCTTTCCCTCTCTCCCTATCGCTATTTCAAGAGGAAATAGGGAATTGGTCTCCACGCCTCTGATCTCGTTCCCCTCAATCCCCGTTCTGAACAGCGCAAGTGGAATGATGGAATGATCGTTCTAAACAACACCTGGCCACTTTACTCCCGTGCTTAAATGCCCTTCCCTTGCTCCTCATAGTTCTGGGGATAGAGTCTAAACTCCTACCCTAGCTTACCTCCCTGCCTTATCTCTTCCAAGGTGTTAAGCAATGTTAACACCTCCTGACTCCCCTAGACTAAGAAAACTCCGCCCTTTCCTCCAACAGCTGGTCCTTCCTATCTATCCATGAGGGTGTTACTTCCTGCAGAGAGCCTTTCCAGAACTCTCCACCCACCATACTCCCAGGATTAGGCCAGGCGTTTCACCTGTGTGCTTCCCTAATATCCTTGCCTGCAACACGCTTATTTATGTGTCCTTATGATAGAAACTAGCCTTGTTTACCAGTCTCTCCCCTGGCACATTGGAAAAGCATCCGTATACATTTTATTACACTGAAGGAATACTGTTTGTCAACAGAGGTCCAGACTGATATTTCTCCCTCCAGTGTGCATGGATTCTACCTCATGATCCAAGAGGGCTACTGGCTCTCCAGACATTAAGTCCACATCCCAGGCCAGCGTTAGGAGGAACAGGGGAAGACTAAAGAGCACTTGTTTTCTCCTGTTTCTGGAGCCTTCCCAGAAAGACCACATAATGCATCCACTTTTAGCTCATTGATAGGACTTAATTACCCTAGTAAGCTGGCTACAAGAGATTGGGAAATGTAGTTTTAGTCCACGTGGCATTGTACACAGCTGAAAGCCATGGTTATGTAATTATGGATGAAGGGGTGAATGGATTTAGGAAAAACTAGCATCTTTATCATGCCTTCAAAGCGGACGAAAAGAATGCCAGATGGCTACAACAGTTCACCTCTTTGACTACCTAGTGTCAAATGTGTTTCTTATCATCTTTACAATTCTGAAAATACAATAAAGATGCTCCCACTTAACATCCCTTGTACAATTGAAAAACGTTCCAAGCCAGGTGCTCACGCCTGTAACCTCAGCACTTTGGGAGGCCAAGGCAGATGGATCACCTGAAGTCAGGAGTTCGCGATCAGCCTGGCCAACCAGGTGAAACCCCGTTTCTACTAAAAATACAAAAATTAGCCAGGTGTGGTGGCACATGCCTGTAATCCCAGCTACTCGGGAGACTGAGGCACAAGAATCGCTTGAACCCGGGAGGCGGAGGTTGCAGTGAGCTGAGATTGCACCACTGCGCTCCAGCCTAGGCCACAGAGTGAGACTCCAACTCAAAAAAAAGAAGGAAGGAAGGAGAAAAAAGGAAGGAAGGAAGGAGAAAAAAGGAAGGAAGGAGAAAAGGAAGGAAGGAGAGAGGAAGGAAGGAGAAAAGAAGGAAGGAAGGAGAAAAGGAAGGAAGGAGAGAGGAAGGAAGGAGAAAAGGAAGGAAGGAGGGAAGGAAGGAAGGAAGGAAGGAAGGAAGGAAGGAGAAAAAAGAAAAACACATTCCCTCTTTCCCCCAAAAGGATCATCATTTTCTGTGTCCAGCTCCAAGCCCAGGAGCTCTGGGTGATAGCCATTCCTCTAATTCTGTCACAATCTCATCTCAGCATTCTGTATCTTACGGACTAAATTATTAAGTTATCCATCACTAGTTTGTCCTATATACAATAGTAGCGGAAAAAAATGTAAAGGAAAGGAGAATTCATTATTAGGTTGGCGCCAAAGTAATTGTGGCTTTTTGCAATTAGAAGTAATGACACAAACCACAATTACTTTTGCATCCATTTATAAAATACATATATATGACACAGCAAGAAAAAAATATAAGTTAGAGTTCTTGTTTTTCTGAGTGGTCATAAAGCTGTAATTGCTCTCCTTAATGGACGTTACAAAATTTCCCTTTCCCTACATCAGGGATCTCAGCTAGTCAGGGGTAGCCCTGATTTCTTAGGAATCTAAGCTTGTTAATGTTTGCCACTGGACAGGCCAGCAGCAAGAGGCACTACCATGATTGAACTCTGTCTATTCACCTTTTATTGCTCATCATATAACAGCAACTCTACTTCCTCTTAATAGTTACTATCATTACAGCCAACACCATCATACTATTTTTTTGCAATTCACCTACTGGCATGAGGAGTCTGAAATAGCCAGGGTCTCAACTTTTATTTCAATTAAACCACACTTGAATCTCCT
Organism: Symphalangus syndactylus; assembly: GCF_028878055.3. Lineage (NCBI taxonomy): Eukaryota > Metazoa > Chordata > Mammalia > Primates > Hylobatidae > Symphalangus > Symphalangus syndactylus. Next base: position 80,606,793 of record NC_072434.2, on the reverse strand, counting down.
GGGGTAGAAGAGTTCCTCCTTGGTTACTAAGACTTTCAAATTAGCCAAGCCTAGAGGTGAAGGAATGAGAAACAAAACAATTTGCAAGTAAGTCATTGAGTGTTAGGGAAAGGCGCCATTCTCTTGGTTCCTGTAGCCATGTATCCTGACTGCAGGACAAATAGCACTATATGTCAGCTTTGGGTTCAGAAGAAATTCTGTATATTATAGGACACCAGTGCTACCTTTTTGTGCATTGTTGTCCTGCAGGCACCATAACTAAGTCTACAATTGGTCATTCCACCACTGGATAAGGCCAGCTGCTACTTGAGGGACAGAAATTAGCCCACCACATTTCTTCTTTTAGTATAAAGTGAGGTCCTTGGTCACAGCAATATTGTATAGGATACCATGATGATGAGCAATGCATTCAGAAAGTCCCGGGACAATAACGCAGGCACAGGGGGCGAAGAAAGTCATTCCAAGTTCAGAAGCATTGTCTATTACAGCAAGGACAAATTGCTGATATCCTACATGATTAAAGAGGTCTATATAATCTGCTTTCAGGTGGCTGTCTAGGACTTCCCCTGAGTTTGATACCTCTTGAAAGGCTCAGAGTTGGCTAGCGATGCTCATGAAAGGCCAGGTTAGCCTTGGTGGGGAAGTCCAGATTGTTACCAAATGGATCAGTCAGTCCCTGCCTGCATGGTCACTGTGCCCATGAGCCCGTTGAATAAGCAGTGGGCTAACTGGGGACAGAAGATGTCTTCCATACCCAGGGCAGGTCAACATGTCCACCTGAATACTGAGAGTCTCCAGTAGAGCTGGATGTTTTGGGGAAACTGACTTGGTGGCTTGATGGATCAAAATAACATGCAGCTCAAGATGGGCAGCTCAGATTGCATGGTGATCTGACTTCTTGATGAGACATTCAGTCTCTTCCACAGCCCAGGGGAAAGCCAATTCTTTTTCTCAAAAGAAAAATAGTTATTTGACAAATAAGGCATGTATGTGTTCCAAAACCCTTATAATTGACACTGTGATTCTCCTAACGGGGCTTGTCACAGGTAACGTACACCTCTCCAATCTGCCATTGACACTTTGAGCACCGTTAGATCCACGGAGTCATGGATGACAGAACAGATGGCATTGCAGCCTGAACCAAATGGAGCGTCTCCTCTGCCTTGGGCCCCTTCTCAAAATTAGCTCCCTTTTGAGACACCCCATAAGTGGGTCAGAGAAGCCCACTAATGTGACAAATGTTGCTTCCATAAATAGGACCTCAAAGCATTATGCTTCTGCTTCCTGTAGGAGGCGGTGTAAGGTGTAATATCTCATCCTTCATTTTGGAGGAGCTATCTCAACCTAGACTCCCTGAAATGCTTCCGTGAGGTCACAGGCCCCTGTAGACTCATGAGATTTACAACTTACATGCCTAGAATACCTGCCATCCCTGCCTTGTAGGTCCTCATAGCATGATGTCATTAATGTAGTATCACCGTGATGTCCTGAAGAACATTAAAATGATTAAGATTTCTGAAGACCAAATTGTGGCATGGAGCCAGAGTTGACCTAACCCTGAAGGAGATGGGAAAGTATCCTTACTAGATGAGACAAAGTGGCTTTTGGAGTTCTTCACTTATTGGGAATGAGAAAAAAACCATTTTCCTCCAGGAGCTGTGTGGGCTTGCTGTATTGAAGTCACCACCATATGAAGCTTATGATCACCAGTTTTATTTTCCAAGACCCCTCCATCTGTGTACCAACTGAGCACTTGGATGAAAAAGTGATGGGAATTTACCACTTCTTTTTTTTTTTGAGATGGAGTCTCACTCTGTTGCCCAGGCTGGCGTGCAATGGTGCGATCTCGGCTCACTGCAACCCCTGCCTCCCAGGTTCAAGCAATTCTCCTACCTCAGCCTCCTGAGTAGCTGGGATACAGGTGCCCACCACCACGCCTGGCTAATTTTTTTTGTATTTTTAGTAGAGACGGGGTTTCACCATGTTGGCCAGGCTGGTCTTGAACTCCTGACCTCAGCTGGTCTGCCCGCCTCGGCCTCCCAAAGTGCTGGGATTACAGGCGTGAGCCACGGTGCCTGGCTTTTTTTTTTTTTTTTTTTTTTTGAGAAGGAGTCTCGCTCTGTCGCCCAGGCTGGAGTGCAGTGGCGTGATCTCCGCTCACTGCAAGCTCCGCCTCCTGGGTTCATGCCATTCTCCTGCCTCAGCTTCCTGAGTAGCTGGGACTACAGGCGCCCACCACCACGTCCGGCTAATTTTTTTGTATTTTTTTTTTAGTAGAGACGGGGTTTAATCGTGTTAGCCAGGATGGTCTCAATCTCCTGACTTCGTGATCTGCTCACCTCGGCCTGCCAAAGTGCTGGGATTACAGGCGTGAGCCACTGCGCCCGGCCTTTTTTTTTTTTTTTTTCAGGTGGAGTCTCGCTCTGCTGCCCAGGCTGGAGTGCAGTGGCGTGATCTTGGCTCACTGCAACTTCCGCCTCCCGGGTTCAAGCGATTCTTCTGCCTCAGCCTCCCGAGTAGCTGGGATTAGGAATTTACCACTTCTTTAGCATCCAGGTTCGGGTCTGAGAGTTGGATGTGGGTACAACACTCTCTGCTGGGATGGTTTAAGTCAGATCTAGGGAGTTTTTATTTTGCTTTTGTCAACTATATTAAGCAGGCCCACAGAGGACCGCCCATCTCATTTGTCCTAACAGCTCATATTCAATTAGTTTCTGCCAAAGATCTTTGATGTGCAGGCAATTCTGATTGTCAGACTGGCCATTCTCAGACTGGTCATGATCATCATGCCTTCTATTGGGATAACCTCTCCCTTACTGGTGGTTGTGCTGCCATTGACCTCTGGCACCCAGGATCCTGGCAAACATGAGGGAGTCCACTCATCTCCAGCCGCTCTCAATAGCATCCCTGATGTACAGAGTATAGCTACAACAGTACTTTTGAGATACACTTCTCTCACCAGTGTCTCTCTCGGTGCCTTGACAAAGGGAGTGTCTTCTGGTCCCTCTCCAGGACCAGTTAGGGGATTGGTGAGTGGGATTTGCACAATAAATCCACAGCAACATTCCTATTTCCTTGGATTCCTGCTTCTACATTATGCTTGATAATTTCAGGCCTCTCAGCTTTTCTTGAATGATGTGGGCTGCCATTAATTCCAGGTTTCATTCAACCAATGAACCAGACAAACAGACCGCTCCCTCTGCTCCAGGAAGCATATTGAACAAGACTCTCTTGGTAAACAAATGTTCTTTGCCTCCTACTCTGGTTTAGCACCCTCAAAATCCATTCCCACATGTATTCCAAAGACTTTTTTTCCAGAATAAAGAGCAAAGTCTTGTAGTTATTTTGGTGTGTAATTCTCCATCCAGGGTTGGCTTTATAAAATGAGGGATATGTTGGTATCTAGTTCTGTCTTTGAAGAAAATGAGAAGTGGGAGACACAAGGCAACTTGACTTCCTCAGGCAAGAAGCATAGTTCTTCCAGCAAGGCAGGAACAGCTTCCTCACACAGAGAGAAAAGGCTGCTTTCTGTGATAAGGGGAGCTTTGTGCACTGAGTCCTCAGTCCCATCTGTCCCCATTCTCCATCCCTTGATTCCAACTCTTTCCAATCAGTCCCCGAACTATCATGTAAGAGACCAGAGAAGGCTGTGCGTTTAACAGATGTTGAAAATCAGAAACCTGGCTCAGCGCGGTGGCTCACATCTGTAATTCCAGCATTTTGAGAGGCTGAGGCAGGAAGATCACCTGAGGTCAGGAGTTCAAGACAGCCTGGCCAACATGGTGAAACCCCGTCCCTACTGAAAATACAAAAATTACCTGGGTGTGGCTGTGTGTGCCTGTAATCCCAGCTACTTGGGAGGCTGAGGCAGGAGAATCACTTGAGCCCGGGAGACGAATGTTGCAGTGAGCCGAGATCGCACCACTGCATTCCAGCCTGGGCAACAGAGTGAGACTGTCAAAAAAAAAAAAAAAAAAAGAAAAAGAAAAGAAAGAGAGAGAAAGAAAGAAAGAAAACCAACCAGAAATGCACAGGCTCTCCCTTTTGGCCGTGGTTGCAAAAGATAAAATATTCTTTTAGCATCATCATTGAAAGTCATCAAAAGTCCTAGGTTTTCAGACTGTGTGGCTTGAACTAGAATTTCAGCCCTTGCTATTCACTTCTCAAGCTATCCAGCCATTAGAATCAACCACTTTTCCCCACAGCTCTTAAATTCTTTGTGTCCCTCATACTGTTGTCTGACAGCATCACTCTGTTTCTGAAAACTTTAATGTCAATGGGATCTTCATTATACTGGGTTACCTTTACCGCAGGTGGCCACAAATGACAATTTATGCCATGAACCGTCTTAACACTATCTGAATTTTCATTTTCCTCCAGCTCAAAGAGACCAGATAACCAAGCTCAAATTCTCACCATTCTCTGAGAGTATGTGGCTGCCAATACTCCTGGTGTCCATTTCTATATTTCCCAGAGTTCTTGGTTGCAAGCAACAGAAGTAAGATTTGGTTAATTAAAGCAGAAAAAGAATTCATTAAAAGGCACATTATGTAGTTCACAAAATCTTCAAGAGTGCTGGAGGAGCTTGGAGATTAAGAAGAGGGAATGATACCCAAAGCAATGCTGCAGGACTGGTTCTAGAATAATATCACTGCCCCTACCACTGGCTCTGATACTAGTAGTTTGCCCCACAGAAAATACTAATGCTGGACACTGGAAATTGCCTGCATCAGTTAGGCAAGAAGAAAGTTGCAAGTAACAGAAAATCTGTCTAATAATAGATTAATAGTAAATGTTTGTCTTTCTTACATATCTGGATGTCAGTTGTTGCAAGCATTGATTCAACCATTTAAAAAATCTGTCAGGGATCCTGGCTCTATCTATCGTTCTTCTCTATCATCCTTAGCATATTTGCTTTAATCTTCAGAGTTGTCCTCTCATGGTTGCAAGATGGCTGCTCTAGCTCCAGCCATCACATTTGCATTCAAGGCAGAAATTGGAAGAAGACAGAAAGAGTGACTCCTATATCAGGAGGACAAGCTTTTACCAAAAAATCCCAAGTCAGGCCTCCACCTTTATCTTTCTGGCCAGAAGTGTGCCATAAGCCATCTAGAGCTATAAGGGAAGCACTCATTTGGCACATCCAGCCTCTATAGTAGGGACAGGCAAAGGGAAGAGGTTACAAAGGGTTTAGGATAAATGAATCCGTCTCTAGAGTAGATTATGCAGTCCATGCTTCCTTAAGTCACATGCTTCCAATTCAAAGTCTGGAGCAGGGGCGTTTGATTAGCAGAGCCTAGACCGTGTGCTCTCATCTTAGTAGCAAGGGTGGCTGACAGCATGACTCCCTGGCATCTGCCGCTTCTATGGTGGAAGTTTCCACTTCACTCCCTTCAAGTAGGGAATTTCCCAGGTGGAGAAAGGGAGTGCCCGGCTGGAAGTCCAGATGGGGACAAATACCTTTCCATACTGTTACAGATCTTCCCAGATTATTTTATGCGTGTTGTTAAAAGTTGAAAATTGGTCGGGCGTGGTGGCTCATGCCTGTAATCTCGCACTTTGGAGGCCAAGGTGGGTGAATCACCAGAGGTCCAGAGTTCAAGACCAGTCTGGCCAACAGGGTGAAACCCTGTCTTTACAAAAATACAAAAATTAGCTGGGCATGATGGCGGGTGCCTGTAATCCTAGCTACTCGGGAGGCTGACGCAGGACAATTTCTTGAACCCTGGAGGTGGAGGTTGCAGTGAGCCGAGATCACACCATCACACTTCAGCCTGGGTGACTGAGCAAGACTCCATCTCAAAAAAAAAAAGTTGAAAATTCACGTTTTGGAAAATGTACATCACATTTGCATGAGATTATCTCTTTTATTATCTATCCTCAGGAATTCTTTTCTATTTCCTTTTAAATATTTAGGGAGTGAAAAGAAGGCAAGCTAAAGACGGAATTCCTGTTCTACAACTTGGCTGGTCTCTGAGATCAGGCTACCAACAGACATCTCTTGCAGCTCCAAAACTCCTACCCTGCCTCTATACTGCTCAGGAATCCAGGAACCCCCAGTGTGAAGCTCCTCCAGGTCTGCTGACAACAGCATGCGGGATACCCCTCCGAGAGTTTATTATAGAGAATCCCACTGGGGCTACCTGCTTGAATTAAGATCTGATTTGTATTTTATGACTGGAGGGATGAAAACAGTCTCACACAGATTTATGGTGATAGTTGCACGACTTGGTGAATTTACTAAAAATCGATGACTTGTGTACTTGAAATGAGCGAACAGACCCCTCCCATACTTCCTGCCCAATAAAACATATCTGTCTGTGTTCTGCTTCAGAGGACTAGAATTTCCAAGGTGGCAAGTAGCTAGTTTCGACAACCAAATTCATGCTAGTATTTCCCTGGGAAGGAATACGTTGTACTGTTTGGTTCTGCTGATTCCAGCCATAGAAATAAATTATCATTAGGAACCATATAACCAGTCATAGCCTGCTCAATCTAGAATATTAATAGAGGCCCCCAGAAAAACAACACTAGCCAGAAGGAATGTCAGTCAACTAAGGAGTACAGGCCCCTTAAAAAATAGAAACCTTGACCTAATAGCAGAGAATCCCATCATCAGGCTGGACTTATTTATATTCATAGTTGTACATTGTTAGAGGAAACTACCTCAGCAGTTACAGTAGAATTCTAAAAATTCAAGCTTTGAAAACTTAGTGTCATGTGGCTCTTAGTCTCAGAATTCTGCCCATAAAAGACTTTTTGTTTGCTCTAGGCAATGACAAGTCCTGCTTCACCAAACCTAAAGTGATAGAAACACACAGTTATCTCTTCACTTCCAAGATCAGCACATATTAGGTGTTGGATTCATAATTGAATGAACAACTGATTCACTGGCTGGAGTTTTTGTTCTTAGCCACTCAGGACAACGTCTACATTTTTTTGAGTTTTTTGGTATAAGTCACCATCTTAAAATTTGAATGCTAAGAGTTTCAAAGGTTTTAGGAATGCTGAGATTCAAGGTGTAGGTAAGATAGCATAAGTGATAAGTAGGGTTTTACAAGTTAAGATTATTCTTGTGTAAAAGCCAGGAGTGTTTTGAAAGTTCCTATTTTAACTAACAAATTGTACTTTTTGTAAGATATACATGAATTTTATGCCTATTTTTTGCTCTCATGTTTGTAATTCCTAAATTGAAAGACCATTAAGCATACCAGATTTTTTAAAAACGTTATCAAATCAAAGTTCACTCCTTTCAAAGTGTGTAAGTCAGTGATTTTCAGTAACTTCACCAAGTTGTGCAACTATTACCATAAATCTGTCTTAGACTGTTTTCATCCCTCCAGTCAAAAGATAAAAATCAGATTTTAATTCAAGCAGGTAGTTCCAGTGGGATTCTTTATAATAAACTCCAAATCTAGGACAATCCTTAATTAGTACCTAAGCAAACAGGCAGATGGTGTAGCCCTCCTAGAGTTGCTCAGAAATGCTCTTAACGATTCAATAATTTCATTAAAACTTTGGTATTAAGTGGATCTGTGATAAAAAAGGAAATTGAGTCTAAAAGGTCAAGAACATAGGCTATTTCCTATTTGCCTGGAAACAGAATGAAATTGTTACTATAAATAAATCCTAAGAAGCATGTTAACATCATACCCTCAGCCGGGCATGGTGGCTCACACCTGTAATCCCAGCACTTTGGGAGGCCGAGGTGGGTGGATCACGAGGTCATGAGTTTGAGAACAGCCTGGCCAAAATGGTGAAACTCCCTCTCTACTAAAAATACAAAAATTATCCAGGCATGATGGTGTGCACCTGTAATCCCAGCTACTCACGAGGCTGAGGCAGGAGAATTGCTTGACCTCAGAAGGCAGATATTGCAGTGGGCTGAGATCAAGCCATTACACTCCAACCTGGGTGACATAGCAAGACTCTGTTCCCCCCACCCCCCCCCAAAAAAAAAAATCATTCCCTGCTCCAGGAAAGTCATAGTGAGTGGTTTCCTCAAGTTTCAGAGAGGAAAATTAGATCCAGTGCTTACCAGGAGTTCTTGCAAAGGCATTTAAGCTGCCTGATAATGTTCAATGTTCTTCCTAATAGGTTCCCATTTTCATCTCCAGAAAAGGCAGTGTTTCAAGGAGCTCATGCAGAAAGAGGTGGCTGGTTGTACCCACAGAACTTCATTACATTAAAGGGACTGAGAACCGACCAGATCTTGCTTTCAGGAGTATAAGATTCATGCACTGCAGGGAAAATTAGCTATTATGGGTTTCCCGGGGCACACAACATGTATAACTATTGATAGTGGTTGAAATCTCCAGGCTTCAGTGAACTATGCAAGAAAGGCTTTACCTATGACCCCATGGCAGGGCAAAAGGAATGAAGGTGAGGGACACGTTGAAAGTAGTGCTGACAAAGCAGTTCCAGAGGCCAGACCAGATCCAGTTTTTGTGGGGCCTGCAACCTTCTTCAATACTGGAGATCCTCTTTAAGGAAAGAAAAAATAAAATTACATATACAAAATTTAATACTAAAGTGAATATTTATTTAGAAGAAGAAATTTATTTGGAACAAATTACAAAGTTTCAGACGCTGACCAATACTACAAATATCACAAAACTCAGAAGAATAATGCAATGTTTTTGCTTAGTAATTGCCCGAGGTTCCTCTGCATTTTTTTTGACTGTATACCCCTCTTAATATAAGAATGATACTGCACACCTATAGTCCTAGCTACTTGGGAGGCCGAGGTTGGAGGATCACTCCAGCCCATGAGTTCAAGGCCGTAGTGAGCTATAATCATGCCACGGCACTCCAGCCTGGGCAAACAAATGAGATCCTGTCTCTAAAAATAAAAATAAAAAATAAAACAAATGACAACAAAAAGATTAATTCTGCAGTAATATCTTTCTGTAAAGGGAATAGGAAGATAATTCTTTCCTCTTGCACAATTGATCACACCTTGTTTTTGTTATTGAAGTTCAGGAGAGTTTGTTTCAGCTTCGCAACTCGTTGTTAGTCTTGTAGATTCTTAGGGTTGTTTTCAAGCTTGAGGACATTGTGGTGAACTTTTCTTTCGTTTATGGTTCATAAGCTTTCAGAACATTTCAAGTTTTCTTGTGCAGCAACTAATCTTAAACAGTCTTTGAGCTGATATTCATTACCCAGTTTATTGTGGTGTCCGTGTCCTGGCATAGTATGAGTTTTAAGTAATCTTCATATTTCAGGCACAGCCTGCAGAAAGGGAAAACAAAGGCTACCCCATAAAGAATGCAGGCCAGCACTTGGGGCCCAAGGAACTTGGCCACACCCAGAGCACCATTTGCATTTTTCCTCTGCACGGCAGAGCACAGTGACTGCTTTGTGCTTAGAGGGGGAAGAGAGACCTCTGTGCCCACAGCACAAGTGAAGGCCTTCTTGGGACAAGAGCCATCCTGTGTCTTCTCATCTGGACACTAGGGGACAAAGGGAGAGAAAGGAGGCAGGAAGGCAAGCCAAGGGGCCCTGCTAGTGGGAGCTTTCTGAGCTCTGGGAGATCCAGGTCTTGGCTGGTAGGATTTGGCCAGCAGAGGCCCCGCTTCAGACAGATGCCCTGGGAATAGACGGACCCTGCTAGAGTAGACAGAGAACTTAAACTTGGTCCAACAGCACCTAGAAGCAGATTCTGAACAGAGTGCTTCTTGGTTGTGCTCTCAATGTGGGAAAACAGCAGGGATTGCAATTTCAAAAGGAATAATGCTGGATCTCATACTGGGAAATCAACCAAAAGGAATCAGCAGAACAGGGTAGGGGAAAGCCTGGGTCTTGCAGGGCTTTTCCCAGGAGAACTGGAATTATAGGTGCTCAGAAGCAATTTGGAGAGTCAGTGGATGGGTGAGTGGCTGCTCTGCTCTGCACACGATCACAGCACAAAGCCCCACTGTGGCTGCAGCAGCCATGGCCTGACTCACATATGCTGCCTCAGCACGTTCTGGGCCGTGGGAATATTGCCAGCCTTCTGCTTTGACAACCTCCACAATGAAGCCTCAGGGCGATCATCTATGGCAGTCTGATGACAACCCATCACCAGGTTACAGCAGCAGCCTGCACAGTCCCCTGTCAGCGAGCTGGGTGAGTTTCTGGAGTGGACTGGGGCCCCAGAGAAGGAGGCAGACCACTGGCACGAGGACGCCAGCTACTGAGGTGAGAAATGGGTCGCTCTGAGCTTTGCTGGGATGCACAAGTGCTGTGCTTCACCGATGTACTGTAAGCACAGCCTTGTCAATACCCACCACTCTTCCTGTCCAGACTAGGCCATCAACCTCACAGAGCTACTGTGAAAATGAAATAAAATAATGCATGTAAGTGCCTAGCCCTACATCTAGAAAATGAGAGCCCACCAATTGGAAGCCACGAATGGTGCTGATCCTGACAGTTTAACGGTGGTGACAGAAGACCTTGAGCTGTTCTTACATTATTGGTGACAGGTAGATGCTGGTCTGTCTCACTCTTTATCTCTCTCCCCCTTATAACAACTGACTTGGGGCTGGGCACGGTGGCTCAGGCCTGTAATGCCAGCACTTTGGGAGGCCAAGGTGGGCGGATCACCTGAAGTCAGGAGTTCGAGACCAGCCTGGCCAACATAGCGAACCCTATCTCTACTAAAAATACATAAATTAGGCCAAGCACAGTGGCTTACGTCTGTAATCCCAGCACTTTGGGAGGCTGAAGTTGTTGGATCACTTGAGGTCAGTAGTTCAAGACCATCCTGGCCAACATGGTGGAACCTCGTCTCTACTAAAAATACAAAAATTAGCCAGGCATGGTGGTGTGTGCCTGTAATCCCAGCTACTTAGGAGGCTGAGGCAGGAGAATCGCTTGAACCTGGGAGGCAGAGGTTGCAGTGAGCCAAGATCCTGCCACTGCACTGCAGCCTGGGCAATGGAGTGAGACTCCGTCTCAAAAAAAAAAAAAAAAAAAAAAAGCAACAAGTGACTCAGCCACACATGGCCCTGAAATGAGCAGTCACTTACTAGGTGCAAAATTTCCCAGCTCCGGGACTGAGAATCACAGGATTAAGATGGAAAGAAGGAAGTATACAATTAGGGAGGGCTCAAAGGACAAGTAGGAACTAGGAATGTAAAAAGAAAAAGAAAGGTTTGGTACACAGAAAAGTAGGGGGTCAGATAGCATAGCCTGTGTGAGCTGCGAGGATTGAGAGTGAGCAGATTTTGGAGAACCCTAAGAAGGTCAGACCATAAGAGGTAGAGGGGGAGGAGAACCACAGATTGGAGTTAAGCCAACCAAACAAGCAAACGAACCAAAAACAACCATTTTTAAGGTTAGAATTAAACACTTTAACACACAGTATTTTGTTCATCCCTAAACATGTCTTTATTAATGTATAATTATTGTTCTCTCTGTCTAACAGACAATTAAAGGAAGCTCAGGGTTAGGGACCTGCCCTAAAGGCACACAGCTAACAGAGGTCAGAGCTGGCCCAGAAAGCCTCATGTCTAGCTCTGAGCCACTGGGCAATGCGGCCCAAAAGGCCCAGTGAGGACCCACCACTTCCGCCAACCTGGGATGAGATCACAGCCGATTCCACGGCCACAGTAGCGGCCCCTGGAGCTGATGACCTTAGGAACTGCAGTTCCCCCTGCTGCCCTTTCTGGCTGGTGTTCTTCAAAATGCAGCCAGGCTCTGGACTCTGGTCCCCCCCAGCAAAGGCAGCAAAGGCCAAGGGCCAGTGAGCAGCCAGTTCTGTTCTGCTCCAGTAAGTGCTGCTCGAGTAATGGCATTTTAACTCTGACCTGCTGTGGAGGTTGGATCTTGGTCTGGATCCTTCTTGACTCTGCAACAGCAAGCTGTAAAAGAGTCAATGCTGGCTGAGCGTGGTGGTTCACACCTGTAATCCCAGCATTTTGGGAGGCCGAGGTGGGTGGGTTACTTGAGCTCAGGATTCAAGACCAGCTTGGCCAACTGGCAAAACCCTGTCTCTACTGAAAATACAAAAAATTAGCCAAGTGTGGTGGTGCATGCCTGTAATCCCAGCTACTCAGAAGGCTGAACCCAGGAGGCTGAGGTTGCAGTGAGCTAAGATCATGCCACTGCACTCCAGCCTGCGTGACAGAGCGAGACTCCACCTCAAAAAAAAAAATTGATGTTGGACAGTGGCCGGCATTTCTGTGAGCACCCACAGGACTCCTGGGAGCTGAGGGACTGATGAGCCACCATGGGCTGGGAGCACATAGACCTCTCCCGTTGGTTAAAAGCAGCACACGTGCTGGGCACTGTGGCAAGTGCTGAGACTTTGGAGATGATTATGACACACGCCTGGGTCTCAAAAAGTCTGCCATCCAAAAGACTACCAGGATGGCTCAGTGGTAGAAAGGAGAGCTTTGGGCTGGGCGCGGTGGCTCATGCCTATAATCCCAGCACTTTGGGAGGCCAAGGCCCGCAGATCACCTGAGGTCAGGAATTCGAGACTAGCCTGGCCAACATGACGAAACCCCATCTCTCCTAAAAATACAAAAATTAACCAGGCGTGGTGGCAGGCGCCTATAGTCCCAGCTACTTGGGAGGCTGAGGCAGGAGAATTGCTTGAACCTAGGAGGTGGAGGTTGCAGTGAGCCAAGGTTGAGCCACTGCACTCCAGCCTGGCTGACAAGAGAAAGACTCCATCCAAAAAAAAAAGAAAAAATAAAGAAAGGAGAGCTTTGTTGGTTGATATCAATTTGCAAACCAGGAAGAGATGGTCTCCAGCTCGGACTGAAGGTGCTCTCTCTTCAAAGAGGGAGAGGGCAGGATGGGTGTTACGCTTCACAGGGTCTGTGTTACACAATAGAGTCATGCATATTCAGCAAGTTTAGGGCAAAATCAATACATATTTATGAGGGGAGCTCAGTGTGCAATAGGTAAACACACATGTAACATACATTCCATGTTCACTTTGTGGGGGTCCTAGATTAAAATGAAGTGGAATTTGGCTCTTTACGTCAAAGGTAACCTAGAGGACACAGGCAGTTTGTGTGCAGTCTCTAGATCTCACTAGAACTGGCTGGAGGTGTGCAGTTGCTTATCAGGAAAGAGCGTTTGTAAGATGGCCCTCTGTCCAAGCGAAGTTTTAGTGGTCTGGGTTGTAAATCAGAGTTATCCTAATTTGCTTGCTAGCTCCTATTGTTAGGGAGTTCAGCAAGCGTGTGGTTTTTCCTGTAGGAATTTAAGAAGTTGCCATGCCAGCCAAACTTTGAACCCTCGACCTGACGGTAACTTTTGGCTCCTTAACCTTAGGGTCTGTCTTAGTTGATAAAGGAGTGTTTATTTTGGTGTTTTGTGTTGTTTTGCTTTTGAGACAGGGTCTTGCCCTGTCACCCATGCTGGAGTGCCGTGGCACAATCATGGCTCACTGCAGCCTCGACCTCCTGGGTTCAAGCGATCCTCCTACATCAGCCTCCCAAGTAGCTGGGACTACAGGTGTGCACCATCACATTTGGCTTTTGTGTGTGTGTGTGTGTGTGTGTGTGTGTGTGTGTGTGTGTGTGGTCTCCCTATGTTGCCCAGGCTGCTCTTCAATTCCTAAGCTCAAGGGATCCTCTCACCTTGGCTTCCCAAAATGCTGGAATTACAGGCATGAGCCATCACACCTGGCCAGAGGTGTCTATTTTGGTCTCTCAGATCATAACCTAAGACAGACACACACCCACCTTTGTGATATGTGCTTAAATAACCATCGGCAAACGGTGCCAGGGAAGCCCACGGGAGGGAGCCCCAGGCTCTTGGTGAGAACCTGAGCAGCTGTTGCCATCATCGGAAGAAGTGGTCTGGTTGGTGTCAGCAGATGCTGCTCAGCATAGATACCCACTCTGCTTAGAGGCTTGTCCCAGAGGCCCAGAGGTGAGAGAGGATGTGAGTGGCCCTGCAGTGTGCCCTGCACTACTACAGGAGTGAGAGGCAGGCCGGAGCCCCGGCAGGAACCATTGACCAAGAGTAGCTGAACATCAGGATCTGACTCCATAGAGACTGTATTAGTCAAGACCCTCTGAGCTGCAAACGTCATAAACCATATCTCATTTACTTCAGCAAGAAAGGAAGCAGTGTTAGCCAAGAAATTGAAGCCCAGGCTGGCCTGAGATGTGCCAGAACCAGGTGGAATCTCTGGCAGACGCCTGCTTCCCCATAACCCCCAAATGGGGGCTTCTCTCTCTGGCCGGGCTGTGGCTGCTACAGCTCTGCATGCATTTTCAAAGACCTGCCAGGGGAGCGGGTCCGTGGCTCATACCTGTAATCCCAACACTTTGTGAGGCTGAGGTGGGAGGATTGCTTGAGGTCAGGAATCTGATACCAGCCTGGGCAACATAGCAAGACCTTCATCTCTGCAAAAGATCAAAAAAAATTAGCCAGCATGATAGTGTGCACCTCCAGTCCCGGTTAATCAGGAGGCTTAGGCAGGAGGATCACTTGAGCTCAGGAATTCAAGACTGCAGTGAGCTGTAATGGTACCACTGCACTCCAACCTGGGTGACAGGGTGAGACCCCAGTGCTTAACAACAACAAAAGAGTAGTCAGGAAGGCAGCTTCCATCCCCAGGCATAGCTGGAGAATTCCTGGGGACAGGGTCAAGGGGCTCACTCTAGGGTGAAGCTTCCTTCACTCCCTTCCACATGGAAACTCCTTGACAGGTGGTTGGTTCAGCCTATGCCCTCATAGCAGCACAGGGCTTAGCTCTAAACAATCAAGATAACTTCTCTAGTTGAATATATTTGAGAAATGCAGGGCTAGGCAAGGTGTGCTAGTCGGCTTAAGTTGCCATGACAAAGTGCCATAGACTGGGAGGCTTGAACGACGCACATCTCCAGTTCTGGAAGCTGAAAGTTGGAGGCCAAGGTGTTGGCAGGGCTGGTTTCTCCTGATGCCACTCTCCTTGGCCACAGACAGCCTCCCTCCCCTGTGTCCTCACACGGGCTTCCCTCTGTGTGTGTCAGTATTCTAATCTCCACTTTTCATCAGGACCAGTCATATCGGATTAGGACCCATGCTGATGGCCTCCTTTTACCTTAATTACCTCCTTCTATTTGGAGAGAAGGCCCTCTCTCCAAATACAGTCACATTCTGGGTACTGCGGGTTAGAGCTTCAACATGTGAATTCCAGGGGAAATACCCAGCCTGTGACACAAGGCTCACCAGGTCATCTGAGGTGAGTGGTGGCGGAAGGGAAGATTGCCTATGATCATCATTCCTGCTGCTTATTGGCTTCTGTCTCTGTGCCAGGATCTGTTCTATGTACTTTTCATGCAGTCGGGAAGTAACTCCTATTATCCTTGTAACAACCAATGAACTAACACTTCCCAGGAAGAGCAAAACAAAACAAGGCCCAAGTATCCGGATTGGTCTTGGACTGGAACAGGAAAGATGCAGGCAGATGATGGTTCACTGGAGCAGGCCCTGTTCAGCGTGTGCTTTCATCCATCTGTAACACACATTGCAAACTCACCTTGTTGCCTCTCCAGTGTTGGTTTCAAGATCATTAGTTAATCAAATCCATCGACAGATTTACTAAATGTACTGAATTTATTAAAGATTTACTTGGTGTTGGGCATGGGGCAAGACAGTTGGAAAGCTCGCAAGGGTAAGACATGATCCTGTGGGGGAAGTGCCTTCATGGTTACTTGTAGGCAGATATAGAAACGTGTAGGCAGATATAGAAACTCTAGAAAATAGAAAGAAAGAGTGAATAATACTGAGTATTTGATCACACACTGGGGACTGTTGTCCATAATGGTTTAATTGCATATTTTAAAATGGCAGCCAGGCGCAGTGGCTCACGCCTGTAATCCCAGTACTTTGGGAGGCCGAGGAGGGGGAATCACCTAAGGTCAGGAGTTCGAGACCAGTCTGGCTAACATGGCAAAACCCCGTCTCTACTAAAAATACAAAAATTAACCAGGTGTAGTGGTGGGCGCCTGTAGTCCCAGTTACTCAAGAGGCTCAGGCAGGAGAATTGCTTGAATCCGGGAGGCAGAGTTTGCAGTGAGCCGAGATAGGGCCACTGCACTCCAGCCTGGGCAACAGAGCAAGACTCCATCTCAGAAAATAAAGTAAAATAAAATAAATAAAATAAAAATAAACTCTAGAATGCTACGAAAGAAACCAATAGTAATGGTTAAGGGTGGGACCTGGGCAGGTGGGGACAGAGGAGCAAGGGAACGTTGTCATTGTATGCATTTTGTATATTTTTATTTTTTTGAGTTGTTTATCTACTTGGCCTATTCACAAAAATTATGTTGAGAGGGAGAGAGAGACAGAGTGTTTGTCAGACATGAGCCCCTCCTCAAGGGGCTTATAACTAGTCATGTTGGCGTTAGGCCTTGACTTTAACAACACAGCAAGGCGAAAATGATTTCACTTTCTCCAGGCAAGAGCCTATGAGAATAAATGGGACTAGAACCATGATCCTTACTTTGCAGATAAAGAACTGAGGCCAAGAGAGAGCATGTGGCTACGACCCCATGGTGAGCCAGGGTTCACGCCTGAACACAGGGAAAAGTCCCTGATTCATCATTTGAAACCCTCTTCACTGTGTATGTGGTTGGCCCTTTGAGAAGTTGATGGAAGTTTCTGTTAAAGTCATTCAAAGAATACGTTTTGAGTCAAAGTGCCCATGGTCCCTGGCCTCTTGGGGTTCACATTTTAGTGGAGAAAATAAGGTAGATACTCAAATGAGCCTATAAGTACACATTGTAGTAAGTCCAATGAGAAGGAGGAAAAAGAGATGCTACGAGGAGGAATAGCCAGGAACAACACTTGAGCTTGGGTGGTCAGGGAAAGCTCTGGCTCATCGACATTCAGCTGAGATCCACCGAGCTACGAGAGGGCTGTTGAGGTGTGGACAGGACTGTGGAAGAGAAGGGTCATTCCTTGAGCCCAAAGCCTGTGGTCTTCTAATACAATGTCATTCGTGGGTTCCCTGTTGGCTCATCACCTACCAAGCTTGGTACCAGGCAGTTGGGATGGGATGAAAACAAAGTTGAAAACATGCTCTTTGACCCCAAAAAACTTACCTCCTAGTTGGAGAAGTGAAAATAACCCAGAAACAACCACAGAGTGCTTTAGAGAGTCATGGGATATGGCCGGGCATGGTGGCTCATGCCTGTAATCCCAGCACTTTGGGAGGCTGAGGCGGGTGGATCACCTGAGGTCAGGAGCTCAAGACCACCCTGGGCAACATGGTGAAACCCCATCTCTACTAATTATACAAAAATTAGCTGGGCATGGTGGCACGTGCCTGTAATCCCAGCTACTCGGCGGGCTGAGGCAGGAGAATTGCTTGAACCCGGGAGGCAGAGGTTGTGGTGAGCCGAGATCGTGCCACTGCACTCCAGCCTGGGCAACAACAGCAAACTCCATCTCCAAAACAACAACAACAAAAACAGTCTTGGGTTAGGGGAGGAAAGAAGGAGAGATGGAACCAGGTGTGATTTATTTAGCAGGTGGAAAAACAGAGAAGGCCTGACAGGCAGAGAATCGAGGTGGGTAGACTAGTCTTATGGAGACAGACCATGGTCTTGGAGTCATTGGTGTTGAATCCCAGCTCCTCCGTGTGCCCACTGGGTGACACTGGGCAAGTTATTTTTTCTGTCCAAACTTCAGTCTTCTAATCTGGAAATTAAGTTATGTTTTCTACTTCTTATGTGGCTGCAAACATTAAATGAAGTAAGATGAATGTAGGATTTTGGAGAATGAAATGCCTGTGGGCCACAGCTCCCTACGACGTAGGGGTGGCACATCTCCCGGGGGGCGAAGCTGGGTGAATTTCCAGTGTCAGCTGCAACCACCAGCTCAGCCTCCTGCTTAATAACCATCTTTAGGACTACAGACAGCAGTCCTCATCTCTGCCCCCTAATTAGCAGTCCTAACTAAGTGATAGGTGGGTTTGGTGGAAACCACACACAACTACTGAGGAAACCAGCTGGGTTTGTAAAAGGAAACCAATCTCCCTGTCCCTCTCCGTGCCCCTCGCCCTCCCCACTTCTCTTCCCTTTCCTTCTCTGCAGTGACCTAGGATCTCACTCAGTATAGCCAGCTTTCAAAGAACTCTAGGCAGAATCGCTCTCTGCTCGATGAATCAACTCTAAGGTCATTTATCTCAACCCATAACGTGAAAATGGTGAAAATCAAGAGTGAAATGGAAGTTGTTTCCCATAGAGAATCAAGAGTGAAACGGAAGTTGTTTCCTCTAGAGAAGCCCTTGAATAACTTGGACATTTCTATCAGCAACCATCTTCTAGAAGCAGGTCACGGTCAAAGGTGAGGGGAGAAGTCTGTGATTCCCAGCACCAAGAGAGGATGCAGCCACCACTTTGATACCTTGGAAAATGTGGATCAGTTTAATCTGAAAAATGTTGAACAATCTTTAAACACAGATGTCCCCAATTTCTGGATTTTTGGGTTGAAAGAGATGGAAAATACCCCTTTGTTTTATACCTGAAGGCTGCTGGGCCTTCTGAGATCTGCTAGTCAGTGGCAGATCTAGAAAAAACCAGGACTCAAGTTTTCTGATGCAGAGATGTCTTTCAGCCGCACCACTCTGCCTGCGTCTCGGTCTTGTGTGAGCTCATCTAAAGCAGCAAGCTCTTGTAGACTGTGATCTGGAGGCGGGAAGCATCCCCCCTCTCCACCCTCCTTAAAATGCCTCCCCGTAAGAAGTCTTTCTACTCCAGTCCAGGATTACAACACTTACTTTATTTCCTTTATTTTCTTAGGACCATGCAGAGACTGCGTACATTTCCTCTAAGGCTTTGTCACCCCAGGAGGTCCCTCAGTAGAAAGGATGCTTACATAGTGGGAAGGGTCAGAACTTTCCAAGACCTGATGTCCAGTCCTTGCTCTGCCCCTTACTGATTTTCACTCCATCGAGACAATGATCTCTTTTCTAGAGCAGCACACATTTATTTATTCATTGTCCAAATATAAGGTACACTAAGCACTGAGACATAAAGAGGACAAGCAAGACCCCCCCCATGCCCCCACCCCCGCTTCCAGGACCTTGCCGTGTTGTGGAGACAGATGGGCACGCAGGCAACTACATGATAAGTTCTAGGATAAAGCCACTGCACTCCAGCCTAGGAAACAGAGCGAGACTCCGTCTCAAAACAACAAAAAGAAACAAAACAATCAAACAAACAGAAAAACATGAAAAGAAAAGAACAAGAAAACACCCAAGAATTAGTAGTAGGAAACTCAGGAGAGAGAGTGTTATGGAAACCTGGGGAGGAGATAATTTCTGACAGAGATTGGAAAACAAGATTGTCAAATGCTGCAGACCAAAACAAGACAAGACCAGGAAGCAGCCCATGAAATTCAGCCCCCAGGAGGGTCTTTGACAGCCTGAAGAGGGTCAGTTCCAGGACAGCCACGGGCAAAAGCCAGACTGCAAGTGTTAAAGAGAAAACGCAAAAGCAAGGTAAGGAAGAAAGCCTCAGTTTCCTCACCTGACGATGAGGATGGCAATAAAATGTTATGAGACTGTGGATTCGAAAGCTTTCCCATGGATCATTAAGAAGTTCTGGAGCTGGATGGTGGTGACAGTTGCAATAACATTGTGAATGGACTTAAAGGCACTGAATTGTACGCTTAAAATGATTTAAATGATACATTTTGTCTTATGTATATCACCCCACTGAATTGTACACTTAAAATGATTTAAATGATACATTTTGTCTTATGTATATCACCCCACTGAATTGTACACTTAAAATGATTTAAATGATACATTTTCTCTTATGTATATCACCCCACTGAATTGTACACTTAAAATGTTTTCAATGATACATTTGGTCTTATGTATATCACCCCACTGAATTGTACACTTAAAATGATTTAAATGATACATTTTGTCCTATGTATATCACCCCACTGAATTGTACACTTAAAATGATTTAAATGATGCATTTTGTCCTATGTATATCACCTCACTGAATTGTACACTTAAAATGTTTTAAATGATACATTTTGTCTTATGTATATCACCTCACTGAATTGTACACTTCAAATGATTTAAATGATACATTTTATCTTACGTATATCACAGGCACTGAATTGTATACTTAAAACGATTTAAATGATACATTTTGTCTTATGTATATTTTACTGCAATTTTTAAAGGGGGAGAAAAGCTTACAGAAAATGGCAGTGTTCTGTGCAGGTGTTGTTTATTTATTTAGAAGGCTGAGGAGGAGAGCTTGTGCTGAAAGCTTGGAGAGGTAAGGGGCTGAATGATCAGGAGTTTCAGGTGTCAGGAAAGCTCAGAGGAAAGGAGGCCACACCCCACTCAGGTAACAGGTCCAGGCTGGTCCCTGATACAGGTGTTGTAAGATATCGGAGTCAGAACTGACTGTGGCCCCGCAATCAAAGTGTCTTCTTTTGTGGGGGAGGCTAAAGGGAGAAGGGGAGGCGGCGACTTCTCAGAAGCAGCACCGCCATCCTCACCTAGGCACAGGGTCCTCTGAGGACCAAATGAGAAACTGCTTGTGAAAACCCTGGGTGAAATACTGCATATTAGACGATCAGGAGGTAGACCACCATCAGCGTCCCCCGAACTTACAATGTTGCATTGTAGTAATTAATACAATATGAAATCATTTTTATGTTATTGAGAAGAATTTGGAAAATATAGAAAATCATGGAATAAAATTAAAAATAATCATTGTCGGCCAGGCACAGTGGCTCATGCCTGTAATCCCAGCACTTTGGGAGGCCAAGGCGGGCGGATCATGAGGTCTAGGAGTTTGAGACCAGCCTGGCCAATATGGTGAAACCCGTCTCTACTAAAAATACAAAAATTACCTGGGCGTGGTGGCTCATGCCTGAAGTCCCAGCTACTCGGGAGGAGGAGGCAGAAGAATCGCTTGACCCTGGGAGGCGGAGGTTGCAGTGAGCCGAGATGGTGCCACTGCACTCCAGCCTGGGTGACAGAGAAAGACTCCATCTCAAAAATAAAATAAAAAATAAAAACCATTGTCTCACAACTTGACTTTTTTTTTTCTTTTTTGAAACAGGGTCCTGCTTTTTTGCCCAGGCTGGAGTACAGTGGCGAAATCATGACTCACTGCAAACTCTGCCTCCTGGGCTCAAGCAATCCTCCCACTGCAGCCTCCCTAGTAGCTGGAATCACAGGTGTGCACCATCATATCTGGCTAATCTTTGTAGTTTTTATAGAGACAAGATTTTGCCATGTTGCACAGGCTGGTATCGAACTCCTGGGCTCAAGTGATTTGCCCACCTTGGCCTTGAAACGTGTTGGGATTACAGGCATGAACCACCCTGCCTGGCCATGATAACCTGAACAATTTTATAATATGACTTTAAAATAACTTTTCTTATTATAGCTTGATATTCACATTCATAATTAAAAATCTGGAAAATACAGAAAAGTATAAAGAAGCAAATATGAATTCCTGGTAACCCCACAGTTTATACGCATTATACCAGACTTATTGATAGTCTTTCTGTAAATGCCCTTTTAAAAATTATGGTATATTGGCCGAGTGTGGTGGCTTATGCCTGCAATCCCAGCACTTAGGGAGGCTGAGGTGGTTGGATCACCTGAGGTCAGGATTTCGAGACTAGCCTGACCAATATGGTGAAACCCCGTCTCTACTAAATACAAAACATTAGCCAGGTGTGATAGTGCATGCCTGTAATCCCAGCTACTCGGGAGGTTGAGGCAGGAGAATCGCTTGAACCTGGGAAGCAGAGGTTGCAGTGAGCCGAGATCACACCATCGCACTCCAGCCTGGGCAACAAGAGCGAAACTCTGTCTCAAACAAACAAACAAAAACACAGTATATTATTACATAACCTATTCCTTCCACTAAATATAGCATGAATATTTTCTCATATTATGGACTATTCTTTTAAAACTTTATTGTAAATGACTATATAGTATACCATCTTGTGCATGTAAAATTCTTTTATAAAGAGTTGTTTTCAGTTTTCAGGAGAAAAATGAAATATATTTGCTTTTTAAAATTAATTATAATGGTTCCATGCAGCACACATAGAAAAATTCAGAAACAGAAAAAAAAACCAGAGCTGGGTGTGGTGGCTCACACCTGTAATCCCAGCACTTTGGGAGGCCAAGGTGGGCAGATCACCTGAGGTTGGGAGTTCGAGACCAGCCTGACCAACATGGAGAAACCCCGTCTCTACTAAAAATACAAAAATTAACCAGACGTGGTGGCACATGCCTGTAATCCCAGCTACTTGGGAGGCTGAGGCAGGAGAATCGCTTGAACCCAAGAGGCAGTGGTTGTGCTGAGCCAAGATCGTGCCATTGCACTCCAGCCTGGGCAACAAGAGCAAAACTCCGTCTCCAAAAAAAAAGAAGAAAAGAAAAGAGAAAGAAAAAACCCACTTGCAATCCTACCATCCAGATAACTGTTAGGATTTGGGTCTGTTTTATTTTTTAAATGTGTGTCTTACTCTATACACAAATCAACACACATGTATATATGCCTTTTTTTTTTTTTTTTTTTTCCTGAGACAGAGTTTCGCTCTTGTTGCCCAGGCTGGAGTGCAATGGCACGATCTTGGCTTACTGCAACCTCCGTCTCCCAGGTTCAAGTGATTCTCCTGCCTCAGCCTCTCGAGTAGCTGGGATTACAGGCACCCGCCACCACACCTGGCTAATTTTTGTATTTTTAGTAGAGACGGGGTTTCTCCATGTTGCTTAGACTGGTCTCAAACTCCCAATCTCAGGTGATCCACATGCCTTGGCCTCCCAAAGGCCTCCCACAGTGAGCCACTGCACCCGGCCTATGTATATATACCTTTTTAAATTTTTACTTATAAATCTATTCTGAACAGTTTCTTAAATCAATAAAATTCTATAGAACAATTATTTATTTATTATGAGACATGATCTCGCTTTGACACCCAGAATGGAGTGCAGTGGCACCACCACGGCTCACTGAAGCCTCGACCTCCCTGGGCTCAGGTGATCTTCCCAACTCACCTTCCTGAGTAACTTGGGCTGCAGGTGTGTGCCATCATACCTGGCTAATTTTTGTATTTTTTGTAGAGATGGGGTTTTGCTATATTGCCCAGGTTGGTCTTGAACTCCTGGGCTCAAGCAATCTGCCCATCTTATCTTCCCAAAGTGCTGGGATTACAGGCGTGCACCACCACACCTGGTTAACGTATTTAATTTTTTTTTTTTTTTTTGTAGAGACAGAGTCTTATTGTGTTTCCCCAGGATAGTTCTGGCTTCAAGTGATCCTCCTGCCTCAGCCTCCCAAAGTGTTGGGATGACAGGCGTGAGCCCCAGCTCCCAGCCTTCACTGACATTCTGATTAGCAAGCTGGCTTTCCCCTACCCCTGCATTCCAACATGGTGTCCACTCTCTAACCCTCCCACCATCTACCCATTTTCTTTTGGTTTAGACGGATGCTTAACAACTTCTCTAGGATACGGTTAGTGACAAGATAAATAACGCCCTTCGGATGGAATTGGCCACACCCTGAAATTATCTAAGTCAGTAACATCTAGCAAACACTTATAAAACTCCTCTGATGTTCCTAACATTTCATGAAATGTTGGATGTACAAATATTAACATGATATGACCCCCACCCTCTGGAGGTGCTCAGCTCAGTGGGTAATGTGGACACACAAGTGGGTTGTCTGGGGCAGAGTCTGTGCACTGAGCTGAAGGCATGCCGTGCCAACTGCCTGAGTTCTCCCCATTTAGAAATATTTGCGGTTGCACGTTGCTCTGAATGATACGTGATGGGAAAAGAACTGGGTGTGAGGCACACAGCAGGAAAGCAGATTGAGCAGCTTGAACGGCACATCAGGATGGGGCACTGAGGCCTGTCCTGTGTGATCCTTTATACAGAAACAACAATGATAATACCTAGCAACTCCTTCACTCCTAAAGATAATCAGTGCCCAAAGCCCATCCCTTTCTCTGCCCTTGCTCAGTCCCTTGTAGGTGCTGTGCTCCCTCCTGCCCCAGGGCCTTTGCACAGGCCACGTCCTGCCCAGAACCTGCTTCCTGACCTCTTTGACTGGATAAGACTTTCTCAAGCTGCAGATCTCGGCTCAAATATCACCTCCCCAAATGATGTAGGAGAAATATATATATCAATTTATCTTTTGTGTTCCCCCAAAAGATATATTGAAGTCCCAACCCCGCCCCCCGCTGTAGCTGTGAAAGTGACCTTATTTGGAAATGGGGTCTTTGGAGATATAATCAAGTTAAGATGAGGTCATGCTGGAGTAGAAGCCCTAAATCCAATGACTGGTGTTCTTATAAAGGAAAGGGATGTTTGTACACAGAGAGAGACAGAGGGGAGAAGTTCATGTGATACCAAAGGCAGAGACTGGAGTGATACATCTACCAGCCAAGGAATCCCAAGGGCCGCCAGCAATGCCAGATGCTGGGAAAGGGCCGGTAAGGAACCTCCTCCAGGGCCTCCAGAGGGTGCACGGCCCTGCCTAACCTCAGTCTCGATCTTCCAGCCTCCAGAACTGTGAGAATAAAATCCTGTTGTTTCAAGTCCCTCAGTTTGTGGTACTTTGTCATGACAGTGCTGGGAAACTAACACACCAGGCAAGCATTTCTCTACCTCCCCAATTAGAACACAGGGTTCCCCTCTGAAACACTTGTCATGGTTCTATTTATATATTCATGGTGTCATTTAACTACCATCTATCTCCCCGACCAGGCTATCAGCTCCATGAAGGCAGCATCTTTCCCTCCCCAGGGCCTGGTGTGTAAGGTTGGAATAGTTCCTGAATGAACACGTGGCTCATGGGGCTGGTATCTAGGCCCGGCCACGTGCTGACGTGCGTGCCACACAGGGGGAGACCAGATGAGAATTTCAGAGTCCGGTGCCGCCATCCACTCATGGTCCTGAACACTCCACTGTGGGACTGCTTTGGTAACATGACCTTGCAAGCAATGCTTCATTTAATCCTCACAGCAGCTCAACCCACTGATCCCAGCATTATTCCTACTTTATGATACAGAAATTAAGGGTTGCCGGAAGTTATGGTACTAGTGAATGGCAAAGCCAGAGCTTGTTTAGATTTGTGGGACTCCACAGCCTGTGGTGCAAACATCAAACACCTTCCAGAACTCTTGCTCCGTTCTGTTGGCTAGGACAGGTCCTATGCTGCAGGGTAACTGCGTGTGGTTAAACTTGTCATTCAAATTCGCAAAGGCAGTGCACAGGTGGGATCATCCCTGAACCGGGTGCCTCATTTGCTCAACGCTCTGCTTCTGGGGTCTGGAGCCCTCTAAGTAGTAAAACTCTTCATATCAATCACCTGCTTAAATCCCGCTGCTCTGGGGGTAGAATACCCTCGGTGCTGTGCCCACTGCTGACATGTCTACTGCTCTCACCCCACATGTTCACCCCACAGCATACCCTGGACCCTATTCTAGCCATGTGGTGTTATGTGCGATCCCCCAAAGAGCTGCCCTTAACACCTCCCCACAGCAGCTTGCTGAATCTGCCTTTTTAATTTTTTTTTTTATTTTGGCTTCTTGTTTTCCTTGCAAGAACAAAAGTTTCTCTAGAATCCTTCAGCCACCAATGAATGGGCAGGCAGAAGAAAAACTTTAGATGGGAGTCTTGTCAATAAAAATAAATACGGTTGCATGGAGCTGCTTAAGATCGGAAGCAAACCCTAAAAATAGGAAGGCAGGGGCTAAAAAGTTATTTTAAGAACCTCCCCCAACCACAGTCACTCTGTGGGCTGAGCGGGGAGCAGGAAGCATGTCTGGTCACATCATCTTGGAATCAGAACCCATGGCTGGATGGATCGGATCTGCTGATGGCACACGTGGAGCTGAACTTGAACATGACGCCAGCCCTGGGGGGCGTGGTTGGGGGGTGTGGTGGGAGGCACCGCCCTCACTGCTGCAGCTCCTTCATTCTGTTGAGGGCACTGCTGGCACAGAACCACTTGATCCGCATCTCGTTGAAGGTGTGGTTCAGGAGGATGGTCTCCTGGGTCCCATCGGGGTGCTTGATGATGAACTTCAGGGGCTTGTCAGGGGCGAAGTCCTTCAGGCCCTGAATGGTCAGCTTGTCCACGGGGTGAACCTTGTTGTAGTCGGCTGGGTCAGCAAAGGTCAGGGGCAGCAGGCCCTGCTTCTTCAGGTTGGTCTCGTGGATCCTGGCAAAGCTCTTGGTGATGATGGCCCGGCCCCAGAGGCGGTGAGGCTCCAGCGCTGTGTGCTCCCGGCTCGAGTTCTTGTCCCCGATCACCACCCACCTGATGCCATGTTTCTTGTAGCAGCGGGCAGTGTCAGGGACGGGGCCAAACTCCTGGGTGACGGCACTGCACACGGAGTTGGACTGGCTGTTTTCAATGTTGATGGCACCAATGAGCAGGTTGTTGGAGATGTTGTCCAAGTGCCCATAAGACTTGAGCCAGGGGCCAGCAGCCGAGATGTGGTCAGAAGTACACTTCCCTCTGACCTTGATAACGATCTGCAGGTCCTCCAGGTCCCTGCCATCCCACTTGTCAAAATGCTCCAGGAGCTGCAGGCGCTGGCTGGTGGGGCTCACATCCACGTGCTGGCCACTGCTGTCCTGTAGGGGGTGCTGCTAGGTGTCCTGCCCTGGGCCAAACTCTGCTTGGGGAAGCTCATCTGCATCCGGAGGCTCCAGCTTGAACTTCTTCCCATCCTTGCCTATCAGGTAGTTGGTCTCTGGGTTGAACTTGAGGATTCCCGCAATGGCCAGGGCTGTGACAATCTCTGGGGACGTGACGAAGGCATGGGTCTCGGGGTTTGTGTCGTTGCGGCCGTGAAGTTCCTGTTGTAGGAGGTGACGATCGTGTTCTTCTTCCCCTTCTTGATGTCCTTCATGTCCCAGTGGCCAATGCAGAGGCCACAAGCATTGGCCAGGACGGTGCCGCCCACATTCCTCAAGATCTGTGCATAGCTGTCCCGCTCAGTGGTGGCGTGGATCTGCTCGGAGCCTGGAGTGATGGTGAAGTGGGACTTGCGCCTGAGGTCATGGGCCAGTGCCTACTTGGCCACAGCTGCTGAGTGCCCCGGATCTTCATAGCTTTAATTGTTGCAGGTACCAATCAGACCGACTCGGATGTCCAGAGGCCATCCTTCCTTCTCTGCCACCTTGCCCACTTCTGCCACAGGGTGAGCCTTGTCAGGGGTGAAGGGCCCATTGATGTGCGGCTTCAGCTCACTGAGGTTAATTTCAATTAGTTGGTCATAACGGCAGCCAGGGTCAGGCACCAAGTGATCCTGGAATTCATCAGCTAGACCGGCAATGTCTGTCTGGCCGGTCTTGCTTAGGTACTTCCTCATCCTGTGGTTGTAAGGGAACACGGAAATGGTGGCCCCAATTTCTGCACCCATGTTGCAGATTTCGCCATGCCAGCACAGGAGATGGAGTCTACGCCGGGCCCGTGGTATTCCACAATTGCACCTACCTGTGTACACCATGAGGATGCCTGCCACCTTCAGGATCACATCTTTGGGTGAGGTCCAACTGGAGAGGGAGCCCGTTAGCTTCATGCAAATCACCTTGGGGCACTTCATCTCCCAGGGGATCCCAGCCATGATCTCCACAGCATCGGCACCCCCAACTCCAATGCAGATGCTCCCCAGGCCACCACCACTGGGGGTGTGGCAGTCAGTGCCAATCAGAAGAACCCTGAGGTATGCATAGTTTTCCAGAATAATCTAATGAATGATTCCAGATCCAGGCCTCCAGAAGTCCACGCCATATTTGGCAACTGCAGTTGTCAGGAAATTATAAACTTCCTGGTTGATGTCCTTGGCCTGGCACAGGCCTTTCTGGCCCCCGAGCTGGGCCTCTTTCAGATGGTCACAGTGGATGGTGGATGGCATGGCCACCTTGGGCAGCCCACTGCTGATGAACTGCAGCATGGCCACGCGGTCCGGCCACAGCCACAGGTATGTCTTGCCCTGCTCGATTTCCTGGCTGGCCGGGTCATCCAGGTGTCCATACACGATCTTCTCCAAGAGGGTCAGGGGCCGGTTCAGTCGTTTGTGAACAATGTTAATGTTCTTCTCTAGCTGGTCATAGTGGATGTACTCGTTGGGCTCAAAGTCGCTCATCGCCATCTTGGCCCATTGGCACAGGACTGAGGCCACATGGTATTGCTGCACACCCAGAGCTTTCTGCAGCCGGGTCACCAGTCGGCTGCAGGGCGCCATTTTGTGCACTGACAAAGATGAGGTCATGTGAATCTGCCTCTTTATCAGCGATGTCAATCTCTCCGGTTGGCTGCTCCAAGACGCCATCCCTAACCCCGTCTGGTTAGGGATGAGATGAGACGCCTCTTCTCACTGTTGTCACATCAGCCTGAGCAACCTCATCACACGGACTCTCTGTCGCTTGCTCATCGCCCACCAGGCATCCAGGACCTCTGTGTGGCTGGCAGATGAGTGAGCATGAAGTGTGCGGATCTGGGAAGCCTCTGGGCTCCAGCACCAGACACACCCGGGCATGATTCCTGCCTCCTCCGGTTGCTGGCTAGAAACCCTTTCACCAGACGCCTAGGTTGCTTCAGGTTCATTTTCCTCATCCACAAAGTGAATATCCTGTTACTCATCTTGCAGGGATGATGGAAATACTGAATTATATCTACAAATAATTGCATGTATTAACAATACCAGCCACATAGTAAATTTTCATTCCTTGCATATATCGCCACCTAGTGGACATCTTTAACCAATAAGATTAAATCCGCTTGGACATTCCAGGCACGATTTCATACTCCTCCTTTCCATCCTGCCATCCTCAGCAACTCGCTGGATACACCTGGACTGGTGCTGTCCAGCCTGCAGGCCGCCGGCCCCATGTGGCTGCTGACCACTTCAGCTGTGGCTAGTTGGAACGGAGACGCGCCCTCAGTGTAAACGGCACACTGGTTTTTGAAGACTTAGTAGGAGCAAAAGAATGTAAAATACTTCAACAATTTTTTTTTTTCTGAAATGGACTTTCACTCTTGTTGCCCAGGCTGGAGTGCAGTGGCACAATCTCGGCTTACCACAACCTCTGTCTCCCAGGTTCAAGCAATTCTCCTGCCTCAGCCTCCTGAGCACCTGGGATTACAGGCATGCACCACCATGCCCAGCTAATTTAGCATTTTTAGTAGAGATGGGGTTTCTCCATGTTGGTCGGGCTGGTCTCGAACTCCTGACCTCAGGTGATCCGCCCGCCTCGGCCTCCCAAAGTGTTGGGATTACAGGCGTGAGCCACCGTGCCCGGCCCTCAACAATCATTTAAAATATTGATTACGTTATTACAATTATTGTCATATTTCTTTTTACCTTTTTAAATGAGGCTGCTAATGGTGGGATGCAGTGGCTCATGCCTGTAATCTCAGCACTTTGGGAGCCGAGGCGAGGTGATTACCTGAGGTCAGGAGTTCGAGACCTGCCTGGCCAACATGGCAACACTCTGTCTCTACTAAAAATACAAAAATTAGCGGGGCATGGTGGTGCACACTTGTCGTTCCAGCCACTTGGGAGGCTCAGGCAGGAGAATCGCTTGGGTGCAAGAGGCGGAGATTGCAGTGAGCGGAGATCGGCTGAGATCGTGCTGCTGCACTCCAGCTTGGGCAACAGAGCAAAACTCCGTCTCAAAAAAAAAAAAAAGAAGCTGCTAAAAAACTTTAAATTGCATATATGGCTCAGCTTCGGGGCCTGCATCATATTTCTGTTGGACAGTGAGTGCTATTCTACTCTCAAAAAAGAATCTAGAGGCTTGTGTCAATTCATTCACTAAGTGTGTGTGTATGTAGGCGGGTGTTTCACCCTCATGATTGACACTTTTTGAAGAGGCCACAGATAAGGAGCCGAACTGTACCCAGAGATGTTCTAAGCTGGATAACTGTGTGTCACAGAGAGTCTTCAACAAACAGAGGAGTCAAAGTCACTTGTTCTGACATTTCGCCCTGCCTCTCTGGACTTTCCCTGCTTGCAGCCCAACTCTTCACATCTTGGAAGATGGCTTAGGCTTCTTTCGCAATCTCTAGCCCCGGAACCATTTGCTCATGTGCAATCTAGCAGTCAAGTATCTGGTGCTGTTTTGGTTTTGTTTTGGAGACAGGGTCTCGCTCTGTTGCCCAGACTGAAGTACAGTGGCGTGATCTTGGCTCACTGCAAGCTCTGCCTCCCAGGCTCAAGTGATTCTCATGCCTCAGCCTCCCGAGTAGTTGGGATTATAGGCATGTGCCACCACACCTGGCTAATTTTTGTATTTTTTAGTAGAGATAGGGTTTCACCATGTTGGCCAGGTTGGTCTCGAACTCCTGGCCTCAAGTGATCTGCCCCCCTTGGCCTCCCAAAGTGCTGTGATTACAGGCATGAGCCACTGTACCCAGCCTCATGCTGTTTTTGTTTGTTTTGAGACAGGGTCTCACTCTGTTGCCCAGGCTGGAGTGCAGTGCCATGATCGTAGCTCACTGCAGCTTCGAACTTCTGGGCTCAAGCAATCTTCCCGCCTCATAAGTAGCTGAAATTACAGCCATGTACTACCATGCCCGACTAATTTATTTTTAATACAGATAGGGTCTTATTATGTTGCCCATTCTGGTCTTGAACTCTTGGACTCAAGTAATCCTCCTGTCTCTGTCCCCCAAACAGCTGGAATTACAGGGATGAGCCCAGCACACCAGCCCAGCCTGTGCTGTTGAGGTGGAAAGGGCTTCAGATTTTCCAAGATGCTTTCAACAAGAAGCAGTCATCATGCAAGTTGGGAAAACATACACCTGGCAGATGTAAACGCTAAGGTCCAGAAAGCAAAGGCTGGTGTATAGATCATATTATGTACGTGGATGGAAAACGTTTCAGTCTACCTCAAATTTAAAAAGCAATTTTCTGATTCTGGGAATCATGGCTTGGAGGCATTGTGATTCACCCTTGCAAATTTCTGAGAAATTAGTCACTGGAGACCAGAAAGCAAATGTGAGAAGATATAATTAAAGAGGCCACTGATTGGGATAAAAGGCTTATTTACATCAAGAGTCTTTCAAAGAAAAGAGAAACCAAGCAGTCAGTTGAACGTTAAAAAAAAAAAAAATTAGAAACAAGGCAAAGACAAATGACCATCCCAGAGGAAGCAGATACATCAAACAGTCAGAAAGATAATGAAAGATGAGAATCTAATTGTAGAGCATACAGGTTTAGATCAATTATCAAAAGCTCCGCACACACATTTGGAGAGAAAAAAGAGAAGGCAAATTCAGAGAACAACTCAAAGTCCTCAGTCATTTCCTCCCCATCTCCCTTGGCCTCAGTTTCCCCATCTTATGAAACCAGATGACGTGTAAGGCTCCTTTCAAATCCATATTTGTAATTCTACAAAATAAATAGCTGCATGAAGATCTTTTACTTCTCAGTTTTTATCTCCAAAATTTCGTAGCCAATTTTCGTAGAGAAAATAAAAATTACATATGGGCAAGAAAGGCTAATTAAAATAATGTTACCACCTAGAGATAGCCACTGTGAATATTTTAATGTATGTTCTTCCCTATTTATATAGACATACATAGAAATAATATTGTATAAATTTTGTTATGGCCTTTTTTTTTTTTGAGACAGAGTCTCGCTCTGTCGCTCAGGCTGGAGTGCAGTGGCGCGATCTCGGCTCACTGCAGGCTCCGCCCCCCGGGCTCACGCCATTCTCCTGCCTCAGCCAAATATTCAAGGATATTTCCTTGTCTTGGTTTCCTTTCCACACCATTATCTGTGACCGCTGCCAGGTATTTTAGTCTAAATGAAAGTATCAAGGTATAATATTAGTTGCAGTGAAAATGTAAGTGTGTCCAGATTGGAAAAGATGAAGAAAGCTGAGAAAAACAACATTTTTCCTTGCAAGATGCCTTCTACTTTACAAAAGACTTGTACAAAAGCTTTGTATGGGAGGCCGAGGCGGGCGGGTCACAAGGTCAGGAGCTCGAGACCACGGTGAAACCCCATCTCTACTAAAAAAATACAAAAAAAATTAGCCGGGCGTGGTAGTGGTGCACCCATCACCAGAGCAGTATACACTACCCAATTTGTAGTCTTTTATCCCTCATCCCCCTCCCACACTTTCTCCCAAGTCCCCAAAGCCCATTGTATCATCTTATGCCTTTGCATCCTCATAGCTTAGCTCCCACTTATGAGTGAGAACATAAAATGTTTGGTTTTCCACTCCTGAGTTACTGGCCTGCCAAAATGCTGGGATTACAGGCGTGAGCCACCGGGCCCGGCCGTTTTGTGGTCTTTTAAGACCAAGCTTAGAGTCTTCTTCCTGTCCTGGAATTCCGGCACTCACCTTCTCAAGACGCTTGGGCAGCTGCTTCCATGGGGGCCAGTGGGAAGGAGAGAGGGAGCAGATGGGAGACGGCTCTGACCCTCAGCACTGCAGGGCCGTTTCTTCAAAACTGAGCTGGCACAAAACCCATCAACTGTTTGGAAACCAGGATTCCTGGCTTCTGGTTTTACTGCCCAGGGCTACAACTCTTGGGGCTATTTTTCTTGCCAGACATCTTACTGGGATTTTCTGCTGTGGAGAGCACCTCGTGCTGGTCTGCGCTAATAAAGGTCATTTTCTTGAGGGTTGACGTACTGATCTTGAAACAACGAAGAGCTCGTCGCGCAGGGAGGCGGAGAAAAGACAGACTTTGGCGCCATCTACTGGAAATTTCTGTTTCTGCACGATGTGGATGAATTGGAAAAAACCGACAAAATGGAAATTGTATGTATATTCTGTTCTTTGATACATGATTGATGTTGAAAATCTCTTATAAGAGGAAATATGGAAAACATATATTTAACGAATCATTAGTTAAATGCTAACTTCTCCTCTACTAAAACCTCTATCAAATCTGCTGTCAGGCAAAAATGGCTGAATTTTCATTCTACTCCAACCCACCCTCCCTTACGAATACTGTGCTAATATTCAGCAACATAGCCAAGGACTAGAGAAGGGACAACAGGCTAAACAAAGGCTGCGCAAGTCCACTGGCCTGAAAATCAAATCCAGGGAAAAGCGGAAGTGATTCTACCCGCAAACCAACCCAGCCCCTCGTCTGAGGAGGGGGTGGACAGGTACCTCCAGCAACTTCTAAAATCAAGTGACCACGGCAAAATGGAAACAAGAAAAGATGCACCAGCTGCAGTCACCACCGAGCCCCTGCTTAGCGGCAGCTTTGCTGGAGAGTGTCTCCCCTTTGTGGGGTGGGGCCAGAGCCTCAGACACCTGGTGTTCGGGGCAGATGCCTTCACTCATTGCAGCTTCACCTTCGGAGGCTGATCTACAGCGGCCAAGACCCAGGCCGCGGGGCTTCATTTCCACACCAAAAAGCAGAGTCAGCCATGCCTCAGGCTGCTTTCTCTCTGCCAGCTTTAAGTTTTAGTTCATTCAAATCCATCTTCAGCGACTTACTTGCTGTACAGTATTTCAGCACACTGAAAAATAACCTTTTCTCACACCGAAAGCACTAGACCTGTTTTTTCAGTGCTGTGACTTGTTGTCTGATATCATTCAGAGCTTTTCAAAAGCTGCCACTGCTATCATCTTGCAACGGCCTGTGAAGTGGGTGGGAAGGTGCTGCTCCTAGTGCCAAGAGGGGAAACTGAGGCCCCTAGAAGGCTGAGCGCGTCCCGTCACCACGCACGGCCCCTCCAGTGCCTCAGCCAGGTTCTCAGCCTCTCTGTGATGACTTGCAGACCAGGCAGATTGACCTCATGTGGAGTTCCGGGTGGGGCCATCCTCACCAAAGCCTGCAGGGAGCTGCTGTCCCCCCCACCCACCCCAGGCTGCCGGGGCAGGGGTTCCTGGGGCTGAAAGCAGAAATGTAGGGGAGAGAAAACACCCCCGAGGACCCTGTGGAGAACACTGAGCTGGGGGGTGGGTTGATACGAGTTCACCAGTTATGTACATTTTAAATAGAGACGGGGCTTTGCTCTGTTGACCAGGCTGGTCTCGAACTCCTGGGCTTAAGGGATCCTCGTATCTTGGCCTCCCAAAGTGCTGGGATTGCAGGTGTGAGCCACCCTGCCCAGCCTTCGCCAGCCATTTGCTGAGCACCTATTGTGTGCTGGTGGCTTTGGGAAGACAATGACAGACCGGATGCTGTGTTGTCCTCAGGAGGCGTCCAGTTAGAAGCAGCAGAGACGACAGTACGAATAACTACCATGCAAGCAGGAAATGGCCACTGTGCAAGATGGGCTGTGCTAGACCTCAGAGCAGGAGCGGCCCTTCCACAGGCGGGAGGGACAGGGGAGTGCTTGGGGGGCCTTTAATGGGCCTCCGAATGGGAGAGTGGGTGTGAAAATGGTTTGGGATCAGATAAATTCTGTGCCTACACACTCACACCACACACTCATGCACACTCACACTCACCACACTCACCCATGCATACACATACTCACACCCACATAACACATGCACAGCCACATTCACACACACAACACGCACATAACACTCTCATACAAACACACATTCAGACCACACACACACTCACATGGCACTCACACACTCACACCACACACTCATGGACACTCACACTGACACAACACTCACCACACGCACCCACGTATACACATACACCCACATAACACTCATCCACATGCACACACATGACACCCACAAACACCCACATAACACACATACATTCACACCACACACTCACACACTCACACCCACATAACACTCACCCACATTCACATCCACATTCGCACACACAACACCCACAAACACCCACATAACACTCTCACACACACACACTCACACCACACACTCACATAGCACTCACACACTTATGCACACACACACAACACAACACAACACTCACCCACACTCACCTACGCGTACACATACTCACACCCACATAACACTCACTCACCCACATACATGGCCACATTCACACACACAACACCCACAAACACACCCACATAACACACAAACACACACCACACACACTCATGCACACTCACACCCACACAACACTCACACGCGTACCCACATGACACTCTCACACATACACTCTCACACACACACATCCACAGAATCACATTGACATACACATGCACACATGTACACACACACACCCAGACACACACATGCCACTCAAATTCACACACACACACATTCATACACTCACCCACCTCCACATTCACACACACACTCATACACACGAACAGAGGCACATCCTGAGTCCCCCTCCACAATCCAGGCTTCCCAGGGCGGCCTCAGGGGCCCGGTCTCTAGCCCAAATGCCCGAAGGTGTTACTGGTGAGATCCGCTGAAGAGCGGGCCACATGTGTACTGATGATGTTGAGACTGGCGAAGGTTTTCTCTGAAGCAAGATGAAAGAGGAGCGTTCCTTCCCACCTTGCATCTTCTAGACTTGCTTTCAGCCTTGCCGGGCCCAGGGCTGTGGGCAGCCGGGCTGCGCGGTGTCGCTGGCTTGGACCAATGTGGCTGCTTTGCCAGGTTTCTAGAACCAAAAACGTTGGGGTGAATTACGGGCCTGGCAGCTACTTCTGTGTTTTCTGGGGACTCCCAGCCCTCCCAGAGATGGGACAGTGGTCACCAAAATTGTTCAGTGGTGGAGTGTTTTGGGTTTTGTTTTTAGGGTGTGTGGCGGTCAAGGATGGGACAGAGTGGCGCAAAAGGCTCAAGGTCTGGAATCAAACAGATCCCAGTCTCAGTCCAGCTCCCCATCAGCTCTGCCCCCTCGAGCCAGCTCTCTGCACCCCACTTCCTCATCCATAAAATGCTGTTGATAATAGTACCTGCCTCATGTAATAGGTGTATCCAAGGAAACTGCCGGGGATCCCTGTGCTGTCTAGCACACTGGATGTACTCAATATATACGAGCAACACTATTACCATCGTTAGGCACAGGGGAAGAGGGAAGGGAGAAGTCGAAGAAGACTCGGGTTTCAGACAGAGCGAGTCGGGGAAAGGTGGTGTCCTGGGCTGGATGAGGAACCCAGGCGTGCAGGTGCATTTGGGAAACCTGTGAATTCCAGTTTTGGAAGTGCTGAATTTAGGATGCCTGGGGGACATGGATGGAAGTGGCCACTGGGTATTGAGAAGAGAGATTGAGCTGGACTTGGAGATGGGGGATTCACAGCACATAAGGGGAGGTCTGGGCCAGCAGAGGACAGGAGGTCATTTGGAAAGGGAGCTTCCAATAGGAAGAAGACAGAACCCAGAGGACCCAGCCTGTAGAGGTGGCGGGAAGAAGGAAGCCCACAGGGGTGCGGGGGATTGTTGCAGATGGAGGAGGGAGGCCATCAGAAGGGACCCTGCCGAGGGAGAGGAGACCTCAGCCAGCACCCACTGGGTGCCTCACTTCTACTGAGCAGCCTACAAAGATAGGTGAGACCCTGGCATGGCTCTCAAGAAACTGACAGACTTAGGAGCTCCAGCAATTCTGTTTAATCGCTTCTTTTCTTTCTTCTCTCTTCCTTATGAACAAAGAATCTTCAGTCTTTGCTTATAAGGTAGAGCCTGTGGGAGCTCAGAGGCTCAGCCCTCTGTGTAGGGGGCAGGTCTGCTGAATGCATTACGTGGGTGGGCCGGCCAGACCAGATGTTCCGAGTTGCCTTCCAGATCCACGGAGCTTCCCCCAGGGCATCATGGCACACCGCCCCAGACAGTCGGTAGTTTGAGAGGAGAATTAAATGCTCTGTTCGGGAAGGAAGGAAGTGTTGGAGGTCTCTAGGAATGCAGTGCAGCTATATTACCATCTTTGGGATAGCAAAAGATACGTGCATTTCAAATTAATTTTAAAGCATGTCTAGTTTTGCAACAAAGCCGCACATGTCTAGGGCAGGCAAGAAGCTAGATTTATGCAAATCGAATGATTAAATGTAAATACATGTTAGAGGGAGCCTGATGGCTGGGCTTGGTGGCTCACGCCTGTAATCCCAGCACTTCAGGAGGCCAAGGCAGGTGGATCACCAGAGGTCAGGAGTTCAAGACCAGCCTGTCCAACATGATGAAACCCTGTCTCTACTGAAAATACAAAAAACATTAGCCGGACATGGTGGTGCACGCCTGTAGTCCCAGCTACTTGAAAGGCTGAGGCATGAGAATCACTTGAACCTGGGAAGCAGAAGCTGCAGTGAGCTGAGATGGTGCCACTGCACTCCAGCCTGGACAATAGAGTGAGACTCTCTCTCAAAAAAAAAAAAAAAGAAAGAAAGAAAGAGCCTGATGATGAATGGGAACCCTCAACATTTGCTCACACAGCTCAGCTGGTTAGTGTGGAGCTGTACCTCACCCACCCTAATGCCTGTCAAATTCTGCTCCCATTGTGATGAAAGACAGCCCCAATGCAAATATGTAAAAGATGCTCCCTATAGACCCACTTTCTCTAGTAGGCAACTCTGTCCAACTTCTTGCCCATATTCTGATAAGAGTGCACAGATCGTGAGCACAATTTGAACAGTGACTTTTAGCACTGTGCAAGGAAATCTTGGAATGCCAGTAAAATCCAGGTTAGTTAATTTATAGGTACATAATGATGAGGAGGAAGATGGCGCAAGAACAAAACACAGGTCTCTTGTGCTTAATGGGCCAGGAGTTGTTTTAAGTACTTTACATGCAATAACTTGATCCTTACAACAACCATCACAAATGAGGAAACTGAGGCAGAGGTTAGGTAACTTGCCCAAGATTGCACAGTGAATAAGTGGGGGAGGTGGGAATCGAACCCAAGCAGGCTGCCTGCCCCAGAGTCCTTTTCTTTAGATACTGTGGTAGCTGCATCTCTGCATGATCTCATGTGACTTGATTAGCTTAACACAGCTTTTTCAAAAACTAAAATCTCTTTATCCTCTCCCTATTCCTAGTTTCCCCTTCCTTCCTTCCTTCCTTCCTTCTTTCCTTCCTTCCTTCCTTCCCTTCCTTTCCTTCCTTTCCTTCCCTTCCCCTTTCTTTCCTTCCTTTCCTTCCTTCCCTCCCCTTCCTTTCCCTTCTTTTCCCTTCCCTTCCCTTCCTTTCTTCCTTTCTGATGGAGTCTCATTCTTTCGCCCAGGCTGGAGTGCAGTGACACGATCTTGACTCACTGCAGCCTCCGCCTCCCGGGTTCAAGAGATTATCTTGCCTCAGCCTCCCAAGTAGTTGGGATTACATGTGCACACCACCACACCCAGCTAATTTTTGTATTTTTAGTAGAGATGGTGGGGAGGTTTCGCCATGTTGGCCAGGCTGGACTCAAACTCCTGACCTCAAGTGATACACTTGCCTCAGTCTCCCAAAGTGCTGGGATTACAAGTGTGAGCCACCACACCTGGCCCTATTTTCACCTCTTTCTAATAGTTAGTGCTCTCTCTATCTCCTGCGCTTGCTAATTCACATATATTCTCCCTTCAAATCTACCTTGACAGCCTTTTGTTTTCAAGGGCCTCAGAGCTACCTGCTTCCTTCTCTCAAAAGTTCCCTCTTTTGCAGGCAACTTCTCATTCACTTCCCTTGGACTACCCCTCTGTCTCTGTTAGTGTGAGCTGGGTTGTGTCCAGGGCCATCCACCTCACACTAAGGAGGAAAGGGGAGAGAAGTCATACTTCTTGGGTCCAAGGGGAGTCAAGGAGATCAAGGACCAGGTGCTGAGACCTGTATTTTGGTTTGGGAGGCTACAGGCAAGGTAGAAATGAAAGGCTGTTCTTGGCTGGACATGATGGCTCACACCTGTAATCCCAGCACTTTGGGAGGCTGAGGCAGGTGGATCACCAGTGAATTCTACAGGCATTTAAAAGCAAAAGTAATAATTTGTCAAATACAGTGAGTTCTAAATTTCTCTTCAAAGAATCAGTATGTCAGTATGTTCAGTTCTTTGTTCTCCATTTTAAAGTTGAACTTCCTCATTCTCCTCAGCCCTAGTTTCACTAAACAACCTTTTCCAACAGTTCTAATCAGTAGTTAACGTCTATTCCCCTGGTCACCTGCTCCATTCTGAGTCACCCTTGGTCACCTGCTCTGACCTGAATCATCGTGAGTCACCTGTTCTGTAACCGCCCTTCCCACAAAACTACTCACCCCACCACTGTGGTTCATACCCCTGCTTTCTTTAAAGTAGCCAATCGGAATTAGCTTAGACTGTGCAGTCCAACCCTAGCCAATAGGGAACAATGCATCAGTAGGGGCTACCTGCATCAGGAATAAGAACCCCTTCCCCTCCCTTGTTAAGGTGTGCTCTGGCCATTGCTCCATCTGCGAGTCACACCCTTCTATAGAAGTAAAATTGCCTTGCTGAGAAAATTAAATTTATGTTCGAGTGCTATTTCTTTTGCAGCACCAAAGATTTATTTACAACAAATTCTACACAAATTTTTCCAGAAACTGGAAATGGAGAGCTTATGTTACTCAATTTTAAGATTTACTAGAAAGACACAATAGACGTGACAGGGTGGTATTGGTAGAAGAATAGACATGAAGATCAATGGAACAGAATAAAAAGTTGAGAAACAGCTACATGGTCAATTAATTTTTGATGACTACCAACATAATTCAACATGGAAAGATGGTCTTTTTTGAAAAAGAAACATTGCTCCTTTGTGGATGAAGTGGATGTTCATACACAAACATATCCTTAACTTTTACTTCACATCATAAAAATGTTTAACTCAAAAAGGGTCTCAGACCTAAATCTAAGAACTAAAACTATAACATTTTTAAAACAGAGGTCATCTTACTTTTTCTTAAAGGGTGAGGTAGCAGATGTTTAGGCTTGTGGGCCATGTGGTCTCTGTCATGACTATTTAACTCCGTCATAACACAAAAGCAGCCATAAACATTACAAAAATGAAGGGTATGACCATATTCCAGTAAAATCTTATTTAGAAAAACAAGCCACTGGCCCACAGGCCATAGCTTGGTGACCTCTGTTCTAATGTAGAAAATCTTTGTGAGGCTGGGTTAGGCAAAGATTTCTCAGAAGTGAGTTTTAATTGTATTTGAGATTTGTTTTAATTGGGTATGGTAAGACATGCAGATATGAAAATAATTGTTATAAAGGAAAAGGTTTTTGTTATACTGAGTCCCTAGAGACAGGAGGTGTGGCACTCCATGCAGGACCACAGGGAGAAGTACTCAGGTAAGACAGCAGGCTGGGGTGATGGGAACTGGGAGTGGGAGCCTTTATCATGGTTTTCATGGGAGGAAACAGATGATGCAAGATAAGCAGGCTAGTCAGGGTTACTATTGGGCAGATTGAACAATTTGGTGGCTCTGGGTCACAGGGACTGTCCCTAGTTGTCTGATACCAGGTTCTGGGGTGACTAGGGCAGGTAGATAGTGGCCCAGAGTGTGGGAACCCACTAAGGGAAGTGGCTGGGGGTGTGAACTCTGGGTTGATTGGTTTGCATATGGAAGGCATGCTTGCAGGCATATCCTTTGCTATCTCTGAGAATTAGCTTACCCTGCCTGGAGGGGCAGCCTCTCTTGGCTCAGCAAGGTCTCGGATGTCAGAGCATCAACAATACCAAAAATAAGAAAATGTAGTTAATATAAATGACTCTAAAAGCACAATTCATAAAAAGCAATCAATAAATGGGTCATCATCAAAATTTAAAACTTTTGCTCTTCAAAGTACACTGTTGGCTGGGCACAGTGGCTCATGCTTGTAATTCCAGCACTTTGGGAGACTGAGGCAGGAGGATCATTTGAGCCCAGGAGTTCAAGCCAGCCTGGGCAGTATAGCAAGACCCCAATCTCTACAGAAAAAAAATAGCTGGGCAAGATAGCATGTGCCTGTAGTTCTAGCTACTTGGGAGGCTGAGGTGGGAGGATGGCTTGAGCCCAGGAATTTGAGGCTGCAGTGAGCTATGATCATGCCACTGCACTCCAGCCTGCCTGGGCAACAGGGTGAGACCTTGTTTCAAAATAAAATTACACTGTTAAGAAAACAAAAAAGCAACCATAGAATGGGAGAGAATATTTGCAAAATATGTATCTGCTAAAGGAGTTGTATTCTGAATATATAAAGAACTATTACAACTCTGCAATAAGAAGCCAAACTAATTTAAAAAAAATTAAAACACTTTAAGTGTTGGGGGAGGAGGTGAAATATTTGAATAGACATTTCACCAAAGAAAATATACAAATGGCTAAGGAAATCAACATCATTCATCATTAAGAAAATACAAATTATGGCTGGGCATGGTGGCTCACACCTATAATCCCAGCACTTTGGGAAGCTGAGGCAGGCAGATCACCTGAGGTCAGGAGTTCAAGATCAGCCTGGCCAAAATGGAGAAACCCCATCTCTACCAAAAATTAGCTGGGTGTGGTGGTAGGCACCTGTAATGCCAACTACTCGGCAGGCTGAGACAAGAGAATTGTTTGAACCTGGGAGGTGGAGGTTGCAGCGAGCCGAGATAGTGCCACTGCACTCCAGCCTGGGTGACACAGCAAGACATTGTCTCAAAAAAAAAAAAAAAGAAAGGGAAAAGAAAATCAGGTTGCATGCAGTGGCTCATGCCTGTAATCCTAGCACTTTGCGACACCAAGGTGGGAGGATCGCTTGAGTCCAGGAGTTCAAGACTAGCCTGGGCAACATAATGGGACCTTGTCTCTACTAAAACAAACAAACAAACAAAAATCAAAGAAATTAGCTGGGCATGGTGGTGTGCACACATCTGTAGTCCCAACTGCATGGTAGGCTGAGGTGGGAGGATAGCTTGAGCCCAGGAGGTTGAGGCATCAGTGAGCTGTGATCACACTACTGCACTCTAGACTGGGAGACAGAGCAAGACCCTGTCTCAAAAAAAAAAAAAAAAAAAGAAAAAGAAAATGCAATTTGAAATCACAATGAAATATGTCTACATATCCACTGAAATGGCTAAAATGAAAAAGACTGATGGTGTTGGCAAGGATGTGGAGCCACTGGAACTCCCATAGATAGCTGTTGGGAATGCACAATGATATACTCACTTTGGAAAACGGTTTGGCAATTTCTCATATATTTCAATATATACCACCTATATAGCCCCAGCCATCCTACACCTAAATGTTTACCCAAGAGAAATGAAAACATGTATTCACATAAACTTGTACAGGAACATTCATAGCAGCTTTATTTGTGATAGGTAAAAACAAAATAACCCAAATGTCCATCAACTTGTGAATGAAACAAATCATAAAATGCTCATCAGCAATTAAAAACAAGAATCAATTACACATATACATAACAACATGGGTGAATCTGTCAGACACAGAAGATCACATACTGTAAGACTCCATTCATATGAAATTCTAGAAACAAAATGATAGCCACAGAAAGTGGATCCGCGGCTGGCAGGGCTGGGGTGAAAAAAAGGGATTGACTGTAAATGAGGGATCTTTTAGGGGTGATGAAAGTGTTTCATATCGTGATTCTAGTGCTGGCTACAAAACTGTCCACATTTGTTAAAATGTAGCAAATTACATAGTAAAGGTTGGCAAATTTTATTGTATGTAAATTGTACCTCCATAAAGCTGATTTAAGAAAAGAATGAAGGCTGGGCATGGTGGCTCATGCCTGTAATCCCAGCACTTTGGGAGGCCAAGGTGGGTGGATCACCTGAGGTCAAGAGTTTGAGACCAGCCTGGTCAAAATGGTGAAAACCTGTCTCTACTAAAAATACAAAAAATTAGCTGGGCATGGTGGCTCAGCCCGTAGTCCCAGCTACTCAGGAGGCTGAGGCGAGAGAATCGCTTGAACCTAGGAGGCGGAGGTTGCAATGAGCCGAGTTTGCACCATTGCACTGCAGCATGGGCAACAGAGCAAGACTTCTTCTAAAAAACAAAAACAAAAAAGAACGAAAAGGAAAGCCTGACCAGCTCTGTGAAATGGACAGATCACGTAACTGTTCCATGCCTGTATTTCCACACTTATAAGGATAATAATACCTAGCTCTCAATAAGTGTCAAGTTTCTGTCTCCTTTCCTTTCTTTTTTCCAGACTGTTAGTCTGAGTCAGCTATAAATCAAGACTGTCATTGATGGGTGGGGATTGGTGACCCCTCCCCTGAGGTCTTCAGATGGGAATCATGTCTCTCTAAAGGGGTGATCTCTAGATGTGAAGACTCTCATATGTGTCAAAATGTTCAATGTGCAAACACTTTCTTCTGTAAACCTATGTGACAGAAAGGCTGGCAAAAAAAATGTGCAAAAAATATGTAGAAGGATGTACATTGCTGCTTTGGCTGGGCGTGGTGGCTCATGCTTGTAATCCCAGCACTTTGGGAGGCTGAGGTGGGCAGATCACCTGAGGTCAGGAGTTCAAGACCAGCCTAACCAATATGGTAAAACCCTGTCTCTACCAAAAATACAAAAATTAGCCAGGTGTGGTGGTGTGCGCCTCTAGTCCCAGCTACTCAGGAGGCTGAGGCAGGAGAATCACTTGAACCCAGAAGATGGAGGTTGCAGTGAGCCGAGATCATTCTACTGTACTCCAGCCTGGGCAACAGAACAAGACTCGGATTCAAAAAAAAAAAAAAAAAAAAAAGATGTACATTGCTGCTTTGTTTGTAATAGCAAAACTTGGAGACAACCTCAGTGTCCATCCATCAGTAAGACCTGGCTAAGTGAATTAAGAGATTTCCATTTCCTGGCCAGGCGCAGTGACTCACACCTGTAACCCCAACACTTTGGGAGGCTGAGGCAGGTGGATCACCTGAGGTCAGGAGTTCGAGACCAGCCTGGCCAACATGGCAACACCTCATCTCTATTAAAAACATGAAAATTAGCCGGGCGTGGTGGCACATGCCTGTAATCCCAGCTACTAGAGAGGCTGAGGCTGGAGAATCGCTTGCACCCCATAGGCGGATGTTGAGTGAGCCAAGATTGTGCCACTGCACTCCAGCCTGGGTAACAGAGTGAGACTCCGTCTCAAAAAAAAAAAAAAAAAAAAAGAGAGAGAGAGAGAGATTTCCATTTCCTGGAATACAAGAGAGCTGATGGATGACATAAACCAGATCTGTGTACAGGAACTTAGGGAACAGCATCCAATACACTGCTCGATGAGAAACCCATATGTACAGCAGCACATACAAAATAATCCCACTAAAGAGAAAGAGTGTGTGGCAGAGACCGCCAGCTGTTCCCCAGTATCCTTTCTTTCATTCAGTAAAAGAAATCTGGCCCCCTCCAGCCCCGTTTTAAGTGGTGGGCTTGGGTGGGTGTCAAGGCTCTAGGGCAATGTGGCTGAATCCTACATGAAAGCGAGCAGTCGTCACCTCCCTTTTAGTCTAAATTCTGGCCACAGGATGTGAGCGGAAGTGATATATGCAATGAAGGGGTCGTATCCTTCAAAAGGAAGCTGGTTGTTGTTCACGTCCTCTGTCCCCTTTCTGCAGTGACACCCCGGAGATAACGCTTTGATGTAGGCAAGGGCCCCGTGCTACAGGATGAATCTCATGCAACAGAGCAACTGCCTGCCTTGTCCCACTCCCCTAACGGCTTCTAGAAAGAGAAATTAACTTTTATCTTGTTTGAGTTACTATAGTCTGGGGACTGTTAACAGCTGCAAATCCCATATAGTAAGTAATACAAT
Source organism: Symphalangus syndactylus (assembly GCF_028878055.3). Taxonomy (NCBI): domain Eukaryota; kingdom Metazoa; phylum Chordata; class Mammalia; order Primates; family Hylobatidae; genus Symphalangus; species Symphalangus syndactylus. The sequence goes on along the minus strand of NC_072434.2, from coordinate 80,562,265 downwards.
GTACCTTTATAGTACTACCTTTGCTAATAACGATAGTTTACCGACATCTAGTGCTCATTATTTGCCAAGCACTGTTCTAGGCACTTTACATAAATAACTTGTTTAGCCAGGCGCAGTGGCTCACGCCTGTAATCCCAGCACTTTGGGAGGCCGAGGCGGGTGGATCACGAGGTCAGGAGATCAAGACCATCCTGGCTAACATGGTGAAACCCCGTCTTTACTAAAGACACAAAAAAATTAGCTGGGCATGGTGGCGGGTGCCTGTAGTCCCAGCTACTCAGGGGGCTAAGGCAGGAGAATGGCGTGAACCCAGAAGGAGCTTGCAGTGAGCCGAGATCGCACCACTGTACTCCAGCCTGGGTGATAGAGCAAGACTCCGTCTCAAAAAAAAAAAAGATAGTTTACCAACATCTAGTGTTTATTATGTGCCAAGCACTGTTCTAGGCACTTTACATAAATAACTTATTTAAACCCCACAACCACCCTGGGAGGTGAGTACCATAATTGTGCCCATTTTACAGATGAGAAAACTGAGACACAAGGAGGTCAAGTATCATGAAGGGTCACACTGCTAGGAGGAGCGGCAGAGCTGGGGCATGCACCCAGGCAGTCTGACTGGGTTAGGTCTGTGTTCTTAACCATTGCATGCATAGAAAACCATTCTGGAGGTACAGATCCAAAATTACATCTGGAGTATGCGATGTAGGGAAGGGAGAGAAGAAATTTTCTTTTTTTACATTATACTTCTCTGAATGTTTGAACTTTTTATAAAAGTCATGCATTACTTCTATAGTTTTAAAAAGGGAAAAATCGTAAAAGTCAAGCAATTTTACTGGAAAATAAATGTTACAGGGAGTGGTAACATTAGTTTAAAATATAACTGAGGTTGGGCGTGGTGGCTCACGCCTGTAATCCTAGCACTTTGGGAGGCCGAGGTGGGTGGACTACCTGAGGTCAGGAGTTCGAGACCAGCCTGGCCAACATGGTGAAACCCCATCTGTACTAAAAATACAAAAATTAATTGGGTGTGGTGGTGCACACCTGTAATCCCAGCTACTCGGGAGGCTGAGGCAGGAGAATCACTTGAACCCGGGAGGTGGAGGTTGCAGTGAACCGAGATCGAGCCATTGCACTCCAGCCTGGGGGACAAGAGCAAAACTCTGCCTAAATATATATAGGTAACTTAAAAAAAGTCCCCTTCTCAGGCCTAGTTGTTCACCTGGCCTCTCAAAGAGGAGAGCTCTTCCACAGTGAGCCTTATTCTCTACCAAGACAGTGTGAAGGGTGGAGCAGAGCAGAATAGAACTAAAAATGCTTTGCAGGGCTGGGTGCGGTGGCTTATGCCTGTAATCCCAGCACTTTGGGTGTCCGGGGTGGGCAGATCATGAGGTCAGGAGTTCGAGACCAGCCTGACCAACATGGTGAAACCCCATCTGTACTAAAAATACAAAAATTATCTGGGTGTGGTGGTGGGCACCTGTAATCCCAGCTACTCTGGAGGCTGAGGCAGGAGAATTGCTTGAACCTGGGAGGTGGAGGTTGCAGTGAGCCGAGATCACGCTACTGCACTACAGCCTGGGTGACAGAGTGAGGCTCTGTCTCAAAAACAAAAACAAAAAATGCTTCGCAGATGGGCCACACTAGTCAGTGGATGTTGTGTTGCCCAAACAACCAGTTGAACACATTTCTCATTTTCATCATTTGTTTTGTAATAATATATCTTCAGTGTAAACCCAGAAAGAGGGAAAAAAAAACCTCAGCCAACCACTCCTCCCTTGAGAGGGTCTCAGGCACACAGCGTCTCTTACATTTGTAAATATTTAGCACTCTAGTTCGTGGAAGAAGGTAAGTACTTGTCTCTCCTAAACCTTCCTGTGGATGACAGCTCCATGGAGTATGTGTTCTGAGCCAAAACATACCGTATTTGGTCCGAAATGAGTGGATTGCTGATTGTTTTAGTTTCAGATCTTTTAACTGGAACGAAGGACGTTTGGTCCATACAGTTACCATCCACAAGAATACACGGACTCAGGGGTTTCTGCCTACTTCTGAACCTGCAAAGCTTCATGGTTGAGAAGACATGTACATGATACAGGACTGTATTCAAGCCCTGAGCCTGCGTGGTTTTTGTTTTTTTTTTTTGGTTTTGGTGTTTTTTGTTTGTTTGTTTGTTTGAGACGGAGTCTCACTCTGTTGACCGGGCTGGAGTTCAATGGCGCAATCTCAGTTCCCTGCAACCTCTGCCTCCCAGGTTCAAGCAATTCTCCTGCCTCAGCCTCCTGAGTAGCTGGGATTACAGGTGCCTGCTACCACACCCAGCTAATCGTAAACTGGCATGTTTTAAGTGTAAAGGGGCAAAGGGTCCTTTGCACTTCACCTAGACTACTCTAAGAAAATAAGATCTGAACCAAGTGCAGTGGCTCACGCCTGTAATCTCAGCACTTTGGGAGGCTGAGGCGGGTGGATCACCTGAGGTCAGGAGTTCTAGGCCAGCCTAGCCAACCTGGTGAAATCTCTTCTCTACTAAAAATACCAAAATTAGCTGGACGTGGGGGCAGGTGCCTGTAATCCCAGCAACTCAGGAGGCTGAGGCACAAGAATTGCTTGAACCTGGGAGGCGGAGGTTGCAGTGAGCCAAGATTGTGTGACTGCACTCCAGCCTGGGTGACAGAGCAAGACTCTGTCTCAAAAATAATCATAATAATAAAAATAAGATCTGATCTGAACAAGTTTCAGGTTAAACAAACGAAAAGAAAGCCCACCTACAGTACAATTATTTCCTTTTTAAAAATGACGTGTTAGTACAGGTGTTATAATCTTTGTTTCACTCTTTTTTTATTTTTTATTTTTTTTAAGATATGGTCTTACTATGTCGTCCAGGCTGGAGTGCAGTGGTGCGACCAAGACTCACTGCAGCCTCGAATTCCCAGGCTTAGGAGATCCTCCCACTTCAGCTCCTGAAATGATCTTTGTTTTAAACACATCTCTACAGAATTTATCTTTCAGGACCTGTCTGAACACTGAGATGAATGGCTTGGTCCCCCCTGAAGTACTTGACGTGAACTGCACAGGGAAATTGTTTTGTTATCTGCTTGTCTCATGTATGAGTCATTTTCATGAAGTAAACTTTGCTTTGAACAGGGTGGTTTCTGCTCAACATCAGTTCAGTTTGGTAAGCATTTCTTTTTTTTTTTTTTTTTTTTTGAGATGGAGTTTCGCTCTTGTTGCCCAGGCTGGAGTGCAGTGGCACAATCTCGGCTCACTGCAACCTCTGCCTCCTGGATTCAAGAGATTCTCCTGCCTCAGCCTCCTTAGTAGCTGGGATTACAGATACCCGCCACCACACCCGGCTAATGTTTTTGTATTTTTAGTAGAGACGGGGTTTCATCATGTTGGCCAGACTGGTCTCGAACTCCTGAACTTAGGTGATCCATCCGCCTCGGCCTCACAAAGTGCTGGGGTTACAGGCATGAGCCATCGCACCTGGCCTGGTAAACATTTAATGAGCATCTACTATGTGCTTACTTTTCTGGGGGGACCTACAGTAAACAAGAAACTCAGAGTCTAGTGGAGAAAGAATCAGATATTTTAAAATCAACACAATGACAAAGATAGAAAAGTGATACCCCCATCACTTTGGGAGGCCGAGATGGGCGGACCACGAGGTCAGGAGATCGACACCATCCTGGCTAACACGGTGAAAGCCTGTCTCTACTAAAAATACAAAAACAAAATTAGCCTGGCTTGGTGGCGGGCGCCTGTAGTCCCAGCTACTCGGGAGGCTGAGGAAGGAGAATGGCGTGAACCCGGGAGGCGGAGCTTGCAGTAAGTGGAGATCATGCCACTGCACTCCAACCTGGGCGACAGAGCGAGACTCCGTTCCAAAAAAAAAAAAAAAAAGCCATGCCATTTGCATCCCCCGGGTTTTCTGAGGGGCAGTGGCGTGGTGCACAAAGCTCAGGGCAGAAGAAGAGCTTGAGGACTCCATGATGGAAGCCCACTCCCCTCCAGCCACGGCCCGAACAGCCCGGAGAGAAGATGTTTGTCTGCCCATTCCCAGCCCACTCTGAGTTCCCACCCGGGCTCTGGGTGCCAGGACTCTAGACTCACTGCATTCCACGCCCTAGCTTCTGTGGTTACTATTGGCAATGGCACACCAGGAGCACTGGGATTCTGGGCTGTGCACCAGGGTCTAGGTTGCAAAGATGCCTGAAACCAGAGGGGGAAAACAGAGAAGAGTTCATCAAAATGATTAAAATTGCAAGGGATGGGGGAAGGGAAAGTGATACCATTTCTATGGTCTGAATGTGTCCCCCAAATCCATATGTTGAAAATGTAATCCCCAATGCAATAATGTGGGGAGGTGGTTCCTAGCGGAGGTGTTTAAGCCATGAAGGCTCTGCCCTCATGAATGGATTAATGCCACCATAAAAAGGGCTTGTGGCCAGGTGTGGTGGCTCACGCCTGTAATCCTAGTACTCTGGGAGGCTGAGGCAGGTGGATCACTTGAGGCCAGGAGTTTGAGACACGCTGGCCAACATGGCCAAACCCTGTCTCTACTATAAGTACAAAAATTAATCAGGCATGGTGGCGGGCGCCTGTAATCCCAACTAATCTGGAGGCTGAGGCAGGAGAATCACTTGCACCAAGAGGCAGAGATGGCAGTGAGCTGAGATCATGCCTCTGGACTCCAGCCTGGGCAATACAGTGAGACTCTGCTAAAAAAAAAAAAAAAAAAAAGGAGGGGGGTTCTTGTGGGAGTGGGCTTTCTCTCTTCCGCTCTTCCACCATGTGAGGACAAAGCGTTCATCCTCTCTTGCCCTTCCACCTTCTGCCATGTGAGGACACAGCAAGAAGCCCCACACCAGATGCTGATGTCTTGACCTTGGACTTCCCAGCCTCCAGAATGGTGAAAAATACATTTCTGTTGTTTATATATTACCCAGTCTCGGATATTCTGTTGTAGCAACACTAAACACACTAAGACACCATTCTAAGGCATGAGTGAGCAATTCTGTCTTCTTAGGTGCAGAAGAAAAACAAAGGCAACTCGAGAGAGAAGGTAATAACTAAGAGTTTTGAGAGTTGAGTAGGAGATTACGTAAAGGCTAAGAGGAGGAGAAGGGCATCCAGGCAGAAGGGACCGACTGGGACAAGGAAGCATGAGACAGCGCAAGGCTCAGGAACCTGTGAGTGGGGCAGGAGTGTGAGGTGGGGAGTGAGGGGCTGGCAAGGGTCCCTCTCACCCCATTTGGGAGCCTAGGATTGCTCCATGGGCCGGGTCCCCTTGTAAGCACAGCCCTGGGGCCAGCTGTTGTCTATGACTTCCCTCTGCCTGGAACAGCTGTTGTCTATGACAAAGTTTTCATCAGTCTGTGGTAAAATTGTTAAATATTACATATATTATAATTACATATTATTATATAACATAATTACATATACATATAGTCATACATTACATCTATAATTATATAGATGTATATAATTTATCTAAAGCAAATTTTTCATAGAATGAACCATATTCAATTAAAAGGACTCTCTTTGATTCTGCCACTGTGCTATTCCTGTATTTTGATGTTTAAACATCTGGTCATTAATCAAATGATGGTGACAATAAAAAGCTGGGCATTCTGTCAGTGCCTTCAGTTTCCATTTAAACTTTCACAGGCCCAGGGAATCCAAAATTCTGGGATTCACTGAAATAGGATAATTGATCAGATTTTCATTTCCAAAAACTCCCTCAATGGTGGTATGGAGGTCGGGCGGGGACGGGCAGACCGGAGACAACTGAGGACCATGACACGAATGAATAGGGGCCCTACATCCCTTTCTGTTTGTATTTCAGCATAGAAATCATCCTCTTATGCCTGAATTCAGGCAAGCCGAGTCACAGCCAGCCTGGAAACGGCACCTGGGATGCTCTCAAACAGAGAGGAGCCCGCTGCATCCTCTTCCTGTTGATCAGTGTTGATTGGCAGGGGATGATGACATCTTTCCTTTTTCAGGAAATTGTTAATTTTCCTTCCTCCAGTACTTCCAGTCCTGAAAAACAACCACCTAAAGCACTGAACCCTCTCCCACTTTGTTCTTTTAAAGCCAGAAGCTTTAATTTTGAATTAGAAATCCTTCATTTCCCCTGCTCTTATTTCAAATCAGAGAGGTTGCCTGAATGATCCAATGGAGATTTAAACTCTTCCTGAAAACTAAGACCCCACTGCTTGGTTTGTATTCCCACCTCTGGCTTTTCTGCATGGGCCAGGAGCACTGATCGGCCTACGTTAAGTCATGGTACAGATCTGAGACAATCAGACAGAATGATCTTAACAGCAGCTGATATCAGATTCTTTCTTAAGAGGGAGGAGCAAGATGGAATCAGGCTTGGAAATGGGAGAGTTCAGAGACCAGGTGATGCCAGGAATATGCCCTTCCAATAGCCATTCCCCTCCCTGCTCCCCAAAAGTAAACACACACACACAAACCATGCACACTGCAAGCACACACCACACATGCACACACGCACAACACACATACATACACCATTCACATGTACATATACATATTTACCTATCTATACCACACATGTGCACATCATTCACATACATATACACATATACATGTACATGTATCACTTACACTCACATACACATTCACATACATACACCCTACACACACACACACACCACACACCCAGACACCTCACACATGCACATACACACCACACATATAGACACACCATATACACATACATGCAGCACACACATACACCACATACATGCACCCTCCACATGTACATAGAGCACATATATGCACACACCAGACACGTATACACATATGCACCACACACACACACTTAAGCTCACATGCACACACACATACACACACACACTGACCTCGCCTACTACTCCCCTCTGACTCTGGCTCTAGCCTCCCTGCCCCCAACATACCAGCTTTGCTCCTGCCCCAGGGCCTTTGCACTGACTTCCCTCTGCCTGGAACACTCTTCCCCTGCATAGCTTCATGGCTCATTCCTTAACTTCCTTTTAGACTTTGCTTAGTTGCCACCTTCTCAGTGAGGTTTTCTCTGATCCCTTTATTTGCAATTTCACATTTCCTGCCTCTCCCCACATTCCCAACCCCATACACCTGTCTATTTTCCCCAGAGCACTCAGCTTTTCTTATAGATCATAAAATTTACTTACTATATTTATTTTCTGTTAATGCTCAAGCATTGGAAAGGTGGAGAATCAGCATGTGCCCTGCAAGGGAGACTTGTGCCATCAGCTATGAGAGGTTGATTGTTTTTGGTTTTGTTTTATTATTATTATTATTAGAGATGGGGTCTTGCTCTGTTGCCCAGGATAGAGTGCAGTGGTGTGATCACAGCTCACTGCAGCCTGGGATGCCTGGGCTCGCGCATCCTCCCACCTCAGCCTCCTGAGTCACTGGGGTTACAGGCCCATGCCACCAGGCCTGCCTTGCTGATTTTTTTTATTTTTATTTTTTTGTAGAGATGGGGTCTCACTTTGTTGCCCAGGCTGGTCTTGAACTCCTGGCTTGAAGTGATCCTCCCACCTCAGCTTCCCAAAGTGCTGGGATTACAAGCGTGAGCCATGGCACCTGGCCACGTTGTTTCCTATACTTGTAGAAGGGACTCCCTTTCTGTGATTTGTCCTGTGAAGGTGTTAAGCTTGGTCCTTTACTATGATCCTCGTCTCAGGGAATAAGAGTCCAGAAGTCAGCAGCGCAGGTGGTGAGGACAGCTCCGTGCTGTCCTTGAGGACCCCTGCAGATCACTGCAGCACCCTCCCCAAGTGTGTCTCATGGTTCAAGTTGGCTGCTGGAGTTCCAGTTACCACATCTGCATCCCAGGCAGCAGATGAAGAAAAGAGGGAGGATTTCCCAGAAGTCCCTCACTAGGTAAATACAGAGGATACTCCAGGTGCATCTTTTAACAAACTGTTCATGTCACAGTATCTGATGGTTTTCAAATTTGTTGGCATGGTTTCTACACCAGATCTTTTCCCACTTGGCCATTCAGCCATTATTAGTAGGACATGTGACAGGTTTCTTCCCAGCATTAGAATGAAGAGTGGGTGGAAAGGTCCTTCCTTTATCTGTTTGCATTGTTTGGGTTTACATTTTGTTTTTCCCCATACCTTTGTTCCTGCATAAGGAATGGCTAGTTTGTAATCAGAATTAAATGGGCTATATCCAGGAAATCACGTTGTGATGGGAATTGTCCTGCCGGGAACCAGGACAGAAAGCCCGATGCTGACCTCCAGCAGATCTTCAGCTTCAATCAAAGATTCTCTATCTAGGGTGCTTATCAGATTTTCTTTTAAGTTTCAACCTGCCTTTCCCTCCTCACCCCTCCTTAGACCCTGACACATGCCCAGGCTTATCAGAATTTGCAAAAAGTAATTCTCATTCACCATTCTCCCCTCCCTCCTCCTCCCTGTCTCTTCGCGGTTCGGTCTACTCTGCTGAGAATGACTGTCCTGGAAGAAAGCATGTCCCTTGCCCTGATAGAGTTTTCTGAAAGCTGACGAGGCTGCCTGGCCAGGAGGAGACATCAGTATTATCTCAAATGTAAGCATCTCCAACTCTGGGTGCAGGAACCTCTTCAGACAAAGACAGAAAGTTCACTGTGGATTTGAGTCACTCTTTTACAGCTCTGCAATGGAAAGAACTCTGTATTTGAAGAGCTGGCATTGCCTCTTGCTGACTGAATGTCCTTGAACAAGGCAATACTCCGATTCTCAGTGTCCTCATTTGTAAAATGAGAGATAAAGATACTCCTGCAGATTACATGAGATTGTAGAGATATATTGTACAATAAAGAGTTTGTGGACTAGATGAGGCATCGTTACAATCATTGGTATAATAGGGTGAAGGCAAAGGAGAGATTAATTGTACAGAGGGGCGTGGTGAAGGTTGGAGAAAGATTTTTGCAGGAGGGGGTTTGGAGCTGGACCCGTAGGAAGGTGGAAAGGCATGCCTATTACATCATCTCTGGACGCCTATTACATCATCTCTGGACGCCTATTACATCATCTCTGGACGCCTATTACATCATCTCTGGACGCCTATTACATCATCTCTGGACGCCTATTACATAATCTCTGGATGCCTATTACATCTCTGGATGCCTATTACATCATCTCTGGTGTTGGTGGTGATTTGCTCATGTTCTAACTCTCGGGACTCCCCTTGCCCACATTCCCAACAAGAGTAATATAATCAAAGGCCATCAAAATGTTCACAGCCTTTTACCCAGCAATCCCACTTTGGGGAAGAGGATTTGAGGGAAGAAGCCCTACAGAGAAAGAATAATACTCACTGCTGATGCTTTTTAAAAATAGCCAAAAAATGTTTGGGTGTGGTGGCTCACACCTATAATCTAAGCACTTTGGGAGGCCAAGGCGGGTGGATCACCTGAGGTCAGGAGTTTGAGACCAGCCTGGCCAAGATGGTGAAACCTCGTCTCTACTAAAAATACAAAAAAGTTAGTCAGGCATGGTGGTGGGTGCCTGTAATCACAGCTACTCGGGAGACTGAGGCAGGAGAATCGCTTGAACCTGGGAGGTAGAGGTTGCAGTGAGCCAAGATTGTGCCACTGCACACCAGCCTGGGCAACAAGAGTGAAACTCTGTCTCAAAAAATAATAATAATAAAATATAAAATAAATATAATAAATAAATAAAAATAGCCAAAAAAAACCTGGAAACAACCTAAATGTTAGCAGTAGAGAAGTGGTTAGATTAAGTGTGCTCCAATAAATGGAATGTAAACAAAATATTAAGTATGAAACTATGTTGCAACATAGTTTGAAGGTTATTACAGTACCAGGCTAATGGAAAGAACAAGTGAAGACAGAGTGATGTCTATATATTATAATGGCAACCATGTCTAGAATATTTGCATATTATAATTGATTAGAACATTAAAAAGAAAAAAAGCGGTATCGGAGTAATAGTCTTACGTTGGTTTAAAAATTTCCAAATAGGGGGCCAGTGCAGTGGTTCACGCCTGTAATCCCAGCATTTTGGGAGGCCGAGGCAGGCAGATCACCTGAGGTCGGGAGTTCGAGACCAGCCTGACCACCATGGAGAAACTCTGTCTCTACTAAAAATACCAAATTAGCCGAGTGTGGTGGCACACGCCTGCAATCCCAGCTACTCGGGAGGCTGAGGCAAGAGAATCGCTTAAACCCGGGAGCTGGAGGTTGTGGTGAGCTGAGATTGCACCATTGTACGCTAGCCTGGGCAACAAGAGCAAAACTCCATCTCAAAAAATAAATAAATAAATAAAATTTCCAAACAAACCCTTGAATACCATTACACTGGTGGAAACAGTGTTGTATTTGGAGTTAGAAGACTGCATGCTAGGCTGGGCGTGGTGACTCACACCTGTAATCCCAGCACTTTGGGAGGCCGAGGTGGGTGAATCATCTGAGGTCAGGAGTTTGAGACCAGCCTGGCCAACATGGTAAAACCCTATCTCTACTAAAAATACAAAAATTAGCTGGGTGTGGTGGCAGGCACCTGTAATCCCAGCTACTCGGGAGACTGAGGCAGGAGAATCGTTTGAACCCAGGAGGCGGAGTATTGCGGTGAGCTGAGATTGTGCCATTGCCCTCAAGCCTCAGTGACAGAGCCAGACTCAGTCTCAGAAAAAAAAAAAAAAAAAAAAGAAGACTGCATACTAGTCTTAGCTATGCCATGTATTAGCTGTGAGACCTTGAGAGACTATTTAAATACCCCCAGCCTCGGTTTCCTTACTGGTAAAGTGGAGTCTGTGGTAGGTAATCCACAGGGCCACTGTGGTGATTAGATGAGATAGTCCATGCATCACGCACTGTAAATGGCATAGATGTAACTGTCCCCCTTGCCTGCAGGGCAGTGAGTCAGCCAGTCCCAAAACCTCTTCCCTGTTCTCAGACCTATGAAGGATAAAGGGGAAGGAGCAGGCCAGGAGGCAGAGAGATCCTTCAGCCTCGGGGAAGGAGAAAAGGGCAGGAAGATTGGCGGGAGGACCCACAGCCTGCAATGTGGATCTAGGGAAGATTGGGCTGGGCCACTGAGGCCTGCTTAGCAGATCACCCGAGAGACGAGCAGGCATCCTATAGGAACGGGCTTGCCCCAGCACCATCACCAGGCTCAGGGACGTGGGACCTCAGCGTGATGCAGCGGTGGCCCCAGAGGCCAGCAGCTGGGGCTGTTTGTCAGGCATGCTTTGTGCCTTAGAGCAGAATGGAGTACACTTAGGGCCACCATGTTCTCCTCTTCCTTACCCGTCACCTCCCCAGTTCCCCAACCTCTCTGAGTCTACCCCTGTCATGTATTGGAGTCTTCAACTTTCTCCTGCATGCTTCCATTTTTCATGTCATTTCTTCTCTAATTCCTCCCAAATCGTGCTGACAGAGGATTCATCGCAGAGTACAACTCGCCTTATGCCACCAAACACTCACTGGCTTCTCATTGCTTAAGAACCCAGCCTGTCTCTCCAAGCTAGTGTGACAGGCTGGAGCCAGGCCTGCTCTTCCAGCCTCCTCTACGTCTTAGCCTGATTGTCCCTGTCTGCGGACCTACGTTGTACATTGGGACTGCTCATGTAATTATTTATTTAATCGTGAAAAACATAGGAAGCTGCTTCTGGTTGTGTGGTGAGAAATTACACTCAGGACCTGAATTTTGCGTCCAGGGGACATGGATGGCTTTTGCAACCCATAGGAATTTCAGAAAATGAGATTAGGGTAGAAGCAGCTTGCTAAGACCCCACTCCAGGTTTTCTGAGACCCACACACTTCCCTGGACAGGCAGAACACCAACCGTCTTCCCATAAGGCACGTGGGAGATTTGGAAAGTCAGGCCCACAGAATATTCCTCAGCCAGCTGCTTCTAGAAAGGTCTCTTTTGTGCTTATTTTGGTCACCTCTAACTTGTATATGATTTCTGTGTCAAAACCCTCACATTGGGCCAGGGCACAGTGACTCACACCTGTAATCCCAGCACTTTGGGAGGCTGAGGCAGGGGGATGGCTTGAGGCCAGGAGTTCGAGACCAGCCTGGGCAATGTAGCAAGACTCCATCCCCACCTTAAATTCCTCTGGATGTTTAGTGCTCTGTTGAATCTGCCCCGAATGAACCTGTGCAACCTGACTTCCTCATTTCCATGTGTGGCCTTCTAGTTACCCTGCTTTCTAGGGCGTCCCCTGGCTCAGCATTTGCTGTCAGAAGGTAACTTTTGTCGCCTAAATGGATGATGGTGTGTGGTTTTTAGTGTGCAAGAAGCCACGGACTCCTGAGAGCAAGTGGCAGCTCAGGAGATGTGCAGCAAGTGGTGCTTTGAGAAGGGCCTGGCGGGGGCATCCCTGGCTTTCTGCAGGGAGGCAAAGCTAGTCCCACCATGATGTGGCCAGCAGCCCTCAGTCCCTGTGGCCTAGGGACTGATGCCAGCCTTCCCAAAGATGGCACTGGAAGACCTCTTTCTTATTTATTTATTTATTTTTGAGACAGGGTCTCGCTCTGTCACCCAGGCTGGAGTACAGTGGCATGATCTCAGCTCGCAGCCTCAACTTCCCGGTCACAATTGATCCTCTCACTTCAGCCTCCTGAGTAGCTGGGACCACAGGAGTGCGCCACTACACCCAGCTAATTTTTGTATTTTGGGTAGAGACAGGGTTTCGCTATATTGCACAGGCTGGTCTCGACCTCCTGAGCTCAAGTTATCTGCCTGCTTCAGCCTCACCAAAGCGCTAGGATTACAGGCGTGAGCAACCACTCCTGGCCAGTACTGGCAGATCACTTTCTTCCTAACTTAAATGATGCCAGAGAGAAACAGGTGGGGCTGATGAAAACTGAAGATTGCTGGGCGCCGTGGTTCATGCCTGTAATCCCAGCACTTTGGGAGGCCGAGGCAGGTGGATCACGAGGTCAGCAGTTCGAGACCAGCCTGACCAACATGGTGAAATCCTGTCTCTACTAAAAATACAAAAAAATTAGCTGGGCGCGGTGGCAAGTGCCTGTAATCTCAACTACTTGGGAGGCTGAGGTAGGAGAATCGCTTGGAACCAGAATGTGGAGGTTACAGTGAGCCAAGATTGCACCATTGCACTCTAGCCTGGGCAATAAAAGCAAAACTCTGTCAAAAAAAAAAAAAAAGAAAGAAAGAAAACTGAAGATTACCGTGGCTGTGCTGATATCTATTACTGAAATGTGATAGGTTCTGGGGATTGCAACAGAAGTGTCCCTAAAAATCACTGCAGCAATAAAACCACAGGGCTTACCAGGAAAACCAGGTTAGGAGTAGATACTCGAAAACTTCATTAGTGACGTTAACAACCTTGGAACCTGATAAAAATGGCAGCACAGTTTCATACATGTTCCGTGGTTAAGAAATGCACATAAAATACAACATCGATGGCACGTTGGCTTGCAAAAGACCTGAAGTTCCCATGCAGGGTGTTCACCTATGCTCTTGCCCACTCACCGGCTGGCTCCCAGGCCCAGCACCTGTGTAAAAGAGGAAGAGAGCAAAAGAGAGAGAGAAAAAAGGGGTGGAAAAGAAAGAGAACAGAGAAGAAATACGTAAAGTAGGCTGAGAAGGAAGAAGGGAAAATTAAAGAGAAGGCGAGTTTAGGACCACACAGCCCAGTGGCCTTTGGGAAGGTGGCTGCTTGTGAGTTCCTGTGAAGGGGTGGAAGGAGCAGCATCTGAAATTCAGTGTGGAAAGTTGGGACCCCAGGTGGGGGTGGGGGTGGCTCATTGTCCTGGCCAGGGTGGCCCATGGGTTGCTTTGTGCACTCCAATGCAGCTCAGTTCACCCGGGTGCAGTATTCTGTGTTTGTTCATCTAGTGTTTTTCAAAGACAAAGTCTCACGTGAGCTAGTGCGACATTCACATTATGCAATTTATTCCCTGATAAGCACATCTTGTTTTATTAAGATTCATTTTATAGCACTGCACAGATATAGTGTATTTTACAAATTGAAGGCTTGTGACGTGCCTCCATTGAGCAAGTCTATTGGTGCCATTTTTCCTATAGTGTGCGCACACTTCAGGTTTCTGTGCCAGCATTTTTTGACAATGAAGTATTTTTGGTATGTACATAGTTTTTTCAGACATAATGCTATTGCACTTAATAGACTACAGTATAGTATAAACATGACTCTTTTTTTCTTTTGTAAAGATAGGGTCCTACTTTGTTTCCCAGGCTGGTTTCAAACTCCTGGCCTCAAGCTAGCCTCTCACCTTGGTCCCCACAAAGTGCTGGGATTACAGGTGTGACCCACCAGGCCCAGCCTAAACATAACCTTTTTTTTTTTTTTTTGAGACAGGGTCTTGCTCTATCACCCAGGCTGGAGTGCAGTGGCTCAGTCTCATTGCAACCTCCTCCTCTCGGGTTCAAGTGATTCTTCTGCCTCAGCTTCCCAGGTAGCTGGGACTACAGGCAGGCGCCACCACACCAGGCTAATTTTTGTATTTTTAGTAGAGACCGAGTTTGGCCTATTGGCCAGGCTGATTTTGAACTCCTGACTGTCAGGCCTCTGAGCCCAAGCCAAGCCATTGCATCCCCTGTGACTTACACGTATACATCCAGATGGCCTGAAATAACTGAAGATCCACAAAAGTAAAAATAGCCTTAACTGATGACATTCCAGCATTGTGATTTGTTTCTGCCCCACCCTAATTGATCAATGTACTTTGTAATCTCCCCCACCCTTAAGAAGGTTCTTTGTAATTCTCCCCACCCTTGAGAATGTACTTTGTGAGATCCACCCCTGCCCGCAAAACATTGCTCTTAACTTCACCGCCTATCCCAAAACCTATAAGAACTAATGATAATCCACCACCCTTTGCTGACTCTCTTTTCAGACTCAGCCCACCTGCACCCAGGTGAAATAAACAGCCATGTTGCTCACACACAGCCTGTTTGGTGGTCTCTTCACACGGACGCGCATGAAACTGACCTCAGGTGATCCACCTGCCTCAGCCTCCCGAAGCGTTGGGATTACAAGCTTGAGCCACCACACCCGGCCTAAACATAACTTTAAAAAAATTTTTTTATTTTAGGTTCGGGAGTACATGTGCAGGTTTGTTATATAGGTAAACTTGTGTCATGGGGGATTGTTTTATAGATTATTTCATCACTTATGTACTTAGCCCAGCACCCAATAGTTATTTTTTCTGCTCCTATCCCTCCTCCCACCCTCCACCCTCAAGTAGGCCCCTGTGTCTGTTGTTCCCCTCTTTGTGTCCATGAGTTCTCATCATTTAGCTCCCACTTATAAGTGAGAACATGCAGTATTTGGTTTTCTGTTCCTGTGTTAGTTTGCTAAGGATAATAGTCTCCAGCTCCATCTATCTTCCTTCAAAAGACATGATCTTGTTCTTTTTTATGGCTGTATAGTATTCCTTGGTGTATATGTACCACATTTTCTTTATCCAATCTGTCATTGATGGGCATTTAGGTTGATTCCATGACTTTGCTATTGCGAATCATGCTGCTATGAACATTCATGTGCATGTGTCTTTATGGTAGGATGATTTATATTCCCCTGGGTATATACCCAGTAATGGGATTCTGCTTTTAGCTCTTTGAGGAATTGCCATACTGCTTCCCACAATGGTCGAGCTAATTTAGATTCCCACCAACAGAGTATAAATGTTCCCTTTTCTCTTCAACCTTGCCAGCATCTGTTATTTTTTGACTTTTTAATAATGGCCATTCTGACTGGTGTGAGATGGTATCTCATAGTGGTTTTGATTTCCATTTCTGTAATGATCAGTGATATTCAGATTTTTTCCTTATGATTGTTGGCCACATGTATGTCTTTTTTTTTTTTTTTTTTTTTTTTTTTTTAGACAGAGTTTCACTGTTGTTGCCCAGACTGGAGAGCAATGACATGATCTCGGTTCACCGCAATCTCTGCCTCCTGGGTTCAGGCAATTCTCCTGCCTCAGCTTCCCGAATAGCTGGGATTACAGGCATGCGCCACCACGCCCGGCTAATTTTTGTATTTTTAGTAGAGACGGGTTTCTCCATGTTGGTCAGGCTGGTCTTGAACTCCCGACCTCAGGTGAGCCACCCACCTTGGCCTCCCAAAGTGCTGGGATTACAGCCATGAGCCTCCATGCCCGGCCCATATGTCTTCTTTTGAAAAGTGTCTTTTTATGTTCTTTGCCCACTTTTTAATGGGGTACTTTGTTTTTGTCTTATAAATTTGTGTGTGTGTGTGTGTGTGTGTGTGTGTGTTTTGAAATGGGGTCTCACTCTGTCCCCTAGTCTTGAATGCGGTGGCACAATCACGGCTCACTGCAACCTCTGTCTCCCGGGTTCAAGCAATTCTCCTGCCTCAGCCTCCTAAGTAGCTGGGATTACAGGCGCATGCCATTGCACCTGGCTAATTTTCGTATTTTTAGTAGAGACAGGTTTTCTCCATGTTAGCCAGGCTGGTCTTGAACTCCTGACCTCAGGTGATCTGCCCACCTCAGCTTCCCAAAGTGCTGAGATTACAGGCATGAGCCAACGTGCCCGGCCTGTCTTGTTTTTTTTGTTTGTTTGTTTGTTTGAGACGGAGTCTCGCTCTGTGGCCCAGGCTGGAGTGCAGTGGCGCAATCTCGGCTCACTGCAAGCTCCGCCTCCCGGGTTCACGCCATTCTCCTGCCTCAGCCTCTCCGAGTAGCTAGGACTACAGGCGCCCGCCACCACGCCCGGCTAATTTTTTGTATTTTTTAGTAGAGACAGGGTTTCACCGTGGTCTCGATCTCCTGACCTCGTGATCTGCCCGCCTCGGCCTCCCAAAGTGCTGGGATTACAAGCGTGAGCCACCGTGCCCGGCCGCCTGTCTTGTAAATTTGTTTAAGTTCCTTATAGATGCTGGATATTAGACCTTTGTCAGATGTATAGTTTGCCAATATTTTCTCCCATTCTGTAGGTTGCCTGTTTACTCAGTTGATAGTTTCTTTTGCTGCACAGAAGCTCTTAAGTTTAATTAGATCCCATTTGTTGATTTTTGCTTTTGTTGTGATTGCTTTTGCTATCTTTGTCATTAAATCTTTGCTTGCTCCTATGTCCAGGATGGTATTACTTAGGTTTTCTTCCAGGGATTTTACAGCTAAACATAACTTTGATATGCACTGGGAAACCAACACATTTGTGTAATTTCACTTGATTGCTATATTTGCTTTATTACACTGGTCTGGAACTGAGTCTGCAATATCTCTGAGGTATGCCTGTATGTCATCCAGGTGGAACAAATCTGCATTTTTTAGAACAAGCAGTAGATTATAGGTTACTGTACTTAAGTTCAATGAGAAGACAATAGCATTTTGCGATTTTTATTTCTAGCTTTCCAATGGTAATGTCTCATTTAGTCTTGCATTGGAATTCTTTCTTGGCTGTATTTTGCTAGGTTTGTACTATCTTCAATGTTTTCCATAACCGAAGGCAGCAATTTAACGAACTCATGAAAATACGTATTCTGGAAATTTGGCTGATTCTTTCTGCTTTTGCTATTGCCCATTGAACTACTTGCAGGTGCTGTCCAAAGTCCTTACTATGGCCTGTGGGGACAAGGGGTCTATCCCTCACTTGCCCTGCTCCACCCACCTGGCTCCCTTGCCAACCTCTGGCAGCTCACTCGTGCTCAAGAACTTTGCACCTATGGTCCCCAGGACCAAATGTGGCCTGGGCTGTTCCTTTAACCTACCCAGTCGGTTCACTCCCTCACTTCCCAGGACTCTGCCCCAAAGGTATTGAAGAGATTACAGAGAACTTTCCTGATATACCAAAATAAAATTGCACCTCTCACACCCAACCACATCACTCTATAAGCTCCTTTTTTTTTTTTTTTTTTTGAGACAGAGTCTTACTATGTCACCCAGGCTGGAATGCCATAGTGCAATCTCGGCTCACTGCAACATCTGCCTCCCGGGTTCAAGCGATTCTCCTTGAGCCTTCAGGTAGCTGGGATTACAGGTGCCCACCACCACACCTGGCTAATTTTTGTATTTTTAGTAGAGACTGGGTTTCGCCTTGTTGGCCAGGCTGGTCTCAAACTCCCGACCTCAGGTGATCTGCCCGCCTTGGCCTCCCAAAGTGCTGGGGTTACAGGCGCGAGCCACTGTGCCCAGCCTCCACTCTGTATGTTCTTATGTGAATTCATTTTTATCTATGGCACTTTTTTTTATCTCCATCTGACACATTATGTAATTGCTTATTCATTCCTTTATTGTCTGTCTTTCCCCATTAGAATGTAATCTTCAAGAGAACAGTGACCACATTTTGTTCTTAGGTGTGTCTTTAATGTCTAGCACTGTGCCAGGTACATAGTGAGGTCTCAATAAATATTAATTGATGAATAAATGATCAGTATGGGTTATTAAGACTGATCAAATTAACATATGGGAGTCCATTGTTAGAATAAGGCAATTAACAACAGGTACTGAGAAGCCATAAATATATGCTTTTAAGATTAACCTCCTGGCTGGGCGAGGTGGCTCACACCTGTAACCCCAGCACTTTGGGAGGCTGAGGCGGGAGGATCACCTGAGGTCAGGAGTTCAAGACCAGCCTGACCAATATGGAGAAACCTGTCTCTACTAAAAATACAAGATTAGCTGAGGGTGGTGGCGCATGTCTGTAATCCCAGCTACTCGGGAGGCTGAGGCAGGAGAATCGCTTGAACCTGGGAGTTCAACCGCGGAACTTGAACCATGGAGGTTGTGGTGAGCTGAGATTGCACTTCAGCCTGGCAACAAGAGCGAAATTCCGTCTCAAAACAAACAAAAAGATTAGCCTCCTAATACCTTCTTGTAATATTGTCCTGGGATATAGCATAGTTATAAAAATGCTGTTTCAAAAATGATTTTGGAGAGAAAATATTTAGAAGAAAATTGGTATCAACTTAAAATTTGATATCAACAGAATTAAAAATTCCATTATTCCAAAATGGAATTAAATAACATGTAGATGCTTTAAAACTTTAAGAATATGAAAGATAATGTCTTTGTTGGTAATAATAGTAATAATTTTGGAATGTAAGGAAATATTACTAAGTAAATTTACTTTCTAAAAGAGTCACGTAATGAAACCTGGCAGGTACCACTTGAATCAATCAATCAACATTAACTTCAGCAGTAACAGGACACAGTAGCATTGTGGATCTCTGATGAGATGCGCTGAGAAGGACACCCCATGAGTTTGTAGCATTCCTGCCAGATTGCATAACCCTAATCTAATCATAAGAGAACAATTAGACACACCTGAATTGAGAAACCCACAAAACAATTGGCCTGTTCTTTTAACAAATGTCAATATCGTGAACAAGAAAGAAAGGCCAAGAAACTATTCCAATTTAATGAAGACTAAAGAGACAGGACAGGCCAGGTGCAGTGGCTCACGCCTGTAATCCCAGCACTTTGGGAGGCTGAGGCAGGCAGATCACATGGTCAGGAGTTCGAGACCATCCTGGCCAACATGGCGAAACCCCGTTTCTACTAAAAATACAAAAATTAGCCAGGCATGGTGGTGTGCACCTGTAATCCCAGCTACTTGGGAGCTGAGGCAGGAGGATCACTTGAACCCGGGAGGTGGACATGGCAGTGAGCTAAGATTGCATCATTGCACTCCAGCCTGGGAGACAGAGCGAGACTCCGTCTCAAAAAAAAAAAAAGAAAAAAGAAAGGAAGTAAGGAAAGAAAGAAAAAAGAAAGAAAGAAAGAGAAAGGAAGGAAAGAAAGAAAATCACAAAATGCAGTGCATGATCTTGGGTTAGATGATCACTTTTTAAAAATATAACTAAACACGTTATTGGGACAATTGGTAAAATTCGAATATGGATTGTATATTTAGACAATAGAATTGTGTTTCCTACATACGATTAGTACACTGTGGTTATAAAGAGAAAGTCTTTGTTCTTAGGAGGCCTATGTACAAGTATTTAGGCATGAAGGGTCATGATATCTGCAACTGACTCTCAAATGATTATGCAAATAATAAGAACATACAGAGAGGTTCAAAGAGGTAAAGCAAATATGGCAAAATGTTAACAATTGGTGCATTTGGTTTTCATTTAATTTTTGAGACAGAGTCTCACTCTCATGCCCAGGCTAAAGTGCAGTAGCACAGTCAGAGCTCACTGCAGCCTCAGACTCCTGGGCCCAAGTGATCTCCTGCCTCAGCCTCCCAAGTAGCTGGGACTCAAGGCACATGTCACCACCTGTGGCTAATTAAAACAATTTTTTTTTTTTTTTTGTAGAGACGGGTCCCACTATGTTATCCAAGCTGGCCTTGAACTCCTGACCTCAAGTGATCCTCCTGCCTCTGCCTCCCAAAATGCTGGGATTATAGGCCTGAACCTCTATGTCCAGTAATTGGTGCATTTGGATGTATTTTTATTTTTACCAAATTTTCTGAGGGTTTGAAATCAATTCTTTCTCTTTCTTTCTTTCTTTATTTATTTATTTTTCTTTCTTTTTTCTTTTTTTCTTTCTTCCTTTCTTTTTTTTTTTTTTGACAGAGTCTTGCTGTGTCAACCATGCTGGAGTGCAGTGGCGCGATCTCCGCTCACTGCAACCTCTATCTCCCGGGTTCAAGTGATTCTTCTGCCTCAGCCTGTCAAGTAGCTGGGACTACAGGCAACTGCCAACATGCCTGGCTAATTTTTTTTTGTATTTTTTGTAGAGGCGGGATTTCACTACATTGGCCAGGCTGGTCTTGAACTCCTGACCTTGTGATCCGCCTACCTCGGCCTCCCAAAATGCTGGGATTACAGGTGTGAGCCACCGCGCACCGCGCCCGACCTTCTTTTTCTTTCTTTTTTTTTTTTTTTTTTGAGACGGAGTCTTACTCTATTGCCCAGGCTGTGGTGCAGTGGCATGATCTTGGCTCACTGCAACCTCTGCTTCCCGGTTTCAAGTGATCCTCCCGCCTCAGTCTCCCAAGTAGCTGGGATTACAGACGCATGCCACCACACCTGACTAATTTTTATATTTAAGTAAAGACGGGGTTTTGCCACGTTGGCCAGCCTGGTCTCGAACTCCTGACCTCATGTAATCCGTCCTCCTCGGCCTCCCAAAATGCTGGGATTACAGGTGTCAGCCACTGTGCCAGCCTGAAATTTTTCAAATTAAAAACTTTAAAAATGACCACCACTGCCAAAAACACCAAACAACCTGATTCAAAATGAGCAAAGACATGAATAGACATATGTCCAAACAAGACGTATGAATGGCCAATAAGCCCTTGAAAAGATGCTCAATATCCCCAATCATTAGAGAGATGCAAATCAAAACCACAATAAGATATCATCTCATACCCATTAGATGGCTACTATTAAAAAATATAAAATAGTAAGTGTTGTCAAAGTATATAGAGAAACTAGAATGCTTGTACACTGGTGGTAGGAATGTAAAATGGTACAGCTGCCACAGAAAACAGTATGGCAGTTCCTCAAAAAATTAAAAATAGAATTACCGTATGATCTAGCAATTCCCCTTCTGGATATACATCCAAAATAATTGTGAACAGGGTCTTGAAGAAATATTTGTCCATGCATGTTCAAAGCAGCATTATTCACAATAGCCAAACATGAAAGCAACACATATGTCCACACACAGATTAGTGGATAAGCAAAATGAGGCACTACATACATACAATGATTTTTTTTTTTTTTTTGAGACAGGATCTCGCTCTGTTACCCAGGCTGGAGTGCAGTGGCATGATCACAGCTCACTGCAGGCTTGATCTTCCAGGCTCAAGCGATCCTCCCACCTCAACCTCCCCAGTAGCTGAGACTACAGGTGCACACCACCATGCCTGGCTAATTTTTGTATTTTGTAAATTTTGTATTTTTGTATTTTTTGTAAAGATGGGGTTTCACCATGTTGCCCAGGCTGGTCTTGAACTCCTAGGCTTCACCTGCCTTGGCCTGCCAAAATGCTGAGATTACAGGTGTGAGCCACAACATCCAGCCTATGCAATGAAATATTATTCAGCCTTAAAAAGGGAGGAAATTCTGACACATGCTACGATATGGATGAACCTTGAGGATATTATGCAAAGTGAAATAAGCCAGTCACAAAAAGACAAATAGTGTATTATTCCATTAATATGACATCTAGAGTAGTCAAATTCTTAGAGATGGAAAGTGGAATGGTGGTTGCTAAGAGGCTGAGGGAAGGAGGGATGGGAAGTATTGCTTAATGGGTACAGAGTTTCAGTTTTGTGAGATGAAAAGAGTTCTAGAGATGGATGATGGTGATGGTTGCAAAACAGTATGAATGTACTACCATTTGATACATTGAATGTAATACTATTGAACTGTACACTTAAAAATGGTTAGGATGGGAGATATTATGTATGTGTAGTTTACCAAATACAATTCTTTTTTAGTAACTGAAGACAAAAATATTTGCAACCATTACAATAACAATTGATTCTAGTAAGAGTTATTAATGGGGTTAAAATTAGAGGGTAAAAGTTTAATGAAAGATAGAATATTTATGTAGTGTCAAATTATCTGTTTCCAATATATTTATTAATTAGAAAAGAAAACCTAGTAATTTCACAGTGGAGAAATTAGGAGGTATAGATGTACCAGGTGATCAAAGTAAATGCTATCAGCATTAGGACAAATGGACGTGTTCCTCCTGATATATTGCACTAAGAAGGACATGATATCACTTCTCTGTTACTGCTACCAAAATTTATGCAAAATCTGATCTAATTATGAAGGTAACACCAGACAAACCCAAACTGAGGGACAGCCTACAAAATAACTGGTCTATCCTCTTAACAAATGTCAAGGGCAAGGCTCGGTGACTTGTCCCTGTAGTCCCAGCTACTAGAGAGGCTATGGTGAGAGGATCACTTGAGGCCAGGAGTTTGAGGCTATAGCATGCTGTGATCACACCTGTGAATAGCCACTGCACTCCAGCCTGGGCATAGCTAGATCTTATCTCTAAAAAAAAAAAGTTAAGGCCATGAAAGATCAAGAATGACTGAGGAACTCTTTCAAGTTGAAGAAGACTGAAAGCGCATGACAACTGAATGCAGTTTGTATATAATCTGGTATTTTCTTTTGTTATTAAAGGACATTATTTTGACATCTGGTGAACCCTAAATAAGAGCTGTCAATTAGATTATAGTAGATATCAATGTTAATTTCCTTATTTTGGCAATTGTGTTATGGCTAGGTGAGAGAATGTTCTAGTTTTAAAGAAGCATATACTTAAGCATTCAGAGGTAAAGAGGTATCATGTTTGCAACTTACCCTCAATGGTCCAGATAAAAATATATGTATATATATGTATCGATGTGTCTGTGTGTGTGTGCACGCATGTGTGAGTGTGTGGAGAGAGAGAGAGACAGAGACAGAGAGGGAGACAGAGAGAAAGCAAACATGGCAAAATGTTAGTATTAAGGAAAATCTGAGTATATGGGATATGGGAATATAAGGGTATATGGAACTTTTTTGTATTATTTTTGTAATTTTTATGTAAGGCTGAAAATTACACAAATCAAGATTAAAAATTAAAATAACAACAAAAGGCAAGTGGAACCCCTGCAGTGAATGCTGGAGGTCTGATGATAATGAACCAGGAAAACGTTCATGGGAAAACAGGATGTAGAACTATAGGAATTAAACTTTACCCTGAAAAGCTTGGCATCTTCCCAAACACATAGGTGGACATAACTGTGTTTTCCCAAAGTCCTTTTTATCCTAATCTCCTTTGAAAACAGAATAAAGTGAGCACCAAATCCTGCTTCATTCTCATCCTTTGTCAGGGTGTCTTTTTTTTTTTTTTTTTTTTGAGACAGAGTCTCGCTCTGTCGCCCAGACTGGAGTGCAGTGGCGCTATCTAGGCTCAATGCAAGTTCCGCCTCCCGGGTTCACGCCATTCTCCTGCCTCAGCCTCCCAAGTAGCTGGGACTACAGGCGCCCGCCACCGCGCCCGGCTAATTTCTTTTTTTTTTTGAGACGGAATCTCGCTCTGTCGCCCAGGCTGGAGTGCGGCGGCACGATCTCGGCTCTCTGCAAGCTCCGCCTCCCGGGTTCATGCCGTTCTCTTGCCTCAGCTTCCCGACTAGCTGGGACTACAGGCGCCCACCACCACGCCCAGCTAATTTTTTGTATTTTTTTTAGTAGAGGTGGGGTTTCGCCGTGTTAGCCAGGATGGTCTTGATTACCTGACCTCGTGATCCGCCTGCTTCGGCCTCCCAAAGTGCTGGGATTACAGGCGTGAGACACCGCACCCAGCCAAGGGTGTCATTTTTATCTGAGATCACAAGTGAGCGTGGGTTGTTTAAAATATTCATGAATTGGCCGGGAGCGGTGGCTCACGCCTGTAATCGCAGCACTTTGGGAGGCCGAGTTGGGCGGATCACGAGGTCAGGAGATCGAGACCATCCTGGCTAACATGGTGAAACTCCGTCTCTACTAAAAACACACACACACACACACACACACACACACACACACACACACAAATCAGCCGGGCGTGGTGCGGGCGCCTGCAGTCCCAGGCTGAGACTGAGGCAGGATAATGGCGTGAACCCAGGAGGCAGAGCTTGCAGTGAGTGGAGATCGCACCACTGCACTCCACGCTGGGCAACAGAGTGAGACTCCGTCTCAAATAAAATTAAAACAAAAAATTCATGAATTAGGTGAATTCCCTGGAATTGGAACACTAATACATTTACATCTACATGACATCTGGAAAATAAAAGAAAGCTCCATGACCATAGACGGTCAGTTTCCAATCCTCACAGGAGAGTGAGATTAGAACAAATGCCTCCTTCAGTGCAATAGCCAATTGAGCTATTTTCCCACTAAGCTGGCTGGACTTTTGTCTGAATCATCAGAGAAAAGAGTTACCTTGGGGCCGGGCGTGGTGGCTTACAACTGTAATCTCAGCACTTTGGGAGGCTGAGGCAGGAGGATCACCTGAGGTCAGGAGTTCGAGACCAGCCTGGTCAACATGATGAAATCCCATCTCTACTAAAAATACAAAAATTAGTTGGGCGTGGTGGCATGCCTGTAATCCCCGATACTCAGGAGACTGAGGCAAGAGAATCACTTGAAACTGGGAGGTGGAGGTGGCAGTGAGCCGAGATCACGCCACCACATTCCAGCCTGGGTGACTGAGGGAGACTCCATCTCAAAAATCAAACAAACAAACAAAAAAAGTTACCGTGGCTTCTTATAGGCACACAGCCTGAGACCTGCTTCTTAAATTTTGTGTTTCTGCCTCATCAGGATGACAGCCATCAAGAAAAGAGTATAAGTCTCAAAAGAGCAAGGTTTCATTTTTTTTTAAGCTGATATATTGCAGAATTATGGGTACCGTTGGTACTGCAGATATCAGATGATTCTTAAACATATCACTGAGTTCTTAAACGGTTAAGAACCGTGCACATTTTATTAATGTGTATGCAGCATCGGGCTAGGCTCTGTGAAGTCAGGAAAACAAATAAAGCATATAGGGCTTACCCCCAAAGAACTCTTATCCCCGAAAAACATACGAAATGACTAGAGAAAAAGGCTGAATTATTATATACACTTAGAAAATGTCCAGAGCACAATATAAAAGTAAGTATTCGATGATGAATGTGTTTGGAACTACTAATTCTAAAGGAGTGTCAGGGACACACTGTCCTAGTAGGAGACACAGCATCAATATTACGTCCTACAAGGACTGGGCAATGTGAGGCGAGTGCAGAGCTATAAATAGTAAATGACAGAGAATTTACCGTATATACTGGACTTACTCAGGCCGAGAGATACTGATGAAATAAAGGACAAGCATGCACAAATAGATCATGGGCATTATGTATAAACAATGGAGCAAATAGATCTTGTGGGTGGAAATAAAGGGAGAAACCTTTCCTTCCATAGAAGGGCAGGATGGTGCGGCAGAAAGAATAATAGCTTTGGTGTTAGACAAACTGGGATTCAAATCCTAGCTCTTTCACTACCTGTGTAAAACTGGGCAAGTTATCTAACCGTTGCAAACCTTGTTTTCCCCATATAGGGCTACTAGCTTGTGCAGTTATTAGTATTAAATTGAATGCTACATTAAGCATCTAGCAGAAGCAGCATTCAACAAGCGATATCTCTTATTGGTTTGTGTATTTCTTAAAGCATCGCACTGTGTTATTGTTGTGTTTGTCTCCCTGATAGATTGTGAGCTTCTCAAAGAAAGGATTGTGCCTTAATGGTCTTGACATTTTGAATTTCTAGTATAGAATCTGGCTCATGGTAGATTCTCAGTAAATGTTGACATAATAAGAATCATGAAAACTGTACATTTAGGTAATAACGATGGTTTGATATTAACGGAATACTTACTTTGTGCCCAGCTAGGAGTATTTAATGAATCACCTTATCTAATCCTCACGACAATCCTTTGATTTTCATTATGAACATCCTATACAAGTGACAAGGATATTGAAGCTTAGAAACCTGCTCATGCTTATACAGCTAGTAAATGGAGAGCCTTGACCTCAGCCAGGCTGGATTCAGGCTGTGCTGAACCAGCAAAGTAGAGAACTGCTCTCCTCCTGTATTCGCGGAGGAAAGTCCCATGGATGGACCAATAGGAGTTTCAGAAGCTGCCTGCGTACCAAAAAGGGATAGAATTCATGAGAAGGGTAAGAGCATTCCAGGCACAGACTACAGCTTCAGAGACAGCTCTGATGTGTGACAGAGGCTGGGGTGGGGGTTTTTGAAGGAGGAGTGTTGGAGGCACAGGCCAAAAAAGGCCGACTGAGCTTGGAGTTTCCCTCAACCACAGGGCATGGGGAAGTCGTGGGGCCCGTGTCACGTGCGGGTGAACATAGAGAAGAATCTCCATACAGAGATCTCGTAGCAGCAGGAACAGGCAGTGCTGGGGCCCAGAAGCCCAGAAATAGTCAGAACCACAGATGGCATAGGGTCGAGTCAGAAGTGCTTCTGGGGAGCAGGCTGGGGGCTCACAGTGCTGTATTGGGAAGGAACTGAAGGAAAAGCACCGTATTTGACAACAGACTGCAGCCTGCAGTAAAAGGTAGTAAACAGAGGGCACTTAATGCAGTGGTTATAAGTGGGGTCCTTGCAGCTGGAACACCTAGGGTCACTTACCGGCTCCCAGCTGCGTGACCCTAGCAACATGACTTAACCTCTCTGGGCCTCTATGCCCCTTCTCTGTAAAACAGGGAAGGTCTGTTTCCTAGGGTTACTGTGAGTGCAAAATGAATGAATACTTGTAGAACACATGTTGTCTCTGATGGGTAATAAATGTTATCTCTAATGGCTAATGAATTCAAAAGAAAAAGACAAGGTCTCATGAGTAGATCAAAAGCGTTTTGCTTAGAAGCCATGTTTTCTTTGCTTTTTCTTCCTGTCTTTGCTGGTTCAGAACACACGCCCCCTAAATTTTATATAGAATTTGCTGTTTTCTGAAAAATTATTATAAACTAGGTTCAAGGTCGTTACTTTTAGCTGCTGACAGGAAACTGGAACGTCCTGTTGACCCCTCCAAGTTAATAGGTCTGACACCAAACATATCCAACTCCAGCTGTCCCAGATCCTCTTCCCTGACGTCAAAAGGCAGTACTAGTTTTCCAGTCCTCTGAGTGCAAAACCTTGAACTCAATTTTAACTTCATTTCTTCTCCTCTTCAATGCCAATCTTATAATCAGGTTTTGCTCCTTCTTTCATTTCAATGTTTTAGACTTGGTCCTCTAATAACTTACCTGTCTCTACTTTCACCCTAGTGCCAAATTAATGATCAACCGATTATTCAGGATACCACTTAAATCGCTTATCTCCCTTTGTCAAGAACTTTCAATAGTTTCTTCTCCGAGTGATAGAGCGAATTCAAATTCCTAAATTTGTGATTCAAGGCTGTGCTTCAACCGGTCCCTCCCCAAATCCTCTGCTGGGGGATGGTGCCCTGAATCCATCCTGCTCGGTCCTCCACCTCCCTTCTCTGCCGCCGGATGACATCCCATTCCTTCCAGAGGACCCGGGTTGATTCCCACCGTCCCACCTGCAGCTTTCCCCGCCAGTTTTTCCAGCCCTAATGTCCTTGATGACTTGGGGTCCCCACCTGACACTGGCTTGTGTTGTACACTGGTGACTTTGCCTCGGAGGGTGGGACCCCGTTTGCTGGCGAACTTCCACAGTAGAGAGCACAGGATCAGGCACTCAAAAAACGCGCAGTGAAGGGGTGGATGATCACATGAACGTGCTGGTGGCTCGGTCCCTTGGCTTATTCCCAGCTGCCACCCCGTCTTCCTACCAGGGTCAAGCGAATTGGACCCCGGACGCGGCCGAGCGGCAATGGGGTGGGCGCAGTTCCTGAATCCAGAGCGTTTCCACGTCGCCGGCTCTCCACGACCCAACCCTAATCGGAGGACCACGGTGCAGGTCCCGCGCTCTGCTCCCCCTCCCGGAGGGGCCGTTCGGTGGGAGTCGGGCTGGTTTCGAGAATAGCAGGCGGCTGCGCCCTCGGCGGGAGGTTCGGCTTCGCCCCTCGCCCTCCCCCTCGCGGCCATTGGGCTGCCCCGCGGCGCGCCTGCTGGACGGGGCGGGGCCCTCCCCTCTCCCCTCCGCTCCCCTCCCCTATTTCCCGGGGTGGGAACGCCGGGAGGCGGGAGGCGAGGGGGCTGCCGGGGGCGTCCGGTTACATCCCCGCCTTCTTCTGCCCTGGCCGCGGGACCGGGTTTGCGGGACCGCAGTTCGGGAACATGTTGGCCTCGAGCAGCCGGATGCGGGCTGCGTGGACGCGGGCGCTGCTGCTGCCGCTGCTGCTGGCGGGGCCTGGGGGCTGCCTGAGCCGCCAGGAGCTCTTCCCCTTCGGCCCCGGACAGGGGGACCTGGAGCTGGAGGACGGGGACGACCTCGTCTCCCCTGCCCTGGAGCTGAGTGGGGCGCTCCGCTTCTACGACAGATCCGACATCGACTCAGTCTACGTGAGTGAGCCCCGGGAGGGCGGGCGAGGAGCTGCAAGGCGCGGCTGGCCGGGGGCGCCGGTGGAGCCGGACGGACGTGGGCGTTGCAGACGGGGACTGGGACCCGCTGGCCGCTGGCGCATCGGGCACGGCGCAGGGTCTCCCGCCTCTGCAGGGTCCGCGAAGGTCTCCCCGACCCGGTCCCTGCCAACCGAAGAGCGGGTCGCGGGGTCTGGGTGGCTCCGCGCGCCCCCGGCCGTGACCCCGTCACCCCGGGACCCCGCGGAGCTTCCTCCCCGGCAGCTGTGGGCTGCATCGCCTCAGGGAGGTCAGTCCGCATCCCTCGGTTGTCCAGTCCCTTCAGGGCTAGGACCCGGCTGGTCCCAAGTGGAGCCAGGTTCTCGCGTGGAACCTCCACAGGGCAAGAGCTGGAGCTGGGTCGCAGCCGGCGCACGGGCCCCAGGACTCTTGTGGCTGCGGGAGAGTTTCGCCGGCAGCCTCCTGTATTTGTGTGTGGACTCCGGATGTGTCTTGGCAGTGATGCTGCTTTCCAGTTGGGCTCGTTTCAGAGTCCGGAGTCCAGAGCGGGAAACATAGGGCTCCTAGTGACCCAATTTCCTGTGGCCAGGCATTGTCACCACGGAGGCCCCAAACGAGGAGCGGGACCAGATGACCTACAGCTCCCTGGAGCCTCCCTGGGACTGGCCGGGCCTGGGGGCGCTGTCAACTTGTTGAAGTCCTTTCGTGCCTCTGCCTTCCTCGACCGCGCACCATGTGGATTTCATATAAGGCTTGTGTGCATTCCAGAAGTGTGGGGGGTTGGCGGGGGGAAGGGGGTTGGAACTGCAAACGCAGCGGCTGCAGCCTGTCCTGCCCGTGAAATGGCTGTGCTCCCAATCTGGCCTGGGGACACTGCGCCTTAGACAACACTCACGTGGAACTTGTAAGCTTTGCCTGAAACGAATGAGCCCTTCAAGTCTGGATCCACAAAGAGCCTTCCCCCTTGTTGGTTGACTGCCCTGGCCGCTTTGGACACTGGTGAAGCCTGTAGATCCCTTTTCAGTATAACGCTTTTATTTTAGTTTTTAGAGAGATGAGGTCTTGCTCTGTTGCCCAGGCTGGGTGCAGTGGCGCAATCTTGGGTCACTGCAGCCTCCAACTCCTTGGCTCAAGCTGTCCTCTGGCCTCAGCCTCCTGAGTAGCTGGGACCACAGGCGAGTGCCACCACCCTGGGCAGTATAAAGTTTTAAATGCATAAAATAAAATCCACAAGATGACCAAGGAAGGCAATTATGTTGAAATACAGATCAAAATATTAAAAAAACACACATCTTATGCTCTTATGTACTATATATGCTTATATGCTTACTTTTTCTTTTTCTTTTTCTTTTTTTTTCTGAGACAGAGTCTCTCTCTATCCCCCAGGCTGGAGTTTAGTGGCACAATCTCAGCTCACTGCAACCTCCACCTCCTGGGTTCAAGTGATTCTCCTGCCTCAGCCTCCTGAGTAGCTGGGATTACAGATGACTGCCACCACGCTTGGCTAATTTTTGTATTTTAAGCAGAGACATGGTTTCACCATGTTGGCCAGGCTAGTCTTGAACTCCTGACCTCAGATGATCTGCCCGCCTCAGCCTCCCAAAGTGCTGGGATTACAGGCGTGAGCCACCATGCCTGGCCCAATATATGCTTACTTTTTTTTTTTTTTTGAGATGAAGTCTCACTCTGTTGCCCAAGCTGGAGTGCAGTGGCGAGATCTCGGCTCACTGTAACCTCCACCTCCCAGGTTCAAGCGATTCTCCTGCCTCAGCCTCCTGAGTAGGTGGGACTGTAGGCACGCACCACCATGCCTGGCCAATTTTTGTATTTTTAGTATAGATGAGATTTCACCATGTTGACCAGGCTGGTCTTGAACTCCTGATCTTGTGATCCACCCACCTCGGCCTCCCAAAGTGCTGGGATTACAGGCATGAGCCACCACGCCTGGCCTATATGCTTACTTTTAACAACATTAAATAACAAGGTGTAGCAGTGGATCCAAGGGCAATTCAGGTAACGATTGAACTTTGAAGATCATGAGCAATATTCTGGGACACATACAGCAACTATGATATGATATGAAAAGGTCTGTGACTTCTATTAGTGACTGCTTTGTTGCCTGCATTCATAATTAAAGGAAATGCTAAATATCAGTTTTTGGTTATTCTTTTTTTTTTTTTTTTTTTTTGAGACAGAGTCTTGCTCTGTTGCCTGGGCTGGAGTGCAGTGGCTCAATCTTGGCTCACCACAACCTCCGCCTCCCAGGTTCAAGAGATTCTCCTGCCTCAGCCTCCTGAGTTGCTGGGATTACAGGCGCGCACCACCATGCCTGGCTAATTTTGTATTTTTAGTAGAGGCGGGGTTTCTCCATGTTGGTCAGGCTGGTCTCTAACTCCTGACCTCAGGTGATCTGCCCACCTCGGCCTCCCAAAGTGTTGGGATTACAGGCATGAGCCACCTTACCTGGCCATTAGAGATTTCTAAGTAGATGGCTGACACGATTTAACTTTAAAAGATTATCATTTTCATCAACAAATAAATGGCATGGTGGGGAAAAAGAAGGAGGGAGACCTGGTGTGGATCAAAAGAGACTTCAGAGGCTTGCTGACCAAATGCAAGTGAGGACTTTGTTTCAGCCTGATTAAGACAAATCGGCCATAAAAAGGTGTCTTTGAGACAAACTGCATTTCTAGAAGAGGTATACGTGCAAATGTGTAGATATAAGTTTCATTTCTCTTGGGTATATACCTAGGACTGGAATTCCTGGGTCATATGGTAACTCTATGTTTAATATTTTGAGGAACTGTCAAAGTGTTTTCCAAAGCAACAGCACCATCTGACATTCCCACCAACAATATATGAGGGTTCCGATTTCTCGACATCCTCACCAACATTTCTTATTTCTGACTTTTTGATTTATGGCCATCCCAGTGGGTGTGAAGTGCTGTGTTGTGAATCTGATTTGCATCCCTCTGATGGCTAATGACATCGAGAATCTTTTCATGTACTCATTGGCCATTTGTGTTTCTTCTTTGGAGAAATGCCTGTTCAAACCCTTTGGTCATTAAAAAAAAAGTCGTTGTTTTTTTTTTAATTGTTGAGAAGGGCATCATCTTTCAACAAGAATACTTCATAAATGAGACCAGCCTGGCCAACATGGTGGAACCTCATTTCTACTAAAAATACAAAAACCAGCCAGGTGTGGTGGCGTGCACCTGTAATCTCAGCTACTCAGGAGGCTGAGGCAGGAGAATCTCTTGAGCCTGGGAGGTGGAGGTTGCAGTCCAATGCAACCTCTGAAAAAGTCAGCTTTTTCAGACTGAGACTCTGTCTCAAAAAAAAAAAAAAAAAGAGAGAAGAATAGTTCATAAATGAAGCTGTATTTTTCACATTGGATAACATTAGCAGGCAAGTAATGTCTGATTATTGCTTGGCTTGCCACACTAAGATTAATACCTGGTGTTAAGGAGATTACAGCAAGGTCATGCCTGTGAAGTTATATTTTTCCCCAGGTGAGCAGCAACTGACCTATGGGGTAACACTCACTTTGGCCTTATCATCTATTTCCTTGCCCACCAACCTTTCACCTAACGGTTTTAGCATCTATTAATGATCTTTGCCTGAAACAGTAATGAAATTAAAGGTTGCAGGATGCTGTTTTATTTTGTTTTGCTGGTTGCTTGTTTCTGTCATTCTTTCTGCATTTATTAGCTGGCATATTCTGTAAGGAGGTTTTCCTCATCAACCATGACTTTTGGGTAACACTGATATACTGTTCCTTCTGAAAGGCAGATAACTGCTTAACTCTTTTCCTGTAATTTTTTATGTCTAAGTTAAGGAATTTGTGTAATACAGTACTAGGCTCCAATTGCCACAGGTAAACTTCTGATATCTATATTCAGGTTGTTAAGGAGAAACGTGTCTCCCCAGAGATTGGGGGTCTCACACCCCAAGGCCCTTGGTGTTGCATCCTCGAGGGCTACTTCTTTGATAGACAACCCGTAGTTAAAATTTAAAGAACCCAACAATTTTTTTTTTTTTGCCAGTCAAATTTAGCCTGGGGGGTTGTATATCAACTTTAGTGATACTAATGCTAATAAGTTCTGATAACCCACTACCATCGGAAAAGCCCCAATCATTTTTAAATGTTGGAAAGTAATCTCAGGTAGAAATTTTCTGCAGAAGAGAGGGGTAACTGATCCAAAGTCACTTGGACATTAACTGGATTAAGTTGAAAATGTTGACTCATTTCTATTACCCTTGTGTCAGAGGCATGTGAACCGAGCAACTCCATCTTGAACCGGTGCTGGGTAAAATGAGGCTGAGACCTACTGGACTGCATTCCCTGATGGTTAAGGCCTTCTAAGTCAAAGGATGAGATAGGAGGTCAGCACAAGAAACAGGTCATGAAGACCTTCCTGATAAAACAGCTTGCGGTAAAGAAGCCCGCCAAAACCTATCAGAAGCAAGATGGCGATGAGAGTGACCTCTGGTCATCCTCACTACTACACTCCCACCAGCACCATGACAGTTTACAAATGCCATGGCAACGTCAGAAAGTTAACCTATATGGTCTAAAAAGGGGAGGCATGAATAATCCACCCCTTGTTTAACGTATCATCAAGAAATAGCCATGAAAATGGGCTACTAGCAGCCCTTGGGGCTGCTCTGTCTATGGAGTAACGATTCTTTTTTTTTTTTTTTTTGAGACTGAGTCTCACTCTGTCACCAGGCTGGAGTGCAGTGGCACGATGTCGGCTCACTGCAACCTCTGCCTCCTGGGTTCAAGCGATTCTCCTACCTCAGCCTCCCAAGTAGCTGGGACTACAGGCACACGCCACCAAGCCCAGCTAATTTTTGTATTTTTAGTAGAGACGGGGTTTCGCCATGTTGGCCAGGATGGTCTCGATCTATTGACATCATGATCCACCTGTCTCGGCCTCCCAAAGTGCTGGGATTACAGGCGTGAGCCACCGCGCCCGGCCGCTGTTCTTTATTCCTTTACTTTCTTAATAAACTTGTTTCACTTTATGGACTTACCCTGAATTCTTTCTTGTGCAAGATCCAAGAACCCTTTCTAAGGGTCTGGATCAGAACCCCTTTCCAGTAATCCTTAGATTGTCCCTAAGCTTTATTTACTAATCCTTTTGTTTCTATTTCTATTTCATGCCAGAGTCATTTCTTCTGTGGGGTTAATGGGGATCACTTGCAATTTGGACTTGGAGTTTTGTTCTGGCACTTCTAGTGTTTGATCTTAGGCAAGTTGTATAAACTGAAACTCATTTTTTCTCAAATGAAGAATGAACATGATATTAATGTTTACTAGGTTTAATGAGATAACTAAAGTAAAAACGCTTTGTAAAATGTAAAGCACCTTGCAAACGGATTAGGCTCCAGGTCCACTTGTGGGCTCTAGGCTGAAATTAATCCGTCTCCACCTTGATTGTGTCCCGGACTTGCCTATTTTCTGGACTTCCTTTTTGTGTTTTACTTTTTTTTTTAGACTCATTTTGTTTTCCAGCTTTTTGTAGCCGCCCAGTCACTAACTTTGAAGCCATCCCAAAAAACATTGCAACTTGCATGACTTTTGCCCCCAGTGTCTCTAAACTAGACAGCCAAGTGTAACAGAAAGAGCACGGGCTATGGACTCCAGCAGATGTGTGTTCCGATCTTGGTTCCATCACTTGCTGGCTGTGTGACATTAAAGCTAAATTAAAATCTTTTGTCATTTCTTTGTCTGTTTCAAGTATGGGAAAAGAGGGATGGTTGTACTAAATGCCTGTCGTATGAAATTTTAAAAGATAAAAAGAGCCTTAGTAAAGGACCTCAACATTAGGTGACAGCCCATGTTTGCTGCATTTCCACTCTTTATGTTAAATTATTTTAAGTTCCCGCTGCCTCTCACCCATGGAGTTTGCTTTTGCAAGTTTCACTGTCTTCTCAGTACAGCGACTTGTATTTGTAAAAGGACGCTGTTTGTTTCTTATTTGTTTCTACCTCAAGCATTCTCTAAACACACATGTTTTTGAGAAGGCTCCCCCCAGACTATTGCAGGCCACTTTCTGCCCTGGGGACTGTTACTAGGCTCATCGAAGCCCCCCCAAATGGCTGTTGTTT
The DNA here is from genome assembly GCF_028878055.3 of Symphalangus syndactylus. Lineage (NCBI taxonomy): Eukaryota > Metazoa > Chordata > Mammalia > Primates > Hylobatidae > Symphalangus > Symphalangus syndactylus. The sequence continues at coordinate 80,527,169 of NC_072434.2, read as the reverse complement.
CACTTTTTCAGGGAGTATTTGGACATAAGAAATCTAACATAAATTTTATATTTATTGAGCATCTGCATATAGACTTTCTCCAGTGATTCATGCTGTCTGAAAGTTCATGTTAAAGATGAAATGAGACAAGAAGTGCTTTCTAAGATGGGAAACACCCTCCCATTAGAAGTTAGGTGCTCTGTCCATCCCCTTCTTGTCAGTTGGGTTGAAACAATTGTACATAAGTGGTTCCAGCTGTTACCCATGTGGTGCTTGGCATTTTCACCCTGGGTTTTTTTGTGATCTAATTGACATGCTCTGCCCTAGGGCAGCTGGATGAAAAGCCGTATTGTTTGTTGTGTTTCTTGGGGTGAGTGGGAAGACATGGTTCTGCAAAGGGGCATGTAGTTTTACTAGCCGCATAGTGAGCTGAAGTTGAACTTTGCTAAAGGAACTTTTTCCCAGTGTGAACTGACATTGTAAGCAGTTTTTCAGGGAAATAGTTACATCGCTCAACATGCTAGAGATAGCTGTTTTTCAGTAAAGAAGTTTTTACTCCTTAATGCAAATTCACAAAGAACCTCACCTAGGCAATATTTGATTACCTTAAGTTACCTTAAGATGATAGTATTACATTATTATCATCAGCAGCACTCTCTGATTCAGATGGGCTTTCTCAGAAATGCATTCACCCCCTGAGGGTTTTGCGATATGGTCAATACAGCAAGGAACGTGCTGCTGCCATTGGGAGTCAGGATCCCTAAGTGAGGGGTCAAGATGCCAATTGCAGACTTAGAGAGAGGGGCAGACAGAAAGAAACATATGATAAACCCTGGTTGGGAGGTCAGAAAGCCTTCACAAGGGAAAATGAGACTTTGCCAAGCACATGAGCTGAGAATTATCAAGAAGGTTTTTCGAGGAGGTTTTCTTTTTCTTTTTCTTTTCTTTTTTTTCTTTCCTTTCTCTCTCTCTCTCTTTTTCTTTCTTTCCTTCTTTCTTTCAGTCTTACTCTGTTGCCCAGGCTGGAGTGCAGTGGCGAGATTTCGGCTCACTGCACCCTCAGCCTCCCGAGTAGCTGGGATTACAGGTGTGCACGACCACACCCGGCTAATTTTTGTAATTTTATTAGAGACGGAGTTTCACCATGTTGGCCAGGCTGGGCTCAAACTCCCGAACTCAGGTGATCCACCCACCTCAGCCTCCCAAAGTGCTGGGATTACAGGCGTGAGTCACCACGCCCAGCTGAGGAGGTTTTCAAGAAGGAGGGAATCATAGATCCAAAAGCATGTAGTGTTAACTAGGAGAGACTCCATGGAGAGTTTGGAGAATTAAAAGCAATCTAAAATTTTTTGCTGGCACATTTCTCCTCTAGCCTTTTACTCACCAACATTCATAAAAACTAAAGTGCGATCCCATAATCCATGTACTTTTTTGAAACGGATTCTCTCTCTGTCGCCCAGGCTGGAGTGCAGTGGCGTAATCTCGGCTCACTGCAACCTCCGCCTCCCAGGTTCAAGTGATTCTCCTGCCTCGGCCTCCTGAGTAGCTGGGATTACAGGCACCCACAACCACGCCTGGCTAGTTTTTGTATTTTTAGTAGAGACAGGACTTCACCATATTGGTCAGGCTGTCTCAAACTCGGCACCCACAACCACGCCTGGCTAGTTTTTGTATTTTTAGTAGAGACAGGATTTCACCATATTGGTCAGGCTGTCTCAAACTCCTGACCTCAGGTGATCCACCTGCCTTGGCCTCCCAAAGTGCTGGGATTATAGGCATGAGCCCACCGTGCCTGGTCCCGTGTACGTTTTAAACTAGTACAAATGTAGTGAACAGAAAGTGATACTGGTGACTGCTGTGCAATACTTAGGCTTCATGTTTTTTGTTTTTTATTTTTTGTTTTTTCCTGGACTCAGGGCACTGTATGGGGTGCCTTAGGCTCTGTAACTTTTGATTAGTTTTAATTACAAAATCTGCTTTTACCAGCACCACCTTCTGCTCATTGATGTGGTCTAATGTGCCCAGTGCAACTAACACTCCTGTGTCCCTGGGAGGGGAGTGGCAGTGGTAGGAAAGTCTGGAGAAGGAAGAAATTCAAAGACCATGAGGGGTGGACGTAGAGAGTGGAATGGTGGTTACCAGAGGCTGGGAAGGGTAGGGTATGGGATGAAAAGAGGTTGGTTAATGGGTACAAACATACAGTTTGATAGAAGGAATAAGTTCTAGTGTTTGATAGCAGAGTAGAGTGACTGTAGTTAACCAATATTGTGTATTTCAAAATAGTTAGGAAGATTTGAAATGTTCCCAATGCAAAGAAATGATAAATGTTTGAGATGGTGCATTTCCTAATTATCCTGATTTGATCATTACACATTGTATGCATGCATGTATCAAAATATATACTCCACATGTACCCCATAAATATGTACAAATATGATGCATCAATACAAATAAAATAATAAAGTGGATCTTCACCAACACAAAAAGGACAGCGAAGGAGTCCCTCTTCTTCATTTTTCTTTTGTTGCTTGTGCTTTTGGTGTCATGTCCAAAATGTTATTGTCAAGATCAATGTCGAGGAGCTTTTTCCTTATTGTTTTCTTCTAGGAGTTTTATAGTTTCAGGTCTTACATTTAATTCTTCAATCCATTGTGAGTTAATTTCTATGAGTGCTATAAAATAGGGGTCCATTTTCATTCTTTGGCAGGAGGATATCCAATTTTCCCAGCCCTGTTTATTGGAGAGACTACCTTTTCTCATTGTGTGTTCTTGGTGGCCTTGTCAAACGCTAGTTGACCGTAAATGTGTGGGTTCATCTCTGGGCTCTCAGTTCTGTCCCGTTGATCTATTACGGCTATCTGTGATAGCTTTGCTAACCGACTTGATTGTGGTATTCATTTCACAACATATATCTGTATCAAATCACGTTGTACACCCTAAACTTATACACTTTTGTTTGTCAGTTATACCTCAATAAACCTGGAAAAACAAAACCAAACAAAAACAAGGACAATGAGCCACAGGCCCTACTGACAGAGAACGTTAGTCTTGGCTTATCTATTAGAGCCATTTGCCTTTCTTTGCTGAACTTCAGATCAATCAGGTTTGTTACATGGTTTTGTTTTTTTTTTTTCTATTTTTATTTTTTGAGATGGAGTCTCACTCTGTTACCCAGGCTGGAGTGCAGTGGCATAATCTTGACTCACTGCAACCTCCACCCCCTGGATTCAAGTGATTCTCATGCCTCAGCCTCCCCAGTGGCTAGAATTACAGGTGTGATTAGCCACCGCACCAGACCTGTTATACGTTTTTTAAAAATAAACTTTTATTATGAAAAATTTCAAATATACTCAAAAATATAATGAACTCCGTTGTATCCATTACCAGCTCCAACAAGTACCAATTTGAGACTAATCTTCTTTCATTGATGTCCTCACTTATTCCTGATGTTCCCTCCCCATCCCCAAACTGAATTATTTTTAAGCAAATCCCAAATATTTTTTTTTTTTTTTAATTATACTTTAGGGTTTTAGGGTACATGTGCACAATGTGCAGGTTTGTTACATATGTATCCATGTGCCATGTTGATTTCCTGCACCCATTAACTCGTCATTTAGCATTAGGTGTATCTCCTAATGCTGTCCCTCCCCCCTCCCCCCACCCCACAACAGTCCCCGGAGCGTGATGTTCCCCTTCCTGTGTCCATGAGTTCTCATTGTTCAATTCCCACCTATGAGTGAGAACATGCGGTGTTTGGTTTTTTGTCCTTGCGATAGTTTACTGAGAATGATGTTTTCCAGTTTCATCCATGTCCCTACAAAGGACACGAACTCATCATTTTTTATGGCTGCATAGTATTCCATGGTGTATATGTGCCACATTTTCTTAATCCAGTCTATCGTTGTTGGACATTTGGGTTGGTTCCAACTCTTTGCTATTGTGAATAGTGCCGCAATAAACATACAAATATTTTATCTTTCTGTAAATGTTTCAGAATATACCTCAAAAGAAAAGACTCTTTAGGCTGAGCACAGTGGCTCACACCTGTAATCCTAGCACTTTGGGAGACCAAGGCGGGCGGATCGCTTGAGCTCAGGAGTTCCAGACCAGCCTGGCCAACATGGTGAAACCCTGTCTCCACTAAAAATACACAAATTAGCCAGGCGTGGTGGCACACACCTGTAGTCCCAGCTACTCGGGAGGCTGAGGCAGGAGAATTTCTTGAACCCAGGGGGTAGAGATTGCAGTGAGCCAAGACCGCACCACTGCACTCCAGCCTGGGTGACAGAGTGAGACTATGTCTCAAAAAAAAAAAAAAAAAAAAATTCTTTAAAAAAACAAAATAGTAAAATCATGATCATACTTTTAAGAAATGATAATTCCTGGCTGGGCGCGGTGGCTCACGCTTGTAATCCCAGCACTTTGGGAGGCCGAGGCGGGCGGATCACAAGGTCAGGAGATCGAGACCATGGTGAAACCCCGTCTCTACTAAAAATACAAAAAATTAGCCGGGCGTGGTGGCGGGCGCCTGTAGTCCCAGCTACTCGGAGAGGCTGAGGCAGGAGAATGGCGTGAACCCGGGAGGCGGAGCTTGCAGTGAGCCGAGATCGCGCCACTGCACTGCAGCCTGGGCAACAGAGCGAGACTCTGTCTCAAAAGAAAAAAAAAAAAAAAAAGAAATGATAATTCCTTAATATTGTCCAATATGCAAATGGTTTCATGAAATGTTTCATTTTGCTTTTCAGTTGTTTGGTTTAAATCAGGGCCCATACAAAGCCAACACATTGCATTTGGTAGATGTGTCTCTTAGGACTTTTGTTTTGAGATGGAGTTTTACTCTTGTAGCCCAGGCTGGAGGGCAATGACGCGGTCTCGGCTCATTGCAACCTCCACCTCCTGGGTTCAAGCGATTCTCCTGCCTCAGCCTCCCAAGTAGCTGGGATTACAGGCACTTGCTAACACACCAAGCTAATTTTTGTAATTTTACTGGAGACGGGGTTTCACCATGTTGGCCAGGCTGCTCTTGAACTCCTGACCACAGTGATCTGCCCGCCTTTGCCTTCCAAAGTACTGGGATTATAGGAGCAAGGCACCTTGTCTAACTGTCTCTTAGAACTTTTAAAATCTACAGATCTTCCCCCAACCCCCAGCTCTTTTTTTTTCTTTAAAATTTATTTGTTCAAGAAACTAGGTATTTCTTCATTTTAGTGTTTTATATTCTGGATTTTGCTGATTGCATCCCATTGTGTCCATTAGCATGTTCTTCTGTCTCCTGTATTTCCTGTAAACTGGCGGTTAGATCTGGAGACATGACTGAATTCAAGTTATGCACTTTTTATTTTAGTAATTGGCATTTTACTCCACTGGCAAGAATGGTAGTAATGCACAGTTCTCTGACCCTTCATATCACTTACAACTAAGCTCGCCCTCAGGCCTTATTGCTAAAATAACCTGGACGCACAGGTCTTATCCTGCTTTGAACCTGCCTGTCTGCTATGTTGGAGGAAGTCAAGAAGTGAGGAGACTTGTATGTATCAGACCATGTGCAAGCTCTGGAACTACCGTGGTGACCAAGACAAATGGAGTCCCTGACCCTGAAGAAATGACCACATAGTGGGTAGAGAAGCCAGAACCTACAAATAGGCAGGAAGAAGACATATCAGGGGCTGGGGGTGTGAGGGAAGGGAGAAAGGAGTGAGTGGAAGGAGCTTCCACTGGAGGGGATGCCAGGAAGCTCTCTGAGAAGGCACTATTTCAGCTGAGGAATAAGGATAAGAAGGGCCAGTCATGTGACTAAGGAGGTGGTGGGGTTGGGCGGGGGCGTGCTGGTGGTAGCTGAGATGGAGAAAGTGCCATATACAGTAACTTCTCACTTAACATTGTGGATAGGTTCTTGGATACTGTGGCTTTAAGCTAATAATGCATAACTAAACCGATTTGACTGTCGGGTAATTGACAGAAACAACATTTAAGTTCCTATGGCTTATTTCTGGTCAGAAACACATCACCAAACTTCCCATGAAGCCCAAAACACTTCTAGTATTAAACACTGAAATAAATAAATGTGAGCTATACATACATTTAAGATGAATAAAAACAACCAAGATATTATTTACCCAATTTTTGATGAATCAGTGAATAATGGAGGTCATGGTGGTAGTGGGTTCAATCAAGGAAGAAATGTTTGCAAAGCAACATTGTCAACTTTTCTGACCCATGAAGTTCAAAAACAAACAATCACAAATCCAGCAGCTTGCTGAGTACTTTCGTTGGTGTATAATTTATTGGTGCATAGTTTATTGGTGTGCATTTGGGTGATTACTCATACTTGATGCATTTTCATTCTGTGATAATTTGTATTCATTCATTCATTCATTTTCCACCTGCTTATTCTAGTTCAGAGAGGAGGGTGGCCGGAGCCCATCCCAGCAGCTAGTGTGCCAGGCAGGAGCCACCCTGGACAGGATGCTGTCCTATAGCAAGGGGGCTCCCATACACCCACACTCACAGTTCACCCGACTTTGGCATAGCTTTGGGATGTGGAAGGAAACCAGACTACTCAGAGAAAAGCCATGCAGACATGGGGAGAACACGGACACTCCACACAGACGGTGGCTCTAGCCAGGAATAGATTTTTTTTTTCTCATCAACGTTATACCAAAACAACATTGAATGCAATGAAGTTATTTGAGGACCTGCTGTAGTTGGAGACAGGACATGCAGCGTGGGTGGTGAGAAAGAGGAAGGAACCAGGACCCACTTCCAGGTTTCCTGGCTTCACCAGCTGAGCAAATATTGGTGATGGCCTGGGCATCAGTGGTCACATGGGCCCAAGGACTCCCCAGCCCAGTCCCCTTGGGGATTGTGCCTGAGTCTGTGCCTCCTCCTGCCTGAGTGCCTGTGTCCTTTCCCTTTTTGCTCCCTGCCCTTCTGCTGTTGAATTGCCCAATGGTACTTTCAAAAGATGGAGAAAAGGAACAAGGCTGATAGGAGCATCGTGCATTTGACAGACTTTGCAAAATGAGACTTGCACCCAAGTGGACGGGAATATTGTTCATCAGCTTTGCTATTAACTGTTACTTCCAGGAAAAAGAAGTTTACAGGGGAGAAATTTAAAGCTAAGAATCCAGTGAAACTTCTGGCTGTTCTGCACATTACATTTATCATTGAAGTCATCTTTCTTCATTATCACAGACGATCGAGCTGAATGTTCAGTAAAATTAGCTGAAAAATAATTTTCCAATGAAAATACTAATGAGGGTTATATGACCGTTGTCCAGAGCATTTGCAGTGCTGCATGACACTTGTCTAAAAACCTGACTCTTAAAACATTCCTTGTGAAAATAGAAATATTCCCATGCCTAGATTCCAAATAATAAAAGACACTGAGAGGGTTTTCAAAATTAATGTACTGATTTAAATTTCACTGGAAAACAGCTTTTTAAAACTAAATTATCTGGACGTGGCCTCCCTGTGATCACTTCCAACTGCTCACTGCCAACTTCTGGCGGCTTGAGAGAGTGAGCCGTTTCCCACGCTCCCACACGGTAGCTCCCTGGGATGCTTGTGCTGGGAGATGTTTGGGTCCCTGGAAGGGAGACAAAGGGACCGGCTGGAAGAAGCCCCTTGTCTGACTCCCTTCTCCGCAGCTTGCCAGTATCTTCTAGAAAAGCCTTGCTGGTGCCAGGTGATGATGGAAAATATGTCACCCAAAGAGTTAATAGCTCATAACATGTGGTTAAAAGAGAACGTTTTGTTAAGTCTGCATTTCACTCCCAGAGCTCTGGTTCCAATCCTCACCTGGGCGCCAATCGTTTCTGTACATTGAACCTTTTTATTAATAGCAAGTTTTTGGCATGTTGAGAGTTTGGTCTTTAGTTCCTCTCTTTTTTTCTGCCCCTGCCCTCTCCTCTAGTAATGATGTGTGAAGTGACTGAGGGATAAGACTCTGGGAGGAGGAGGGAGGGGAGGGGGAGGGGAAGGAGGAGGGGGAGGAGGAGGGAAATAAGTGGCCTGGAAAATCCACTGGCCTTCTAACAACTGAGGGTTGCTATTCTGGATTCATGTTTTTCCAATCTGCAGCCCTTAAAGAGCAAAATAAAATGCCATTTGCAAAATCTCTCCCTTTTGATTAGGGAATCTTTTTCTTATTTCTTTTTTTTTTGAGACAATCTTGCTCTGTTGCCCAGGCTGGAATGCATCAGTGCAATCTCGGCTCACTGCAGCCTCCGCCTCTTGGGCTCAAGTGATTCTCCTGCCTCAGTCTCCCAAGTAGCTGGGACTGCAGACACTCGCCACCACGCCCAGCTAATTATTTTTTTGTATTTTTAGTAGAGACGGGGTTTTGCCATATGGGCCAGGCTGGTCTCGAACTCCTGGCCTCAAGTGATCCACCCACCTCCACTTCCCAAAGTGCTGGGATTACAGGCGTGAGCCACCACACCCAGCTAGGGAATTTTTTCTTTCAATTCACAGATTATCTAAGGAAAACTATCACTGGCTTGGTCTTCCATGTCATCAGTGTATTGTGCACTAACAAGAAAGTGAGGGGGTGTTAGACCTCATTGGTGAGCCTGAGTGCCCCCACTCCAAGGGGCTGTTTGCCACAGTATCTCAGGGGCCCTCTTCCCATTTTCCCAAAGAGCATGGGTTTTAGCTGAGTAAGAACAGTGATATCTTTTTTTTTTTTTTGAAACGGAATTTCTCTCTTGTTGCCCAGGCTGGAGCGCAATGTGCAATCTTGGCTCACTGCAAACTCCGCCTCCCAGGCTCAAGCGATTCTCCTGCCTCAGCCTCCCGAATAGCTGGGATTACAGGTGTGCGCCACCAAGCCTGGCTAATTTTGTATTTTTATTAGAGACAGGGTTTTGCCATGTTGGTCAGGCTGGTCTCGAACTCCTGACCTCAGGTGATCCACCTGCCTCAGCCTCCCAAAGTGCTGGGATTACAGGCGTGAGCCACCACACCTGGCCAGTGATATCTTTTAATAGGCAGTTATAACTGATTTCAAGAAGGCAATTCATGAAGTAGTTAAAAGGACTGATTTTGGAAAAGGACCAATTTTGGAGTCAGACTCCGTGGGTTCAAATCCCAGTGTTGCCACTTATTACTTGGTAACTTTGGACACATTGATGAATTTGCCTAATTTTCGCCATCAGAAAAATATGGATATCAGTAGTACTTAGTCTTTTTTTTTTTTTTTTCCTGAGACAGAGTGTTGCTCTGTTGCCCAGGCTGGAGCGCAATGGTGCGATCTCGGCTCACTGCAACCTCCACCTCCTGGGTTCAAGTGATTCTCCTGCCTCAGCCTCCCGAGTAGCTGGGAATACAGGTGCCCGCCACCACGCCCAGCTAATTTTTGAATTTTTAGTAGAGACGGTGTTTCACCATGTTGGCCAGGCTGGTCTTAAACTCCTGACCTCGTGATCTGCCCACCTCGGCCTCCCAAAGTGCTGGGATTACAGGCATGAGCCACCGCGCCCGGTCAGTAGTACCTAGTCTTAAGAGGTTCTTCTGAGCATTAGATGTTAGTAAAATGCCTGCAACATGGTGAATATTCAATAAATATTAGCTATTATCCTGACACATTAAACTATTCAAAATAATTAGCGATACCATAATGCCCCATACAGATTTGCTTCTTGACACTCTATTGTGTCATCATCTCTTTGTGTCAGTCCTTTCCCTTATCCTTCTGGATTGTGGGTTTCTTAAAAGGCGGGGGCTGGACCTTAACCATTTTTCTTTATTTTATTTTATTTTTTTTTTAGACAAGAGTTCACTCTGTCACCCAGGCTGGAGTGCACTGGCGTGATCATGGCTCACTGCAGCTTTGACCTCCCAGGGCTTAAGCCATCCTCCCAGCTCAGCCTCCCAAGTAGCTGGGACTACAGGTCCGTGCTACCAAGCCTGGCTAATTTTTGGTATTTTTGTGTAGAGATGGGATCTCACTTTGATGACCAGGCTCCTAACCATTTTTGTACGCACACCAATTAGCATTCCTGGTAGGGAGTGATTACTCCCTTTTTTGAGTAAATTCACTAGGATTTGAATAGTGACTCCTGTTCTCTTTCCACACAGCCCATTTTGCCTAGAAAAGAATGCTGGGGTCTGCAGTTCAGGCTCGTATCTTTCTCAGATTCTGTTGTGTTTTACATAGCATGGGTACTGGTGACAGTATTCTGGGAGTGGGTGGTCAGTTTTACTGAGAAAGGACCCGTTTCTGCATATTCCTTTTAACCCACTTTGTTTTGTACAGGTCACCACAAATGGCATCATTGCTACCAGTGAACCCCCGGCCAAAGAATCCCATCCCGGGCTCTTCCCACCAACATTCGGTGCAGTTGCCCCTTTCCTGGCGGACTTGGACACGACCGATGGCCTGGGGAAGGTTTATTATCGAGAAGACTTATCCCCCTCCATCACTCAGCGAGCAGCAGAGTGTGTCCACAGAGGGTTCCCGGAGATCTCTTTCCAACCTAGTAGTGCGGTGGTTGTCACTTGGGAATCCGTGGCCCCCTACCAAGGGCCCAGCAGGGACCCGGACCAGGAAGGCAAGGTAAGCACTCCTCCAGATCCAAGTGCAGGTAATCAGACACATTGGCTTCATACACTTTGGTCTCACGCTTTGTGCTGCTTTGACATGGGTTTTACACCACTGATAAAGACACGAAATCCAAAGCGAAATCTAGTAGGCTGGTTATTGCAGGTCCGAAACCTCCAAAAGCTTATCTGCAAGGTTGTATAACTCTACGTTTCAATGACAAGTAGTCATAAAGAAAGCCAATTCCTGGTAAGACATGGCAAAGATAGGGTTGATAAATGGCATCCCCTGGCTGCTCTTACCTCAGGTGGCAGATAGTGGAAGGATAGTTTCTTTCTTCCGTCGCCCAGGCTGGAGTGCAGTGGTGCGATCTCGGCTCACTGCAAGCTTCGCCTCCTGGGTTCATGCCTTTCACCTGTCTCAGCCTCCTGAGTAGCTGGGACTACAGGGCCCTGCCACCACGCCTGGCTAATGTTTTTTGTATTTTTAGTAGTGACAGGGTTTCACCATGTTAGCCAGGATGGTCTTGATCTCCTGACCTTGTGATCTGCCCTTCTCAGCCTCTGAAAGTGCTGGGATTACAGGCGTGAGCCACCATGCCTGGCCCTTTTTTTTTTTTTTTTTGAGATGGAGTCTTGCTCTGTTGCAGTGGCACAATCTCAGCTCACTTTAGCCAATTCTTGTGCCTCAGCCTCACGAGTAGCTGGGATTACAGGCATGGGCCACCACGCTGGCTGATTTTTGTATTTTTAGTAGAGACAAGGTTTCACCACATTGGCTAGGCTGGTCTCGAACTGCTGACCTCAAATGATCCACCCGCCTCAGCCTCCCAAAGTGCTGGGATTACAGGTTTGCGCCACTGAGACCGGCTGGAAGGATAGTTTCTGATTAGAGAAATTATTAATATGAAACGATAGGTTAAAATAACAAAGTACTCCTGAGGGATGCAAAGATAGAAAGGTAAAGTCCAGACTCTAGTTGGGGAGACAAGAATCATTTGGACCATGTGAGTGGTTCAAAACCCAAGTATTGTCATAACCCAGGGTTGGCCTCTCTGTGGGCACAGTCATCAGGGAGGGCTTGAAGGACCAGGCTGTGGAGCACGGACTTGCCCTTGAAGGAAGCAGGGTCTTTGAGTAGGTCAGGAACTCATTGCTGTCTAGTGACTTTTTAAGACAGGCCTCGATTTTCCCTTGGAAAAGTAATTTCTCTCTACCATAACTTCAATTTTATAGGGTAATGAGGAAGAGAGAAACTTGAAAGGTCCCAAAACACTTCATATAAATGGGAGGTATTTTGGGCTGGTGGTTCCTAAAGTGTGTACCGCAAAACACCAGTCCTACAAGATAGTCCTTGAGGAAAAGGCCTTCTAGTTTGGGAAATGCTAAAACTATATCTCCCTCTTGGTGATTCACCCTGAAAAGTCCTGCAGTCAGGAAACTTGCAACTTGCCTAATACTGTTTGTTTTTTCTTGAGACAGAGTCTCACTCTGTCGCCCAGGCTGGAGTGCAGTGGTGCCATCTTGGCTCACTGCAATCTCCACTCCCTGGGTTCAAGCAATTCTCCTGCCTCAGCCTCCCAGGTAGCTGGGACTAAGGGCGTGAGCCACCATTCCGGCCTTGCCGAATATTGTTTAACTGAGCAATCTCCAAACCTGTGACCATACCTCTTCCCTTCCCCCGCTCCAAAAAGGATGCATTACATCCCACAGAGCACACTTTGGGAAAGTCTTTTAGGGGCCTGCATGACGCATTTTGCTTGCCAACTGTTATCCATCTGAGTGCCAAACTTGAAAACAGCTTAAATGTTAAATGTCTCAACTGCTCCCTTTCACTTGGGTGATAAATGCCCAACCCATTGGTATGGAGCCCTTGCCTGCCTCTTGGGCCTAAATCTGTTCTACCTCCACATACCCTTAGCAGCCGCTGCACCAAATTACATGTAATTCCCTGAACTTGCCCTTGCTCTTTTTTTTATCCGCAGTATCTTGCACAGGCTGTCCTCTCTGCTTGGGACATCCTCTCCCCGACCCCCCTACAGATGGCAGCTTCCTCCTGCTTGTTCATTCAGACTGGGCCCTCCCGTGAGGCCTTGACCAACCACAGCCTCCTGGCATGGGACACACTCCCACCCCTCCTGGCATGGGACACGTCCTCTTACGGCTCCTGCAGCGCTTTGCAAATGTTCCGATTACAGAATCCATCCTCAGGTTTTGCAATGTTTTGTTCACATGTCAGCCTTCCCAAAGTGCTGGGATTACAGGCATGACCCACTGCGCCCGGCATGTGCCTGCTGTTTCATACGTGACCTCATGTAGTCTTCCTCATTTCTGTGAAGGAGGTGGTTTTATCTCCATTTTACAGATGCAAACATCGAGGCTTAGGGAACTCAAGTATCACGCCCAGTGTCACATAATAATGAGTAGAGCAAAGATTTGGATCCAGATCTGTTTTCTCCCAAATCTCATATTTTTGTTTTTATTTTTTTTTTCTACTGTATGGTGCTTGGGTTCAATAAATGTTTCTTAAATGATTAATGTGGTTGAATATGTTAACAGCCATGGAAACAAATTCTTTGGGTAAGAATTTCCTAAATTGCATGAGATTTTAGGCCACCATCTGGAGGTACCATCTGTATAATTTTTGGTTAACCTTAGGGCCACAGTTATGCAGAAGATATTTATGAATTAATCAGAAAATGTCATGTTGACGTAGCCTTAGGGATATTTCAGTGGAACTATCCCAGAGTCCTTGGTTCTTGCTACAAAAGTCCTTCTTTTAGAATAAGGTGAGAATATTGCCATCTCTTTACAGCACTGTATGCTTTATAGATAGTCTGGCAAATAACACATTTTAAGATCTATAGATATTTTTCCGAGTAACTGAATTTTAACTCATCTTCACAGAGAAATACGTTCCAGGCTGTTCTAGCCTCCTCTGATTCCAGCTCCTATGCCATTTTCCTTTATCCTGAAGATGGTCTGCAGTTCCATACGACATTCTCAAAGAAGGAAAACAACCAAGTTCCTGCCGTGGTTGCATTCAGTCAAGGTTCAGTGGGATTCTTATGGAAGAGCAATGGAGCTTATAATATATTTGCTAATGACAGAGAATCAGTTGAAAATTTGGCCAAGTATGCTTTCTTTGTTCTTCAGTAGATTCTCCTCTTAATATTTTTTAATGTGGATAATGTAATGTGTATTATAGATCATTAACTAAAAATGTTCCTATGGATTTAAGTTTTGCATAGAGTTTTTACATTATGAAATACTTTTTCTGAGGATCTTAAGGAAATATATTTTTAGAATGAACAGATATCCTATTTTTTAGATATCATCCTCATGTGAAATAGTTTTTTTTTTTTCTTTTTTTTGAGACAGAGCCTTACTCTGTCGCCCAGGTTGGAGTGCAATGGCGCGATCTCGACTCACTGCAACCTCTGCCTCCCAGGTTCAAGTGATTCTCTTGCCTCAGCTTCCCAAGTAGCTGGGATTACAGGTGTGTGCCACCATGCCCAGCTAATTTTTGTATTTTTAGTAGAGATGGGGTTTCACCATGTTGGCCAGGCTGGTCTTGAACTCCCGCCCTCAGGTGATCTGCCCGCCTCAGCCTCCCAAAGTGCTGGGATTACAGGCATGAGGTGCCATGCCCGGCCTTAAAACAGTTTTTACCATTTTTGTCTATAAATACAGTTAGAAATAAGAGTTATTCAAACCTATCTCCTTCTTTGATCTCAAGGCTGAGAAAACCTTTTCCTTCACATTGACTAGGGGGAAAATTCTTACAACAGAAATAGTGCTCTCAGGCTATGTTGTAGAATTTGACAAAAGGGGGGAAGCCCAAATTGGTTTTTGAAAATTAAAACTTTTCGTCTCCCATTATTCTTTAAAAACTAAGAGTGAATCCCCTAAAACCACCTTTTAATTTTATATCATCAAATCTAGCTTGAATTCCTCTGCCCTTCACTTAGTGGTGTGCTGGTAAATGCTTAACAACTGGTTTTATGAGGGCAGAGGAGACCTGATTTATAGCATTTGCCTATTTCTGTGATGTAAATACTCCTATCACGACCAATTTCAAGTTATTAACATCATGTCACTCAATGAAGAGTTCCGAAAATATGCACCATTATATATATTCTCACCATAAAGATGCAATAGGTTTAATATATTTAATTTCAAGAGCATGGATAGTAGCAAAAGAATTAGAATATGATGAGTTTTGAATATTTTTTCCTTTTAAAAAATATAACTTGATTAATTGGAAGTGCATGTGATTTAATTGTTTAGAATGGCTGTGTTTAATAACTGGCTTGCAAAATTCCTAAAATTTTAACAGCCAGCTCTCACAAGCTAGTACATATAAGCTCCCACACACCACTGTCTTTACTTGAGTCCCAGGCAGACAAATTGATTAGATGTCCTATTTATGCAGGACTTTTGTGATTTATCATCCCCACCCCAACCCATTGTTTTGCTCAGTATTTTCCATTGAGTAATGTATGTCCCCTCTGTCCATTGTATAATATAATCATTTCACGTAATTTCTGATAGGAGCACTTCCAATCACAGACACAGAAGAATGGCAAAAATGGTGGAGGAAGAAGTAGAGATTAGGAATATTCTACTATATTTTATAATTATAAAATACTTTTGGATTTTATATCTCATTTGCTTTTCACCATATCCTTTAAGCACCAAAGGTAAACTGAGACTAGTCCAAGATCCCACAGCCAATGGAGTTGGGATTTCTTTTTTTTGTTGTTTTTGTTGTTGTTTTGAGACGGAGTGTCGCTCTGTCGCCCAGGCTGGAGTGCAGTGGCACGATCTTGGCTCACTGCAAGCTCTGCCTCCCGGGTTCATGCCATTCTCCTGCTTCAGCGTCCTGAGCAGCTGGGACTACAGGCGCCCACCACCACGCCTGGCTAATTTTTTGTATTTTTAGTAGAGACGGGGTTTCACCATGTTAGCCAGGATGGTCTTGATCTCCTGACCTCATGATCCGCCCGCCTCGGCCTCCCAAAGTGCTGGGATTATAGGCGTGAGCCACCGCACCCGGCCCTGGAGTTGAGATTTCTAAAAAACCATGTCTACAATGTTTTCATTCACACTTCTGACACCAAATGGGTGGGGTTTTTTTTCCCCCACACCAACCAATTCTCTGCGCACCAGCCGGGTGTCCTACACTTCAGTTCAATTCTAGCACTGGCGTTAGTGCAGACCCCATAGGTTAAGGGCTCAGTCCCACAGGACTGCCCCCACTTCAGATGCCAGTCCCAAGTCCTGTTTCCACCTGTACTTCTGAGAAACCAGCTATAAATGGAGGGTTTCCATGACATGCTCCTCAGATTTGATAATTTGCTAGAATGGCTCACATAACACAGAAAAATGCTTTACTATTACCAGTTCATTCTAAAGGATACAACTCAGGATCAACCAAATGGAAGAGAGGCATAGGACAAGGTTTGGGGAAGGGGGCAGGGTTTCCACGCCCTCTCTGAGTACACCACCCTTCCAGCACCTTGATGTGTTCAAGCCAGAAGCTCTCTGAACCCCACCGTTTTAGGGTTTTTATTTCATAGGCCTGGTTGATTAAATCACTGATTGTTGGTGATTGACTCAATCCCCAGCCCATCTCCCCTCCCTGGAGGCAGTGGGGAAAGCTGGACATTCCAACCCTCTAATCATGTCTTGGTCTTTCTGGCCACCAGCCCCCATCCTGAAACTGTCTAGGAGCTCCCAGCCATCAGTCGACTCATTAGCCTACAAAAAGCACTCTTATCACTCCAGAAATTCCAAAGGCTGTAGGAGCTCTTGTTTCAGAATGTGAGGACAGAGACCAGATATGTATTTTTAATTGTATCATACCATGCCATGGAAAGAGATAGTGGACAGCATGAATGACTTCAGTCCTAAAGCCACTGTGAGTCCTATAAGCCACCTTAGCTCATAAGGTAGAGCACGTAACCAGCAATTAGGATGAGTAAGTTGAATTTTAAGTCCTGACCTGTCCCTGGAGCACACCTCTGGAATGGCTGGGACCGAGCTTGTGCTAGTATTGTGCCCATTTGGACACAGTCTCACCAGACAGCCCTAGACTGTCTCAGCCACATGACACTCAGACATGATGGCCAGTGCCCTTCCACTCTCCAGTCCTAGCTGCAGGTGATGGCTTGCAGACCAACACAGATCCCCAGGGCTCCCTCTGCTTGGGTAGTGGTGGCTGTTTGTGGGTTGCTGGCCTCTTTCTAAGAAGCCTGTCCTTCCTCCTAGGAGTAGTAACTCTGGGCAGCAGGGTGTCTGGGTGTTTGAGATTGGGAGTCCAGCCACCACCAATGGCGTGGTGCCTGCGGACGTGATCCTCGGAACCGAAGATGGGGCAGAGTATGATGATGAGGATGAAGATTATGACCTGGCGACGACTCGTCTGGGCCTGGAGGATGTGGGCACCACGCCCTTCTCCTACAAGGCTCTGAGAAGGGGAGGTGCTGACACATACAGTGTGCCCAGCGTCCTCTCCCCGCGCCGGGCAGCTACCGAAAGGCCCCTTGGACCTCCCACAGAGAGAACCAGGTCTTTCCAGTTGGCAGTGGAGACTTTTCACCAGCAGCACCCTCAGGTCATAGATGTGGATGAAGTTGAGGAAACAGGAGTTGGTAAGACCATTTAAGTTGCAATTGGTAATGGTCTTGTGTGGGCTTCCAGACAGGTGTACTGCTGGGGAGATGTCAGTTGTGAGCATTCCATGGTGGTTTGTAAGGATAAGAGCTTGGGAAAGTAGAGGCTGAACTCTCACAGCCGGGGAGCCTTGGTGTTATATGCCCAGTGGCTTCAGAGATGCTCAGTGATCTTTTGGGATTAGGACCGTGGTTTTGGAGACTGTTGAGTGTGTCTTCTTTCAAGTTTCCTAGTATTCCATTCTGTCTGTTTTAAAGAGAAAACGTCCATTAGAATTGTTTTGAAAGTCAGATTTTCTTGTGATTTCTCAGATCAGAAATGTATTCATCCACCTGAAAAAACATTTTAGAAGTTCTTTTGGCTGTCTATGAAGCTTATCTTTGACATTTATTTCCTCTTGGTTTTGGAATTAGAATTGTTGATTATTTTTCTTCCCAGGTCCCATCAGTTTCAGAGCTGGTTTGTGAAGATAAAAAACAAAACAAAACAAAAAAAACAATATAAGTAGATACTCTTTAAAAAAAAAAATAGGGCCGGGGTGGTGGCTCACACCTGTAATCCCAGCACTTTGGGAGGCTGAGGCAGGCGGATCACAAGCTCAAGAGATTGAGACCATCCTGGCCAACATGGTGAAACCCCATCTCTACTAAAAATACAAAAATTAGCGGGGCGTGATGACACATGCCTGTAGTCCTAGCTACTCAGGAGGCTGAGGTAGGAGAATTGCTTGAACCTGGGAGGCAGAGGTTGCAGTGAGCTGAGATCATGCCACTGCACTCCAGCCTGGCAACAGAGTGAGTCTCTGTCTCGAAAAAAAAAGAAAAGTTTTACAGTACATTTTCTGGTCAACTATGTTATATCAGATTTTTGCTACATTTTGACGGAAAATGGAACTCCTGGATGCTTTCATTTGTCTTATAAAAGATGTTCTGGCTGGGCACGGTGGCTCATGCCTGTAATCCCAGCACTTTGGGAGGCCAAGGCGGGAGTATCACCTGAGGTCAGGAGTTGTCGAGACCAGCCTGGACAACATGGTGAAATCCTGCCTCTACTAAAAATGCAAAACATTAGCCGGGCGTGGTGGTGGGCGTCTGTAATCCCAGCCAATCTGGAGGCTGAGGCCAGAGAATCGCTCGAACCTGGGAGGTGGAGGTTGCAGTGAGCCAAGATCGCACCATTGCACTCCAGCCTGGTTGACAAGAGCAAGACTCTGTCTCAAGAAAAAAA
The DNA here is from genome assembly GCF_028878055.3 of Symphalangus syndactylus. Taxonomy (NCBI): domain Eukaryota; kingdom Metazoa; phylum Chordata; class Mammalia; order Primates; family Hylobatidae; genus Symphalangus; species Symphalangus syndactylus. The sequence continues at coordinate 80,508,743 of NC_072434.2, read as the reverse complement.
AAAAAAAAAAGATGTGCCAACTAAACTGTCCTCATTATTTTTTTTTTTCACATTAGTTTGATACGGAATCCACTAAGACTCAAATAAATGGGATAGTCCAAGCCTTTAGATAAGCTTATTGCGGCTGTCTGCTGCTTTTCTACTAAGGAATGATCATAAAACCCTTAGAAAAGTCTGGCCCATTCCACACTGTTCACTCGTTCTTATTTGCCCTTACTTGTTCTGATTTATCTCACAGCGGTAGCCATACACGCTTGTTCTCACGAGTATCCCAAACCGTGGACGAGATGGGGTGCTTACTGGCTGGCGTGCTCACTTACTTCTGAGGCACGGAAATGGAGAAGCTGCTATTCGGTGGCAGGACAAGGACAGGGCTCATGTCTTAGGGTTCTCCTACTGCACCCTGGGTTCCTGGGGTGATGCTCACATTGCTCAGCACATGCCACTCTGCCGTGGGTTTTGGAGTCATCTCCCCCAGATGTGTTGGGTCTGTTTCCTTGCAGATGTTGGGTTTTGAGTCCCATCCTGTCTCCACCTTTCTAGGTATCTCTGAAATTCTCATTTAAGCCATCACATTTGAATGAGACCATATCCAGCCCAACAACTTGGGGCAGTGTATTACTTAAGACTGAAAAAAGCCTAGGTTTGAATGCAGATTGTGTCTAAAACAGACACATTCCTGTCCCTCTACCCCCGCTATTTCCCTATGTTTATGAGAAAGGTCAGTCTTCTGTGGCCAGTAGTGCATTCCTGGTGTTATTTGAATAGTTCACATATACACAGGCCATAATGACCCCTGAGAGCTCTGCCCACAGCTGGAGTTTAAGTAATCAGTAGCATCACGTGTTCAGTTCAGGGCTCAAGTGTGCTCGGCTCCAAACGCTGTCTTTATAAAGCCAGAAATTCCCTTCCGAGTATGTAGGACTCATAGAGTCTACCTGGTTTTAAACTTTGATTTTCTCTTCACTCATAACAGTCAATTACGAATGGGATCATTATCCCCTCTGAAAGTTTACCCCTCTTGTGCTTTTGAATTTCATTCCAAATTAATTTGCTCTGGATTATTAAATATAATGAGCTAGTTCATGATTCTAATAAAATGAACTTGGAATGTGGAAATTTAAAATAGGGAGACATTCTTTTTCTTTCTTGGGTCAAAGGCTTTTTAGCCCAGGTGTGACTAGGGCATTATTTTTGTTCAGCTTTTGAGTAAAAGTGCTTCCAAATTATTCCTCAGGGAAAAGTGTATGTTGGGGTGGGGTGGGGGGGTGATTTAAAATTAAAAAGAATATAAGCCAGGCACAATGGCACCCGCCTGCAGTCCCAGCTACTTGGGAGGCAGAGGAAGGAGGATAAAAATATATGTACATATTTTAAGGTTGTTAAAATGGCAAATTTTACGTTATATATATCTTACCACGATAAAAAAGTAAAAAAATTATATCATAATTATATGTAGTATATATTGCATTATATATTATTATATAACATATAAATATATTTTATCTGTTATAATGTAATATATTGTATTTTATATAATGTAATACAATGTAAATATATTATATATTTACGTATATGTATATGTACATATTTACATATGTATTTACATATATGTATATGTACATATTTGCATATATATTTACATATATATGTTATATATTTATATTTAATATATATTACATATATGTAATATATTTATGTTATATATGACCTATATAACATAGGTAATATATATTATATATGTTTTTATGTATATATTTTTAAGAGTCCCCCCAAACATGAAGCTCATTCTTCTCACTAGTTTAGATGGACACCATCCTAAGATTGCTATTGGATAGCACTAATCTAATATTGATGCCAAGTACACTGGATTCTAGCAGTTTTCAATAATTAATAATCACCTTGTGATTTCTCAACTCCTTTTAGACCTATTTGCCTCAGTGATGTGAGTTGGGGAGCCACATTACTTTTTTTTTTTTTTCTTTTTGAGACAGGGTCTGGCTCTATTGCCCAGGCTGGAGTGCAGTGGTGCAATCACGGCTCACTGCAGACCCAACCTCCTAGGCTGAAGCGATCCTCCCACCTCAGCCTCCTCCAATAGCTGGGACTACAGGTGCATGCTACCATACTCGGTTAATTTTTGTATTTTTTTGTGGAGATGGGGTTTCACCATGTTGCCCAGGCTCACGTAACTATTTAAGTGGCTACCTATAGGGGATTGTAATCATCTGTAGTGAGCCTGGTCCCTTGAATTGCCCATGCAGGTGTAAGTCGCTGGTGACTAGATGAGAGAGCCCACTGGGCTAGAGCTGCGTGAAATGCTTACAGGTGTGCAATTGTTTTCTTGGACCAGTTTTCAGCTATAACACGGATTCTCGCCAGACGTGTGCCAACAACAGACACCAGTGCTCGGTGCACGCAGAGTGCAGGGACTACGCCACGGGCTTCTGCTGCAGCTGTGTCGCTGGCTATACGGGCAATGGCAGGCAATGTGTTGCAGAAGGTAATTTGCTTTTCTATGTTCATTTCATGCGGGAGAAGGAGGAGCGGAGTTTTTGTTTTGGTGCTCGTTTTCCATGTTGCTTTACCCACATCTCCGGAGGTGTGTAGAGTTTTTCTTATGGCAGCCATACGTGGTCTCTCCCTCATTTTTTCTCATATTCTCTACAGGCATCCCCCAGGAAGGCCCATTTTTCAAATATGGCAGTCTTTCTTTCCTGTGCTATTTCTCCATCTCAGGGGACAGTCACTGGGAGCCCATCTTCACAACTGTGTGGTGTGTGGCCACAAAGGCCATAGTGTTAAAATTACGCAGCCTGGACAAAGAATTGTTTATGCCCCTCACTTTCCTCCATGTCTTTGAAATCTCTTTCGTGTCTTTTTTTCTTAGAGTCTCTCTAATTTTATGTGGTGTTGCTGACAGACCTATCTTTTTTTTTTCTTCTTGAGACAGAGTCTTACTCTGTCGCCCAGGCTGGAGTGCAGTGGCGTGACCTTGGCTCACTGCAGCCTTCATCTCCCGGGTTCAAGTGATTCTCCTGCCTCAGCCTCCGAGTAGCTGGAATTATAGGTGTGCACCACCAAACCCAGCTAATTTTTGTATTTTTCGTAGAGATGGGGTTTCTCCATGTTGGCCAGACTGGTCTTGAACTCCTGACCTCAAATAATCTGCCTGCCTCGGCCTCCCAAAATGTTGGGATTACAGGCGTGAGCCACCACGCCCGGCCAGACCTATCTTAATGGTTGTTAAGCCCCAGCAGGGCCACAGAAGGCTGGCTTAGACCAAAGTCTGTGGCAGGTAAAGTTTATTCCATCATCCTCTCCCTCCTGTCTCTCTTGCCTGGTGCTCCTGAAGTCATAGCGTGGTCACGATTGAGCATCGGAGATGCACCATGGTTAATGCTGGGGTGCCAATCCCATTGTGTGGCCAGATGGATTCGGCTACGGGCCAGTGTCCATTCTAAACTCTGCCCTCAAAAGGATCAACTGGTTTGGATGCTTGCAGATGGTCAGGAGAATCCTTTCTGTGCAAATCCGGGGGTCCTGGTAATGTTCACTCAGTTGCACCGTCTGGGAGGCTGGAGTTTGTTTTAATTCCAGAATTAACACAAAAATGGCAAAACCCCACCATGTTAAACATTCCTCCCTTCAGATGCGGTCTTAGTCACTTTTCTGATGCTTCTAACAGAATACCTGAAACAGTAATTTATAAAGAAAAAAAATTTATTTCTTACAGTGATGGAGGCTGAGAAATCCAACATCAGGGAACCACATTTGGTGATGGCCTTGTTTCTGGTGGGGGCTCTCTGCAGAGGTGGTACAGGGGGCTGAGCATCCTAGCTCAGGTCTCCCTTCCTCTTCCTCTAAAGCCATCAGTCCAATTCCGGTGATAACCCATTCATCCATTAATCCATGACTGGATTAACTCGTTCTTCAGGGCAGAGCCCTCATGATCCAATCAGCTCTGAAAGGCTCCATTTCTAAATGCTATCACATTGGGGATTAAGTTTCAATATGAATTTTGGAGGGGACATTCAAGCCATAGCAGATGCCACCAAATTATCTCACTTGTCATGGGTCATTTTCCTTGTGTGTTTAATGTGGAACTTCAATTGCTTTGCAAAATTTGACTAAATAAAAGTCAACTGGAAGAATGGTTTCTGCTTTTCAGACCCCCATCTGCCATAGTTACAGTTAAATTCGTTATCATTTTAAGTTGCTAAAAACAAAAAATCATTTCCTTCTGTGTCCCCATTAGATAAAGTGAGGTTTAAAAAAATACTACCTTCAGCAATGGAAGAAAATTGAGTATGCTTTACTTATTAATTTTAGGGGATGTTTTTAACTTCTAAACTGTTTTTGATTTTCTTCTAAATCCCATCACCCCAGGGGTGGTGTGCCTTTGCTTCTTTGTTTCAGGCTTGGCTTTTGTATCTTCTCCACCCCAGGAGAAGCTTCCAAAATCCACAATAAAAGCTTATTCTTAAAGAGCAACCTCTTAGCCTTTTCTACCCCAAATATCAGAGCTTGAAATGCTGCACAGTTTGTGTTTGGCAGCCAGCTCAGATATGACAAACTGTTCAGCCACATATTTTGACATTATATACACACCCTGGAATAGATTTGTGGTTTAAATATTTGTTGGATTCTTGCTACTTAAAAAAAAAATGTTTCTAGCTCAAAGTTTGGTGGAAACATTTTTGTTTGGTTTCTTAACTTGGCTTTCTTGCTTGTTTTCCGGATTGTTCTTGGGATACCTTTTTGCACTGTTGGCCAGCTAACTTCACAGTGTTCCCCAGAGTAATGACACAACATGCGTGCAGAATGACTCTGTTGGATATGCCCTGGCTGATCAGAGAATGTGTTGAGCCATTTGGGCATATGGAACCCAACGAAAGGTCATCAGAATGCAGCTGGTCCCCAGGTGCCAGCCCCTGCCTAGGGCTATTCAACAACATTCACTGAGAACTTACTACATAAAGAAAACCCTGCCGAGAACCTGTGAGGGGCTGGTGTGAAAGTCCTGACCCTGTGATGATCATAATCTAGGAACAGAAATAAGATATGTACAATCAATAACTGAAAATAATACCACATCAAACCTAAACAATGCAACATAACCTTTGTTTTCCCTCTTCCTTCAGTTTTTGTTTTTCTGAGATATAATTCACATATCTTTTTAAAGTATACAATTTGGTGGGTTTTAATATATTCACAAAGTTGTCCAACTATTACCTCTATCTAATTCTAGAACATTTTCATCACCCCCAAAAGAAACACCGTATCCATTAGTAGTCACTCTTGATTTCTCAAAATGTCCCCAGCCCCTGTCAAGCCCTCGTCTACCTTCTATCTTTATAGGTGTTCCTATTCCGGATGTTTCATACATATAGAATCATACAATACGTGACCTTTTATGTCTGACTTCTTCCCCTTAGCATGATGATTTCAAGGTTCATGCCCGTTTTAGCCCATATCAGTATTTCATGCCTTTTTCTTTTTCTTTTCTTTCTTTCTTTTTTTTTTTTTTTTTTGTTTTTTGAGATGGAGTTTCGCCTTATTGCCCAGGCTGGAGTGCAATAGTGCAATCTCAGCTCACTGCAACCTCTGCCTGCTGTGTTCAAGCGATTCTCCTGCTTCAGCCTCCTGAGTAGCTGGGATTATAGATGCCCGCTGCCATGACTAGCTAATTTTTTGTATTTTTAGTAGAGACGGAGTTTCACCATGTTGGCCAGGCTGGTCTCAAATTCCTGACCTCAGATGATCCACCTGCCTTGATCTCCCAAAGTGCTGGGATTACAGGCATGAGCCACTGGGCCCAGCCTCATGCCTTTTTCTAGCCAAATAATACCTTAATGAATGGAGGTACCGTATTTTGTTTATCCATTCATCAGTTAATGGACATTTGGGTTGTTTCCCTTTTGGCTCTGGTGAGTAATGCTTCTAAGAACATTTGTGTTCACATTTTTGTGTGGACACACGTGCTCCTTTCTCTTGGCTGTATACCTAGGAATTAGAATTTCTGGGCCATACAGTAACCTTCAATGTTCTTACTCGAATACAACAAAGAGCAATTTAATTTCTTTAGTTCTTATTTTTTTCCCTGTTTAAACAATAATAAATATATGCAAGTTATAAATACTCAAAAATTATAAAAATTTATAGTATAGGAAATGAACGTTCACCACGTTTGCCCTGAGTTAACCACTGTTAGCAGTTTTCCCCCAGGTATATGCCAACATTTATTATGAATGTAATTTTTTAAGCAAAAATGGTATCCCAGATCAATTTATTGTCAAGGTATTAAGGAGGCTTTTAAATTTGTCATAGTAGGTCTCAATTCCATTGTTCCCAATTGTCTAAAGGGAACAATCAGCACCAAACATGCCAAGCTGGTTCTGGTTCAGAGGGCATGCCTGTGTAGCCTGGGCGGTGACTGTACTTGTCTGTGTGGCTTGTGTTGGCTGAGGCTCCAAGACTCAGACTGTCAGTGCTAACGCTGGGTGGTGGGACTGTATATGAGCCCGTGGTGTTTACTAAAGTGTGTTATAGATCACGCAGGCAAATGTCTATTCTCCCAGGGCCATTCAGGTTAGCCTTGCTGTCCCAGTGAAATGAGCAATTCCACACTCCTTTTACTCTCTCTCTCTCTTTTTTTTTTTTTTTTTTTTTGAGATGGAGTCTCGCTCTGTCACCCAGGCTGGAGTACGGTGGCACGATCTCAGCTCACTGCAACCTTAGCCTCCCGGGTTCAAGCGATTCTCCCACTTCAGCCTCCTGAGTAGCTGAGACTACACCCACCATCATGCCCAGCTAATTTTTGTCTTTTTAGTAGAGACAGGGTTTCCCCATATTGGCCAGGCTGGTCTTGGACTCCTGACCTCAGGTGATCTGCCTGCCTCGGCCTCCCAAAGTGCTGGGATTACAGGCATGAGCCATCATGCCCAGCCTCCTTTTACTTTCAGATGTGATCAATTCTATGGTCCCCTTAGTTCTAGATCACCCTGAAATTCTATTTTTTACTCCTGCAGTTCCTCAGTGGCTGTCTGCGGAGCCACCTTTTGTGCTGTCGCAGGAAGAGAGGCAGGGGCACTGGGATTTGGAAGGCTCGCAGCATACAGTTGTGGGTAGTCTCAGGAAGAACAACTACTTTTGCTTATCCAAAGCCACTTATCCCAGTGCTGTTTCTTTTCTTTGCTTTCTTCACCAGTAGGTACAGGTCCTACATATTACTCGTGTTTGAAAGGCTGGCTTAGAAGTGATCTCTGTATTCTTTCTTTGTTTTCTTGCTCAGGTTCCCCCCAGCGAGTCAATGGCAAGGTGAAAGGAAGAATCTTTGTGGGGAGCAGCCAGACCCCCATTGTCTTTGAGAACACTGACCTCCACTCTTACGTAGTAATGAATCACGGGCGCTCCTACACAGCCATCAGCACCATTCCCGAGACCGTTGGATATTCTCTGCTTCCGCTGGCCCCAGTTGGAGGCATCATTGGATGGATGTTTGCAGTGGAGCAGGACGGATTCAAGAATGGGTTCAGCATCACCGGTAATTTATATCCGACATTAAAATTAATGGGTCACACAGTAGTGCCTAGGGGGAGGCCTGGGGATGGATGGAAGGAGAACTCTGAGTCTGCAGACAACTTAGAAGCATGTTGTTGCTCCTTTTTGTCTGTAGACAGGGCATCCTGTAGCTCTGTCTTGGAAATAAGATGATGAGGTAAAATGAACATGTAATATTATCATTAATGTATAGCAACTGAGACTGCCTAGAATTGGGTTTTGATTGAGGAGCAATTTCATGGTGGAGATTTAGGTGTTTCTGGCAGAACAAGTGGTATCAGCTCGTCGAACCTCACAACTTCACAGTTTGCCTCATTCTATCAAGCCTGCCTCTGAATTCCAAAGCAACCTGAAACTGATCTTTGATATTTCCTCAGGATTTGCTCAGAGAGAAGGAACCTGCCATTTCTAGCTAGTTAATTAAGCTGCATAAACATAATCCTCAGAAGTCTTAGGAAGCCTAGATATCCTTGGAGTTTTTTAGAGACTGTGCCCTATTGAGGAAGGTTCAGTCTTTATTGGACGCGTGGGCAGATGGCTTGAGGGATGTCTCCTTTGTGTTGTGGTGACCTTCCCCTTGCTCTGCCAAGACCAGCCCAAGCTTTGCGTGCTGGAGACCCATTCTCGGGAACAGCTGGGTTGGAGGAGTCTGTGTCCTTCATCGCTGGTCACTTCCAGGACCTGGAGCTTGTTGTGCTGGGGCACAGGTACTTAGCCACTGCCTCCGACAACCAAGACCTGCCTTCTCTCCCACTGCCTGAGCCAACCTCCAGGCTTTATTAGAGGAAACACTGCTGAAAGCAAGGTCTCCATCCAGGCTGCACGCTGTTAACCCCTCCAAAAGTCATGGCATATAAATACATAAAGTGTGGCCATCTTAAGAAAGGAGAGGCTATGTGTTAGAAAAGGAGCGAGGCCGGGCGCGGTGGCTCACGCCTGTAATCCCAGCACTTTGGGAGGCCGAGGCGCGTGGATCACAAGGTCAGGAGATTGAGATCATCCTGGCTAACACAGTGAAATCCCGTCTCTATGAAAAATACAAAAATTAGCCAGGCGTGGTGGCGGGCACCTGCAGTCCCAGCTACTCGGGAGGCTGAGGCAGGAGAATGGCGTGAACCCAGGAGGCGGAGGTTGCAGTGAGCCGAGATCGTGCCACTGCACTCCAGCCTGGGCGACAGAGTGAGACTCCATCTCAAAAAAAAAAAAAAAAAAAAAAAAAAGATTGAACTGCTCAAAAGATTTGCTACTTTTTGGCCTAATGTTTATTCTCCCTAGTCCACAGGCATATATATTCTGAGTGTTATAACCATATTGATGCTCTCATGCAAACCAGATGCCCTTTTCTTTGCAAATATCGTTGAGCTGCAGTCAAACTCAGACCCTACTCCTTCCCTGCACAGCTTTTCACACTGTTTTTTTTTATGAGTTAATTTATATTGGTGCTATTTTGTAATATACATGGACTTCAGCTGGGATGAGGGAGAGGAAGTCTTTGCAAACTCCCAACAGCAGCAAATCTCTTTACTACAATGATCCTTCTGAATTTCTCCTGGTCCTGTGTTATCAGTGAGATACTTGCCTGGGACTGGTTTAACTATAAAGCTGAGGTTGTCAAACTTTTTTGGCAAAGGGCCAGATAGTAAATATTTTAAGCTATGCCTAATTATTTTAGGCCATATGGCCTCTGTTGCAACAGCTCAACTCTGCCATTGTAGAGTGAAAAGCAACCACAGACAATATATAAATGAATGAGCGTGGCTGTGTTCCAATACAACTTTTTGACTAGGCACTGAAATTTAAATTGTATATAATTTTCACATACCATGAAATACTGTTCTTTTGATTTTTTTTTTAACCATTAAAAAATGTAAAGACCTTTCTGAGCTCAAGGGTTATAGAAAAATAGGCAGCTGGCAAGATTTAGCCCTGAGGCCATAGTTTGTCAACCCCTGCTGTCACGGGGCAGGTCACTGTGGAAAAGGGAGAAGTACTTTTCTTGCCTGTCTGGGTCTGCCGCCTTGCACAGACCAAGAGGAGTTCTGAAGCCGTCATGGTAGCAGGTGATCCTAGGGTGGTTTCTGGTACTGGGAATGGTCTGCCATGAGCAACTCACCCATCCAACTGGGACGTAGCTATTTTCAATATTCATCACCGTAACTGTCATTATGGAGCACTTGACAATTTGTAGAACATAGATTGCATCCTTTTTTTAATCATCAGGAAATGGAGGTTCACAGGAGTTAAATAGGTTACTCAAGTTCACCCAGTCAGAGCCTAGCACAGCTGGGAGTGAAACCCCTGTCCTCCGCTATTTCCAGCACAACCCTTGAGCCAACCCAACAGATGCTGGGCTGTGGCTAGGAAGCCTCTTCTCTCCCTTGTGTGTGGCTCATTTGGGCCACAGGGATGTCTGAGCTCTGTCTTCAGTGTCACCAGCTCTATGTTCTACCAGCCAAACCAAAGCACCCGCAGGAGGGTTCGCACCAACCCCGCTCCACACTGTAAGCCTGGGGTGGGCAGAAGGGAGCGCTCCCCAGTCAGCAAAGTAACAGTCTCATCTTGTTTTTCAGGGGGTGAGTTCACTCGCCAGGCTGAGGTGACCTTCGTGGGGCACCCGGGCAATCTGGTCATTAAGCAGCGGTTCAGCGGCATCGATGAGCATGGGCACCTGACCATCGACACGGAGCTGGAGGGCCGCGTGCCGCAGATTCCGTTCGGCTCCTCCGTGCACATTGAGCCCTACACGGAGCTGTACCACTACTCCACCTCAGGTGAGCCCCAGCCGTGTCCCAGGGCCAGCCCCGTACCGGCCACTAGCCTCGTGCTCTTGACCCACCACGGCAGCCATGAACTGGGGCTGTCTCTGGGATCTGGAGAGGGGAATACACCGGGCCTTACAGTCACCTTCCTCTCAGTTATAGATATAGGACGCACTACTCCTTGTAGAGAATTTTGTGCAAAAAAGACAATATGCATGAGTTAGAGTTGTAAAACCTGGACATAATTATTATGACATTTAAGTGTATTTCCTTTCAGCTTTTTCTCCAGCATCTATCTATTTACATGTATGTGAAATATCCCAATATATAATTTCATGATAAACTAATATAATTTTATTATACATCTATTTGTACTTTTTTTTTTTTTTTTGAGACAGGGTTTCACTCCTGTTGCCCAGGCTGGAGTGCAGTGGTGCGATCTCAGCTCACTACAACCTCTGCCTCCTGGGCTCGAGCAATCCTCCTGCCTCAGCTTCCCTAGTAGCTGAGACTACAGGCACATGCCACCACACCTGGCTAATTTTTGTAGTTTTAGTAGAGATAGGCTTTCACTATGTTGGCCAGGCTGATCTGGAACTCCTGACCTCAAGTGATCCGCCTGGCTCAGCCTCCGTAAGTGCTGGGATTACAGGTGTGAGCCACTGCGCCCGGCCACATCTATATGTACTATTAAAAACTACATTTATTCCCCATTTGGTGCCTGGTTTTAAATAATTTCAAACTTAACGTGAAAACTGAAAATAGCCCAAAAAATGTTCACATACTATTTATCTAGCTTCACCAATTGTTAACATTTTGCCACATTCACTTTACCATTCTCTCTCTCTCTCTGACTCTCCATATATATATATATGTATACTGACCATTTGAGAATAAGTTGTATATATCATGATAGATCATTCTTTAAACACTTCATTTGTTTTTCCTAAGAACAAGGACATTCTTTTACAAGGCCACAGTACAGTTATCAAAATTGAGAAATTTAACGTGGATACACAGTGATATGTATAGTTTTTGTTGTTGTTGTTTGTTTTGAGACAAACTCTCACTCTGTTGCCCAAGCTGGAGGGCAGTGGCGCGGTCTCAGCTCACCGCAGCCTCAACCTCCTGGGCTCAAGTGAGCCTCCCACCTCAGCGTCCTGAGTAGCTGTGACTACAGGCACACTACCATGCCTGGCTAATTTTTAAGTTTTTGTACAGATGGGGTTTTGCCATGTTACCCAGGCTTATAGTTTTTATTTAAATAAAATTGCAATCATACCACATTGTTATATCTTCACCTTTACAGTTAATGTCAAATCATGAATGTTTAGTAGTCTCATTAAGCAGTCTTTCAAAACACTTCTTAAGGATCTGTATGATTCTACTGGATGGCTATTAATTCAAACCATTCTACTTTCTAAAGCTTGGGTTGCTTCCGTTTTCCCCTCTTATTATGAGTTGAAATGATTGTCTTAATCATAAATCTTGGCCAAATTTCTGATTCTTTTCTAAGACTCAATTCCTAGAAATAGAAATGCTGAGTCAAACAATAGGAATTTTTTATTTTTTTAATTTAATTTTATTTTATTTTTGAGACGGTGTCTTGCTCATGTAGAGACCCACTGAATAATATTCATGAACGTGAACTCATATGTGGGTCATTAAACCCCAGGTTAAGAACCCCTTTGGGTTTTTTTTTGTTTGTTTTTTGGTTGTTGTTGTTTTGAGATGGGGTCTTGCTCTGTCACCCAGGCTGTGATGCAGCGGTGTGATCTCAGCTCACTGCAACCTCTGCTTCCCAGGTTCAAGTGATTCTTCTGCCTCCACCTCTGAAATAGCTGGGATTATAGGCGCCCACCACCAGGCATGGCTAACTTTTATATTTTTAGTAGAGACAGGGTTTCTCCATGTTGCCCAGGCTGGTCTCGAACTCCTGACCTCCAATGATCCTCCCGCCTCGGCCTCCCAAAGTGCTGTGATTACAGGCATGAGCCATCGTGCCTGGCCACCTTTTTAAAGGCTCTCATTAAATTGCTGTTCAGAAAGGTTGAAGCAATTACTGGAGTTTTGTGGCTTGGTTGAGTTCTCCTGGGGAGCTGGGAGACAGTGAAGAAGAGGAGGAATGAGCAACAGGACCACAGTTGCAGCCAGCTTGAGGCTGAATGGCCTTTCTGGCATGTGGGAGCTGGACAGGAGGCAGCTTACACTGATCTTTTATTTATCCTCTGGCTTTTATGCTTCTATTATGGAGCAAACTGCAGCAGAGCACAAAGATATAAAGAGTCTTTTATGCTTTTTTTTTTAAAAAAACAGGAAGTTGAGGGTTTTGTCCTATGGGCCATAGCAGGCCCTCTTCTGAGTGGGGAGGACTGTCCCTCCTCTCCTCTGTTCAGGCTTGCTCACGGTGCTTTAGTAATTTTTCCAAACCTGGCTACTGAAACTCATTTGATATCTCATTTGTTTGGTATTGCAGAACAGCTTGGTCTAGACCGGTATGTAGAAATCACCATTTATTGGCCAGATGTAGTGCCTCACGCCTGTAATCCCAGCACTTCGGGAGGCCGAGGCAGGCAGGTCACTTGAGGTCAGGAGTTCAAGACCAGCCTGGCCAACATGGTGAAACCCCGGCTCTACTTAAAATTCAAAAAAATGAGCTGAGCGTGATAGCACATTCCTGTAGTCCCAGCTACTCGGGAGGTTGAGGTGGGAGAATTGCTTGAACCCAGGGGACAGAGGTTGCAGTGAGCCATGATCGTGCCATTGCACTCCAGCCTGGGTGACAAGGTGAGACCCTGTGTCAAAAAAAAAAAAAAAAAAGAAAAAGAAATCACCATTTACTGAATCGTAATTGAGATAACCTATATAAAGCAGTTAGCACGTTGTGACAGAGTAAATGCTCAGTAAATGGTAGTTTATCTTACTATTAGTCTGCTTGATTCCAGAAACTGTACGTACATTACCTGGTCTGATCCTCACCTTGACCTATTTTGTATGAGAAACTGAGACCAAAGATGTTGAGTCATCAGCCGGTGGCCACACAGCTTGTAAGTGGTACTAAGTGTGAATTCAGGGGCGTCTCTTTCCAGGTGTGTGTCCTCTGCACCTGACCTTCATCTCTAGTTCTGGGAGTCTTCAAAACTTACAGAGAACCACTTGATGAGAAAAGCAACAAATTTACATAATACGAATAATACCAATGATCATATGGGAAATCCAGGTATTTCACAGAATGAGTCTCAATACAAACAAATGGTCTTATTTAGGCTGTTCTGTCTGATCTGTCGTCTGGTAGCCTTATGGGCAGGGAATGCCACTGGTGCCTTTAAAGCCCTTGATTCAGCTTCTTGCATCCTTAACCATCTTCCCTTTGTCTCCCTGCCTTGTCCCCTCCATCCTTCCCACTCTGCAGTGATCACTTCCTCCTCCACCCGGGAGTACACAGTGATTGAGCCCGAGCGAGATGGGGCATCTCCTTCACTCATCTACACTTACCAGTGGCGCCAGACCATCACCTTCCAGGAATGCATCCATGATGACTCCCGGCCAGCCCTGCCCAGCACCCAGCAGCTCTCGGTGGACAGCGTGTTCGTCCTGTACAACCAGGAGGAGAGGATCTTGCGCTATGCTCTCAGCAACTCCATCGGGCCTGTGAGGGGTAAGGGGACACAGCTCATGCTGCGCACGGGTGCTCATGCATTTTTAAAACCCCACTCTTTGACATGGTTTTTGGTCTCTTACTCTCAGTCTATAGAAGAAAATTATGCTAAAGTATCTTCTGGCAGGAAAAAAAGAATGTCTTGTTATTTTTGATTCTTGGAAAAGCTGCCTGTCTGTTCTTCTAACCAAAGGCCTATTCACGATTCTATTTAGAGTAAAGTGCAGAATGCTAACCTGTTGAGGTGCCTTACAGAGTGGGCCCTCTTAAGGCTACTGCTGGTGTGGGCAGGGCTTTTAAAACCCTTTAATATTCAACCTTGAAAGAAATTGTAGGCCAGGTGCAGTGGCTCATGCCTGTAATCCCAGCACTTTGGGAGGCTGAGGCAGGTGGATCACTTGAGGTCAGGAGTTTGAGACCAGCCTGGTCAACCTGGTGAAACCCCGTATCTACTAAAAATACAAAAATTAGCCAGGCATGATGGCACGTGCCTGCAATCCCAGCTACTACTTGGGAGACTGAGGCAAGAGAATCGCTTGAACCCAGGAGGCAGAGGTTGCAGTCAGCTGAGATCGCGCCACTGCACTCCAGCCTGGGTGACATAGTGAGACTCTGTCTCAAAAAAAAAAAGAGAAAGAAAGAAAGAAAAGAAAGAAAGAGAGAGAGAGAGAAAGAAAGAAAGAAAGAAAGAAAGAAATTAAGAAATTGTAGGGCCAGGTGCAATGGCAAAAAGAAATTGTAGGGCCGAGCATGGTGGCTCATGCCTGTAATCCCACCACTTGTCTCAAAAAAAAAGGAAAGAAAGAAAGAAAGAAAGAAAGAAAGAAAGAAGAAAGAAAAGAAAGAAGGAAAGAAAGAAAGAAAGAAAGACAGACAAGAAGGAAAGAAAGAAAGAAAGAAAGAAAGAAAGAAAGAAAGAAAGAAAGAAAGAAAGAAAAGAAAGAAAGAAAGAGAAAGAAAGAAAGAAAGAAAGAAAGAAAGAAAGAAAGAAAGAAAGAAAGAAAGAAAGAAAGAAAGAAAGAAAGAAAGAAATTGTAGGGCCAGGCGCAATGGCAAAAAGAAATTGTAGGGCCAAGCATGGTAGCTCATGCCTGTAATCCCACCACTTTGGGAGGCCAAGGTGGGCGGATCACCTGAGGCCAGGACTTTGAGACCAGCCTGGCCAACATGGAGAAACCCTGTCTCCACTAAAAACACAAAATTTAGCCAGGCGTGGTGGTGTGTGGCTGTAATCCCAGCTACTCCGGGAGGCTGAAGCAGGAAAATCGCTTGAACCTGGGAGGCGGAGGTTGCAGTGAACCAAGATCACATCACTGCCCTCCAGCCTGGGCAACAGAGCAGGGCTGTCTCAAAAAAAAAAAGAAGGCCGAGCGCGGTGGCTCACGCTTGTAATCCCAGCACTTTGGGAGGCCGAGGCGGGCGGATCATAAGGTCAGGAGATCGAGACCACGGTGAAACCCCGTCTCTACTAAAAATACAAAAAAAATTAGCCGGGCGTGGTGGCGGGCGCCTGTAGTCCCAGCTACTCGGAGAGGCTGAGGCAGGAGAATGGCGTGAACCCGGGAGGCGGAGCTTGCAGTGAGCCGAGATTGCGCCACTGCACTCCAGCCTGGGCGACAGAGCGAGACTCCATCTGAAAAAAAAAAAGAAAAAGAAATTGTGTGGTTAGTGCCTGAGGAAATAAAATAAAATTAGGGAGGCAGCCTAAAAGAAATGCTTGCCCTGTGACTACACATCACTGGTACCGTGGTCTGGTCTGTGGGCGTTCCCAGCTGTCGGGAAGGAGCGGAGGTTTAGGGAGCTTTTGTGACATACCAGTGTCAGACTTCACGTTTGTCCATATCTTTAAGCCTCAGGGGTCCTGTGTAATTGGGGTCTTGTCTGGGCCTTAAAATCTTTCCCTTTTTTCAGTTGTCTTTGATTCTTCCTCCATATCCAAATCATTTCTCCAGCTAATTAATTTGTCCTCACTTTAACTTTATGAAGCAGAAAGAAGATAGGCGTTCTCCCTCCTATAGCAACTGTGGCTCCAGGCATCAGGAGTCAGTGCATTTTTGGTGAAGGACCACATAGTAGATATTTTAGGTTTTGCTGGCTATACAGTCTCTATCACGACATGTCAGCTCTGCTGTGGTAGCACAAATGCAGCCACAGACCATACATAAACAAATGGATGTTGCTGGTTGCTAATAAAGCTTTATTTACAAAAACAGGGAGGGGGCCATGCTGGTCCTGCCCCAGGGCAACACAGGAATGGGCTGGTGTCCCATTCCACTCTGCTCTTCTGTGATCACCTTCTTGCTCACCAGTTGTGGTTGACTTTCTGTGGAAGGAGGAAACCTGCAAGAGCTCCTGGAGACTCACTTGGTTCCAATGTCTCTGTCCTCACAGAAGGCTCCCCTGATGCTCTTCAGAATCCCTGCTACATCGGCACTCATGGGTGTGACACCAACGCGGCCTGTCGCCCTGGTCCCAGGACACAGTTCACCTGCGAGTGCTCCATTGGCTTCCGAGGAGACGGGCGGACCTGCTATGGTACAGCCTTTGATTCTGACTTGTTGGGGCTGGGAAATCAGGCAAGGAGGAGGCATCCAGGTTCTGTAAACCAGAGAACTGGGTGCAGCAAGGAAGCATGGATGAGATAAATACTGGTGGACATGCCAGGCCTGAATTATTTATGCTTCACATTCACTGCTCCCATGGGTAAACTCGGGAGTACTGGCCCATTCTTTCGTCTGATTAAGCAGCAGAGTAGGATTCCTAAGGCCACACTCCACTCCGTCTTAAGAATGCACAGGTTTAAAGGGAGGTGTAAGTCACAGCTGTTAATGATAACACCAGTAATATAACGATAGCTATAATTTACCCAGGCGCTGTTTGAACTAAGTGCTTCACAAACATCATCTCATTTAATTCTCCAACAACCTAACGAGATGGATTTAAAAAAAAAAAAATTTTTTTTTTTTAAATTGTTTGATTGCGGTAAAATATACATAACATAAAATATACCATTTTAACACTTTTTAAGTGTACGGTTCAGTGGCATTGCATGCATTCATTTTATTGTGTAACCATCACCACTGTCCATCTCCAGAACTCTCCAGCTTGCAAAACGGACTCTGTACCCATTAAACAACAGCTCCCATTTCCCCCTTCCTTCAGTCCTTGGCAATCACCATTCCACTTCCTGTCTGTATGCATTTGATTATTCTAACGATTGCATATGTGGAATCATATTGTATTTGTTCTTCTGTGATTGGCTTATTTCACATAGCACAGTGTCCTCAAGCCTCACCTATGTTGTCACATGTGTCAGAATTTTTTTTCCTTTTTAAGGTTAGATAATATTCCATTGCATGTACATATCACATTTTGTTTATCCATCCATCAGTGGACGCATGGGTTGCTTCCACCCTCTGGCTATTGCAAATAATGCTGTTATGAACGTGGGTGTGCAAATATCTATTGAAGTTCCTGCTTTCTGTTCTTTTGGGTATATATTCAAAAGTGGGATTGCTGAATCATATGATAATTCTATCTTTAATTTTTTTTTTCTTTTTGAGATGGCGTCTTGCTCTGTCACTCAGGCTGGAGTGCAGTGGCGTGATCTTGGCTCACTGCAGCCTCTGCCTCCTGGGCTCAAGTGATTCACCTACTTGTCTCTTGAGTAGCTGGGACTACAGGTGCTTACCACCATGCCAGGCTAATTTTTGTATTTTTAGTAAAGAGGGCTTTCACCATGTTGGCCAGGCTGGTCTGGAACTCCTGACCTCAAGTGATGCACCTGCCTCAGCCTCCCAAAGTGCTGGGATTACAGGCATGAGCTGCCATGCCTAGCCTTTCCATCTTTAATTTTTTGAGGAACCACCACGATGTTTTCCATAGTGGCTGCAACATTTTATGTTCCCACCTACAGTGCACAAGCATTTCAATTTCTCCATCTCCTTGAAAACACTTGTTTTCTGTGTTTTTTAAAATAGGAGGCCAGGCGTGGTGGCTCACACCTGTAATCCCAGCACTTTGGGAGGCCGAGGTGGATGGATCATGAGGTCAGGAGTTTGAGACCAGCCTGGCCAACATGGTGAAACCCCATCTCTACTAAAATGCAAAAATTAGCCGGGCGTGGTGGCAGGTGTCTGTAGTCCCAGCTACTTGGGAGGCTGAGGCAGGAGAATTGCTTGAGCCTGGGAGGCAGAGATTTCAGTGAGCCGAGATCACACCACTGCATTCCAGCCTGGGTGACAGAGTGAGACTCCGTCTCCAAAAAAAAAAATAGGGGCCATCCTAATGGCTGTGAGTTTCATTCTTCTATTTATTTATTTATTTTATTTTATTTGTATTGTTTCTGAGACAGGGTCTCACTCTGTTGCCCAGGCTGAAGTGCAGTGGCACGATGTTGGCTCACTCCAGCCTCAACCTCCTGGGCTCAGGTGATCCTCCCACCTCAGCCTCCCAAATAGCTGGGACTACAGGTGTGCCACCATGCCTGGCTAATTTTGTATTTTTTGTAGAGATGGGGTTTTTCCATGTTGCCCAGGCTGGTCTCAAACTCCTGGGCTCAAGCGATCCACTTGCCTTGGCCTCGCAACCCTCTTTTCTTGTAGACGAGAAAACTGAGGCTTATTAAAGTGAGCCATGACAAATGGTATTTGAACACAAGTCTCTGACTCAAGCATCCGTATTGCTCCATCTTCTAGTTGCAGTTATTTTATTATTTATAACTTAAGTTCAAATACTTTCATGTAGGCAGCTTGATATTTGTTTGTTACTAAATTGTAATCTACTGCCAAGGGGAAGTCAGTCCACTACTAAGGGCAAGAATGCCAAGTGTTTCAAGCAGTGCTATTTAAGTCTGCAATTAGTGAGAGGGCTCACTAATGAGCACGAGGAATGCTAGCAGTAAGCTTCCTGGTGGGATGAACAGTGTGTTCACATATAGTTGGCCAGAAAAATGAACAGCTCCCTCTACCCCTGCTTGACCGAGGTATAAGAATCTGGCAAGCCCAGCAGTCTCAGAATTTGGGAATCATGCCTGAGGTCTGGAATCCAGCAGCCGCAGCTAATGGCAGATTTGGTGTGCTGATGTAACATGAAGGTTAGAAGATCCTGCTGTCAGGGCCTTGCGGTGTTGGCTTCATAGTGAACCTTTCAGGCAAGGTGCCTGTCAGGGTGTCTGAAATACTGGAGGGCGGGAACTTGTGCGCATAGTGCAGGCTGTATGTTTGGCCAGCTTGCTGATAGCTTTGTATATGTGGTAGAATTCAGTCTGAGACTCACCTTCCTGGTAATGTATCACTAGGAAGGGGACATAGTGCCTACTCACCTACAATCATCCGTTTCCCAGTATTTCCTGCAAAGAGCCTGACAGCCTTGAATGGCTGAATTGGCTCCAGCCAGTTCAAAGCAGCATGATGCTGTGTGTGTGTGTGAACGGGAGCCCTCCCAGGCTGTGAGACGGCTGGTGTGTGGGGATGGGACTCCTTCACCGATCCACGCCTCCTCATTAAGCAGCCGTGCTTCAACTTCATAAGCCTCCTGGATAGTAATAAAGTGTGGAAGTAACCCAGTCTGCTGCTGTTGAACTGTGACCTCGTGGCTAATTCTGCTCTTGGTGCCTGAGCTTGCCACGGTGGGAGTGCTTCACTTCAGAAAGCACAACCAGCCATCCTTTATGTAATCTGCACCATCCTAGAAAATCCCCCGATATCCTCGTCCAGGAAGACAGGTGGTCACATGTAGACTTGCTTTTGTCCTGTGGTGAGTGGTTGTTCTGACTTATTACCTCCGTGGAATGCGGGTATTCCTAGTCAGGACACTTATTGTTCTGGGTCACTAGAACATGCCTTAAAGTGTTAATGCATCGAGACATGAGGCTTAAAATAGGAAATTGCATTAAGCAGATCACTTCATGTGTTATTTTGACTTGGGAAGTGCGTTAGAGGAGAATGAGGATGAGCCTTTGTGACTCAGTGTGTGCAGCGCTGATATAATGGTATATGACACCCCAAACAAGGGTGATTTTGGTGAGATGTCGCACAGTGAACCTCCACAGTAATTTGGAGAGGATTTCACAGAGCTCTGTGATTCACTCTGGTCCATGGCAGGATGGCTCCCACTGTTTCTCAGTTTAGAGCCCATAGAGATAGTTTTGGCTCATCTCTCATTGAGTAATCGCTGAGTATGTAGAAGGCATTTAGCAAATTGGTAATGAGACTCTTCTCCTCTAAGAGCCTGGCCTTTATAAAAGGGAAAAATTGGAGAAACTTAGAGTTGTTGAAAATATGTGAAAAGTAGCCACTGAAAAAAGTCGAAAAGGAGGCAGCAATGACAAGAATGATCCAGGATTTTCCTACTGAGTTAGAAAGTGGTCCTGTGAAAGGAAATCTCTTTCCAGAGAAGAGGTTGACCAGATGTTAAATAATAAGAATCATCATTTTCTAGCAGATACCATGGTATGTTATGAGAGACAGTTATTGCCAGTTTACAATTTCCACTGAAGAAAGGGTTAAGGACCTGGCTTCAATTCATAGAAAAGAAGTTTTTTTTTTTTTTCTTTTAAGACAGAATCTTGCTCTGTCACCCAGGCAGGAGTGCAATGGCACAATTTCGGCTCATTACAACCTCCGCCCCCTGGGTTCAAGCAAGTCTCTGCCTCAGCCTCTCGGGTTGCTGGGATTACAGGCACATGCCACCTGGCTAATTTTTGTATTTTTAGTAGAGATGGGGTTTCACCATGTTGGTCAGGCTGGTCTCGAACTCCTAACCTCAGGTGATCTGCCTGCCTCAGCCTCCCCGAGTGCTGGGGTTACATGCCTGAGCCACCGTGCCTGGTCCTAGAAGGGAAGATTTAAATTATACATTAGGAAGAATTTCCAAACTGCAAAGACCGTGGACTGTTAGCTCGGAAATTGCTAGGGTCTTGTCCCTTAAGAAAGGGTGTTGTCTAGTCTGGCGTGTATGTGTAAGCCGGCATGGAGGCGGAGGTTGTGCTAGGGAACCATTCCCTCCGTCATCCCAGCAGCCCTGAGGTCCTATTTGTCAATAGCTTTTCAGGTAGGGCGAGAGAGAAGAGCCTGATCACATAGAAGCTTTTTTCAAAACACAGCTTCCCCTTGCGTAAATGTTCCCAGGGAGGAACAGAGCTTGAAGAAGATCCCCTGTGATTTTGCTGTCTTCTTGATTGAAAACTGCTGCTCTGTGCTCTCGTGCTTTGGCAATGCAGTCTAAGTCACTGAGCCCTGCAATGTGTACAATGTTTCCAGACATCTGTGCTGGGAGTGTCATCTGAGAGTTGCAGCACAGAGGCAGTGGATACAGGAAGCCCCTTTTTTCTCCCATGTTGCAGCGGCAGCTGATGGATGGAGCTGTGAAGTCCAAACGTGCTGGGTGCACTCCTCCCCCACAGCCTCCCCAGCTCCAGCTTGCATAACAGCCTGCTTTGGGAGGGGCTTTGTTCCAGAACCTTCCAGCTGTGCCTGGTTCAGTCCTGAGACCTTGTGTCTTAAACACGTCACAGAACACACACATATCAGTATAATCTCTAAAAGTTGAATAGCATTTGGTTTGGGTATTTGCCTGGGTACAGGACAAACTATGGGGCTGATGTGGCAACAATGCTTGTCTTGTGCAACGTTGACCAATAGGCCAGTAGGACGTTTGTCTCACCAGCAAAGGCCTGGCTAGACTGGACATGGGAGGTGGACATAGGAGGCTTTGACTCCCACGTGTCAAAGATTCATATGAAAGCATGAGATTTATGAGGGGGAGAAGAGTTGTGTGGTCTCGGCCACTATGAGAAACGTGTCTTATTTGTTTTAGGTCTAAAACATGTCTAAATTTGTTTTAGGCTAGGGGCTGTGGCTCACGCCTGTAATCCCAGCACTTTGGGAGGCCCTCCTCATGCACATTTCAGGGTTTTAGAAATGCCAGAAGTAGCTGTCTACACTCTGAGTATGAGGTTGACGTGGGAAGGACCTTGTGTAACTGTTCATTTCAACCCATCAGTGGCCACATAACCAGGGGGAATGACAGGTTAGCTGAGTTTCTTGCCTGGGCCCACCAGCCTTACACAAGTGGTAGCCATAGCCTGGCCCCCAAAGCCTGGCGGCCATCTGAGGGGCGTGTTCCCAGAGTTAGCCGAATTCATCACCATGGCTGCGGTGTTGGATGAATCTCTAGTTAGTATAATCATAGCTGGGTGTCTGGAACATTGCTGGATGCTTCTCTGGCCTCCATCCATTTTCCGTAATCTGCAGAAGTACCCTCAAGATGAGTAGTAGTATACTTATTTACCAAAGGGGGAACTGAGGCTGAGTAGTTGGATAACTTGCCCAAGACCACACAAGTTAGTAGCTAAAGGAAGCAGGATTTGAACCTAGCTATGTCCAACTCCAAAGCCTATGTTTGTTTGCTCCACATTACCCCATGATGGTGGCTGTAGTATTGTCATATAAAAGGACATCACTCTTTTTGTTCATTTACAATCTCATGAGTGAATGACTTCCCTTTTAGTCCATTAAGTCCTACATAATATTCAAAAATTCACAATTAAGCTGTAAATTGTCCAACTTTCCTTTGTAACAGTAATGGAGAAAGTAATATTTTCAAATAATAGCATATTTAAATATACTCCCAAGTTTAGTATTTAATATTCAGAGACTGTCAGTATTCAGAGTCCAGAGATGTGTCTCTGTGTCCTTGTAACATGTATTTGGCAATCTAATGGGACAGACTCATGTTCAGGGAACCCAGGCTCAGCAATTAACTCCAGGAGAGGTGGGGGAAGCACACGTTTCCTTAAGAGAAGGGCGTGGGGATCACTCTCTCCAGTTATGCACAGACAAAAATTGTGTTTAACACTATTTTTGATACATAGAAAATTTATTTTAGGCTGGGGCAGTGGCTCACGCCTGTAATCTCAGCACTTTGGGAGGCCGAGGCGGGTGGATCACGAGGTCAGGAGTTTGAGACCAGTCTGGCCAACATGCCGAAACCTCGTCTGTACTAAAAATACAAAAATTGGCCAGGCGTGGTGGCGCACACCTGTAATCCCAGTTACTGGGGAGGCTGAGGCAGGAGAATCACTTGAACCCTGGAGGCAGAGGTTGCAGTGAACCGAGATCATGCCATTGCACCCCAGCTCTGGGTGACAGAGCAAGACTCCATCTCAGAAATAAAAAAGAATATTTTGTTCTAAAATTGATCTATTCTTAGGTGAAAATGCTATTTTATTATAGTCAGTAATGTTTGAAGAGGTTTAAAAAAAGCCTGCATTAAAAAAAATTTTGCTGCAGATATTGATGAATGTTCAGAACAACCCTCAGTGTGTGGGAGCCACGCAATCTGCAATAATCACCCAGGAACCTTCCGCTGCGAGTGTGTGGAGGGCTACCAGTTTTCAGATGAGGGAACGTGTGTGGGTAAGTTCTCCAGGTAACTTTTCAAAACATTATTCACATGGTGTGCATTAGCTCTTGTGCAAAAGGTCTGGTCCCAGGTAAAATGAGTCTGGTCAAGTTGGAAGGTGCCGGGAAGGGCAATTTATAAAGATGAATCAGACTTAGCCCCTGCCCTCCAACTATCTGGAGAGTCACAAGTATAATGAGTAAGCAACATTATTGCCTACACTAGTAATACCATCGCCTCACCTGTTGCCAGCTTTTGCATTACATTTGCCTCTTATAAACTTCTTTTAATCATTTTCATTATGGTTTTAAGAACTATAAAGCTATTAGACATGTTTCTTCGAGTAATTAGTAGCCTTGGGGTTCATATTGAGGGCCCACCTTATAGGTACTTTTGTATCACTACCTATCTTAGATTGAATTCTACCTGAGTTACACCTAAAATTCCAACTGGGGTCATTCTATTTATGGATTTTAATTTTACCAACCACGAGCAGCAGCATAATTTCTTAGCCTTATTGAAGTAAGTTGCAGCTATTAATTAGGCTAATTATGCTGTTGCTGAATGATGATTTTGGTGATGATGAGGATGGGCCAGCCACAAACAGCCAGATTGTTTAAATTCTTCCTCTTTTTCCTCCTGCTGCACTTTGACCTGGTCATTCAAGATTCTTGTTCCCAGGTCTGGAGGGTGCCACGTCAAACGGGCATCTGAACTCAACATGTCTTCCCAATTTAAAACAGATTCCTCTTGTACCATGTCAGCAAACCATCTTCTTGCCTCTTCCTCACTGTTCACTAAACCCTAGAATGTTTTCTTTTTGCTCTGTCTCAAAGCTTGGGTAAGGCAGCCAAGGTCCTGGGGTGAGGTGGTGTCTTGAGGGTGGGAGGGAACAGGCAGTTCTCATATTTTGAGTGTGACCCAAACATCTGTGAGCTCAGGGAGGCCAGTCCCCTCTGCACAGTTGAGATTTTCACTCTGCTAAAGTTACTTCTTTTTTTTTTTTTCCTCAGTAGAGAACATCAGTTTCTATGTATTTGGCCTGATTTCTTTCTTTGCTTTTTGAGGCTAAGGAGATTCAAAAGTTTAATTTTAACGGCCATACCATTTACATTACACTTCAGCTCAAGCTTGAGCAGTGGATACTTGATCCCTTGGGTGATGATGTGCACAGTAACTGAGATCCACCCTGGGACACCTGTGTGGAGCATGGTGACCTGGGTTTCCGGATCCAGTCATTCCTGATGTCCACACTCACTGAAGGGGTAGGGTAGGGTGGGGTACAAGACAGGTGCTGGGCAAATGTCTGCTTCAGACATTTACTTTTGAGGAAGACAGCCTCTCTCGGGCTCAGTTCCTCGTCTGTAAAATGAGGTGATTAAACTGGATCATTGGTTTCCTGTGACCCATGGAGCTCTTGGAGGTGCCTCAGGAGCTGTCAAGGAGGACACAGGCCAGCTGCGGGCAGGTTCTTGTCCTCTCCCCTGACCTTTAGCCTCCCTTTTTTTTTTTTTTTTTTGAGACAGAGTTTTGCTCTTGTCGCCCAGGCTGGAGTGCAATGGCATGATCTTGGCTCACTGCAACCTCTGCCTCCTGGGTTCAAGCGATTCTCCTGCCTCAGCCTCCCAAGTAGCTGGAATTACAGGCATGCACCACCACTCCCAGCTAATTTTTGTATTTTTAGTAGAGACAGGGTTTCACCATGTTGGCCAGGCTGGTCTCGAACTCCTGTCATCAGGTGATCTGCCTGCCTTGGCCTCCCAAAGTGCTGGGATTACAGGTGTAAGCCACCACGCCCGGCCTACATATTTGAGGGAGAACATCTTCACCCCTTTTAATTGGCTCCTTTGAGACTCACTGTGTAGAGAGAAGGCTCACTGTGAACCAAGTCTGCCTGCACGCATTCAAAGAAATAACTCTGGCTTGTCACTGAGTAATTGAGTGGTCATTCCATCTCTCTTGGAATTCCTTGTTGAAACAGTGTTCTAGGTCGGAAGCCTGCGCTGGGAAGGTTACCCTGCAGGTCAGAATGGGGCAAGGTGAAGAAATAAACGGGGCAAGGTGTGCTCTGCCAACTGCGAGGGGCTGGGGGCACAGGCAGGGCATGTGGGCTGGCCAGGGGGAATTCTCTTTTCATGAGGACTGGTATCCATTATCGGGGAAGGGATGTTTGTGGACTTCCATCTGTGGCATTTTCTGTAAACTCATGACTCTCTTTTCCACTGGGAACCAACTTTTGCAGTTAATTGAAATGTGCAAAACATGTTTTTGTGAAGGAAAGGTGGGCCTCAGCTTGCCCATAAGTCACCTTGATGTGAAGATGTAGACACCCCTCTGAATGGACAGAGCCCTGTGACACTGGGCTGGCATATGGAGTGTGGTGAACTTGAGGTCCTACTTCACCTCCCCTGGGCATCTTGGTGCAGGGCATGATGGCACGCATCAGCTCTTCTCTGGAGGCAAGAGCAGGGCCCAGGCTTAGGCAAAAAGCTGTAGCAGTTAACTTCCAGTATGCCAAGCACAGAGAGGCCAGTAGATGGGACTGTGATTCTCTTAAGGGTCCTGATGATAGAACTCATGGAAGGAGGGCTGAGGAGTAGGTGAGTGTCACAGAGGCTAGCTGATAATGCCCCATCTTGTGCTGTTGCCTCAAGATGGAAGGCAAAGGTTGAGGTCTACAGGGTGATTTTCAGCTGGTTCAGTTACTCTGGGGTTCCTAAGGCACCATTGCATTTTGCTTCTGATTTTCTAAAAGAACTCAGAGCCAGGACAGAGTCCCGTCCTCACAATGTCAGAACACAAATCATTCCCTCCCAGCAGGCTTTGGGTAGTTGGATTATCCCAGATGAAGGAGGACTCATGTTTCTCCTCCATGAGTCTTCCTAAGATTGATTTCAGTTTGTCCTACCTTAAGTGCAGACAGACAGAGAAAGAGAGAGAGAGAGAGAGTTGGGGGGGTGGGGGGAAGAACATAAGGCAGTTTATCTAAGGCCATGTGGTTGACCCATGGTACCTGGTATATACCAAGGCTGCCTACTCCAAAAGCTCACAGTCTTCCAACCATACCTATCTCCCTGCCTTAGAAACATTTATTTGTCCTTCCTTGGTGGCAAGTGGGTGACTGACTTGGGCATTTGTAGTGAATGTTCCACCTGTACAGGTTGGGCCAAGGCTGAAGACACCACGTGGAAGTCTCAGCTCCTTTCCTCCAAGCAGTCTCAACAGAGTTCCCATCAGAAGTGTGGCATCTGCATCCAGATGAAGGGAAAGTTGGGTCCTGGGGACCTGTGATGGGGATCTAGTTTGGAGAGTGGCCTGAGACAGACCCCCAGAGTGAAACTGGGGGTCCAGAGTCAAGCCAGGTGGAATGACAAACCGTGGTGTCAGTCAGCCAAGACCCATCAGAGGCAGAACCCAGGTGGGAGGAAATGGTGAAGGCAGTGGTACCAGCCCAGTGAGGAGTGGGGTGCGGGTGAAGCTGTGGACATGCCCAGAGGTCTAGGGTCCAGGCATGGTCCCTCTTTATAGAGCTGGGAGGGGCATGTGGCCTGCTCAGGGGACTTACTTCCTAAGACTGAGCATCAACCTTTTGTTCTGAAGCTGTCATGGACCAGCGCCCCATCAACTACTGTGAAACTGGCCTTCATAACTGCGACATACCCCAGCGGGCCCGGTGTATCTACACAGGAGGCTCCTCCTACACCTGTTCCTGTTTGCCAGGCTTTTCTGGGGATGGCCAAGCCTGCGAAGGTGTGTGGTTGCTCTGATCTTCCCCTGCGTGTAACCTGAGAAAGTTTCCTAGGTGGTACCTGTCATCTGCCAATCACCAACTCACTCCCAAATAGAAGAAAGAATTCTTCTGTCATCTCCACTGAGTAAATGCGTTGCTTTTTATATCTCTCTAGTAGTCTGAGCTATGTATTTTCTTTTGGGGGCTATTCTCATTGGTGACTGTTTTGTTCTAGGTGACTAGTTCATTCAGGTGACAATTAGACACCTGCTCTCTGCTAGGAACCGGGGATATTTTCTGTCTTTCATGAAGAGACAAACTGTCCTTTTACATGGAGGTCATGCATGGAGCTTAAAGTCTATCCTTTTATTTAATAAGATATATTAATATATAGTCATTCAACTGGCTTTTTCTAACCTTCTCCTTCAAAAAAGCAAAGTTCTCTGATTGAATAAATGATTGCGGAGTCAAAGAATAAATGACTCAATAGAATCCTTCAGACTTGAGCTTCTTGGCTGCCAGGGTGCTCTTACAGGTAATTTTAGGTAAGATAGCCCATCAATAGAGTACCCTGAGTCTCTTGGTTTGTACAATTACTTAACATTATACCATAGAGTATTTCTAAGAAGTCCCAACTAAGACAGAATTTCTGAGATACTTTCTCTTTATTACTAAACATGTGAATGTTTTCTTTTCACTGAGGGTTTTCTGTCAAGCAGTTAATAATCTGTTAGTAAACACTCAGACAGTTTTAGAGCTCTCATTTATGACAGAAGGGATAATTTTATAATACAAATAGATCCTATCTTTTCCTCTGTTGTAAGGTTGATGAAAACATTCTTTCTTTTTGTTTTTCTTTTTTTCTTTCTTTTTTTTTTTTTTTTGAGATGGCATTTTGCTCTTGTTGCCCAGGCTGGAGTGCATCAGCGTGATTTCAGCTCACTGCAACCTCCGCCTCCCGGGTTCAAGCAATTCTCCTGCCTCAGCCTCCAGAGAAGCTGGGATTACAGGCACACATCTCCATACCCAGCTAATTTTTTGTATTTTTAGTAGAAACAGGGTTTCACCATGTTGGCCAGGCTGGTCTCGAGCTCCTGACCTCAGGTGATCTGCCCACCTCTGCCTCCCAAAGTGCTGGGATTACAGGGGTCAGCCACGGTGCCTGGCCAAAAACATTTTTCATGAAAACATTGTTGCCAAAGTGAAACACATTTGTAAGTGAAACAGATAGAAATTGGGGAGTTAGCGACTTGATAGTTAATGTTTAGTGAGTTTTGAATTACCGTTCCCAGATCAGAAGCAGGTTCCCATAGATACGAGTAAGTGGCTTAAATTATTGGGTAAACTACGAATTCCAGAAGAAATCTCATTGTCCCTGGGCCTGGTGGCTGTTTTACAGATGTGGATGAATGCCAGCCAAGCCGATGTCACCCTGACGCCTTCTGCTACAACACTCCAGGCTCTTTCACGTGCCAGTGCAAACCTGGTTATCAGGGAGACGGCTTCCGTTGCATGCCCGGAGGTAAGGTGGTGGGACATCTGGAGTCGGTAGCCCATTGCCCTATCCATGAATCCAGAGCACATGGCCCTGGGAGAGAAGGTGAGGTGGGAAAGTAGGAGGCTCCATGGAGAGTTCTAAGGGTGGTTGAGGTGGGAGATCAGAGCATGGACTGCAACGTAGAGCATTCTTTGAAACAGTAGAACATCACGTGGGAACATTGCCTGTAATCCCAGTACTTTAGGAGGCTGAGGTGGATCACTTGACGTCAGGAGTTCGAGATGAGTCTGGCCAACATGGCGAAACCCCCTCTCTACTAAAAATACAAAAATTAGTCAGGCGTAGTGGCATGTGCCTGTAATCCCAGCTACTCCGGAGGCTGAGGCATGAGAATCGCTTGAACCTGGGAGGCAGAGGTTGCAGTGAGCTACAACTGAGCCACTATAGTCCATCCTGGGTGACAGAGTGGGACTGCCTCAAAAATAAAAGAAAAAAAAAGAATATATTTGACACCTTAGACTGGAGTTAACCAGTTGTGTTATTTATTTTTAATTACTGCTGCTGTTGTTGGTCAGATATATTCATGCCACTATAAATGTTTTCAATTAGAGATAAGTAAACATTTTCATCTCATCGCTTTTTAAGCAGTTAAAAACTGTTTAAATAACCATCCCCTTCACTAGCCCGTGAGCACATTGAGGACCTGTGAGCTCATTGAGGGTGGTGCAGGTATACTTTATTTTTTTGTATGTTTCCAGCACCCAGTGGAGTGTTTGGTGTATGGTGGGGCTCACAGCTATTTATAGCTGTTGAAGAAATAAATGAATGCACCAGCTCCATTCCTACAACAGCATTTGAAAATATTTGTTTATCTTCACTCTCACTAAAACCAGTTTTTAGAGTAGTTGTCTATCAAAAAAGAGAAAATATCAGATTAAGATTTAAATTTTGATGTATAGTAGCACATATTGTTAGTCTAAATTATTTTCTTCTGCTTAAAATGGGGCTTAGCAAACTACGGCCCATGGGCCAAATCTGGCTGTCTGTTTTTGTAAATAAAGTTTTATTGGAACACAGCCATGCTTATGTATAGTCTATGGCTGCTTTCATGTTACGAAGGCCGAGTTCAGTAGTTGTGATAGAGACTGTAAGCTCTGCAAAGCCTAAAAAGCATAAATAGTCTGGGTGCCATGGCTCTCACCTGTAATCCTAGCATTTTGGGAGGTCGAGGTGGACAGATAACTTGAGTCCAGGAATTTGAGAGACAAGCCTGGGCAACATAGCTAGACCCTGTTTCTACAAAAAATACAAAAATTAGCTGGGTGTGGTGTGTCACACCTGTAGTCCTAGCTCCTCGGGGGGCTGAGGTGGGAAGATTGAGCCAGGGAGATCAAGGCTGCAGTGAGCCAACATCACACTACACCCCAGCCTGGGTGACAGAGTGAGATTCTGTCCCCCCAAAAAAAAAAAAAAAAAAGTATAAATAGCCTACTACGTGGGCTCTTGACAGAAAAAGTTGCTGACTCCTGGCTTCAATAAACTCAGGCCAGGCAACCTTTTGTTCCTGAAATTATGGGAACAAATACCACTACTCATAGATTTTAATGGGCAGATTACATAGAGAAGAGTTTGTGATCATTTGAGTCAAGACGTTCCAGCTACTATTAAAAATGACTAATATTCATTATTTCCTCAGGCTTGCTTCACATCTCCAGTTTAAAGAGAAGCAGATGTTTCCAATTTTGTTTTTTTGTCTTTTTAACCTGACTTTTTGTCCCCTCTTGAAAACTCTGTTGACTAAACAGAAACAGATCCAGGCGTGTAGGCTGGAATCTAAACATGGGACAAAGTTAAAACCAGCAAGGGCTGCTTGCCAGGATTGTTTCCATATTGGATCTCGTTCCCTTAAGAAGTTTAACAGTTGGTTATATACTGGAGAGAGTGTGCACTAGAAATGTGTAAGAATGTTCATTGAGTATTGTTTGTAATAGAAAAAAATATAAATGACTGCAAACAAGAGGAACAAACAGATGACTGTTGGTATAATCCATACAATGAAATGACATAAAGCAGTTAAAATGAATGACCTAGAGTTCAGGGGTAAGTCTCAAAAATGTAATGTTGAGCAAAAGAAATTATAAAAGGATATGTATAGCATGGCCCCATGTGTATAAAACATAAGCCTATGTGAAAATATACCTACATGTGTTATGTTATGTACATACATAAGAAAGCTACAACATGCATAATGGATGAGAAGTGAAAAGTTCAGGGCAGAGGTTACCTCTATAATGGGAGAGAGGGAATTGGGATTGAGGAGGGATACATGGTGTGTCTTAGTCTCTTTGGGGCTGCTCTGGAAAAATACCATAGACTGGGAGTTTATAAACAACAGAAACTTGTTTCTCATAGTTCTGAAGGCTGGAAAATCTGAGATTGACATGCTGACAAGTTGAGTGTCTGGCGAAGGCTCACTTCCTAGTTCACAGACGGCCAGACATCTTTCTGCAAAGTCCTTATATGGTAGAAAGGGCAAGAGGTCTCTTTGGGGACGCTATTATAAGGGCACCACTAAGGCCATTCATTAGGGCCCCCCTTTCATGACCTAGTCACCTCCTGGTGGCCTCACTCCCAATGCCATCACCTTGGGAGTTAGGATTTCAGTATATGAATTTGGGAGGGGACATAAACATTCAGACTGCAGCACAAGAGCTGCATTTGTGTTTCTAATGTTTTATTTTTCAGTCAGAATATGAATACAGATATTTTCATCATATTATTCTAAATTTTGTATGACTAAAATACTTTATGAAGACTGGACGCAGTGGCTAATGCCTGTAATCCTAGCATTTTGGGAGGCCAAAGTGGGTAGATCACCTGAGGTCAGGAGTTCAAGACCAGCCTGACCAACATGGAGAAACCCCGTCTATACTAAAAATACAAAATTAGCTGGGTGTGGTGGTGCATGCCTGTAATCCCAGCTACTTGGGAGCCTGAGGCAGGAGAATCACTTGAACCTGGGGGGCAGAGGTTGCGTTGATCCGAGATCACGCCATTACATTCCAGCCTGGGCAATAAGAGCAAAACCCCGTCTCAAAAAAAAAAAAAAAAAAAATTAGCTGGGCATGATGGCACATGCCTGTAATCCTAGTTACTCAGGAGGTTGAGGCAGGAGAATAGCTTGAGCCCAGGAGGCGGAGGTCACAGTAAGTCAAGATCGCACCACTGCACTCCAGCCTGGGTGACAGAGAAAGACTCCATCTCTAAATAATAAATAAATAAATAAATAAATACTTTATGAAACATTACACGGAGAAAAATAATGCATAGTGTCATCTGGTCTCCTGGTGCCGATCATAGTGAAGGACAGGGATTATACAGCACTCATTTGGTACTTGCTGTATACAGAAGGGGCTAGTTTCCAAAAGAAAACTAACTGGCTTTGAAGGTGAGCCAGTTAAGATCATGGCTACTGCAATGTCAACTGATGACAGACAAACTACAAGAAATTGCGATTTGTTCCTCTCTGTCTTCTGCACGCTGCTCCACACCCTGTGTATGGATTGTAAAGTTAGTTTAGTGGCTTGCTGTTCTCACTTTCTTTTAAATGGAATGTTGAAATAGCAAACAATAATCTAGAAAATATCAGAGTGAGGAGAATATATGTAGTAGCAGTAAGTATTGTTTCATGAAGCAATACTCGTATGTATATTTGTGTATGTGTGTGGGTGAGTGCATGCCAGCATGTGTGCGTGTGTGTGTGCACATGTGTATGTGTCTCTAAGTGTGCATGGGCTGGTGTACTGGGATGCTGAATAAAATGTATTTCTTTCTGTGGGTCATGGTTAGAAAGTTAGAAAGCCACCATATTAGTTCTCTATTGTTGCATAACAAATCACCCCCAAAGTTAGCCACTTAAAGCAATAAACATTTATTTTCTCACAGTTTCTGTGGGTCGGGAGTTCAGAAGCAGCTTTCCTGGGTGGTCCCTGGACCCAGGGACTCTCATGAGGTTGTTGCTGAGACATTAGTCGGGGCTGTGGTCTTCTGTGGTGGCAAAGAAGGATCCCTGCTGAAGGACCCGCATGGTTGTCAGCAGGCCTCAGTTCCTCACAACATGGGTCTGTCTACAGGGATGGCTAAGCGTCTTCAAGACCTAGTAGCTGGCTCCCTCCACAGCAAGTCAAAGGAGAGAGAGAGAGAAAGAGAGACTGACCAAGATGGAAGCCACAATCTTTTATAAACGAATCTTAGAAGTGACAAGTATCGCTTCTGTTGATACCATCAGTCTCGGGCCATCCCTCTTGCAGTGTGACAGGGGTCTACCCAAGTATGGAAGAGCAGGCGGTGGGGAGAATGAGGGCCGTCTCGGAGGTCGGCCACCATAGCCACTGACCCTGACCTTGGCTGGACAACATCTGAGGGAATGTAACTGGCTAGGTTTTTGTAACATAGGTGAGTTTATCAGAGGATCAAAGAGAGGCATAAAATGCCTCAGGCTAGAAATGTAAAACCTGGTCCAGGAGTTTAAGAACACCCTGGACAACATAGCAAGACCCCATCTCTATCAAAAAATTTAAAACTTCGAGGCATGGCATTTAAAAATTAGCACACACCTGTAGTTCCAGCTATTCACAAGGCCGAGGCAAGAGCATCACTTGAGCCTGGGAGTTCAAGGCTGCAGTGAGCTATGATCGTGCCCCTGCACTCCAGCCTGGGGTGACAGAGCTAGACCCTTTCTCCAAAAAAATTTAAAAATAATAAACAAAATGAAGCTTTCCCTCAACCCTGCATCCCTCTCTCACTGCCATCCCCTCGCCCTCCTTCCCTTTATAGTTTAACTCTTCATCAAGGTTATCTGGAATTGCTGCCTCCACTTCCTCCTCTCTCATCTTCCATTTTTTTTCCTATCTTTATATTGTAAAAATAAAACATAGATGCAGAAAGTCAGAGAAAGCAATATGTAGTTCAAGGAGTTACTCTAAGGTGAGCCTGGTTGTCACTGCCACTCAGATCTTGAAGTAGAGTTTTCCAGCAGCCCCAGGAGCCCCACCTGCCCCAGTCATAGCCTCCCCTCTCTCCTCAAAAGCAACCACTAACCTGACATTTGTAATGATCTCTTCCTTGCATTTCTAATAGTTTTAGCACACTTGAGTGCATTCCTAGTCATTGTAGGTTTGGTGCTGCTCATTTTTCTATCTGTAGTTTTCTTCTCCATCCCTTTCTTTTCCTTGCATTTGGTCTGTTGTAGAACCCATCCCTTTAGATCTGTAGTTTCCCACAGTCTGGATCTTGCTGATTGCACACTCATTGTACAGCACTACACGCTCCTTTGTCCTCTAAATTGCCTGCAAATTGTCAGAGGCTTGATCAGACTTAGGTTCAATCCTTTGGGCAAGACAATAGGTGGTGGTGTGATCTTTCATTGGGAGTGCATGTCTGCTTGTCTCATTTTTTGTGATATTAGGAGCTATTGATGATTACTGCCTAGATCCATTAATTTCTAGGGGGTGACAAATGGTGATATTCTAATTTCATCATTACTTTCTCATTTATTAGTTGGAATTCATGCTTATTACCTGGGTCCACTCATTTCTAATGGGGGGAGCAAAATGGTGATAGTCTAATTCTATTCATTGCAACGAAATAACAGCTAAAACTGTATTTGTAATTTGGAAGTAGAGAGGTAGCTTTATTCGGTATATGGGTGGAGAAGCAGAGGACAGTCAGTCTCCCAAGAGAAAAATAAAGCAAGTGAGTTACAAGGAGAGAGGAGCTCTTAGTTCCTGACAGTTGTCTATTTCTGGTTCCAGTCCCTTTTTTGATTCACATGACATAACTATATTTTCATAATAAATTCTTCCTTTGGGTTTAGGTTAAGTCAGAGTGGTTCCTGTTACTTTAGTTAAAGAACTTTGACCAGTGAGGGCACTGTGCACTTTTATGATGATATTATTACTATTAGTAATATTATTACTATTAGAAAGTGCAGGCTGGATAATTAGCTACTATGCTCTGTACAGAAGTTAGTTGATTTTTGTTCGTTTTAAAATTCAGGTAAGCTGTTTTTTACTTTTCCTTTCTGACGTGTCTTCACTAAAGAATGCCTCCCTAAAATAATATGAATAGATAACTACAACATCAAACAATAGTTTAAAAAAGTGAAATTTTTATCTAGTGGAAGAGATAATACTAAAGTAATAATAGCTAACACTTATACAGCACATAATTTTTGCCCAGTATTGTTTTAAAAATAGCAAAATGTAAGGTAAATTAGAAGAAATCTTTTTAGTAAATGAAATTTTATGTCAAAGTGTATGGCATATGAATCATTTTGCAATCAGAAAAAACAGACAATTGGTTCAAATATCTTGAGAGCTGTATCTTACAAAATTATGATCGTGTGTTATTTATGCTTTCCAAAAGCAGTTGTTCAGGTTCTTGTGTTTAGACTGCCAGTAAATATGCTTTCAGCAGAACAAAACACTCTTGCATCTTCAAAAAACAAAACAAAAAAAAAGTATTACAATTTGTTTTGAGATTTCCTGGCTCTCTCCCCATCCCCCGCCTATATCTGGGCCTTCTCTTCCCTGGTCTCTGCTTACATTTTTTTGTTTGTTTGTTTGTTTTTTGTTTTCTTGAGACAGTGTTACCCAGGCTGGAGTGCAATGATGCGATCTCAGCTCACTGCAACTTCTGCCTCCCAGGTTCAAACGATTCTCCTGCCTCAGCCTCCCAAGTAGCTGTGACTACAGGTGCACGCCACAACGCCCAGCTTATTTTGTATTTTTAGTAGAGACGGGGTTTCACCATGTTGGCCAGGCTGGTCTCGAACTCCCAACCTCACTGATTTGCCCACCTCAGCCTCCCAAAGTGCTGGGATTACAGGTGTGAGCCACCGTGTCGGGCTCCATCCTGCTTAAGTTTGATCCCACTCTCAGCACCGTCTTCCCAGCGTGATGCCCTGACAGCCTGGTCAATTTCCTAGGGTCTAGCTCTTCCAGCCCCTTTAGTCTTTATTTTTTTATTTTATTTTTTTTTTTGAGACAGAGTCTTGCTCTGTCACCCAGGCTGGAGTGCAGTGGCATAATCTCGGCTCACTGCAAGCTCCACCTCCCGGGTTCACGCCATTCTCCTGCCTCAGCCTCCCAAGTAGCTGGGACTACAGGCGCCTGCCACCACGCCCAGCTAATTTTTTGTATTTTTAGTAGAGACGGGGTTTCACCGTGTTGGCCAGGATGGTCTCGATCTCCTGACCTCGTGATCCACTCGCCTTGGCCTCTCAAAGTGCTGGGATTATAGGCATGAGCCACCACGCCTGGTTTAGTCTTTAACTTGAAGTAAGAAAATCCCTCCCAGTTTGGCTGCTGTTTTTACATTGGCCTGCAGTGCCTTCTAGAGTGCCTGTTAGTGCTGGGGCTTGCTTGTTCCCACACTGTGAGATGCTCTGCCCCTTTCCTCTGCTGTCTTCCACACAAAGACGACAAGTTGGTGGTGTGTCCCTTCACCCTTCCTCATCACCGTGTTGCTTTGTAAATGCTACCCATGGGCTATGGATTTTGTTATCTGGTTAATCCATCTGGAATTGGACTCTAAAAGGTAAGCTCCTGCATTCTTCCAGAGTCTCTCATTCTCTCTCTAATCACTGCAGTCAGCTTCCTTCCCCACCACAACACCCAAACTGCTCTCATAAAAGCAGCAACAACCCTCCCTTTGTTACATCTGAGACCTCATTTCTTTTTCTTTTTCTTTTTTTTTTTTGAGACAGAGTCTCACTCTGTCATTCAGGCTGGAGTGCAGTGGCGCGATCTCTGCTCACTGCAACATCCGCCTCCTGGGTTCAAGCGATTCTTGTGCCTCAGTCTCCTGAGTAGCTGGGATTACAGGTGTGTGCCACCACGCTTGGCTGTCGTTGTTGTTGTTGTTGTTGTTGCTGTTGTTGTTGTTGTTGTTTGGGACAGGATCTCACTCTGTTGCCCAGGCTGGAGTGCAGTGGCTCCATCTCAGCTCACTGCAGCCTCCACCTCCCAGGTTCAAGCAATCCTCCCACCTCAGCCTCCTGAGTAGCTGGGATTACAGGTGCTTGCCACCACGCCAGGCTAATTTTTGTATTTTTAGTAAAGACGGGGTTTCACCATGTTGGCCAGGCTTGTCTCGAAATCCTGGCCTCAAGTGATCTGCCCACCTCTGCCTCCCAAAGTTCTGGGATTACAGGCGTGAGCCATCGTGCCTGGCCTGAGGCTTCATTTCTTGATAGCACTTGGCACAGTTGGTCTCACCCTCCTTCCTGAAACACTTCCTTCATCTGGTATCCAGGACAACACACCTCGGAGTTTTCTGCATTTCCAGCTGGTGCACGTCACTGCTGGTACTATTAGCCCCATTGAATGCATGAAGATATGGGGGTTAGAGAGACTAGATAATTTGTCCAAGGCATCCAACTAACTAGTAGCATAGCCAGGACCAAGAGTTAAATATTTCTTAAGCATCTCTTATGTGCCTGTCACTGTGTTTGACACATGAACAGTAAAATGTCTCCACCCTGGAGGAGTCTGCACTGTAACTGGGCAGGAAAAGGGAATACTTGAAATTAGTAGTGAATAACTACCATTCACTAGTAGTGATAACTACTACTTATTCACTAGGAGTGATAACTAGTGATAACTAGCAGCGGGAAGCAGAGATGCAGGTGGGCTAGAAAAGCTGGGGAAAGTGAGAGAGGAAGGATTTGCACTCAGCCTTGAAGGACGGGTGAGATTTGAACTGGAGGCAGGGAGGAATAATAAGGGGGAGGGTCAGTCAGGCAAATGGGGGAGTTGAGGTTGAGGAGGGTCCAAATCAGGCCACCCAAAGGCTTGACAAGCTCCCGGTCTTGATGCCTGTGGCCGCATCTGACCGCCACCTCCTTCCCTTGTGACTCTCACGTGGCCTCGTTTCCAAAGTGCGGAGTCATCGCTAAGCCTGTGGTTCCTCCATCCCTTCTTTTTCTTGAAGTCCTCTCTAACCTAACCCCAGGAAGCACAAAGTCAACCGTCCTCACCAATACCTGGAATTTCTTGACTTCCTATCCGTCTGCACTCTCAGCCTGCAAAGCTCTTGTCTTAAGTCAGTTCAGCCACTGCGCCTAGGCTGCTGTGGCTGGGTGTATTAGAGACACTGCAGATTTATCGTCATTTTTTGTTTGTTTTTTCTTTTTTTTAGACACAGTCTCGCTCTGTTGCTCAGACTGGAGTACAGTAGTGCCATCTCGGCTCACTGCAACCTCCGCCTCCCGGGTTCAAGCGATTCTCCTGCTTCAACCTCCCGAGTAGCTGGGATTACAGGCATGTGCCACTGCACCTGGCTAATTTTTGTGCTTTTAGTAGATATGGGGTCTCACCATGTTAGCCAGACTGGTCTCGAACTCCTTGCCTCAGGTGATCTGCCTGCCTCAGCTTCCCAGAGTGCTGGGATTACAGGCGTGAGCCACCGCGCCCAGCCTGATTTATTGTCTTTAATGTCAGCCAAGCCCTTGACCAAGGCAGGTGTGGTGCTCTTCCTCTCTGTCCCATAGCAGCCTGTCCAGACCACGGCCAGCCGCTTCTCCCACTGTGCCACTGACCAGCGTCCTCATCTTTTGCACTAGCCTGTACAATCAAGGAGTCTCCTATTTAGCCCTTGCAGGGCGCTTGGCTGGTGGCAGCTTTCACTAAATGCTTATAACACTAGTGAGTAAGTGCTTCACGTGTCCATGGGGCTCTTGACCTGAAGAGTATGATGACTGCAGTGATTTTAAAAGCCTGCAGTGGTAGAATTTCGGGAGAGGAAGGCAGCCAGGAGCCAAGAGCTGCTCCAGGAAACAGGTGTGATGAAACTCAACAATGCAGTTTCACACCGCGACAGAAGAGACTGCACACAGAGGAGGAGTGCGAGCTCTCTTCCATGCTCGTTACGACCTTTCTGTTTCCCTTCTTTGTCTGCCTTTTCCCAACTGCGAGCTCAGTGCCCCTCCCTGGCCATTCATCTTCCTCTCCAGCCCTGTGAGAATGGGGGTAAATGTTGGGAAGGGACATGAAGAGAGTTCATAAGTAAAGAAAGCTGTCATCACCATTATTGTTATTGCTATCACTATTATTAGTAGTGTTGTTCTTAGTAGCCCCTAGGAACATGAGGATGAAGACCATGTCAGATGGACATTGCCCCCTTGACTTGTAAATTCCCCTTCTTGGAGATTTGGCAGTCTTGCTTGGACTAACAAGTGTCTATTTGGCAGTGAATGAGATGGGGCTATAAGCCAGCAAATCTCAAAGCCAGGCTGGGCGCGGTGCCTCATGCCTGTAATCCCAGCACTTTGGGAGGCCGAGGCGGGCGAATCACGAGGTCAGGAGTTTGAGACCAGCCTGGCCAAACATGGTGAAACCCCGTCTTTACTAAAAATACAGAAAATTAGCTGGGCGCAGTGGCAGGCACCTGTAATCCCAGCTACTCGGGAGGCTGAGGCAGGAGAATCACTTGAACCCGGGAGGCAGAGGTTGCAGTGAGCCAAGATTGCACCACTTCACTCCAGGCCGGGTGATAGTGAGATTCTGTCTCAAAAATAAAAAATAAAAGTAAATAAATCTCAAAGCCAGCAAAGACCAGGGACTGTTCACTGCACCCGAGTGACCTTGTCCAGAGATGTGTGTCCCAGAGGTGCATGCCCAGAACCCGTGTAGGCCCTGGGAGTAGCTGCCCCTGCAGTGGGGAGTGGACTCTGTGCAGGAAGATGCTGAATAAACAGCATCTTCCCAAATAAGTTCCATTCTGAGTAGCCCATGGGTTCTCCCGCGGTTGCATGTCGTCTCTTCCCAGAGAGTCTTGACATCTGTGAGCACCTCCCCTCTCTCCACCCTATTGAGTATATGAGAGGCTACAATGGTCATTTATTTGAATGAACACAGAGAAACCAATTTAATCAAGCAAGGGAATGGAATGCAAATCCAAGGTCAAGAATGTACTTTCTTCTTAGTTCTCCTTTTTGTAAACCAAAAAGTATCTGAGACAGGTCTCAATCAATTTAACAATTTATTTTGCCCAAGTTAAGGACATGCCTGTGACACAGCCTCAGGAGGTCCTGATGTCATGTGCCCAGGGTGGTCAGGCTACAGCTTGGTTTTATAGATCTTAGGGAGACATAAAACATCAATCAATACAGGTAAGATGTATGTTGGTTTGGTCCAGAAAGGTGGGACAACTGGGAGCCGAGTGTAGGAGGGAGAGCTTCCAGTTCATAGGCAGATTCAAAGATTTTCTGATTGTCAATTGGTTGAGTTATTATCTGAAAACCTGGAACCGATAGAAAGGAATTTCTGGGTTATGATAAGGGCTTGTGGAGACCAAGGTTTAATCATGCAGATGAAGCCTCCAAGTAGCCGGCTTCAGAAAGAACAGATTGTAGATGTTTCTTGTCAGACTTAAAGAGTCTGTTCTGTCAAGTTTTGTTGTTGTTGTTGTTGTTGTTGTTTTAATTGAGATAGAGTCTCGCTCTGTTGCCCACGTTGGAGTGCAGTGGCGCAATCTCAGCTCAATGCAACCTCCATCCCCTGGGTTTAAGCGATTCTCGTGCCTCAGCCTCCCAAGTAGCTGGGATTACAGGCGCCCATCACCACGCCCAGCTAATTTTTGTATTTTTAGTAGAGATGGGGTCTCACCATGTTGGCCAGGCTGGTCTCAAACTCCTGACCTCAAGTGATCCACCCACCTCGGCCTCCCAAAGTGCTGGGATTACAAGTGAGAGCCACAGCGCCCGGCCTGTTCTTTCAGTCTTAAGATCCACGTTGATGTTAATGGTAATGAGACATGGCCAACCCTCCCCTTCCTCTCATGGCCTGAAGTAGTTTCATAGGTTTACTTTGGAATGCCCTTGACTGAGAGGAGGGGTCCACTCCGATGGTTGGGGGACTTGGAATTTTATTTTTGGTTTACACTCTGTTTCATTTTCCTCTCATTCTCTTTGTCCCCCAACCTTGAGAAAAGTCACTCCAGACTTTCTGCCATTCCTCAGATGAGTATCAGGTCTTGAATGCTTTCTTCCCTAGCAGCTTGAACTAGATGAGTAAGAAGACGCTTGTCTGAGTCATCAACTTATCAACCAGAAACAAGCTCAGGAAATGAGTCTTTAGCATCCCCACTACCCCCACCCCATCCACCAGGCCTTTCATGGAAAAAGTTTCCCATGGGGGCCTGGGAGACTCAGCAGGGGTCTCTCCCTAGAGCCCCTGGGCCGCTCCCACTGTCTGCTGGCCCAGGAAGTCCACCAAGATCACAGCTTTTTATAAACACACTTGAGATTCTGTTTCCTGAGTACAGTTGAGGTTCCCTCTCCTTTTTACAAGTTCAAGATACAGTACTTCAAAGTTCCACTGTAAATTCTAGATCCCTTGAGATTTTGTGTGCTGGCCAAATACTTTGTTAACACAACTCCGTCAGCCACATAAAGTGGAACAGCGCTTACTGCCTGAAAAGTTTTGTTTGGTTGACAGCACACAGAATACCAGTTTGTTTTCTAACTGGAAAAGCACCACCATATGCAGATGTGATTGGTAGGAAAATGGGTCTGTGGATGCACAGGTAATTTTGGTGAATGTGCTAAGGTGATGTGTGCACATCGTTGTTGTCATAACAGGTTCAATGTGAGGGAGTCGTCTAAGCATGGCAATGTGGACGCCAGATGCCAGACCAGAAAGGCGGGGCTAGACCAGAAACCCAGAGACCTAGGTTCTCGTTAGAACCGAGCCACCAACCAGTGCTGTGGCCTGAAGGAGTCTCAACTTCTCTGAGTTTCAGTTTCCTCATTTGGTGTAAAAACTGCAGTTACTTATCGTGTAGGATTGCAATGAGAATCAAATGAAATATATCTGTGTATGGAAACAGCTTATATGAAAACTCTAAAACCCTAGCCAACATAAAATTTTGTGGAAGTAAACACGTTTTACATTCAAGAGTGAACAAAACCAGATTTTTTTTTTTTTTTGAGACGGAGTTTTGCTCTTGTCGCCCAGGCTGGAGTGCAATGGCACGATCTCGGCTCACTGCAACCTCTGCCTCCCGGGTTCAAACGATTCTCCAGCCTCAGCCTCCCGCGTAGCTGGGATTACAGGTGCCCACCACCATACCCAGTTAATTTTTGTACTTTTAGTACAGAACGGGGTTTCTCCATGTTGGCCAGGCTGGTCTCAAACTCCTGACCTCAGGTGATCCACCCGCCTCAGCCTCCCAAAGTGCTGGGATTACAGGTGTGAGCCACCACGCCCAGCTAGACATTTTTTATTCTAACCAGATGGCTTGCTTGTATCTTGGTTTGGTGCTTCCTACTTCAAATGTTTTGTTTTGTTTTTTATATTAATTAGCCTCTGGGACAAAAGAAAAGCATGCATGGTTTTCTCTTGCCGGGTTCTACAAATACTTTCCTGGCATGCTAACTGCTTCTCACCAAGGGAGCAACCACGTTAAGCAAGCCAACGTGAGAACTGGCAACACAGACGAAGGTACTTCAAATATCCACTGGCAACACACTTGTGGAATGTCACTGTGTCTGCCTCGCAGGCATCCAGTCGCAAATGAACATCTGGGTGCAGAGCTCGAAATGTCTCTGTGTGCCTTGTCTCGTCACCTCCCACTGACTCCTCAGACAGTCCTATGAGATCTGTTATTACTGCCATCCCTGTTCCACTGCTGCAGGAGGCACAGCTTAATCTGTATCATTGACACGTGCAAGGTGACACCAGAAGTAATGGAACTGAGGCCAGGCGTGGTAGCTCATACCTGTAATCCCAGCACTTTGGGAGGCCAAGGCAGGTGGATCACCTGAGGTCAGGAGTTCGAGACCAGCCTGGCCAACATAGTGAAACCCCGTCTCTACCAAAAAAATTCAAAATTAGCCAGACATGGTGATGGGCACCTGTAGTCTCAGCTACTCGGGAGGCTGAGACAGGAGAATTGCTTGAACCCAGGAGGCAGAGATTGCAGTGAGCTGAGATCAGGCCACTTCACTCCAGCCTGTGGAAGACAAAGTGAGACTCTGACTTAAAAAAAAAAAAAAAAAAAGTAATGGAACTGGGAACCAAAAACATTCCCAGGTGCAAAATTCTGAGAAATATATAATATTCCAGTCTATGTGATTACAGTATATTTTTATTATTAACATTTTAGTATATATTAATTAATGTACACATATGTAAACATATATACAAATAAGTATATATTTCCCCTTAACATAACCAGTAATGCCCTAGAGCGGGGGTTGGTAACTACAGTCCCCATAGGCCAAATCTGGCCCACTGTTTGTTTTTGTAAATAAAGTTTTATTGGGAAAGCCACACTCATTCATTGATGTATGAAACATGATTGCTTTCATGCTACAACCATGAAAGTTGCATAGTTGTGACAGAGACCTCATGGCCCACAAAGCTGAAAATATTTATTCTTCCTCTTAACAGGAAAAGTCAGTTGAACCCAACCCTAGACCTATTCAAGTATAATCTTCTACTCATCAAAAAAAAGCACAGAGGAGGCCAGGCATGGTGGCTCATGCCTACAGTCCCAGCACTTTGGGAGGCTAAGGCGAGCAGATCACCTGAAGTCAGGAGTTCAAGACCAGCCTGACCAACATGGTGAAACCCCATCTCTACTAAAAATACAAAATTAGCTGGGCATGGTGGCAAGCACCTGTAATCCCAGCTACTCAGGAGGCTGAGGTAGGAGAATCGCTTGAACCCAGGAGGCAGAGTTTGCAGTGAGCCGAGATCACGCCACTGCACTCCAGCCTGGGCAACAAGAGCAAAACTCCATCTCAAAAAAAAAAAAAAAAAGCACAGAAGACTGAGGCAGGAAGATGACTTGAGTCCAGGAGTTGGAGGCCAGCCTGGGCAACATAGCAAGACCCTGCCACTTAAAAAAATACATAAAGTGGCCAAGCGTGGTGGCTCACACCTGTAATCCCAGTACTTTGGGAGGTCAAGATGGATGGATCACTTGAGCTCAGTAGTTCGAGACCAGTCTGGGCAACCTAGTGAGACCCCATCTCTACTAAAAATACAAAAAAATTAGCCAAATGTGGTGATACATGCCTGTAGTTCCACCTACTCAGGAGGCTGAGGTGTGAGGATTGCTCGAGCCTGGGAGGTGAAGGTTTCAATGAGCTGAGATTGCACCACTGCACTCCAGCCTGGGTGACAGAGTGAAATCCTGTCTCAAAAAAAAAAAAAAAATACATGGAGTGAAAATGGACAGAATTAAAAAGAGAAATACAAATTATATATTTTTTAAAAAGCACCTAGGCATTCCTTGGCTCTCCAGGCCTTGTGGACGATCTCTTCTGCGTAGCTGCTGTCTCCTGGGCTCCTCTGTCAAGGCAGCCACTCACTGAATTGTAAATGTGTGTTCAGTTGTTGGCTTCCCTCCAGACTGTAAGCTCCCTGAGGGCAGGTGCTATGGGTTATTCCTGTGTGCATACCCCAGCACAGTCAAGTAGGTACTTCTTGGTTTTTTGGGTTTTCGTTTTTTTTTGGTGGTGGGGACAGGGTCTTGCTCTGTCACCCAGACTGGAGTGTAGTGGTGTGAACATGGCTCACCGCAGCCTCAAACTCCTGGGCTCTAGAGATCCTCCTGCCCCACCCTCCCAGGTAGCTGGGACCACCGGTGCATGCCACCACAGCCAGAGAAGTTTTTTATTTTTTGTAGAGATGGGTCTTGCTGTGTTGCCCAGGCTGTTCTTGAGCTCCAGGGCTCAAGTGATCCTCCCTCCTTGGCCTCCCAAAGTGCCGGAATTACAGATGTTAGCCACTGTGCCTGACGAAGTAGATGCTTCTTGACTAAATGTTAAGGAGATTTTTGTCAGGGAGATAGAGGTATGGTGTGGGCAAGCCCAGATCACCCTGGGAGCTCACAGAGGGGATTGGACTCAGCCTTGGGGAGCTGAACAGGCTTCCTGAAGGGAGTTAGGTGCCTAAGCTGATTTCTGAAGGATTAACTAGACAGGGAGAAGGAGAGTCACAAAAAGAATAGCATGTGGAAAGGCCTGGGAGGGAGAGGCAACAAGACATGGATGAAGTATAGCTCTTAGCAGACAGTGAC
Organism: Symphalangus syndactylus; assembly: GCF_028878055.3. Classification (NCBI taxonomy): domain Eukaryota; kingdom Metazoa; phylum Chordata; class Mammalia; order Primates; family Hylobatidae; genus Symphalangus; species Symphalangus syndactylus. The sequence goes on along the minus strand of NC_072434.2, from coordinate 80,464,038 downwards.
GTGGAGAATGGGTACCTCCCGGTGTCTGGACATTGCTTTGTGTGGTCGATACTGCAGAGGCTACAACTCTGGACTGGTGACTGAACTCTAACCAGTGTGGAACCCACTACGGCTTGGAAGTTGTTTATTCCAGGCCATAGCTGATTGTTAGCAATTCCACAGCTTTAGAAGTACAGTTGTCCCTCAGTATCCACGGGGCATTGGTTCCTGAAGATACCAATCCGCAGGTACTCAAGTCCCTGATATAAAATGGTGTAGTATTTGCATATAACCTATGCACACCCTCCCATGGACTTTAAATCATCTCTAGATCACTTATAATACCTAGTACAATGTGAACGCCATGTAAGAAGTTGTTATATTGTGTTGTTTAGGAAATGATGACAAAAAAGAAATCTGTTCATGTTCAGTACAAACACAACCGTCCTTTTTATTTTTACAAATATTTTCAATCTGTGGTTGGTTGAATCCACAGATGTTGAACCCGTGGATATGGAGTGTTCACTGTATTTCCCTGTCTTAAGATCTGAGTTATACCGTTTAGAGGTCGATTTCCATGCCAAAAAGCAGGACATAAATAAAGGAAAACATACAAATGTTGGTAAATGCACGTGGTGGTATCTGGTCCCTGAAATCTTTGGCCTTGACTTGTTGGTTATCAAGAAGCTTGAGATGCCAGCACGGCCAACATGGTGAAACCCCGTCTCTACTAAAAATATAAAAATCAGCCAGATGTGGTGGTGCTTGCCTGTAATCCCAGCTATGTGGGAGCCTAGGGCAGGAGACTCGCTTGAACTTGGGAGGCATAGTTCGCAGTGAGTCGAGATCATGCAACTGTACTCCAGTCTGGGCAACAGGGCGACACTCCGTCTCAAAAAAAAAAAGAAGCTTGAGATGATAAAAATGACTCATTTAGAAAAAAACGAACAAAAAAATTTCTTAAAATAAAACCCAGTGATGTTCATCAATGGATAAGCGAAATATGATCTGTCCCTACAATGCAATATTATTCAGCCATGAATATGAAGCAGGTTCTAATACATGCTACCACTTGGATAAAGCTTGAGAACATTCTGCTAAGTGAAAGACGCCAGACACAAATGTCACATGTTGTATGATTCTGTGTATACGAAATATCCAGGATAGGTAGGTCTGCAGAGACAGACTGCAGATTGATGGTTGCCAGGGACTGGGAAGAAGGGGGAAACGGGGATCAACTGCTTAATGCATATGGGCTTCCTTTTGGGGTGATGAAAATGTTTCAGAACTAGGTAGAGGTTGGTAGTTACTTAGCATGGTGAATGCACTAAATACCATTGAATTGTTTACTTAAAAATGGTTCACTCGGCGGGGCACAGTGGCTCATGCCTGTAATCCTAGCAGTTTGGGAGGCTGAGGTGGGCGGATCACATGAGGCCAGGAGTTCCAGACCAGCCTGGCCAACATGGTGAAACCCTGTCTCTACTAAAAATACAAAATTAGCTGGGTATGGTGGTGTGCGCCTGTAATCCCAGCTACTCTGGAGGCTGAGGCAGGAGAATCACTTGAACCCGGGAGGCAGAGGTTGCAGTGAGCTGAGATGGTGCCACTGCACTCCAGCCTGAGCAACAGGAGCGAAACACCATCTCAAAAAAGCAAAAAAAAAAAGGTTCACTTTATGTTCTATCAGTTTGCTTCAATTCTTTTTGCCTCAATTTTTAAAAAGTGTTTTAAAAGGAACTACCTAGGAGTAAAAAGGAGATGTAAATATCATTTTCTTGACATTAAACCTATTCAATAATAATGATGTTTCTGCATTTTGAATAACTGATGAAACAAAACCCAGTGATACACAGGCAGCCCTCGTGGTTCTGAGCGAGCTGTGGGGACTCCTGCAGCCCCGCCAGGGAGCACTGACGGATGACGCACCTGACGGATGACGCACCTGACAGCTTTCTTGTTGCCTGTTTCTCTGATAGAGGTGGAGAAAACCCGGTGCCAGCACGAGCGAGAACACATTCTCGGGGCGGCGGGGGTGGCAGACCCACAGCGACCCATTCCTCCGGGGCTGTTCGTTCCTGAGTGCGATGCGCACGGGCACTACGCGCCCACCCAGTGCCACGGCAGCACCGGCTACTGCTGGTGCGTGGATCGCGACGGCCGCGAGGTGGAGGGCACCAGGACCAGGCCCGGGATGACGCCCCCGTGTAAGTGGGTGCAGGTCGTGCTTGGGCGTGTGCCTGAGAAGGACCTCGGGTGACCGGAATTGCTGAACACGCACTTGGCTCTTCTGCTGGCCCTAAAGCTTAAACTGTTCCACTGGCTCCAGCCCCACCCCTCCCTGCTGCACTCCTCTTCCCTCTCACTTACCCTGCTCCTGCCCATGCTTCTTCTCCTCCTCACCGTCTCTGTTCTCTTACCCTCTTCTTTCTCTTTCCCCACCCAACACACACGTGCAGGGTGTAAATACCCAGTGGGGCCTGCCACAGCAGTACCCTTAATGGTAGCAGAGCGGCTGTGTGTGCTCTGGGGCTTCCAGAAGAACCCTCTGCTGAGGGAGGCGTGGAGGTGGAATGCTCCTGCACTGGGACATGGCAGGGATGGTGGGGACCAACCTGAACCCTTCCCCAGGGCTCTGTGTCCTAGGCAGTAGGACCTGTTCAGACCCTTGCAACCCTTGCCCCCTTCAATCGTGCCCTGGGGCCTTTAGTTACTTGGGTTGATTTTCCAATCCAAGGAGCAAACAGCCACAGAGCTTTCTGCATGAGCTGGCTCTAAGACCATCACCGGAGGCAGTGGGAAGCTGCTGTCCTAGGGGCCAGGGACCCTGTGTAAGGCCCAGCCTGGTGGCTGTGTGACTCTGGACAGACACCTTCCCCAGCCTCAGTGTCCTCAGTCTCAACCTAAACATGAGGCAAAATAATCCCGAGAGTGATTCCCAGCTCTAAAATTCTGCTTCTGTTGCAAATGTAGAAATTGGTTATTGTCACAAATTACCAAAAGCGAATATAATGAATCTTTGAATCTCCACTCCCAATTTAGCTAATAATCATAGATTGATCTCCTATCAAATATTTCCCCAAAGCTGCTAAGAAACAGTAAAATAATTACTCAGAAACTTCACTCATTCACGCAGCCAACATTCACTGAGGGGCCAATGCTGTGGTGGGTGCTAGGATATCCAGAGGAAAGTCACGGTGCTGGGCCCCCAAGAAGCGGAAAGGACAGTGAATAAACAGGAACCGTGTAGGGAGATGAGCTTTAGGAGAAGCAGACAGCAACCAGGAGCCGAAGAGGAATCCTGGCTTGTGTGGGGCGGTAGGCTCATGGGTGAGGCTTTCCAGAAGCAACACCATGTGAGCCACGTTTCTAAGCCTGCGTATTGGTCGTGAGGGCAACGAGGAGCCTGGGGTAGGTTTGGAGCAGGCGCCCATGTGAAGCAGGGTTTAGTTTTAGAATATCACTGGCTCAGTGGGTAGAAGCTGAGAGGCAGGCTTGACAGTCCCTGGCGGGGGGAGGTGAAGGCTGTTGCACTACTTATGATGAATCCAGGTGAGAAACAGATGGATTTCAGAGATATGAAAGAGGTTGACCAGATTGGTTTATGTCACTGATTGGGTGAAATAGGCAAGATAGACAAGAGAAAGTGACCTTGGAGACAACCTTGTCCAGCTCTCATTGTAGAGAGCAGGAGACCAGGCCCTGGAAGATGCATGCCCTGAGCACACAGGCAGTGAGTGGGCGGGGCCAGGACAGGGCTCAGGTCTCCGGACACCCGATCAGCCCTCTTAGCCCTCCTTACTCCACAGCACAGCTGTGTGTCCCTCCTGGGACATTGTCTTATCAAGTAAATCAAGGAGCCGGGCCAGAGGTTGAGGTCAGCAGATGGGAAGGCAAGCCTGATTCGGAGGGAAAAGGAGCCCCTGGCCATGATTTTGTTCTTGGAAGCCCATAAATGTCATGTTCTTGCTTGTCAGGCCCCAGGCTCTCCCATCCCTGTGGCACCGGGACAGAGTGCACCGTATGGGGCAACTCATTCTGCTAGGCTCCTCCAGCATGAAAAAGCTCAATAGTTTGCACTGGAACCTGGCTCCCTGTGGGCAGGGCGTTCAGGGATGCTGTTTTCGCTGTTGTGCTGCTGCGGGTGCTGCTGGTGCTGCTCTTATTTGGTTCCTTCCTCTAGCGCCAGTGCCCGCAGCACAGCATGAGTAGCCAAAGCTTTTCTATTAAGAGGGAGGCCGGCCAGGCACAGTGGCTCACACCTGTAATCCCAGCACGTTGGGAGACCTAGGTGGGCAGATCACTTGAGGTCAGGAGTTCGAGACCAGCCTGGCCAACATGGTGAAACCCCGTCTCTACTAAAAATACAAAAATTAACTGGGTATGGTGGCGCGTGCTTGTAATCCCAGCTACTCAGGAGGCTGAGGCACAAGAATCGCTTGAACCAGGCAGGCAGAGGTTGGAGTGAGCCAAGATCGCGCCACTGCACTCCAGCCTGGGTGACAGAGCAAGACTCCATCTCAAAAAAAAAAAAAAAGAAAAAGAGGGAGGCCAAGCCATTTTGTTTTCACATGACCTTTAATGCTATGTATTACCTTCTTCATCAGTGCCCTTTGATTGACTGAGGGCTTTCTACTTCTGGTGCTTTCAACTATAAAATGGGCATTGTGTGGCTGTGGCAGTTTGTGGTGCCATGAAGGTGATGTGACCTGATGTGTGGGTGTGTGTATTGTGTGTGCATGTGTGTGGGTGTGTGTATGCATCTGTGCGTTCCTGGTGCACATGGGCCTCACTCACTGACCCCTTCTGCCATGCAGGTCTGAGTACAGTGGCTCCCCCGATTCACCAAGGACCCGCAGTGCCTACCGCCGTGATCCCCTTGCCCCCCGGGACCCATTTACTCTTTGCCCAGACTGGGAAGATTGAGCGCCTGCCCCTGGAGGGAAATACCATGAGGAAGACAGAAGCGAAGGCTTTCCTTCATGTCCCGGTGAGTGCTGGCTGATTGTACCTGGTGACAGCTCCTGCTTCAGTGACCTGGAGAAACAAGCAGGATGAGGTCAGACCAGAACCCCAGCCTCAACCCCTGGAACCATGGGTGCTCATTCCACATGGCCCTGGGTGACCATCTCTAGATGGGGCCACTGTATTGCTGAGCTGCTTGTGATCTTCTCATTCCCCTGCCAAATTCATAGTGATTCATCTTTCAGCAGCTGCTCAATTTAAGAGCCTCATATCTGCCCTGACGTAACAACAAGCATTGGAGTTTTTAGAGGCTTTCAAAGCTTCAAAGATGCATTTTGTGATTTAGGGACTTCTTTTCCCATTAGATAGCGGTTGGGCAATTCAGAAAAGCCTTTCTGTTTTATCTGATCCTGACCCCTGCCAAGAAACCAAACCTGAGACCTGCAGGCTTCCACTACAAGGCTGAGTCAGAGTTGCTGGAGCAGTGGGAGGGGCTGTGAGGGTCCCATGAGGAGTGAAGGAGAGGGAGGGTCTGAGATCATTTGCTCTTGTAAAAGAAAGTCCAGCAGAAAGCCCTATCATTCCTCACTGGGGGCACAAAGTCTGCTTGAAAATTCTTGGTAAAGCTGCTACTTGGGCCATCTTGTCTGCCACAGGCCCAGCTTTCAGTTTTTCTTATCTTCCTCCTTTCTCTACCCATTGTGTTTTCTTCTTTTTCTATTTACTCTTCCTGAATTGATCTCCATTTCATAGATGCCACACACACAGCCACATCCCTTCTTTGGGACCAGGGAGGAAACATCAGCAAAAAAGTATCCAAAATCGAAATACTTTTCAAAAGCCACTGGCAAAGAAGTCTTTATGAGATTCATGTCCTTTTCCTGCACAAAGCCCTCAAATGGGCTCCCTCTTCACTCAGAATAAAATCCAGTCCTTTGCATGGCCCTCAAAGCCCTACAGGATCTGGCCTCTGGCTCCCTCTCCCACCCTGTTCCCTACCACTCTCACCTCACTTACCGGCTTCAACCCTCTGGCCCTCTGGCTGGTTCTTGAATGTACCAGGCACATTTATGTCTCAGGGCCTTTGCACTTGCAGTTTCCCCTGCCTGACAATTGCACAGTTCACTGCCTCACTTCGTGCAAATTTCTGCCAAAACATCATCTCTCAGAGAGGCCTGTCTTGATCCCCTCATCCAGACAGCAGCCACCACTGCTCTCTAGCTCTTTATGCTGCTTTGTATTTCATCAGAGCTCTTGGCACTATGTGATGCATTAAATACCCATATTTGTGTTGTGTATCTGACATGTATCTTCCTATTAAAATAGCAGCACCACAAGACAGGAACTGTTCATTTCTTTCATGGAGGTATTGGTTTCATGTGGTATTTCTAGACCCAAAACTGCTTGGCATATAGGAAGCACTCAAAAAAATATTTGCCGAACAAATGCATGCATGATCGTGGTATTCATCTATTGCCTTGCTGAAAATGTAAACCCCTTGAAGATCATCTGTGTCATTTCCATCTCCAGCACATGCTCTCAGGTAATAGGAATGGGTTAAATTCCCTGTGAAAGACATTCTTTCCCAGGACCAAGGGGAGAGGCTAAATGTTATGTGAGGCAATAAAAAGCAGATAATTTACAGCCTGGGCAACATGGAGAAACCCCATCTCTACTAAAAATACAAAAATTATTTGGGCATGGTGGCGCATGCCTGTAATCCCAGCTACTTGGGAGGCTAAGGCACAAGAATTGCTTGAACCTGGGAGGAAAAGTTTGCAGTGAGCTGAGATCCTGGGCGACAGAACGAGACTCTTGTCTCAAAAAAAAAGCAGATAATTTAAGTGGGCTAGGTGGTGGAAGGGGGAATGCTGAAACAACAGGATAAACATTCATCGTCTTTTAAAAAAACTGTTGAAAGTGGTATTAAGTATATAAACAATGTTATGCAACTATCACCTCCATTCATCTCCGAACTTTTTCATCATCCCAAACTGAAGCTATTAAATAATACCTCCCCATTCTCCCACCACTCATGTCCTAGCCCCTGGCAGCCACCATTCTACTTACTGCCCTTATACTTTTGACTTTTCTAGGTACCTCCTAGAAGCAGAATCATACAGTATTTGTCATTTGTGTCTGGCATATTTCACTTAGCATAATGTCCTCAGGTTCATCCATATTGTAGCATGTGTCATAATTTCCTTCTTTCTTAAGGCTGAAATCTCATTGTATGGATCTGCCATATTTTGTTTATTTATTCATCTATCGGCAATTGCTTCCACCTTCTGGCTTTTGCAAATAATGCTGCTATGAACACGGGTATACAAATATCTGTTCGAGTCCCTGCTTTAACTTATTTTCGATACATATACCAAAGTGGAATTGCCGGATCATACGGTAATTCTATGTTTAATTTAAATTCCTCTATTTCCTTACCAAAACTTGTTGGCTGTTTTTGTTTTTAATGATAGTCATAACAGGTGTGAAGTGGTTTTGATTTGCATTTTCCTAATAATTTATAACATTGAACATCTTTTCACGTACTTATTGACCACTTGTATATCTTCTTTGGAGAAATGTCTACTTAAATCCTTTTGCCTATTTTTTGATCGGTTCTTTCATTGTTGTTGAGTTGTGGGAATTCTTTATATATTCTGGATATTAACTCTTTAAAAGATACATGGTTCACAATATTTTCTCCCATTCCATGGGTTGTCTTTTCACTCTCTTGATTGTGTCCTATGACGCACAGAAATTTTTAATTTTGATGTAGTCCAATTTACCTTTTTTTTCTTTTGTTGCCTGTGCTTTTGTTATCATATCCAATAAATTGTTGCCAAATCCAATGTCATGAGGCTTTCCCCCTGGTTTTCTTCTAAGAGTTTTATAAGTTTGCTCTTACATTTAGGTCTTTGATTCATTTGAGTTAATTTTTGTATGTGGTGTGAGGTAAGGGTCACTGTCCTTTTTGACTTGACCCCTTGAGGAGGAAGTATGTGCTCATCCTCCTGATTTTCCCAGTAAAAGATCATCCTGGTCCACCACTTCCTTGGTCCTGAGACCCTCCCTCCTGAATCCTTCTCTGGCTTCGTAATGCCTAGTACTGTGTCCACGACCAAGCACCCACTCCCAGGGTTTCTTGTAACTGAACAATTCAGTGTTTCAATAGTTTCCAGGCTATTGACAGAATCTAACCTCACCACATGCTGAGATCATACAGCCCAGCAGCTTCTCCCTGAGCCTCTCATGGGCATCTAAAGAAAGGAACTCCTCACTGTCTGATCAAGGGAAAAGTTTGTGCTTCTGTTTTGTTTTTAAGTTTTTATTTTGAAGTAATCAGAGCCACAGGAAGTTGGAAAGGTATACAGAGAGGTCCTGTGTACCTGTCACCTGGTTTCTCCCAAAGGCTAAATTTTACGTAAGTATGAATGCCTATAGTTTTAAAATATTTTAATTTGCAAAAGATCTCGACAAGGCTTTGCCAAATCAACCCATGGGCAGATGGCTTGTTTTGAGGTGGTTGCTTTAGATAAGTTAAGTAACTCAGTGTTCTTTCTAGGTTGGAGTTTTGTCTAAATATCACCATAGTTCGTCATACATAATGAGCACCTAATAAATACTCATTAATGAGTGACTGGCGTGTAATTGATTTGCCTCTTCTGAGGAGGGGCTGGCTTACTCAGAGCTAAATCTCAGTGGCTTTTCAAACCGAACTATAGCCCAGTAGATTTTCGTGAAACTCAAATCACATGTAAAACGTTACTCAACTTTGCCTCCTCCGGTCCTTTTCTGTCTCACTTTTGTAAGAACCAATGTGTGGAAAAGGACTCTGGGTGTGTTTGCTGAAGGAAATGTTTTCTTTCCTTAATGCCATGGAGGGCCAGAGAAGTTGATGAGCATGTTTGCTGAAGGAAATGTTCTCTTTCCTTAGTACCATGGAAGGCCAGAGAAGTTGATAAGCATGGGATGCTGTGAAGGCGGTACCCACAGTTGGGGCCTGAGCATTTGGTTGTGATGGTTTAAGAGAGTGAATATCTTAAAAGTGCACAGCGTTGTCTGGGTGCACTGGCTTACGTCTGTAATCTCAGGACTTTGGGAGGCCCAGGCAGCTGGATCAGTTGAGCTCAGGAGTTCGAGACCAGCCTGGGCAACATAGTGAGACCCTGTCTCTACAAAAAATAGAAAAATTAACTAGGTGTGCTGGCACATGTTTGTAGTCCCAGCTACAATTTAATGTAGTCCCAGCTACAATTTAAATGTAATTGTTTACATTTAACCTTATTTATCCCTTCATTTATTTGGGTCTTTTATAGTTTCATGCTGCAATGTTTTATAGCATTCAGTGTGGAATCTGGCATATTTAAAAATGTTTATCCTTATATATTTTCTGTTTTTTTGATGCTGTCACAATTATTAAGGTTTATTTTCTATGTTTTGCTAGTATATAGAAAAATAATTTTATATTGACTTTGTATCTTGCACCCTTGCTAGATTCACTTTTGGTTATAGTAGTTTTATAGATTCCCCATGACTTTCTACATAAATAACCATATTATCTTAGAATAGAGTAATTTTACTTCTTCAATATGTATGCCTTTTATTTCTTTTTCTTTATCACCTTCAAGTAGGCAAAGATTTCTTAGTATTCAAAAAGCATTAGCCATAAAAGGAAAAAATAATAAATTAGACTTACTAAACATTAAAAGCCTTTGCTCTTCCAAACACTATTAAGAAAATGAAAGGGCAAACTACATACTGAGAAGAAACAACAGGTGGGTGCAGTGGCTGGTGCTGGTAATCCCAGCACTTTGGGAGGCTGTGTCAGATGGCTTGCTTGAGCCAGGAGTTTGAGACCAGAGTGGGCAAGACAGTGAGACCCTGTTGCTACTAAAAAATTTAAGAAATTAGCTAGGCATGGTGGCACATGCCTGTAGTCCCAGCTACTTGAGAGTCTGAGGGCGAGGATGACTTGAGTTCAGGAGGTTGAGGCTGAAGTGAGCAGTAATCACGCCACTACACTCCAGCCTGGGCAACAGAGACCCTGTCTCAAAAAATACATATTTATGCATATATACATACACACACACAAATTCCTACACATATAGATGTGCGTGTATATGTATATGACAAGAGCTTTATCTGAAATATACAAACAACTCCTACGACTCAATAATAATAATTTTTAAATGAGCAAAACACTTGACACTTCATTACAGAAGATATCCAAATGCCTGTAGGCACGCAAAAAGATTCTCACTATCGGATGCTTGTAGATGGACCATTCTAACCACTGGTCTTCACTTCCAGGCTAAAGTCATCATTGGACTGGCCTTTGACTGTGTGGACAAGATGGTTTACTGGACGGACATCACTGAGCCTTCCATTGGGAGAGCTAGTCTACATGGCGGAGAGCCAACCACCATCATTAGACAAGGTAAGCAAGCAAATATCATTTTTCCTTTCTGGTTTTGCTTCTAGCAGCCAAAGTGTCCACGTATGCCAGAGAAGAACAGCAAATGAAGCCAAGCTTTCATAAACATTTCTCAGTCTTTTGTTGCATTACTATGATAAAGTGCGTGAGGTTTAGGCACAATCTACTTTTTTTTTTTTTTTTTTTTGAGTCAGAGTCTCACTCTGTCGCCCAGGCTGCAGTGCAGTGGTGCTATCTCGGCTCACTGAAAGCTCTGCCTCCTGGGTTCATGCCATTCTCCTGCCTCAGCCTCCCAAGTAGCTGGGACTACAAGCGCCTGCCATCATGCCTGGCTAATTTTTTGTATTTTTAGTAAAGACGGGGTTTCACCGTGTTAGCCAGGATGATCTCCATCTCCTGACCTCGTGATCTGCCCGCCTCGGCCTCCCAAAGTGCTGGGAGCCACCGCGCCCTGCAGGCACAATCTACTTTTCAGTGTTCAACCTCAATTCCTCAATTGAGGAAATTCCTCATTAAGGATGCCAATCTCAACCAACGACTCTGTGCATTGTTTTTCATGCCTACGTTCAACAAATCAAGACTATTTTACATGGGTATGATTTATCTAGTTCAAAGACCATTACAACAAAAATCCAAAGGCCTCTAAAAATTCCACTGTGCCGAAATGGTCAAGTATTATATGTTGCTTAATTCAGTGACTCATCAACTGACTTGGGAATATTTTTGCTCATATGGCATTGTCATGCTGATGATATTTGTTCTGTGGAGTCATCTTGCGTTCTTTGCAAAATATTCACATCAAAGATACATCTTTAAAATAGAGCAGCCTCATTTTGTATTTCTTTTTACTTGGCACTGAATGTAGTTTTTTCTATTTTCAATGGAATGTTTCCCTCACAATTGATATTCTAGAAGATTTCCTGCGCCTGTGGAACAACTCCTGAAGCGTTTTTTCCCTTCTTTGTTGCCTTCAGTAGAGATGATGCAGCAGGAATGAAGCTGAGGTTAAATTAACTATGTCTGGCTTTGGACATAGACCCTGAATCCTTTTCTGGAAGCCAGTAGGCTATTTAAATTATGTCTTCCAGTTTTCATGCTTTGGTTTAGTGAAAAACAGTTTGAAAATGCCTATCTCTGTGTGTTAAAAATGTTATTGTTATTATCCACGATTTCATTTTAAAACCCAGTGGAAGAGGGGAATAGGTCATTGTTTGCTATTTCCTGTTGCTTTTGGAGCTCATAACCATCCAAGAACGCTGTAAGCACAGTAAGAAGCATTCCAAGCAAAAGCCTCGTTACTGTGAAAACACAGAATTAAACCAAAATATGATCTTTGTAGAAGAAAGATCACTGGGAATAATTTTCTTTTTTTGTTTTAAGAGAGAAAGAAGCTTCCAGTTATCTCCTTAGCATGGTACAGGTTGGTCCTTCTCTAGTGAGTGACAGTGACAGTTAGGTATCATTTTCTTTTCTTCCTTATTTCATAGCAGCCCAGATCCCAGGCTTTTCTTTCTTTCCTTAAGTTACAGTCCCAACCAAGTATCTTTAAAAAGTATTTGAGGTAAGCAGTAAGGAATACTTCTTCCTCGGACTGCACATTGAAGGATAAGATTTTCCAGACCCTTCTCTTGGAAGAGTAGCTCATAAAGAAGTATTTTGGGTTGAGGGAGAGGAGGGTTGGTTGCTCTTGGGTTTGAGACTGGGACCAGGGCTGGTTCTTTTTTTTTTTTTTTTTTTTTTTTGAGACGGAGTCTCGCTCTGTTACCCAGGCTGGAGTGCAGTGGCGCGATCTCGGCTCACTGCAAGCTCTGCCTCCTGGGTTCACGCCATTCTCCTGCCTCAGCCTCTCCGAGTAGCTGGGACTACAGGCGCCCACCACCACGCCAGGCTAATTTTTTGTATTTTTAATAGAGACGGGGTTTCACCGTGGTCTCGATATCCTGACCTCGTGATCCACCCGCCTTGGCCTCCCAAAGTGCTGGGATTACAAGCGTGAGCCACCGCGCCCGGCAGGGCTGGTTCTAAGGAGACGATATGCATGGAGCTCATGGAGCTTCCTCAAGGTGCCTCGCAAAGACACTCTCACACAGCAGCTTGTATCCTCTGTTTTCTTTGCGTGTATCTGAGTGGCTCTTGTCTCTCACACAGGATGTGCTCACGCCAAATATACTCCAGAATGACTTATTCTGGCTCTATCTGAAAGCCAGAAGGGACCTTTGGAGGTCAGTCTCACTGTCCCTGTTCATCTAGGGACATGGGAAATATTTTAATATTTTATAAATCTCTACTTTGGGTTTAGATAATAAAGACCTTGTTCAAGTGGGGTTTCTAATTCTCAATAAACTTCCTCTGGTGGGCTTGCTTTCTGGGGGCTCTGATGTGTCCAGCATCCAAGGTCACCACCATATTAGGGCTCTGGCGAAGGCTAATGCAGAGGGGGCTGAGGGTCTGCATTGCTTGTATGTTGATAAAAGAACACAGTATTGGAGCCAGATGTGGTGGCTCATGCTTATAATCCCAACACTTTGGGAGGCCAAGGCGGGGGATCGCTTGAGGTTAGGAGTTTGAGACCAGCCTGGCCAACATGGTGAAACCCTGTCTCTACTAAAAATACAAAAATTAGCCGGGCATGGTGGTGCGCACCTGTAATCCCAGCTACTCAGGAGGCTGAGGCAAAAGAATCGTTTGAACTCAGGAGGTGGAGGTTTGCAGGGAGCCGAGATGGCACCACTGCACTCCAGCCTGAGCAACAGAATGAGACCCTGTCAAAAAAACAAACAAACAAACAAACAAAAAAACACACAGTATTGGAATGGTTTCCTCACACCCCAGATCCCTCAGGTAGGGTAGCCCGTTCTACTTCCTACTTATACTCCAGTCATACTAAATGACCTTCATTCCTTTAATCAGTAGAAGGGAAAGAGTCCTAAGTGATATCAATAAAACACAAATTGTTATTATTAATTTTAAAAAACTATATAATAAAACACCAAATGAAGTCTTCAGCTTCCAGTAAAGTTAGATGGGTGCTGAGGGTTTGCAGTGAAGGTTCATGTTACCCAGTGGCAACTCCTGGCTTGAAAATCCATTGCTATAACCCAGTAAAGACTGGGGTGTGATTTTTAATCACTGACACCCCTTCTTTGTACCCCTTATACTTGTATGAAAGTAATAACAGCTATGCTTTCTTGAAAGTATTATTTCTGTGAAATGACATTTATCCCCCATAACTAATGAACAAGATAGAACTATTTTCCATTCCCCATCTTAAGATCTTCCACTGCCTCCCCTCTGCCTAAGTTCTAAGTTCATTAACACGGCCTCCTACCTTCATCTCTGACCACTCCCCCACCCTCATAGTCTCCAGCCACATACAATGACATCCTGTTCACTTCAAGCCAACGTCCAGCCTTCCTTTATACCTATGTGCCAGTCCTGCTACCTAAAAAGCCCTCATCCAGGATCCTTGTCTGACAAAGTGCTATTGGTCCTTCAGATGCCAGCTTCAAGCAATGTCACCTCCCCCAGGAACCCCTCCCTGTTCTCCCCAGGCTGGGGTTCCTCCTCCAGGCTCCCATAGGACCTGGAACTCAGTCTCAACTGTGGTTGGCTGTGGGCTCATGCAAAACTGGGCCTCGGCTGAGTCATTGTTACTGTCCTGGTTCCCAACATGCAGCATGATGGATACCCACAGAGTGAGTAAATGGCATTTTTGAATTTGTCACTTTGAGTGTTGTTTATCTTATAAACAACAAGCATTTAACATTTCCATTTGGTTTCTTAAAGTGCAGGGATTGGACACCATGTGAAATAACATTGAGTATTCAGAAAAACCTCATCTCACCTGCTTAGAAAACAAAAAAAATTAGAGGAGCTCTGTGTTCCCTTCTAGATCTTGGAAGTCCAGAAGGTATTGCTGTTGATCACCTTGGCCGCAACATCTTCTGGACAGACTCTAACCTGGATCGAATAGAAGTGGCGAAGCTGGACGGCTCGCAGCGCCGGGTGCTCTTTGAGAACGACCTGGTGAATCCCAGAGGCATTGTAACGGATTCCGTGAGAGGGTATCTTTGTGTAAATATGTGTGTGCATCTCTTTGATTTGCATCTGCCCTTTTAGAGATTCTCAGATGTGAGGCTTTAACTCCAGCATCGCTCTCCTGAAATTAATGAGTACAGGACGAAAGAGTCTACGGTTGGTGACTTGTAGATATCCATGGTACAATGCCGAACATTTATTACAGTGCGGACTTGATACCATGTCCCGCTTTCAAATCTTTTGCTGAGATACTTTACAAGTTGGCATGCTCAGAAATTGGATATTTTCCATATGGCTTCAATGTGGATCAACACTCAGGTTATATCAACTCCAGAAGAGTAGCAGGGAGGCATAAATGGACCCCTGAGGCTGCTTTCTGGGGCAGACCCAGCCTGAATACCCTGGAGTTCCCTTCCTGCGTGTTTCTTCGGCACATCCATGCTTTTCCTTCTTACTGCAAGCTCTACCTCTTACACAACAGGCTCTTAGCTCCTTGACACTGATTCCTTCCCTTTGAGACCACATCTCCTATTCTGTGGCCACTCAGCCACCTCCTTGAAGGCAGGTGCTTTGACCACAGCCCCTGCCAACAACTGCTTCTTGTCCTAATCTGGTCCCCTGGGTCTGCTGTGCTCTCCTCCATGTGGGCCTCATGCAGGGAATTCCATGTATTTATGCCAATTATAGCGTTTTACTTTGTTTTCTTTTGCTAACAGCTTCATTGAGATATAATATGTCAGTTATGTTAAAGGGAACCAAATTTGTTAGTAACAGAAGCACCAAACTCAAATGAGGAACCAAATCCAAGTGTCTTTGCAAAAGAAAATGTGTTTTATCACCTCTCGATCCTTTCAGGCGTTCTGTTTTCATGTCTGCCAATCACTTCATTGAAATTCTTTTCAAGTGCTTTTCATAAACTTTTTCTCATGCATCCTTATTATTTCTTTTCCTCTTTCCCCCCTTTTTCCTCCTCCAGGAACCTTTACTGGACAGACTGGAACAGAGATAACCCCAAGATTGAAACTTCCTACATGGACGGCACGAACCGGAGGATCCTTGTGCAGGATGACCTGGGCTTACCCAATGGACTGACCTTCGATGCGTTCTCATCTCAGCTCTGCTGGGTGGATGCAGGTGATGGAAAGCTGGACACTGTCCAAGGCGGGTCTCAATCTCCTAAGGCAGGGGTGGGCAAACTAGGGCCCTGGGGCCAAATCTAACCAGCCACCTGTCTTTATATAACCCAGAATCTATGAATGGTTTTTACATTTTTAACTGGTACATTAAATATATACGGGTACAAAATTGTATAGATACCTGCATACTGTCCTTGGTTTTGCCTCTTGGCCTGCAAAACCTGAAATAATTCACTATCTGGTGCTTTAAGAAAAAGTTGGCCACCCTCGTCTTGTAAGTGGCACTGCAGAGAGCCTGGAGTCACCCTGATACCGATAAGCAATTTGCAACTTACATTACTCTGCACTGGTTCGTGCCTCCCCAGCAGCAGCAGCACAGGAGGAAGAGACAACTTGCCAGGTTTTAAGAGCAAGCCCCATGTGTTCTCTGGGATTTGTCATCGTAATGCTTAATTTCTCCCACTCTTGCCCTCATTACTTTTGTTTTTTTTGCACAAAGGGGCCATTTCTTGCGTGAACAATGAATGACTTCTTTCCACTCCACACAGGCACCAATCGGGCAGAATGCCTGAACCCCAGTCAGCCCAGCAGACGCAAGGTTCTCGAAGGGCTCCAGTATCCTTTCGCTGTGACGAGCTACGGGAAGAATCTGTATTTCACAGACTGGAAGATGTACGTCAGCTGTAGCCATGGGGGCTGCGTGGGCCTGCCTCTCCACCCACTGTCTCTGGGAGGCCAGGCCCTTCCCATCTGGCCTCTTGGCTTGACTTTTGAGCCTCCAGAAATGTCCCCTCTAGAGATGTCTCCTCTCCCTCATCCTTCTGGTTGTTAGGAGCCAAGAGACGAGCATGAAGGAGGAGGGAGGACAAGGCCCCAGGGCACAGGAGGTGCCATTTATCATCCACATGTTCCTGACTGTGTGGTTTCAAGTCTTTAAACCTGGACTTCCTCAGCACGTCTGTTCTTTCCCCAGGAGCTGGCCCAGGGTCACGTGGCTGGTGGGCTCCATGTCCACTTCATGTCCCTGCTTCATTATAGTTGTTAAACTGCAATATTCCCACGGCCTCTTCTTGACCACCCCTTCCTGCGAAAGGAGGGATTAAACTAAGAAGACAACTGGCCAGGGGCTTCTGTCTAGAAAGCTCATTTCCTGCCTGGGATTTAGAGTGGGAGGGGAAAGCTAGCTGGTCTTTATCCTTTTGTAAAATGCCAGAGAAATGCAAGCTTGGCCCACCCCAGGAGAAGGAAGGGATGTCTAGGAAGAAGGCCATCATGTCTGTTTATGGCCTCCAGTTTATCCTCAAAATGACAAAGAGGCTGCCTTTTAGATACAAGTTCAAGCCATCAGATGTGTTTTCACCTTCTGCCCTTTGGTGCTTTGTAGGAATTCCGTGGTTGCTCTCGATCTTGCAATTTCCAAGGAGACGGATGCTTTCCAACCCCACAAGCAGACCCGGCTGTATGGCATCACCACGGCCCTGTCTCAGTGTCCCCAAGGTAACTTTCCTGTGCTGTCACTGTTGGGGTACTGGGGGCACCTGGAGGCTCAGAGCCCACACTCTGGCTGCTACCCGTATGACCACTAGTAGCCTTGATTATGCCATAAGAGAGATCCAGTCCTTTGCATCCAGGGTCTTCATTAGCAGGTGAACCAGTTAAATAAACAGAAAATATTAGGTCATGAAGTCATCAGGATGAGGAAAAGCATTGAGTTTTGGGCTGGGTATAAAAGTATAGGGTCTTCAGGTTCCAAATAGTCAGGTTAGGATATTACAGTGTTAGGATCTCTGCTGCTTTAAAAGTCCATCCATTTGGCCTAACAGCAATAACAATAATGAATGATAAGAATTGAAAACATACGTGTGGCACTTACTGTGAGCTACGAACTTTACATATATTAACTCACTTAGAGTTCTAAATATTTTGTATTCGTTAGTTCATGTAATCCTCATAGCAACCCTGTGAGGTAGGTACTATTATTATTTCATTTCATAAATAAGCAAACTGAAGCAACTTGCTCCAAGTCACACAGCTCATGGGGTGAGTCCAGGCAGCCTGGCCCTGGAGTCTGTGCTATGCTGCCTCTTGAAGGCCTCTCCCCTCACCCACTTTCCTTCTCAGCTTCCCTCATCTTCTCCTGTCAGTGTGAAGCTAGGAGTGCAAGCTACATAAAAAGAACTTTGCACTTTAAAATTCCAATTCCATGTTATAATCAGAGCTGGAGAACTTCCCCTGAGATCTGTTTAATAGCCTTAGTAGAAAATCTGCATAACCCCCAAGTTGGGAATCAGTGTTTGTGTCTGTCTGGTTTAATGCTGATAAAACAAACAATGGATCAGCTCAGCTGACTGCCTAGCACAGTGTCTCCATTCTCCTGAAGCCTTCCTAGCATGGCTTCAAGGAAACTAAAAGGGGGATCACACACAAGAAGGAGCCCACTATCTTAAGTGGCTATGGAGTCAGGTCAGAGAGAGGGCTATTGAACTGATTTCTGCCTTTTCCAGGCCATAACTACTGCTCAGTGAACAATGGCGGCTGCACCCACCTCTGCTTGGCCACCCCAGGGAGCAGGACCTGCCGTTGCCCTGACAACACCTTGGGAGTTGACTGTATTGAACGGAAATGAAGACAAGAGTGCCTTATTTCCTTTCCAAGTATTTCACAGCAACACTCTACTTGAAGCAACTTGGTCCAGATTGAAAAGTGTCCTCTGGCTGAGTGGCCACTAGGCCAAGACCCAGCCCAGCCTGAGCCCCAACAGCTTTTCCCTTACTGTTCCCCAAAACATGCACCCTGGACTTCTCTAATAGAAAAGTCTCCACCCCTACACAAGGACAGAACCCTCCACCCCTACCCCAACCCTCAGACAGACTTATACACCCCTGAGTGAGGATTACATGCCCATCCCAGTGTCCTAGGACCTTTTCCCAACACTAGCCCCCCAGTGGTGAACAGAACCTCCCAAATTTGAGTTGCACCCTTCCCTGTGGCCTTATGAACTCAGCCTCACTTTGAGGTACCCACCATCCTGTCAGCTCCTTGACCTATGAGCCAGGGCCTGACTAGGAAAAGTTGGGAGTTAAGGAGGGAATTAGCATTCCTTAATGTTTTGTTTTGGTGCTCTGAATTTCTTCTTTATTACAGTCCTATAGTTTTACTCCTCAGTTCCTCACCATCATTGTCTTGTCTTAGACCCCCATTATAATGTTCATGCTCTGCCTTTTCATCAAAACCTACCCTGTCCTAGAGATCTACGGGCATTTGGTGGATGATAATGAGCAGCCCCTCCCAGATAGAATGTCAATATTTGAGCAGTAGGATATTGGCATTTGTTAGTTAAAGGCTTAAATCAAAAGAATGTCCAATGGTAGGAATTTCAAGGTGTAGGTCAGATATTTGAGAATAGGGGATTGTTTTGATGTGCCTTAAATTATACCAAAGATTACTAATTATTCCTCTTTGCCCAAAATACTTGCATCCAAGGTTCTAGTCTCTGTTGCTGTGCTGGTCTTTAGCCCCACTGCTGGCACCAATGTCCCTCCTTTTCATGGAGACCTATCTGAGGTACAGGATGGGGCTGGCCCCAGATGGTGTCCCACCACAGTCCCTCACCTCTGGCCTCCACATGACAGAACCAATTTACACTCAACCATGACCTCACCCCTCCTTGGTTTCTCCCTCGATCTGTGGCCCTTTTTGGATGTATTCTCATCTAACAGCACAATCCGGAAAGACTGAATTGAATATTTATACTAATGGTTCATATCCTTTATTGCTCAATGATCTAATTAAAGGGATCATTGCCACATTTCATGTTTATATTTCTACAATTTGTTTAGAAAACATCTCCTGACCGTATCAGTAGCTCATGTTATCTTTTTATCAACTGCTTCCCAGAGTCCTAAAACAATAGAAATTTTGGATTGAAAAGTTCAGCATAAGGAGTTTGAGTCAGTAAAGGATGGGCTAAAGGAGTCGAGAAGATTCAATGAAAAGTATCACAAAAAAGAGATTGATCAACAAGAGAAATAAAAAAGCCCAAGAGGAAGTGGTAGGGGAAGGAATTTAAGAACAGCAATAAGTAAAACTCTTAAGTAACTCCAAAAAGAAAATGGTACATTTTGCCAAAGACCACTTATACTTGAGAACATGGAAGAAATTGCCTGATACTCTCTTTGGGGAAAAGAGTCTCTCCTCTTTTCCTCAAACCCCAGTACACTCAGCCTCTCCGCCCCACCTTCTCCTGACTTTGTCCTCACTTGCTTCTGCAGTACATTGGAACCTGAATTGAAAGAAAGTCTTCCTTGAATAATTGGAGTTTGTCTTGAGAGGCAAATATAGCCCCAAGAATCACAAGATTCGAGGACCATGTAGGTCTTTTACATAGCCCAAATCCATAAATTAGTCTCACTTTCTTTTCGTATTTATCGTTTCATATTAAACCCTCTATATCAAATGTTCATCATGATTTTGTATGATTTTTATAACTATTTTATTCATTTTATTAGATTTATCCTAAAATTTTTTAATGGTAAATTCTTAAACTGTGGAAACCACTGAAGGTGCTTATTAACTGTTCTCCCAGATTTGTACAAGTATTGGATGATTCCTTGAGTTTACAGCTGTACAAATAGTGTGGAAAATAAACTCTTTTGTTAAAAAGAAAATCTTCCTCTATCTTTTTTGAATGAAGAGATTTAATTTTGGGAGGCTGATTCACGATAGACAGATAGACAGCCACTTAATAATCTGCAAAACCTGTGGAACCCAGAAACTCTTACCCCAGTATTATGAGAGCTAGTATGTTTCTCAACCACAAAAAAACTTAGGGGTTGTAATTTACCTAAAAATGAGTAGGCTGAGTGCAGTGTCTCACACCTGTAATCCCAACACTTTAGGAGGCCAAGGTGGGTGGATCACTTGAGGGCAGGAGTTTGAGACCAGTTTGGGCAATACAGGGAGAGTCCATCTCTGCAAAACATCAAAAAAAAAAAAAAAATTAGCTGGGCATGGTGGCACACACCTGTAGTCCCAACTACTCAGGAGGCTGAGGTGGGAGGAATCTGGGAGGCCAAGGCTGCAGTGAGCTATGATCGTGCCACTGCACTCCAACCTGGGCAACAGAGTGAGACCCTATCTCAAAAACTTAAAAAATAAAAATAAAAAATATATTATAGATTTCAAGCCACCCTTTTGGATATCGTTTTCATTGAGAAAATATATTCTACAAGCAGGCAACAGAAAAAAGTTTTCTGATTCAGCTCTGGAGATAAGCTATGTTTTAATTCTTTTTTTACCTCCAGAAGGAAGAAAGATGCTTTCCTGGCACTGGCTATGGAGTGAGACCCCTGGTCTGTTCTAAGCTGCCACCAACAGGCAGTGCCACTCATGCTGGCCCCTGGGTGGGATGAGAATGGCCTCTGACTTGGACAGAGTGAAGGGGGCTCAGAAGTTGCAGGAATGAGGTGTCCAGAGCTCAGTTGTTGCAGAGAAGGGAATTGGCACCATCAATGGAGCCAGTATACAGCCTGCCAGTGTGCATTTCTTGAAAGAGACAACTTATATATGTTAGGGCTAAAATTTCCAGTGTTTTATGCTGGCCATAAAATCTGATTACTCAAAGATGATATCATGCTCCATGGTGGAGATAAGAAGCTCCTGGAATCTATCCCTCCATTAAAACAATTGAACTGGCGAGAGCTGTCTGATGCAACTATTTTGGAATTCAGATCTTAGGGAACACTTGCAGCACCCAGGAGAAAGCTTGATGAGGAGGCTGGCAAGTTTTGATCAATTTCAGCTCTTCACTTACTGGTGACTACCACCCACCTTGATCAGCCCCAGGGCAGTCAGTTGTGGGGACAGCAGCTCAGGTACTTAGTGTGGCTTGCTGGAGCCAGGTTGGACAATAAAGACCCAGTTTTCCAAAAACCAAGGTTGTGGGTTCTGATTACTGATTGTTGCTTTTGATCCTTGAGGGGCTAGCATATAGGGAAAAATTTTCATGATACTGGGTTTGTCAAACATTTCTTGGATAGGATATCGAAAGCACCAGCAACAAAAGAAAAAAACAGGTAAGCTGGACTTCGTCAAAATTAATACTATCAAGAGAGTAAAAAGACGACCCATGGAATGGGAGAAAATATTTGCAAACTCTATATGTGATAAGGAATTAATATTCAGAATATAACTACATTTCAACAACAACAAAAGCAAACAATTTAAAAATGAGTAAAGGATTTGAATAAATATTTACATGAAGAAGATATACAAATGGCCAATAAGCATATGAAAAGATGCTCAATATCATTAGTCATTAGGTAAATGCAAATAAAAACCACAATTTGACACCAGTTTACAGCATTAGGATGGCTTTTATCAAAACAAAAAAAAAAAAACAAAACAAGTACTGGAGAGCATCTGGAAACTTTGTCCATTGCCGATGGGAATGAAAAAAGACAGCTTGGTGGTTCCTCAAAAAGTTGAATATAGAATTACTATATGATCCAGCAGTTCCACTCCTAGGACTATACCCAAAATAATAGAAAACAAGGGCTAGAACAGATGCTTGTGTGTTACTGTTCATTGCAATATCATTCACTGCAGCCAAAAGATGGAAACAAGCCAAGTGTCCATCAACAGATGAATGGATAAACAAAATACGTTATGTACATAAAATGGAGTATCACTGAGCCTAACAAATGAAATCCTGATACATGCTACAACATAGATGAACCATCAGGACATTATGCTGTGGGAAATAAGCCAGACACAAACTATCAAGCAATATATATGCTTCCATTTGTATGAGGTATCTAGAATGGACCAATTCATGGAGACTGAAAGTAGATCAAAGGTTACTGGGGGCTGTGGGGAGGTGGAATGGAGAATTATTGCTCAATAGCTACAGAATTCTTATTTGGGAAAATGAAAAGTATTGGAAATAGACAGTGGTGATGGTTGCACAATATTGTGAATGTAATAAATGTCAGTGACTTGTACACTTAAAAATTATTAATGGCCGGGCGCAGCAGCTCACGCCTGTAATCCCAGCATTTTGGGAGGCCGAGGCGGGCAGATCACAAGGTCAGGAGATCAAGACCATCCTGGTCAACATGGTGAAACCCCATCTCTACTAAAATGTAAAAAATTAGCCAGGTGTGGTGGCACGCACCTGTAGTCCCAGCTACTCGGGAGGCTGAGGTAGAGGAATCGCTTGAACCCAGGAGGCGAAGGTTGCAGCGAGCCGAGATTGTGCCACTGCACTCCAGCCTGGCAACAGAGCAAGATTCTGTCTCAAAAAAAAAAAAAAAAAAAATTATTAACATGGCAAATTTCATGATATATACATATTTTACAATTTTTAAAATTAATAATGTAATATACCCAAAACCATTGCAGGTATACTTTGAGTGAATTACATAGCATGTGAATTATATCTCAATAAAGCTGTTTTGGGTGGGCACAGTGGCTCACATCTGTAATCTCAGCACTTTAGGAGGCTGAGGCAGGAGGACAACTTGAGGCCAGTAATTTGAGACCCCCATCTCTACGAAATCTTTTAAAAATTAGCCGGGTGTAGTGGCAAGTGCCTGTAGTCCTAGCTACTCGGGAGGCTGAGGCAGGAGGAGTGCTTGAGCCCAGGAGTTTGAGGTTACAGTGAGCTATGATCATGCCGCTGCACTCCAGCCTGGGCCACAGGGCAAGACCCTGTCAAATAAATAAATCAGCTGTTTTTTTAAAAATCACTGTAATTAAAAACAAAAACTCCTGGATACTCCTGGTTGGCAAAATGCTGATCCTTGCTGTGGCTGGCTGAATTCTAAAGATTTCAAGATTCTAATTTAGCACTGCTCTGAAGAGACTTTGCAGATGGAATTTAGATGACTAAGTAGCTGACGTTAAAACAGGGAAATTGTCCTGGGTTATCCAGGCAGGCCCTTAAAAACAGGAGGCAGGCAGAAGAGTCAGAGAGATAAGGCAGAAACAGAAAGCAGTAGAGGAGAGGGTGAAGGGGGAGACGGACTGTTTACACTTCCCTTTAGGTTATAGTTCACTAGGCACAGAGAAACCTTTAGGCAGAACTTAAAATATGTGAGTAGCTTTAGGCTAAACTTGATTTAACAGGGAAAAACAGGACTTTGCAAAAATTCTTTTAGGGAGTGTTCTATCCAGCACATTTGAAGACCACAGGTCTGGAAAGCGGAGAAGACGCGACCCAGAGCCCTCCGCAACAGCGTCACTGCCCAGATCTGGTTCTCAAGTCGGGCTGCTGTTTTTCCCTTTTTTCTCTTCCACCAGGATGTCAGGCGCTGCTGAAAGCTGCAGCCCGAAGGATTTAGAATTCCTTACAACGGAGAAAGGGTCTTTGCTCAGACAACATGGACTTAAGAGATGGAAGGGCCAAAAAGTCTTGAAAACAGGCTCGAAGAGCGGCTTCCTGGTAGCTGGAAGCTTACGTGGAGACAGATGAGCTTAACTGGCAAGCCTGCCTGTGTGCTCTCCAGCGCCCGTGATTCAGTTTAAATCTGGGCGGGTCTTCTCAAAGACAGTTCCAGAAGAGGCCACGTGAGGGCAGTAAGAGCCTCTCAATGCCTGTTTTTGGCGGAAGAGAGAAGTGGGGGCGGAGCGCGGGGAGTGTCCCAGGCCTGGCTACCCAGATAACTTCCCCAGAAGAAGCCACGCTCAGGCCTTCCCATCGTCCCACTCAAGAGCTTTCTTCATATTGGTGAGTTGCCTAACCTGCTACCAAAAGAACTTCCCAATTATGGTCAAGCCTCTTCATCTAAATTCAGATTTCCACCAAATAGCCCAGCACTTTTCCTCCCCAAGTCACCTCCTTACTCAATAAACATTTACAGTCATTCATAACACAAGATCCCCAGCAGTGGGCTCAGCATCGTACACCGAGGTACGAATACACAGAAGTATTCCTGAGTGTATTCTGTGTATGCAAAAGTGCATACGTCTCTTCATGGACCAGGTTCTGAGTGAATCTAAGTGGAGAACGCGGAATAGCAGGCTAATTCCAGAAAATTCAGGGCCTTTGCAAATAAGCGGGCGTGTAGTCACTAAGCCGATAGTAATAACAGGTGGTGCTAAATGATTGCTTCAAACTACTTTGTTAAGGGGATCAGAGAAGGGAGAAGGCTCAGGAGAGATAGTGCAGCAAGAAGCTTTTATTAGCTGGATGGAAATGGGAAAACTAACGCAGGATAACCTTATGCAGTAGAATTTATTGTGCCCATTGAGTAAGGCAGGAAACTGAGGGTTAAGGAGGTGAAGTAACTCGGCAACGGTCACGCCGTCAGAGCAGAGTCCAGCTCCGGATTTGGTTTACTCTAAATATCCTTCCTGACCACCCTTTTTAAGAAATACCTTAAATAAAAATTTATTTTTAATTTATCTTACATTATTATTTATTTGTATTCAGCACATTTTCATTTAGAAAGTTGGAAAATAAAGGCACAAGAAAAATAACAGTAATTTCATTACTCAATAATAGCCTCATCACTACAATCTTGTCCCAGAAATGTAAACACACACACACACAATACTGTTACATATATTTTTGTAAGATATATATATATATAAAAAACAAAAAATGCGATCCTGTTATACTTAACAGTATTTTTGTTTTCCATTTAAACAAATGTGCATATGAACATTACTTTGAACAACTACATAATAGTATCATACTCTATTATATGGACAAGAAACTCTCACCAATTCATTTACTGATGAACTTTTAGGGTGTTCCTATGTGTTTTTTGATGTGATAAATAACAATAAACATCCACCTACTTTTTTTTTTTTTTTTTTTTTGAGAGTCGCGCTCTGTTGACCAGGCTGGAGTGCAGTGGCCCGATCTTGGCTCACTGCAACCGCCACTTCTGCGGTTCAAGCGATTCTCCTGCCTTAGCTTCCTGAGTAGCTGCAACCACAGGCGTGTGCCACCACGCCCGGCTAATTTTTTATATTTTTAGTAGGGACAGGGTTTCACCATGTTAGCCAGGATTGTCTCAATCTCCTGACCTCGTGATTCGCCCACCTCAGCCTCCCAAAGTGCTGGGATTACAGGCATGAGCCACCACGCCCAACCCTCAGTGTCCTTATTAATATCTTTAGGATAAATTTCAACTCACAATTATTTAAAAATTCAAGACTTTCAATAGATACTCCCCAACTGCCTTGCAGAAAGTTTGTACCAGTTTATACTCCCACCAGCAGGAGTGTTGGAGAGGGCCCGTTTCCCTACATTTTTGCCTTTGCATAGTTAAGTTTTTCATTTTTGCCAATTACATAGGTGGTGTTTGTTTATTAAAATTTACATTATTGGCTGGTTGCAGTGATTCATGCCTGTAATCCCAGCACTTTGGGAGGCCAACATGGGAGGATTGCTTGAAGCCAGGAGTTTGAGGCCCAGCCTGGGCAACATAGTGAGGCTCTGTCTCTTAAAAGAAAAAAAAATTACACTCTTTAAGTTGTGGTAAACTTTTGAAATGCACACTAGCCACTTAAAGTTCTTTTGTCAATTGTCCTTCTAGTCCTCAGTTGTTTTTTCTAATTGGGAGAATCTCACTGATTTATAAGGGTCCTTTACATTTTAAAGCTAATTAACTTTTGTTGTCTATTTTGCAAATAATATTCCCCAAGGGTTTTTTGTTGTTGTTGTTGTTGTTGTTGTTTGTTTGTTTGTTTTTTTGAGACAGAGTTTTGCTCTGTCTCCTGGGCTGGAGTGCAGTGGCGCGATCTTGGCCCACTGTAATCTCGGCTCACTGCAACCTCCGTCTCCTGGGTTCAA
Source organism: Symphalangus syndactylus (assembly GCF_028878055.3). NCBI lineage: Eukaryota > Metazoa > Chordata > Mammalia > Primates > Hylobatidae > Symphalangus > Symphalangus syndactylus. Next base: position 80,437,682 of record NC_072434.2, on the reverse strand, counting down.
GCTATTCTCCTGCCTCAGCCTCTCCAGCAGCTGGGATTACAGGCATGTGCCACCACACCTGGCCAAGTTTTGTATTTTTAGTAGAGATGGGGTTTCACCATGTTGGCCAGGCTGGTCTTGAACTCCTGACCTCATGATCTGCCCACCTCAACCTCTCAAAGTGCTGGTTACAGGCGTGAGCCATCGCGCCCGGCTTTTTTGTTGGTTTTTTGTTCTGGGGGATTTGGGGACATACAGAAGGTTTTAATCTACATGTAGTCAATTCCTTCTCAGTATGAATTAGAACAAAAGTACCAGCCAAGAAGTCACGAGGCCGAGAATGTCCAGGCTCCACCCTGTGGCAGATGGTATTTTCCAAAATGGCCCCAACACAATCTCCCACCCCACACATTCTTACAATGGTGTGTCGATGTGATATTGACATTCCTCTCACCAAGAACTAGGGCCTATGTCCCTCTCCTTGAATCTGGATGGGCCTATGACTATAGCAAAAGGGATGACATGTGGGTTCTGAGGCTGGGTCATACAAGGCGAAACAGCTTCTGCCCAGTCTTCTTGGGATTCTCTCTCTCTGGTTCTGTGATAGGAGGAAGCTCAGGCCACATGAAGAGGCCATGTGCCTGGGGTGGCAGCTCCAACTGTAGTCTCAGCCTACAGCAGACATCAATCACTAGACATGCAAACAAAGAGACCTCCCTGGTGATTCCAGCCCAAGCCACTGTCTGACAGCAATCTCACAAGAACGGTCCAGGAGACCCCAGTCAGTTTCAGACCATGAGAGAGAAAACGGGCTGAGCAGTCCTAATCCAAAATTTATAAAATCTGAAATACTCCAAATTTCAAAACTCTTCGAGTGCCGATAAGATGCTCGAAGGTCATGCTCAAAGGAAATGAATATTGGCACATTTTGGATTTCTGATTTTTGGATCAGGGATGCTCAACTGGTGAATATAACACAAATATTCCAATATTTTTTAAAAATCCAAAATCCAAAGCATTTCTGTTCCCAAGCATTTTGGGTGTTTTTTTCATAGATAATTGGGGAACAGGTGGTATTTGGTTACATGAGTAAGTTCCTTAGTGGTGATTTGTGGGATTTTGGTGCACTCATCACCCAAGCAGTATACACTGCACCACATTTGTAGTCTTTTATCCCTCGCCGCCCTCCCACCCTTCCTCCCAAGTCCCCAAACCCATTGCATCATTCTTATGCCTTTGCATCCTCATAGCTTAGCTCTTAGATATCAGTGAGAATATACGATGTTTGGTTTTCCATTCCTGAGTTACTTCACTTAGAGTAATAGTCTCCAATCTCATCCAGATCACTGTGAATGCCATTAATTCATTCCTTTTTTTGGCTGAGTAGTATTCCATCATATAGATAGATAGATAGCTAGACAGACAGACAGACAGACAGATAGACAGATGATAGATATCTAGACAAGGATTCCCACTATATCTAATCTATCTATCTATCTATCTATCTATCTATCTATCTATCTATCTATCATCTATCTAATCTATCTATCTATCTCACAGTTTCTCTATCCACTTGTTGTTTGGTGGGTATTTGGGTTGGTTCCACAATTTTGCAATTGTGAATTGTGCTGCTATAAACATGTGTGTGTAAGTATCTTTTTTGTATAATGACTTTTTCTCGGGGTAGATAACCCAGTAGTGGGATCGCTGGATCCAATAGTAGTTCTACTTTTAGTTATTTAAGGAATCTCCACACTGTTTTCCCTAGAGGCTGTACTAGTTTACATTCCCACCAGCAGTGCAGAAGTGTTCCCTGATCACCTCATCCACACCAACATCTACTGTTTTTTAATTTTTTTTTTTTTTTTTTTTTTTGAGATGAAGTCTCACTCTGTCACTCAGGCTGGAGTGTGATGGTGCAATCTCGGCTCACTGCAACCTCTGCCTCCTGGGTTCAAGCAATTCTCTGCCTCAGCCTCCCGAGTAGCTGGGATTACAGGCATCCACCACCAGGCCTGGCTAATTTTTTTTTGTATTTTTAGTTGAGATGGGATTTCACCATCTTGGCCAGGCTGGTCTTGAACTCCCGACCTCATGATCCACCCGCCTCAGCCACTCAAAGTGCTGGGATTACAGGTGTGAGCCACCGCACCCAGCCGTTTTTTGATTTTTTGATTATGGCCATTCTTGCAGGAGTTAGGTGGTATCACATTGTGGTTTTGATTTGAATTTCCCTGATCATTAGTGATGTTCAGCATTTTTTCATAGGCTTGTTGGTTATTTGTATATCTTCTTTTGAGAATTGTCTATTCATGTCCTTAGCCCACTTTTTGATGGGATTGTTTGTTTATTTCTTGCTGATATTGTTTGAGTTCATTGTAGATTCTGGATATTGGTGCTTTGTCAGATGTCCAGATTGTGAAGATTTTCTCCCACTCTGTGGGTTGTCTGTTTACTCTGCTGACTGTTCTTTTTGCCGTGCAAAGCTCTTTAGTTTAATTAAGTCCCAGCTATTTATCTTTGTTTCTATTGCATTTGCTTTTGGGTTCTTGGTCATGAAATCCTTGCCTAAGCCAATGTCTAGAAGGCTTTTTTCAATGCTATCTTCTAGAATCTGTAAGGTTTCAGGTCTTAGATTTAAGTCCTTAATCCATCTTCAGTGGATTTTTGTATAAGACGAGAGATGAGGATCCACTTTCATTCGCCTGCAGGTGACTATGCAATTATCCCAGCACCAGTTGTTGAAAAGGGTGTCCTTTCCCCACTTTATGATTTTGTTTGCTTTTTCAAAGATCAGTTGGCTGTAAGTATTTGGGTTTATTTCTGAGTTCTCTATTCTGTTCCATGGGTCTATGTGCCTATTTTCATACCAGCACCATGCTGTTTTGGTGACTATGGCCATGTAACTTGAAATCGGGTAGTGTGATGCCTCCAGATTTGTTCTTTTTGCCTAGTCTTGCTTTGGCTATGTGGGCTCTTTTTTGGTTCCATATGAATTTTAGGATTGTTTTTTCTAATTCTGTGAAGAATGATGGTGGTATTTTGATGGGGATTGCATTGAATTTGTAAATTGCTTTTGGTAGTGTGGTCATCTTCACAACATTGATTGTACCCATCTATGACCATGGGATGTGTTTCCATTTGTTTGTGCCATCTGTGATTTCTTTCAGCAGTGTTTTGTAGTTTTCCTTGTAGAGGTCTTTCACCTCCTTGGTTAGGTATATTCCTAAGTATTGTAATTTCTTTGCAGCTATTGTAAAAGGGGTTGGGTTTTTTTATTTGATTCTCCGGTTGGTTGTTGTTGGTGTTAGAAAAGCTACTGATTGGTGTACATTAATCTTGTATCCGGAAACTTTGCTGAATTCTCTTATCAGTTGTAGGAGGTTTCTGGAGGAGTCTTTAGGGTTTTCTAGGTAAACGATCATATCGGCAGCAAACAGTGAAAGTTTGACTTCCTCTTTACTGACTTGGATGCCGTTTATTTCTTTCTCTTGTCTGATTGCTCTGGCTAGGACTTCCAGTACTATGTTGAAGGGGAATGGCGAAAGTGGGCATCCTTGTCTTGTTTTAATTCTCAGAGGGAATGCTTTCAACTTTTCCCCATTCAGTATTATGTTGGCTGTAGGTTTGTCATAGACGGCTTTTATTACATTAAGGTATGTCCCTTGTATGCCGATTTTACTGAGAATTTTAATCATAAAGGATGCTGGATTTTGTTGAATGCTTTTTCTGCATCTATTGAGATGATCGTGTGATTTTTGTTTTTAATCCTGTTTATGTGGTGTATCACATTTATTGACTTACGTATGTTAAACCATCCCTGCATCCCTGGTATGAAATCCACTTGATCATGGTGGATTATCTTTTTGATATGTTGTTGGATTTGGTTAGCTAGTATTTTGTTAAGGAGTTTAGCGTCTGTGTTCATCAAGGATGTCGGTCTGTAGTTTTCTTTTTTGGTTACCTCTTTTCCTGGTTTTGGTATTAGGGTGATGCTGGCTTCATATAATGAATTAGGGAGTGTTCCCTCTTTCTCTATCTTGTGCAATATTGTCAAAAAGATTGGTACCAATTCTTCTTTGAATGTCTGGTATAATTCTGCTGGGAATCCATCTGACCCTGGACTTTTTTGTTGTTGGTAATTTTTAAATTACCATTTCAATCTCACTGCTTGTTAGTGGTCTGTTCAGGTTGTCTAATTCTTCCTGATTTAAGCTAGGAGGGTTGTATTTTTCCAGGAATGTATCTGTCTCTTCTAGACTTTCTAGTTTATGTCTGTAAATGTATTCATAGTAGCCTTGAATGATCTTTCGTATTTCAGTGATGTCAGTTGTAATATCTCCCGTTTCGTTTCTTAATGAGGTTATTTGGATTTTCTCTCTTCTTTTCTTGGTTAATCTTGCTAATGGTCTATCAATTTTATTTATCTTTTCAAAGAACCAGCTTTTTGTTTCATGCATCTTTTGACTGTTTTGAATTTCAATTTGATTTAGTTCTGCTCTGATCTTGGTTATTTCCTTTCTTCTGCTGGATTTGGGTTTGCTTTGTTCTTGTTTCTCTAGTTCCTTGAGGTGTGGCCTTAAAATGTCAGCTTGTGATCTTTCAATCTTTCTGATGTAGGCGTTTAGGGCTATGAACTTCCCTCTTAAGACCGCCTTTGCTGTATCCCAGAGGTTTTGATTGGTTGTGTCATTATTGTCGTTCAGTTCGAAGAATTTTTAAATTTTCATCTTGATTTTGTTTTTGCCCCAGTGATCATTCAGGAGCAGGTTATTTAATTTCCATGTGTTTGCATGGTTTTGAAGGTTTCTTTTGGAGTTGATTTCCAGTTTTATTCCACTGTGATCTGACAGAGCGTTTGATATAATTTCAGTTTTCTTAAATTTATTGAGGCTCTTTGCTGCCTATCATATGATCTATCTTGGAGAAAGTTCCATGTGCTTTTAATAGAATGTGTATTCTGCAGTTGTTGTATGAAATGTTCTATACATATCTGTTAAGTCCATTTGTTCCAAGGTATAGTTTAAATCCATTGTTTCTTTGTTAACTTTCTGTCTTGACCTGGCTGGTGCTGTCAGTGGAGTATTGAAGTCCCCCACTATTATTGCGTTGTTGTTTGTCTCATTTCTTAGGTCTATTAGTAATTGTTTTATAAATTTGGGAGCTCCAGTGTTAGGTGCATATGTGTTTAGGATTGTGATATTTTCCTATTGGACAAGGCCTTTTATCAGTATATAATGTTCCTCTTTGTCTCTTTTTTTTTTTTTTTTTTTTTTTGAGACGGAGTCTTGCTGTGTCCCCCAGGCTGGAGTGCAGTGGCACCATCTCGACCCACTGCAAGCTCCGCCTCCCGGGTTCACGCCATTCTCCTGTCTCAGCCTCCCGAGTAGCTGGGACTACAGGTGCCTGCCAACACGCCCGGCTAATTTTTTGTATTTTTAGTAGAGACGGGGTTTCACCATGTTAGCCAGGATGGTCTCGATCTCCTGACCTCGTGATACGCCCACCTCGGCCTCCCAAAGTGCTGGGATTACAGGCTTGAGCCACCGCGCCCGGCCCTCTTTGTCTCTTAACTGCTGTTGCTTTAAAGTTTGTTTTGTCTGATGTAAGAATAGCTACCCCTGCTTGCTTTTGTTGTCTTATTTGCATGAACTGCCTCTTTTTTTTGTTTTTTGTTTTTTTTTTTTTGAGACAGAGTCTCTCTCTGTTGCCCAGGCTGGAGTGCAGTGGTGCAATCTTGGTTCACCGCAACCTCTGCCTGCCAGGTTCAAGCAATTCTCCTGCCTTAGGCTCTTGAGTAGCTGAGACTACAGGCACGTGCCACCATGCCCAGCTAATTTTTTGTATTTTTAGGAGAGACGGGGTTTCACCATGCTGGCCAGGCTGGTCTTGAACTCCTGACCTCATGATCCGCCCACCTTGGCCTCCCAAAGTGCTGGGTGGCGTGAGCCACCACGCCTGGCTGAAATGCCTTTTTCCACCCCTTTAAGTTTATGTGAGATTTGAGTCCTTATGTATTAGGTGAATCTCCTGAAGGCAGGCAGACGGTTGGTGAGTTTTTGTCCATTCTGTGGTTCTGTATCTTTTAGGTGGAGCACTTAGGCCATTTACATCCAATGTAACTATTGAGGTGTGAGGTACCATTGCATTCATCATGCTCTTTGTTGCCTGTGTACTTAGGTTTTTTTGGTTTTGGCGTTTGCTTTTTAACTTGCATGTTTGTTTTATAGGTCCTGTGTGACTTATGCTTTAAAGAGGTTCTGTTTTGATGTGTTTCCAGGATTTGTTACAAGATTTAGAGCTCCTTTTAGCAGTTCTTCTAGTAGTGGCTTGGTGATGGCGAATTGTCTCAGCATTTGTTTGTCTAAAAACGACTATATCTTTCCTTCATATATGATGCTTTGTGTCGCTGGATACGAAATTCTTGGTTGATAATTGTTTTGTTTGAGGAGGCTGAAGATAGGGCTCCAATCCCTTCTAGCTTGTAGGGTTTCTGCTGAGAAATCTGCTGTTACTCTGATGGGTTTTCTTTTTATAGGCTACCTGGTGCTTCTGTCTCACAGCTCTTAAGATTCTTTCCTTCGTCTTAACTTTGGATGACCTGATGACAATGTGCCTAGGTGATGATCTTTTTGAGATGAATTTCCTAGGTGCTCTTTGTGCTTCTTGTATTTGGATGTCTAGGTCTCTAGCAAGGCCAGGGAAGTTTTCCTTGATTATTCCCTGAAATATGTTTTTTAAACTTTTAGATTTCTCTTCTTCCTCAGGAACACTGATTATTCTTAGGTTTAGTCATTTAACATAATCCCCGACTTCTTCGAGGCTTTGCTCATATTTTCTTATTCTTTTTTTCTTTATCTTTGTTGGATTGGGTTAATTCAAAGACCTTATCTTTGAGCTCTGAATTTCTTTCTTCTATTTGTTCAATTCTATTGCTGAGACTTTCCAGAGCATTTTGCATTTCTGTAAGTGTGTGCAATGTTTCCTGAAGTTTTGACTGTTTTTTCTTTTTGCTATCTATTTCCTTGAATATTTCTCCCTTCACTTCTTCTATCATTTTTTGGATTTCCTTGCATTGGACTTCGCCTTTCTCTGGTCCCTCCCTCATTAGCTTAATATCTAACCTCCTGAATTCTTTGTCAGGTAAATCAGGGATTTCTTCTTGGTTTGGATCTATTGCTGGTGAACTAGAGAAATTTTGGGGGGGTGTTGAAGAGCCTTGTTTTGTCATATTACCAGGGTTGGTTTTCTGGTTCCTTCTCATTTGGGTAGGCTCTGTCAGAGGGAAGGTCTAGGGCTGAAGACTGTTGTTCAGATTCTTTTGTCCCACGAGGTGTTCCCTTGATGTAGTGTGCTCCTCCTTTTCCTGTGGATGTGGCTTCCTGAGAGCCAAACTGCAGTGATTGTTGTCTCTCTTCTGGGTCTAGCCACCCAGCATGTCTACCTGGCTCCAGGCTGGTACTGGGGGTTGTCTGCACAGAGTCCTGTGATGTGAACCATCTATGGGTCTCTCAGCCATGGATACCAGCACAGTACTTGGGGTGACTCCTGGGTCCTGCAGGAGCAGTCTGCTTCCTTCATTGGGTCTGTGGGTCCTCTCAGGATTCCTGATTTGTTCGTGCAGTCATTCTGGAGCTAAAATTCATGATGTGAGCCTCCACACACTGCTGTGTCCATCCAAGTCAGAGCTGCAATCTAGTCCTCTGTTCCCAAGCGTTTTGGATAAGGGATACTCAACCTGTAAAAAAGTGATTGCTCTTATTTTTGGCTCTAAGTTTAGGGATGATTCATTACACAGCCATGGATAACTGGCATTTGCCAGGAAAACTGATATTAAAAGCCCAGAAACCAAACACTTCCTTGGCCCCTACTCTGTTCTCTGATTTGGAAAATGTGAATAGAAAATGCAAGAAAAATCCCTTTCTCTGGGTAGAATGTCACAGCCTCAGCACTTGCAACTCTTGATTCCACAAGGTGGGTCTTCAATATGACCTGTGAGCAACCTATGGCCTCTTCTGTCTTCAGAAACAACTTTCATCAATTCACTCAACAGGAAAAACGAGAAGAAGGATGCAAGCTGTGGCTCAGTCTCTGCTCTGCCACGGAACACATTTTAGCAAGTGATCAGATTCATAACTGCCTTCTGGCCGGGCGTAGTGGTGTGTGCCTGTAATCCCAGCACTTTGGGAGGCCGAGGTGGGCATATCACTTGAGGTCTGGAGTTCAAGAGCAGCCTGGCCAACAAGGCAAAACCCTGTCTCTACTAAAAATACAAAAATTAGCCAGTGTGGTGGCAGGTGCCTAAAATCCCACTATTCGGGAGGCTGAAGCAGGAGAATTGCTTGAACCCTAAAGGCAGAGGTTGCAGTGAGCCAAGATCTTGCCATTGCACTCCAGCCTGAGTGACAAGAGCGAGACTCGGCCAGGTGTGCTGGCTCAGGCCTGTAATCCCAGCACTATGGAAGGCCGACGGGGGCAGATCACGAGGTCAAGAGATCAAGACTATCCTGGTCAATATGGTGAAACCCCATCTCTACTAAAAATACAAAAATTAGCTGGGCGTGATGGCGCATGCCTGTAGTCCCAGCTACTCAGGAGGCTGAGGCAGGAGAATCGCTTGAACCCAGCAGGCAGAGGTTGCAGTGAGCCGAGATCGCGCCACTGCACTCCAGCCTGGGGACAGAGAGAGACTCCATCTCTTAAAAAAAAAAGTGCACTCAGTCCTATTGGGAAGTAGCCTGATTTAAGCAGGAAACACCTTTGTGGCACTGAGATACAAGTGAGGGAAAAGAACTTAAGATACAAGTTCTTTAGGAGAGGGAAAAGAACTATTTGTGACATTTGAGATCAACAGCTATACTTGGTGTGTTTAGAGGTCCGATGGGGTTAAGGCTTGAATAATTCATAAGCGAGAGTTGGATTGTCAGCCTATAGCTACACCCAACTGTAGATGAGCTGCTGGGGTCATCATCTCAGATCATTGTGCTCTTTCCTGTAGCGCACCAGGCAGAATGTGTTCCACCCTTGTGCACAAGGAGCATTGGACTTGGAGTGGGAGGAACCTAAGGGTGAGTCTGGGCCTGCCATCTGCTGGACCAGTCCCTTTACCTCTTTGACTCCTTTTTCTTTTTTGCAAAATTAGAATGCTACTATTCATCTCATTGTTATTGTGGAGCTAAATGAGATCAGTGAAAGTGTATTGCATATAGCAAGAACACAGTAAGTGCTTGCTGTTTCTTACTTTTGTATACTGCTTTAACATTCACAAAATGATCTTACCTTTATTAAGTCTATGGGGATAAACATTGCTGTTACCATTTCATGAATGATTACATGGAGACACAGGGAGGTTAAGCCACTTAAGGTCTCACAGTTGGTAAATTTCAGGTCTGGAATTCAAACTAAGCTTTCTCCAGTTTCCAAAGCCCACTCTGTTTCTGCATGCCATGTCTTCTTTCCTGAAAGTGCATGCACATCCCATGCATTCATTGGACACCTGCTTTGTGCCAAATGTTGGGCTTAAAGCAGGGTGCAGAGGTTAATGAGGGGATAGGGAATGTTGTGCCTGAGCTGGGTCTTGAAGGGAAAGAGAAGTTTGCCAGGCAGAGAGAAGAGTGGGCATTCCTGATAAATGAATAAATAGTGTGTGCAAAGTCTGGAGATGCTGCCTAAACAATCTCAGATATGGTTGTCAACAATGGGCCACTCTTTAAGGGGGAACATGGGGACGGGAAAGAGGGGCTCCTTGAACTCCATTCCTGAGGAATGACCGTTAATTATAGATTATATCCCTGCCTGTGCTGCAGGAAGGCAAGAGGCAGAGGGCTGTCCCATCAGCACAGCGTCCATCCTGTGCTCTCTAACCCGGAGAGAACATGGCTCTAACATTCTCAGCAAGGAGCCAGCAGCTTCTCCTGTCTTCCTGCAATTCTGGCCTTCCTTTTCTGGTGCCCAGACCCAGATGTGTGGCCTAGCTGCTACCTGACAGCTCCAGAAAACACAGTCACAATCATAAAACAGAAGGAACAGACAGGTTCTGAAATGTTCATCAACCTCATTAGCATCAATGAATCCAGAGACTTTTTGAACACTGAAAACAGAGACCCAGAGTTTTAAGCCCCAATTATTTTTCTTTTCTTTTCTTTTTTTTTTTTTTTTGGAGATGGGGTCTCACTCCGTCACCCAGGCTGGAGTGCTATGGCATGATCTCCACTCATTGTAACCCCCACCTCCCCAGCTCAAGCAATCCTCCCACCTCAGCCTCCCGAGTAGCTGGGACCACAGCTACATGGCACCATGCCCAGCTAATTTTTTTTTTTTTTTTTGAGACCGAGTCTCGCTCTGTCGCCCAGGCTGGAGTGCAGTGGCGTGATCTTGGCTCACTGCAACCTCCGCCTCCTATGTTCAAGCAATTCTCTGCCTCAGCCTCCAGAGTAGCTGGGATTATAGGCCGCCTGCCACCACACCCGGCTAATTTTTCTATTTTTAGTAGAGACGGGGTTTCATCATCTTGGCCAGGCTGGTCTTGAACTCCTGACCTCGTGATCCACCCGCCTCAGCCTCCCAAAGTGCTGGGATTACAGGCGTGAGCCACCACACCTGCCCAATTTTTGTATTTTTAGTAGAGACGGGGTTTCACCATATTGCCCAGGCTGGTCTCAAATTCCTGAGCTCAAGTGATCCGCCCACCTCGGCCTTCCAAAGTACTGGGATGACAGGCGTGAGCTACTGTGTCCAGCCCCAATTCTTTTTTTTTTTTTTTCCAAGACAGAGTCTCATTCTGTTGCACAGGCTGGAGTGCAGTGGCACTATCTCTGCTCACTGCAACCTCTGCCTCCCAAGTTCAAGCGATTCTCCTGCCTCGGCCTCCCGAATAGCTGGGATTACAGGTATGCACCACCAAGCCTGGCTAATTTTTATGTTTTTAGTAGAGACGGGGTTTCACCATGTTGGCCAGGCTGGTTTCAAACTCCTGACCTCAGGTGATCCGTCCATCTCGGCCTCCCAAAGTGCTTGGATTACAGGCGTGAGCCACTGCACCCGACCCCAGTTCTTACATGAGCTAAAAAAAAAATCTATATGCTAGAGAAGCAAGGATTCATGGAAGACAAAATAAAATGCATCAGCTTTTTAAACTCATTGAAAATCTTAGACTATGAAACCATATCATTAGGCAATGTGAGTAGAAGGTTTTATACGTCATTAGGTAAAACATCCTCTCTGAGTTTCAAACACATACACCCATCTGTGGCAAGCTGTGGGCAGTAATAGGTATTTCCATCTACAATAAATGGTTCCAATTGTTTGACAAAAGTTATTTCATGATATTGTTACAGTAGGTAGCTAGTCAGACACAAGCAGGGCAGGAGAGGGCCCCCTGCACACACCAGGAATGTCAGGCGACCATCTGGTGATGGTCAGGCAGTTGTTAACTGTCTAGAATAATAATTGGTTGTAGCAAGTGCCAGGGAAATGTTGTCTCCCAATAGACAGAAAATACCTGAAACTGGTGATGAGCAGCTTCCCGATAAGATCTCAGGAATTGGGCAAGTAGACTAAGCTAAGAGGCAAATTGGTGGAGTTGAACTGGTATACGACCTTCCTCTAGAAACACTCTTCTGGTCAGGAAAGAGCACCTTGAGTGAGCTTGTGCACAATTTTGGTAAACGCACTGCACATGAGGCCCCCCCGCCCCGAGATCTGGCAGGCCACCATGCACGCAGACAGCCCACCCAAGGGAAGAATCAGAGGAGAAGGACCGCAAGTCCCTGGAAGCATGCTGAAGTATTAAACCCCAAGTTAAAGGTCAAACAATGCACTTGGTCTCTCAAGCCACCCTCTTGGCCCTCTCCCAAGTGTACTTAACTTCTTTCACTCCTATCCTAAAACTTTTCAAGAAATTTTCACTCCAGCTCTAAACTTGCCTTAGTCTCTCCTTCTGCCTTATGTCGCTTGGTTGAATTCTGTCTTCTAAAGAGGCAAGAATTGAGGTTGCTGCAGACCTGTATGGATTCGCCACCAGTAACAAGATCTCAGAACATTGGGAAAATCAATGCAAAAAAAAAAGTCTGCGCTGACTGCCACGCTCTAAAATAATGACCACTGTTTAGTCGTCAGTGATATTACAGTCTATCTCATTTATAAATACATTTTTTAAATAAACAATCTCTTGAAGGATAGTGTACATACTGAAAAGTGCACAACTCTTAAGAGTACCTACAGCTCAGGGCATTTTCCCAAAGTCAGCACAGCTGTAGAGAGTCACTTTTGATGGTAAACAAGAATTTGAGGGAGAAAGAGGTTGTTAGCAATGAAGTGACATCCAACTCATCAGGGGCTTTTCCCACTATGATTACCAACAAGACCAGTGGTGCCAATGGACGCAATTGTAGAGGAGGTTTTGGGGACATAGCGTCAGGTGCACTTGGTGGCATCCAATAACGACAACTTTGCTGTTCTGAATAAGGCAAATGGGCCAAGGGTCAAAAAGATAGATGGATTATAGTCCTTTGATGTCACCTGTATTAATATAGTGCCAGTCTTAGTATTTGATAGGGTGCTGAGAGAATGGGGAGGAATCTTAATAAGGATTCTCAAATTAGCTCTTAGAAACCTGGAGTTACATTTTGTTGGTTGCTTTGGTCAAGCAAAATAAAGGATAATATATAGCTTTTGTAGGTACCCTCTGGCCCCTCCTCCCAGCCTGTTTCCACCCCTCCTTCCCCACCTCCTCATCCCCCATGAAATAAACATTATAGTAGCACTCAGCTGTGAGGACATATCAAACTTTCCATCCAAATGCTCTTTAGGGCAAAAGAGCTGAATTGCACCCCCTTAGGGAGGGGACAGTGGAGGGGAGGTGTAAGAGGGTACCTGTGGAAGGCGTGGGGACATATCAAAAGCTAGAGATTCCTGTGATGTGTTGTGGTTTATCTTTTAAAAATCTGCACGAATCTTGCATTAAACTCTGTAGTAATATAAAGTTTCAAATGTCCCATTTTAACTCCTTAACCATCTGTTGTGGTGAGACCTCCAGCTTTGTTCCTTTTGCTCAAGATTGCTTTGGCTATCCAGGGTCTTTTGCATTTCCACATGAATTTTAAGATTGTTTACTCCCACTTCTGTGAAGAACATTATTGGCATTTTGATGGGTAACGTGGACATTTAAACACAATTAGTACTTCCAATCCATGAATATGGGATAGTTTTCCATGTATTTGTGTTAATTATCTGTTATGGGTTGACTTGTGTTTCCCCAAAAAGATATTTTGAAGCCCTAATCCCAGTACCTCAGAGTGTCATATTTGGATTAAGGTGTTTGCAGATGTAGCTGAGTTAAGATGAGGTCATTAGGATGGACCTTAATACAATATGACTGGTGTCCTTATTAAAAAGGGGTGAAAAGCCTGCTGGGATTTCGATAGGGATTGTGTTGCATCTACAGGTCACTCTGGGGAGACTTGCCATCTTAATAACATTGAGGCTTCCAAGCCATGAACATGGAATGTTTCTCCATTTATTTAAGAAGGGCTATAATTCCTAAGCAACTATTACATTCAGGCCCTTAGCCTAAATCACGTATGGTGTGCCATTTACTGATGTGGCATCTGAGGCCACAGACATTAGGAAAACTGTGAAGATGACACATGGCTAGCATGCTGGGATTCGAGGCTCCATCTGTGTGACGCTGTTTCCACTTCATCCTGTTGCTTCTTCTCACTGTTAAGGTGGCTGACAGGGCCCCAGCTAGCTCTAGTTTAGGGCACTTCATTGGCATAACTGGTTGTCTTAAAAAAGAGAAGAGAGATTGATTGCAAACAAAAGGGAGATGGAAATATGTTCAAGATACAGAGGTAAGTGAATAAGGAACTCACAGAACTGTGTATATTTTATGGCCTATTTTTATACAAACAAAGACATATGTGTATTTGCACTTAGGGAAGGCCTGGAAGACGATCCAAGAAATTCTTAACAGTGATTCTCTCCAGGGAGGATAACAGTGATCATGGTCAGATTAATGAGGACTTTGACTTTTCAGCTTACATTGTTGTCTATAGTCATTAGGATATTTTACTATAAGCAGCTGGACGTGGTGGCTCATGCCTGTAATCCCAGCACTTTGGGAGGCTGAGGCAGGAGGATCATTTGAGCCCAGGAATTTGAGACCAGCCTGGGCAACATAGTGAGACCTTGTCTCTACAAAAAATCTAAAAATTAGCAAGGCGTGGTGGCTTACATCTGTAGTCCTAGCTACTAGGGAGGCTGAGGTAAGAGGATGGCTTAATCAGAGGCTGAGGTGGGAGAATGACTTGAGCCCAGGTGTTTGAGTCTGCAGCAAGCTATGATTGTGCCACTGCACTGGGTGCAAAATATATATATATATATATATATATGTGACTATAAGCATCCATTTCCCCCTTACACAGGAGTATCCAATCTTTTGGCTTCCCTGGGCCACATTGGAAGAAGAATCATCTTGGGCCACACATAAAATACACTAACACTAACAATACTGATGTATTGCAAAACAATCTTACAATGTTTTAAGAAAGTTTACGAATTTGCATTGGGCCACATTCAAAGTCATCCTGGGTCACGTGTGCCCTGCAGGCTATGGGTTGGACAAGCTTGCATTGAAAGAATCAAGTTGGGTGGTAATGGGGTAAGATTTTCCCATATTGCCAATTGTAGAACCTCGAAAATGGGAAGTGGTCTGGTTCCACTTCACAACTGTAGTGACTGTGGAGTAACTGCGTCCTTCTGAGGATGCAACTTGCAGGAATGAGGGCAGAGGAGGAAGTTGCACACAAGCGCACGCACATATGCACCTGAGGGAACACACCTGTATCTGTCATTCCCCAGGGCTGAGTGGAGCTGCTGCCCCAAGACTAGGCTGCAAGCTGTTCCTCTGGGGTGCATAGGCCACTTACCCCATCTCCAGAGCCACTCACCCATGGCTGCTGCAGGCCTTACAGCAGTTCCTGTTTGGGGATGAAGGTAGCCTGTGAAAGTGACAAAGAGGAAGCTGTGGCTGCAACAGTGAGAGCATGGTTTGGGGGGCCCCCTGCCCTTTGCCCTCTAGTAATGGAATTCTCCTGGGCACCTGTGCAAATGGCTCAGCAGGAGACGGAACACTCCCTAGTGAAGACCATGGAGTAGGTGAGATCTTCATGCTGATTCTCCTTCTCCCTTCTGCTCTTATTGCCCCTTACCCATCAACCTTCCCCGTCCCCTCCACACCCCACCCTTCCCTCCACTGGGGTGCTTGTTTTTGAGTTGGAGTTACCCAGGCTGGAGTGCAGTGGCATGATCATAGCTTACTGCAGCCTTGAATTCCTGGGCTCAAACAATCCTCCTACCTCATTCCCTTGAGTCACCGGGACTACAGGCACAGGCCACTATGCATATGTTTTTTGTTTTTTTTTCTCTCTAACTTTTGTAGAGACAGGGTCTCCCTATGTTGCCCACACTGGAGATTGGGACATTTCTACACTGCATTGAAATGACCACCTCCCAAACTGGCCTGTGAGTGTTTTGAAGGTAGGGACTCTTCTCACTGGTCTTTGCTTTCCTGATACCTAGAATCATACTGGGTACACAGCAGGCACCTCATAAATATTGGTTGGATGAATAGAAGGATGGAGCTAAAGCAATGAAGGCTGACATATTTCCACTCGAAACAAATGTTCCTCCAGTCCAAACTCTCTCCCATTGCCTAGATGTGGCCTCACATCTCAGTCTGCTTTCCAGTGAGTGTATTCCTCTGCACACACACAAGCACACCATGGGAGACACCGGTGTTGTCCTCGCTGGTCCTCCTAAAACATCCAAATGCAAAGCAGCCTATGAGAACAAGACAAGCTACAGGCCAGGAGAAAATATTTGCAAAACACATATCTGATGACTGATATGTGCAAATATGCAAAGAACTCTTATACTCAGCAGTAAGAAAAGAGATGGCCTAATTAGAAAATGAGTAAAAGATCTCAACAGATACCTCACCTAAGAAGATATACAGATGGCAAATAAGCATAGGTAAAGAGGCTTAACATCAAATGCCATTCAGAAATTATGAATTAAGTCAACAGTGAGATACAACTGCACACCTATTAGAACAGCTCAAATTCAAAACACTGAGAATGTCAAACATGCTGAGAAACCAAGAACCCTGAGAACATGCTGGTGAGGATGGGAGCCACAGAAACTCTCATTCATTGCTGATGGGAATGCAACATGGTGCAGCCACTTCGGAGCACAGGGTGATCATTTCTTGCAAAGCTAAATACAGTCTTGCCATAAGATCCAGCAATCATGCTCCTTGGTATTTCCTCAAATGAGTTAAAAACTTATAACTACACAAAAACCTGCACACAGATGTTTATAGCAGCTTTATTCATAATTACCAAAACCTGGAGACAACCAAGATGTCTTTAAGCAGGCGAATGGATAAACAAACTATGGAACACCCAGACAACGGCATGTTATTCAGGGCTAAGACGAAGTGAGCTATTGAGCTCTGAAGAGACATGGAAGAAACTTAGATGCATATTACTAAGTGAAAGAAGCCAATCTGAAAAGGCTACATATTATATAATTCCACTCTATGACACTGGAGAAGGCAAAACAATAGAGACAGTTAAAACAATCTGTGGTTTTGGGGGTAAGGTGGGTTGGGGAAGGTCTGACTAGTGGAGCAGAGGGGATTTCTCGGGCAGTGAAACTATCCTGTGTGATACTACAATGCTGGCTACATGCCATGATACATTTGTCTAAACGCATAGACTGTGTAACACCAAGGGGGAGCCCTAATGTAAACTATGGACATTAGTGAATAATAATGTATCAATATGGGCTCATTGATTTGAAAATATATACCACACAAATGCAAGATAATAATAGGGGCTAAGGAGTATATGGAGAACTCTCTGTACTTCCTGCTTGATTTTTTCTGTCAGCACAAAATAGTTCAAAAAATAAAGTCTAGGCTGGGTGCAGTGGCTCATGCCTATAATCCTAGCACTTTGGGAGGCCAAGGCGGGCGGATCACCTGAGGTCAGGAGTTCAAGACCAGCCTGGCCAACATGGTGAAACCCCACCTCTACTAAAATACAAAAATTAGCCAGGCATGATGGCAGGTGCCTGTAATCCCAGCTACTTGGAAGGCTGAGGCAGGAGAATCGCTTGAACCCAGGAGATGGCGGTTGCAGTAAGCTGAGATCATGCCACTGCACTCCAGTCTGGGTGGCTGAGCAAGACTCCGTCTCAAAATAAATAGGTTGGGCGCGGTGGCTCGCACCAGTAATCCCAGCACTTTGGGAGGCCGAGGCGGGCAGATCACGAGGTCAGGAGATCCAGACCATCCTGGCTAACACGGTGAAACCCCATCTCTACTAAAAATACAAAAAATTACCCGGGCGCGGTGGTGGGCACCTGTAGTCCCAGCTACTTGGGAGGCTGAGGCAGGAGAATGGTGTGAACCCAGGAGGCGGAGCTTGCAATGAGCCAAGATCGCACCACTGCACTCCAGCCTGGGTGACAGAGCGAGACTCTGTCTCAATAAATAAATAAATAAATACATACATATGTACATAAATACATAAATAAAGTCTGTTACAGAGAGAGAGAGTGGGCAGCTCCTGCCAACTTATTATTTGGTCTATAAACGCATCAGAATATTCACAATAACACGCTGCTGCTGTGATCATTAGCATCAAATATTTGCACATCAGGGGTCTTCTGTGTGCCCTGGGACACACAGGGGCGAGAGCAGAGAGGTGCAGCAGGTCAGTCTGGCGGGACCGTCATTTCCACCCCACTCTCTTCAGTCTGGTCAGCTCGGGGTCTGCTCCTGGTCCTGTCATTGCCCCTGACAAGGAGGCTATAGGAACACCATGGACTTACCAGTCCATTCTAAAGCACTCGAATCTCTTAGCAAACCAGGTGGCTGTTTACAGCAGCTCCTGCTTCCCCCTGAAGACATCTCCTTCACCTTCTCTGGGGCTTTCCAGCCCTGCTCTTAGTGAGGAAGCTCTGGGAAGAGAGAACAAGTCTGTGCTCGGCTCCACCCAGAGCCCTTGAACTGACTTTTTAAACTATGCACATATAACTTATAACTGTCCTTTTTTTGTTTTTTTTTTTTTTTCTTTTTTTGAGGCGGAGTTTCACTCTTATCGCCCAGGCTGAAGTGCAATGGCGCTATCTCGGCTCACCGCAACCTCCACCTCCCAGGTTCAAGTGATTCTCCTGCCTCAGCCTCTCGAGTAGCTGGGATTATGGGATTGTGCCACCACGCCTGGCTAATTTTGTATTTTTTAGTAGAAACGGGGTTTCTCCATGTTGGTCAGGCTGGTCTCGAACTTCTGACCTCAGCTAATCCACCTGTCTTGGCCTCCCAAAGGGCTGGGATTATAGGCGTGAGCCACTGCACTCGGCCAACTGTCCTTAGATGTTTAAAACACAGTGAAATGAAACGCAAAATCAAAGGTTTTGAGGCTGGAGATAAAAGAGCTGGAATTGTTGAAGATGCAGGATGGAGCTGGTCCCCAGGGTCCCCAGACCATGCAGAGGACTGCACCAGCCATATTAGTTCACTCAGGCTGCCATAACAAAGTACCACTGACTGGGCAGCTGAAACAATAGAAATGTATTCTCCCACAGCCCTGAGGCTGGAAGTCTAAAATCAAGGTGTCTGCAGGGTCGGCTCCTCCTGAGCGTATGACAGGGAATGTGTTCCAGGCCTCTCTCCTTGGTGTGTCAAGGACCGTCTTTATCTTCATATGGTATTCTCCCTATATGCTGTTTGCCTCCAAGTTTCCCCCACTTTTAAAATAGGGTACCAGTCATATTGGATTAGGGCCCACCCTTAAGACCTCATTTCAACTTGATTAGCTCTACAAAGACCATATCTCCAAAGAAGGTCACATTCTGAGGTCCTGGGGGTTGGGACTTCAATATGGGAATTTGGGGTGGGGAAGCAACATAATTCAACCCCTAACACCCAAGCATCCAACAGCTGCTGGGAGAAGCTCTTACAGGGAAGGAAATGCCAAGTCGCCAGTGTCCTGGGAGATGCGAAGAGCACAGAGCCTCTCTGGTTACCTCAAGAAAAGGATTATGGGAGCTCCAGGAAAATTAGGATAGCAGAGCTCAGGGCCACGGGCTCAGAAGTCTCCTGGCTTTCTGCAATAAGCAGGGTTCACTCTGCCTCCTGCCACTCAGCTCTCTTTCCCTCTCCTTCTGCACTGCCTGGCTCCCCACTGGTTTCTGCCCCAAGTCTTACCTCCTTGGGTCAGCCATCCATCCCCCTGGCCCGATGCACAATGGCTGGGGTTGGGAGGGAAGCAGGAGGAGAGTTACGGAACAAAGTGTGGCTGCTCCAGACAAGGGGCCACAGCAGGCAACATGCGGCAGCTGGACAATCGGCCAGTGTGGCCAGTGTCCCCGACAGACGGTGGGGGCAGCTCTGGGGAGGCTGGTAAGGGCTATTGTAAATCGGCTGCTTTGAAGTGATTGACTACATTGTACATCAGTGGGAATTGTGGATTTAATTGGCCAACACCTGCCATGCAAAAGCCATCTTAGAAGAAGCCACTTTTCCTTGTAAGCGTGGGTGTGGGTCTCTGAGAAGACACCCCATCCTGCATCAGGCCTTCACACTCCTGCCAAGAGCCAGTCTGGGGACCCAGGGGTGGTGGCAGTGTTGGCCACTGTTTCCAGGGCTTCTTTAAAAGGAAAACAGACTGGGAGTGGTGACACACACTTGTAATCTCAGCACATTGGGAGGCTGAGGCAGGCAGATTGCTTGAAGCCAGGAGTTTAAGACTAGCCTGGGCAACATGACAAAACCCCATCTCTACCAAAAAAAGAATACAAAAATGTCGCACACCTGTAGTCCCAGCTATTCAGGGGGATGAGGCAGGAGGATTGCCTGAGCCCAGGAGGTCAAGGCTGCAGTGAGCTATGATTGTGCCACTGCACTCCAGCCTGGGTGACAGAGTGAGACACTGTCTCAAAATAAAAAAAGGGAAAGCAGGTGGGCCAAAGGTCTAAGTGTATCCACCTGCGGCTGGCGGGTTCCTGAATCACATCTACATTATCACTGAACAGAGTTAAATAAACGAAATGACACCAAGGGCCTGAAAGAAAGCCTGGCTGAGGCCGGGCACAGTGGCTCAAGGCCGGGCACGGTGGCTCACGCCTGTAATCCCAGCACTTTGGGAGGCCGAGGCAGGTGGATCCCTGAGGTCAGGAGTTCGAAACCAGTCTGGACAACATGGAGAAACCCTGTCTCTAGTGAAAATACAAAAATTAGCTGGGTGTGGTGGCACGCACCTGTAATCCGCTATTTGAGAGGCTGAGGCAGGAGAATCGCTTGAACCCAGGAGGCAGAGGTTACAGTGAGCTGTGATCGCACCATTTGCATTCCAGCCTGGGTGACAAAAGCAAAACTCTGAAAAAAAAAAAAAAAAAAAAAAAAAAAAGCCTGATTGATCTTTGGGATTTAAGAACCTTGTCCTGGTGACTGGGCACAGAGAGAACAACGCGGGTCCTCTCTGTTCACGAAGGAGTTTATTTTGCTTGGCAGACATGATGGCCCTGGATATCAACAGGTGGGTGTGCTCACTTGTAAATGAGACTTCCTGCCCAGGAGTAAGCCAACTTATGTTATTTTAGGATAATTCTATTTAATTAATATAAATATTTTATACCTCACCTCTTCCCAAAATGAATTGGAGATAGCAACCCATATCTTAAAGGAACTTGATGTTCTGTGTGATAAGGAGTTCTGTGTTCTGGAATACTTCATCAGAAGACTGAAACATTTTCACATTAGGTTCTTTTGACCCTGGCCTGAAAGGGAAAGTGGTAAATGAAAGGAAACAGGCTTAAGCAAAACAAACTTAGAGAGAGGACTTAGAGAGCCTGAAGAGTTGGGGAGGGAAGGGCTGCCTTGGGCATCTCTCCCCAGTGGACTGCATGACTCCGGGGGAAGATTAGATCATGGAACTCCCCCTATACAGACCAGAAGCTGGACATCAAGGTTGAAGTCCATTGTTGGCAATGTTTTTTACCTGTTTTTTGTGATCATCCTAGCTACGAGCTTAGTGGTTTAGGACTCAGTCCTAAGCTCTTCCTGCCATTGCTATGCCCCAGTGATACCACTGCAGAATAATACCTCTGAAAAAATAAGAAGTTGTCGGTCATGCATTTCATTTTTATAGAACTTTTGCATACAAGCAAAGAAGAAACTGATGTCCTCCTCCAGGCCCGATGTATCATCAGCTCACCTTTTAACAAGTCCTTTAAAAATGTAAAAAGACTACCTTCTTAGTGAGTTGGCAATTTTAGCAAGGGCTTAACTAGTGATTAGACTCCCTTTGCCATATTGTTTTATTCATTTGCTACTCAAAGATTCACCCAGGGCTTATAGAGGGCTGATACAACTTTCCAGCCATTAAATTCCCCATAAATTGTATTGTTAACTTTACAAGAATACAAGAATGCACCCACATGTCCTCGCTGTGCAGAGCCAGCAGAATCTGACTCCATAGGTTTACAGGCGCCACTTAGTGGAGAGCCGCATTCCCTACTTGGCAAACACAGCATCAGTCGGAAGGTTCACAAGGTCAGGGAGAAGATCAATCATCTCTCGCTGTAAAGTTCTCTATGGACCAGGCACTGGTGGCTCACACTTGTAATCCCAGCACTTTGGGAGACCAAGGCGGGGGGGATCACTTAAGGCCAGGAATTGAGACAAGCCTGGGCAACATAGAGAGATCCCATCTCTACAAAAAAAAAAATTTTTTTTTTTATTAGCCAAGTGTGGTGGCACACGCTTGTAGTCCCAGCTACTTGGGAGGCTAAAGCAGGAGGATCACTGGAGCCCAGGACTTCGAGGCTGCAGTGAGCTATGGGTCCACCACTGCACTCCAGCCTGGGTAACAGAGCAAGACCCTGTCTCTAAAAAAAGAAAATTCTTGGCCGGGCACAGTGGCTCATGCCTGTAATCCCAGCACTTTGGGAGGCCGAGGAGGGCGGATCATGAGGTCAGGAGTTCGAGACCAGCCTGACCAACATGGTGAAATCCTGTCTCTACTAAAAATACAAAAATTAGCCAGGCGTGGTGGCGCATGCCTGTAATCCCAGCTACTCAGGAGGCTGAGGCAGGAGAATCGCTTGAACCTGGGAGGCAGAGGTTGCAGTGAGCCGAGATCGAGCCACTGCACTCCAGCCTGGGCGACAGTGTGAGATTCCGTCTCAAAAAAAAAAAAGAAAGAAAGAAAGAAAAAAGAAAATTCCCTATTGAGCAACTTCTCTGTTCCAGACACTGTGTCAGGTATCACGGAGGATGCAGAGACTGTGCAACTTGGTCCCTGTCTACTTTAGGACAAGGAGGAGAGCACGAGGACTTAAACAAAAACACGAGGCTGAGGAGCGTGCTGACCATAGGGCTCTGCCAACACTGAGAAAAATCCATCACTTCTCCAAGGTTGAATGCCAGTGAGGCAGTTTGTCCAGCAACTGTACATTGCCATCTTTTGTTTGTTTGTTTGAGAAAGAGTCTCACTCTGTCACCAAGGCTGGAGTGCAGTGGTGCGATCATAGCTCACTGCAGCTCTCAACCTCCCAGGCTCAGGTGATCCCTCTCACCTCAGCCTCCCAGGTAGCTGGGACTACAGGCATGCGTCACCATCCCCAGCTAATTTTTTGTATATTTAGTAGAGACAGGGTTTCACCATGTTGCCCAGGCTGGTCTCAAACTCCCAGGGTCAAGCAATCCTCCCACCTCAGCCTCCCTAAGTGCTGGGATTGCAGATGTGAACCACCATGCTTGGCCTACATTGTCATTTATAATGCACATTCCAGCCCTGGCTCTTCATCCCTTCTCTATAAACAGCGAACCACAGCCCTGTTGGAAGTTCTCACGGGAAAGCAGCTAGCGGAGTGTGAGCACTCAATTGTGTGCCCTTTCAGGAAACTCCACTTATTAACCTCAAACATGAGGCTATTATTGAAAAGGAGAAGACGGACTGCCTGCCTTAACCAAGGGTTTTGTTTGCAGGGCTCCTGTCTGGGAGCTGCGATCAGTAACCAAGACCTGGTTCTAGAGGGCAGTAGTGACACACCCATTCCAAATTGCAGACCGTCCAAAATTACCAGACCCAGGGCTCAGCCCTTTCAGAAGGACACAGTGGGCAGCACAGAAATAAAAGATGAGTCGAACCCACTCTGCCGACTGCTGGTCACGAAATTAGCAGATGATGCGCTGAAACAGAGCATCAAACCCAGGCGAAGAGAGGGAGCTTGGAGTAGGAGACTTCACTCTTCACCTGGTCATAGAAGGTGGGGAGTCCCTAGCCTGGTCATGGGGTAATGAAAGCTTGTGCAAGGAACACAGTGTGAAATATTATGCAAAACTCTTCCCCCAAATGAAATACTGCAAAGGACTTCTCTCCAGACAGGAAATGGAACTAAACCTAGTATCGCTTAGGGTGAAAGTCCAGTTCACAAAAACTCCCTTGGTGCTCTTCTGGACACTACAAAATTAGCCCCGCCCACAACGCAACCCTCCAACTAGGTCTGAGTCCAGACTCACAGGCAAGTTCAGGCATGTGGGGCCATCTTTGCCCAAATCAGTGCCCTTTCTGCACTCAGTGCAAACAATAGTTTTTGTAAGCAGACCTCCTCCAAAGTTTGAAAACCATTCATCATCAGAGCTTAGGCCAGACTTCCAATTTAGGGCACTTTTCCTTCAGCCTCCGTGTGGTTTCTTTTTTTTTTACAGGCCTCAACCGTGAGAAGATCCGTTCTCACCACCCCTCAGTCCCTCTGTGCTTTGCTCTTGTCCTACCAGCGCCCTTCCCCTGCCAAGGATGCCCCTCCCCACTTCTTCAGTCTCCCCTAGCCTCTGTGCCAGCCCCAGAACATGAGTACATGTGTGAGTGAGCACATGCATGTGTGCCTGAGTGCGCACACACGCGTGTGTGTGTGTGTGTGTGTATGTGTGTGTGTGTGTGACGCTGCCCCTGAGGTAGAATCTGGTAGGTGGGGCAAGAATTCATTTATTCAACTCAATTGATTAGGCACTTACTATGGGGGGAGATACAACAGTAAAAAGACAAAAATCCAGCCGGGTGCAGTGGCTCACACCTGTAATCCCAGCCCTTTGGGAGGCCAAGGTGGGTGGATCATGAGGTCAGGAGTTTGAGACCAGCCTGGCCAACATGGTGAAACCCCATCTCTACTAAAAATAAAAAAATCAGCCAGGCATGGTGGCGTACTCCTGTAATCCCAGCTACGCAGGAGGCTGAGGCAGGAGAATCACTTGAACCCGGGAGGCGGAGGTTGCAGTGAGCCGAGATCATGCCACTGCACTCCAGCCTGGGTGACAGGGCGAGACTCTGTCTCAAAAAAAAGACAAAAGGCCCTGCCCTCCCAGTGGGTGATGGCCCCTAGGAGCTGTCCGTTGCTAAGCAGGCCAGGGAGACAACTCTAGGGTACCAGCAAGGGCCGCCTCCACAAAACCAGAGAGAGGCCAGCATGTATGCCTCTGGGCAGTGCTGTCGCCCCACTCCCATCCCATCCCAGTGAGTTGCTCTCCTTCCCGTCGGCGCTCCTCTATGGAAGCATTCTTTCTCCCATAGGTATTTGCGTGCAGTCTGTGAGGACCAAAGCCTGTGGCAATCTCAACATCACCTGTAGGAAGTTTTTCTTTTAGGGGGAGGTTGTAGCGGGAGGTTGTAGGGGGACAGAGTACATTTTTCCAGGCCGTCACAGGTCCTGAACTTAGGACTGGCCTCTTTCCTTCAGTAGTCACGTTGGTTCTGTGTCCAGGAGAATGGTCATTGTAGATCCACGGAATGGCTGTCATGTGTCTCTGTTCACTACCGTGGAACGCAGGGGGTCTCAGGAAGGTGAGAAAGCCAGGGCTGGGTGTCGGGCTGAGCAGGGGGGAAGGAAGAGAGGTGGAAGTGGCTGTCGATCAGGTAGGGCAGTGAAGGAGGCTGGCAAAGTTGGTTAAGGTAGGAGGAGTGGGTACTCAAAGGTCACAGAATCACCGGAAAATGATATTCACTGAGTTCACTTGTCACTGTGGTTGCTCATGGGAGGTAGTAGAGAGAGCACACCGAGATGGCTTCCCATTCAAATCCTCCTCCCGTTCATCTCCAGCTGCGTGTTTCCGATGAATTATTTAATCTCTCCGGGCCTCCTTTTGCTCATTTGGAAAATACTTTTAATTGATACTTATTTTAGAAGGAGGTTGTAGAGATAATGACCAGGAAGGGCAGGGCACATTGAATAAATTTCATAAATAATATGCACCATAATCATGGCACTTAATTCTTACAGCAAGTCTTAAAGGTTTATCTCCTAGCAGGAATTTTAGAGATCTTCTAGTTCAGCGGTTTTCGAAATTTGGCCTGCATCAGAACCTCCTAGGTAGCATGTGTGTTAAAACACAGATTTCTGCGATCCACTCCCAGAGGCACTGGTTCAGTAGGTCTGGGTTGGGACCTGAGAATGTGCATTTCTAACTAGTTCCAGGGTGATGCTGAGGTTGCTGGTCTGGGGACCACACTTTGAGAACCACTGTGCTAGCCTAAATTCCTCATTTTGCAGAGGACGGTCCTGAGGTTCAATCCTATTAGCGCCTTCCCCATGGTCAATAGAGTCAGCCTCCCAGATCCAGGTCCAGCCCAAGGTCAGGAGATCCAAGCTGGGAGACAGGAAAACAAAGTACAGCATTCAGGAAATGTCAGGATGCAAAAAGCCAGACTCCGGGCAATGAGCCCCAGGGACGGACCCAAGGTTCCAGCGAGAGGAATGAGCTTAACAGACAGTAAACCATTGCTGTGCTCAGGAAGAGAACTGGCCTCAGCGAGGTCCTGAGCCACAACAGTCCATGTGTCTGGCCTCAGGGAGCATGTGTGTGTCAGGGGTGGGGGGATAAGGATTGTGTGGGTGACATGGGAGGGTGAGAACCAAGTGTAAGTGCATCTGTGTGTGTGAGTGCATCAGTGTGTCAGTGTTTTGGGGTGAGGGTGTGTATTAGTACATGCGTGAATATGTGAGCTTGTGTGAGTGTGTATGTCAGTCTGCTTGGCTATCATCATGATGCATCACACACAGGGTGGCTTAAACAACAGAAATTTATTAGTTTACAGTCTGGAGGCTGGAAGGCCAAGATCATGGTATTGAAATGGTAAGGATGGTAAGTTATATATGTATATTTTATCTCAACTAAAAAGACTAATAATTTTTTTAAAAGATTGTGGTGTTGGCAGGGTTGGTTTTTCCTAAGGCCTCTCTCCTGGGCTTGCAGATGGCTGTCTTTTCCGTGTCCTCACACGGCCTTCTCTTTGTGCGTGTTCATGTCCTGATCTCCTCTTTGCATAAGGACACTAGTTAGATTGGATTAGGACTCACCCTCAAGATCTCATTTTGATACAATTACCTCTTTAAGAATCCATTTCCAAATAAGGTTGCATTCTGAAGTACTAGGGATTAGGGACTCAGCATATAAATTTGGGAAGGGGATGAGATTCAGCCCATAACAGCACATGTATACATGTGCACATGTACGTGTGTGTACATGTGTACATGTATGTGCATGTGTGTGATGGGCCCGGGAGCATGAAGAAGGTGCTTTACAGAAGGCCTGGTAATGTTGGGGAATACCTTGAGTGACATCTTTCCCAGCAAGAGTTCTGGCAGGTAAGAAATCTGACTTTCTTCTAGCCTCATCCTGGGTTTGTGAGTTTATGAAGAAGCTGAAGAGCTCCATCATTTCCCAGCTAAACATAGTTCTTCACGTTTCAGGGTTTAAGATGATTTCCTCCTAAGTCAATGCAGCATTTTGCCTCCATTCAAGCAACCCCTTCCTGCAAGCATTGTGATGTGACAGTGCAGTGTTCACAGGCCCACCCCAGCTGATCTGCCCTACGGCACAAGAATAACAATTGGAAAAACTTGGCTTCCCTCCGAGAGCAATGCCAGTTTTGCCCAGGCCAGCCATCTCTGGCATAACTCTGTTCATTTGAGCTTTCCTCATGTATGATCATCCTTGTATGACCCCGAGGCCAGAGTCCCCAATTATTAAAGCTAGGAAAGACATTTTTGAGGCTCTAGTTAGTTTGTTCTTTCATAGTGAAAGAACTGTTTGTGGGCTCAAAGGGGGATGTGGCAATAGGTTATTTCAGGCTTTCGAAAGGCCTGTTTTCCATCTGGAATGGATGTATTACCTAATAGGCCATCCTTTATAGGAACTGAACAAAGACTCGCTGACACAATCTCAACGGTTGGCCGTTCTTGGGACAGCTAGACAATTATTTTGCTTCTGGGTGCAGCAAACACAAAAGAAGGGGCCAAGGTACACGCAGACCTTAGTTTGAGTTGGAGAAGGCCTGAGGGATAAACCATCAGGAAAGCTCATGAGTTTTCAGAAGGTTCTGGGGCCATCAGGTTGATACCAGGGTGGATGCACCAGGCTGAGGGCCGATGAACACCACAGGGCGGTAAATACAGGGCCCAGGCCAGGGCCTAGGGACAGTTCCCGCCCACTAAACGTTTGTTGATCAAACGACTGTTTGGAGGAATGAAAAACATTATTTAAAGGAAGGCAAGTGTGTGTGCCAGGCAGGAAAGAGAGGGCTGGATGTGATGGAGAGAGGTTATTACCAGCTTCCTCTAGAAGGCTCATTGCAGAAACCACATGGCCTTTGAGAAAAGCTTTTCATCAGGAGACGGCACAGTCTGCCTAAAATTATGTATTAAGTGTCCATTGTATGCAAAGCAGTGGGAGGCAAATAAAAGAAGTCCTTTAGAAAATTTCCATTTCCTGCTTATATTTCATACGGAAAAACGTAATTAAAACTATAGACATAAGGAAAAAGACTGGAAGAAAAATGGAAAAATAATAGTATTTGTACCGGGGTCGTGGGATGATGGCTAAATTTATTTTCTCTTCCTGACTTTCTATAATGCTCTTTCTTGGCTTGAATATCAAAATACGGATTCAAAGAATCATGATTGTCTGCAGTTGTGATCACTGCAGTCAACTCAGGACAGGGGTGCCTTTCTTGGAAACCGAAGCTCAGTTCAGAGGAGGGGGGTTTGGTAACGGTGGGGCAAAGACCCCAGCAAGGCAAACCTGAGCCATTCTTGGGACAGGGTTGGTCTTGATGGGGCCACATCTCCACCTGGTATCCCCCACTTAATTTGCGCCAATACCCCCAAAACCTGGCTTCATTTTTTCACTCCTCTTTATCCTTTTTCCCTTGCTCATTCATTCATCAAACAACTATTAAGCTCCTTCCTATGAACAATAAGTCCCATCAAGCCCTGGGAATACATAGAATGAGAATTAGATCCTGGGCTCACCACTTGCAGAGGAAGCAGATATTTAAACAAATGGAGCCAGGCACGGTGGCTCATGCCTGTAATCCCAGCACTTTGGGAGGCCGAGGTGGGCGGATCACCTGAGGTCAGGAGTTCGAGACCAGCCTGGCCAACATGGTGAGACCCCCGTCTCTACTAAAAATACAAAAAAGATCTGGGTATGGTGGCGGGCATCTATAATCCCAGCTACTCAGGAGGCTGAGGCAGGAGAATTGTTTGAACCCAGGAGGTGGTGAGTGCAGTGAGCTGAGATCACGCCACTGCACTCCAGCCTGGGCAACAGAGTGAGACTCTGTCTCAAAAATAAATAAATAATAAAAAAACAAGTGAAGACAGAACAGGAACAATGGAAGAGCCAACAGGCTCTCAGTGCCAGGAATCTGAGCATCAAGGAAGGGAGGCTTCCTGAAGGTAGCTGATATGTTTGATGATAGGTGGTAGATGATATGTTTGAAGTGAGTCCCAAAGAAAAGGTAGGAACAGAAATAGGAAAAGACTTTCCGCAGAGAAGGAAATCTGTTTGCAAAGGTACAGCTCCAGAAACGCATAGTGGGTCATACACATTGTTAGGAGGAGCTGTGAGGTCATCAATCTGGAGCTAAGGGTGCAAGATGAGAGGGGAACATGAGTAGACATAGCCAGGCTTTGAAGGGCCTCGTCTACCCTACAAAGGTGTGCGGACTTATCCTACAGATATTGGGTTGTCTGAGTCTTAAAGTAGCATGAAGACATGGTACCATTGGTTTTATAGCCAGAGAATTCTGGTAGCCATAAATAGGGTACGGAAGTGGGACCAAGGGCCAGAAGAGTGGTGATGAAACCAGGTTGGGTGGTGGGGTGGTGAAAGCCTAAGCTACATACCCAGCAGTGAGTGTCGACATGATACTGCAGTGCTGTGACTTGCAAGTCAGTTGGGAGGAGAATGAGGGTGGGGAAGCCAGTGGGTCGATCTCTTCCCTCTGCTAGCACCAAGTTCTAGGTGCTCATCCACTCCTTGACCCACAGCTCTTTGCTGTCTAATGTACCCAGCACCTTGCAGCCACACTAACCTTCCCCAGGCAGTGTCATCTCATCCCTGTTCTCCCCAACCACCTTGTAGAGCATAACTGCATAAAGGTTAAATTCCCCCTTCATTTTAAAAAAATTAAATTATTTATACATTTTTAAAGCTATCTTTTGTTTTAGAGATAGAGGCTCACCCTGTCACCCAGTCTTGAGAGCAGTGGCACGATCACAGCTCACTGCAGACTCGACCTCCTGGGCTCAAGAGATCGTCTACTTCAGCTTCCCAAATAGCTGGGACCACAGGTGTCCACCACCATGCCTGGCTAATTTTTTAAATTTTTTGTAGAGTAGGGTCTTGCTATGTTGCCCAGGTTGGTCTCGAACTCCCAGACTCATGTGATCCTCCAGCCTCAGCCCCTCAAAATGCTGGGATTACCAGAGTGAGCAACCACACCTGGCCAAAATCCTCTTTTAATGGCTACATTCCAAGTCCCCTATTCAGCCTTCACGCTCAGTATTTCCTAGTGTGAAATACCTCCACCCAAGACACCCTGTTATGTCCTCACAGAACCTGCCATTTCTGCAGCTGACACTCTGTCCTCACAGTGTCTCCAAGGGCTGCCCTCCTCCACCTGTGAGAGTGAAATACATCCTCCAAGGCTCACCTCCCCTGTGAAACCTCCCCCACCAGGGTTCCTCGTAGAAAGCTCCCCCTCTGCTGATTCCTATGGCATTTTTTCCTGACACTCTACCACACTTGTTTTGCACTGTTATTTACATGTTTTGAACATGTGTCATGG